>NC_064850.1:124373730-125028730 GCF_024139225.1 Suncus etruscus
TTACTTCTGGCTTGGGGGACCATATAAAATTCCAGGGATTAAATCCTTGTCTATCCTGGATCTGCCATGTGCAAGGCAAATGCTCTACAGCTGTGCTACCACTCTGGTCCCCAATAGTGGATTTTAATATCTAATCAACCTGTGATGAGATATTGCATTTTAGAATGGTGGAGGCATAGCAAGTCTTGCAGATAAAAGCAGCAATATGTGGTATAAGCATAAAGCTTCATTCATTGGACCAGGCATTTGTCACTCTGTCTAGGCTACTCCTAAATCGATGTGTTGATATAGACCTTATCTAGTAATCACAACAATCCAGTGAGGATAGCTTTGTTTAATCTGATTTTAACAATGAGGAAAATAAGCCAATTTTCTCATGGAAAGATCACTCAGTCCTCAAACTTTTTAAACAGGGAGGCAGTTCACTGTCCCTCAGACCATTGGAGGGTCTGACTATAGTAAAAACAAAACTTATGAACAAATTCTTATGCACACTGCATATATCTTATTTTGCAATGAAGAAACAAAACAGATACAAATACAATATGTGGCCTGCGGGCCATAGTTTGAGGACCACTGACTCAAAGGGCTGAGTGTGTGCTTTACCAGCAGGTAGGCTTTGTTCACACTGTGGTACCATATGATCCTCTGAGGACCTACAGGAAAAAACTCTAAGCACTATTCAGTATAAAGTCCCAGAATGACTATCAGCTATGGCCCCCAAACAAATTAAATATAAATAAGTTGAGCCAAGATGTAAGAATCTAAAAGTTACTGTCATGGTACATATATGAAAAGTAATCATAAAGTCAACATTTGAATATGCCTGTTTTATTTTGAGTTCAGGGTTACCTGTGTCACAAATATTAAAATATTTCTAAGATGTCTCTCAGAGGGGCCGGAGAGACAGCATGGAGGTAAAGAGTTTGCCTTTCATGAAGAAGGTGATTAGTTCAAATCCCCACATCCCATATGGTCCCCTGAGCCTGCCAGGAGTGATTTCTGAGCATAGAGCCAGGAGTAACCCCTGAGCACTGCTGGGTGTGACCCAAAAACCAACAACAAAAAAAAAACAAAGAACAAAACACCAATTATGTCTCTCAGATATTTTCTTTATACCTTGATTTTAAGCAATTTAAAAATACATCAAAGCTTTTTTCTTTCAACCCCACTTACTGCCAAATGTTATGTTTTCACTCCATAAATAGACCCTAAAGTTCTGACTCCTCCAGAAATTTACTTTCATAGTTTTGTTTTATTTTTTAGAGGAGAAAACATACCACTCAGCTTTCCATATAGTCATCATGTTCCCTGACTTCTGGTTGGCTCTGTCAATTAGATCTTTATGTTCTCAATACTAATGAGTGTCTTTTTAACTAAGCCACTCATCAAATAGAGAAAAGAAGGCCTACTTACACCCCAGTTATAGGGATACTACCAAGGCTTTGTGATGCAAATATATCTGAATTCTATGAGCATCAAGTGTTTTTCTATATAGGGTAAAACTGCTTGAAAGCAGTCTCTAATATTTTTATTCTTTTAGTTTAATGATAATTTGCATGTTAGTCAAAAATGATAAGCGCAATAGGTATGACAGGTCTAACCAATGGGTTCTATGATTTCCTATGAAAAGCTTCACTTTTCTCTTAGTTAATGTGTAATTGAAGGTGCGATCATAAAACAATGATAAACTCAAGCAAATACTTTTGAAAAATAATCACAAGCATAAAATTTAATTGATAATTTCCTTTAGCTACCATATTGGTAAATTCCCATTAAACCTAATTTTTCAACATTTAATCTGATAATGATAGCAAGGCACATATATTATCAAACGAAGTCTAGCTTTTCTATATAAGAAGAATACCAGACTAGAAGAAGAATATTTTTTCCCTGTTTAAGACTTCTTTAAATTCCTCAGTAGATACATAATTTAGAAATGCATCCTAGGAACATGCAATGCCTGGAGTAGAATGGTTGGATAAAATAATTATATTGTAAACTATCAAAGAGAAGGAGCTGCTTTTGAAGTGACATAAAACCAATAAAATAATGAACAACCTGAGATTACAAGTGACCAAGTGACAACGATTTGAAAGTCCTAACAATGAATGACAAAGAGATTTTCTTTGCCCGGACACTTGTATTCATGCAGGAAAGAAAAAGAAAACTTCAGAACCCACCCAACCAAACAACAGCAATGACTAAATATAAACATGAAGATGCTTCTGAAATCAAAAACAAAAATGTAAGATAAAATAAATTGAGAGGTTTCACTTTTTTAATAGCATCTTTGCTCTGTGTATCAGGCCATTCTGTAAATGTATTTTAAAGCTAGAACATAACGTGCTTGGGTGACCATGACTGACAAATGACATGATGTTAATTAACTAGATAATTGTTGGTAATAAATTTTACTGTCTCTATGGAACAAAAAGATGTTTGATAACTCATTTTGTATTATTAAAATAAAGTGAGCAATAAAAATTAAGGTGTTTACTTTAAAATTCCTCTAAGTAGCAAAAAAAATTGTAAAGTTTATAATAAGAATTGTATGTCTCGAATTGGAGATGTTAAAAAAGGAGAATGGAGACATTTATTTTGCAATGTTTTCCTCAATGATCTTTCTCTCCTATTAAATTTAAATGTGTAAAATTAAAAACTTAAGAATACATTTTATATGTCTCCTTTCAATCGAGCATTACCCCAAAATTAGTCTTAAGTTTATTTAGCATGTAGCTTAATTCCTGGTACATCTTAGCAGCATGGTTTGATTTAGTCTCTGCTGGTTGCTTTGTGCCAGGCAGAGTAGCTGCAGGAGCCTGTAAATAAAAACCTGTCAAACACTCAGAGAAAGCCAGAACCTTCCATAAAGTGCACTCAGGTATATCTGCAAGGGTTATGCTCTGGAGTCATGCCTGTCAGTGTTGGTGAAACATGTAGGGTGCTGGAGATGGAACCTACACTAATGGCAGAGAGAGATACAAGTCAAGTCCCTTACAAACTGTACAGTCTCTCAGTCATTGTTGCTGGGTTTGTTTGGGTTTGAGGTTTGGGGTCTCATCTAGTGTTGCTCAGGACTGACTCCTGCTCTGGACTCCAAAATCTCTGCCTTCGAATCAGGGACCATATGGAATGTCAAGAATTGAACCTGGGTCAGTCCTGTTCAAGAAAAGTGTCCTGTCCCACTATACTACCCAAAGCATTTTAAAATTTATTTTTAACTTTATTCTATTTTTGGTTTGAGAAGGCATTCCTGGTTGTGCTCAGGGATTATTTCTGGCTCTGTGCTCAAGGGATAATATGGGATGCTGGGGAGTGAACCCAGGTTGGCTGCATGCAAGGCAAACACATTATATGCAATACCTGCTCTGGGCCTGGCATTGTTTTTTAATAAAAACTCTATATTGGTATGTTTTTTACTTATACTAAAAGTTTCCTGCTTTTTTTTATCAGTTCCTCACAATTACATTTTATATTTCCCTGCTCGCTTGTCAAATTTAAAAAGCAACGCTTGTGTATTACTGTTAAATAAACTCCAACTTTCTTTAGGAATACACTGTCTTATTGATTTATTTTCTGTCCCAGGATCTCAGAACTTGGTACTGTTGATATGGAAAATTTTATTTTTGAATTACCAATGCAGTTTTCTAAATAAAGATTTATAACTTGAGAGGAAAGGAGTAACATGAATTGTAATATGAATATTCTTTTCTCTGATACTCTGATAAACCTGATATTTTAAAAGCTATATATAATTATATAAATATGTATACATTTATATATAGTGTCATAAATATATATTTACTGAGTTATATTTCTTATATATTTCCTTTAACAGTTTAAAAAAATAAACTTAAACTAACCTCAAGACCTTTTTGGAATTTTAGTTTAGAATTCAACCCTAGCCTTTTTAGTTTATTTTTAAAGAAAGTGGTTTTTTTGGATTGGTTTTTCTCTGAGGGGAGTCACACCTCTCTCTTTAAGGGTTTCCTACTGTCTATTCCCAAGAGAGCATATGTGGTGTGCAGAATAGCACTTAGTTTGGGTGCCTGGAAGACAAATGTAGTCCTGTTTTACTAGCTCTTTGGCTTCCACAATTGCTTGTCCTTTCTGCTTTTATATTGTCAATATCTCTGAGGCACCAAAGAATATGTGAAGCCAAACACACTAGGGTTCACAGAATGTATCAGAAGTACTTGGTTTCATAGTCCTTTTATCCTCTCTTTTCATGAGTGTTTTTTTGCTTTCTTATTGTTATTTTTGTTTGTCAACAGTACCCAATGGTTCAAGGAGGTACTCTTGCCTCTGTACTCAAGAAACTACTCCTTGCGGATTCAGCAAAAAAAGTGGAACTCTGGAAATCAAATCTGGATCAGCCACATACTAGGTAAACTCTGACTTGCTAGTTCTATCTCGCCAGTTTCATATTATTGCCCAATAGTGAGTTCTATTTACATTTCTATTTCATATATTCCACAAACTTCAATTTGTCAGATGGGCAGAAAGATTAAAAACATCCAGCAGCACCTGTGAATAAAGCCACAAGATCATTTTCTAACAGCTGGACGAAGAAACAAGAGGAAAGACATGGGCAGCTCATGTTCCAAGACAAATGTTGATGCCAAGCTCCTCCTGAGGAAATGCAAACACTTGTCTTTGTCCTTCTCTTTTTCCTTAAACAAAAAGACCAGTGCCAGTGGAATAGTATCTAATTATCTAGTCAAATGCTTACATTAAAAAGAAAAGAGCTCTAAAATTTTTCAGGAGTTTAGTCCAAAAAGTAAAAAGCAACACCAGTAGTTATGTACAAATTTGGGTTCACACTTGGTTTATATTTTGGACATTAAAACTATTTAAACCAGGAAGAAGTTCATTGTGACCTTAATTGGGATAACTTGCTCTTTTATTAATTTTCAATTATTTAAAGCAAAGTAACAATGTTAACACTAAACCTTGTTAAATTTTTAATTGCTATCATCTCTTTAAATATTCTGGTCTCATATATTTAAGAATTAAGAGCTTATTTTTTCCTTAAGAGGTCACCATTATCAATTCATAGTTGAAAATACATTTTATTAATAATTTATTCATGTATGTGTTTGTTATTTATTCAGATAACATTCACTTGCCACCCCACCCCATATTTTAAAAGTACAGATTTACACTTGTCATTTTTCATATAATAAACCACCAAATTCCATCCGAGTTGTGAAAGATTACATAAGACTTTAATTTTTTCATACATGAAAGATATTCTATTAAATGTTTGTCTAAGAAAGTATATTTATATACTCATACAGCAAATTACCATCATTGGAGTTTGTTCCCATACATTGGCTGTTATAAATAATATTGTAGTGGATTTAGAGGTGTTTGTATCTATTTTTCAAATGAAAATTTTCAGATTTGGGGGTTTGTTACAAGGAGTAGAAGTATTAGATACCTTATTAGATTCATTGTAAAAATAATTTTTAAAGGGGGGTTTTCATTACATGACTGAAACCCAACTATAATCATATTTGTAATTAAGATGTTTAAAGATATTAATAAAAAAGAAAGTTGAAAAAAATAATTTTAAGAATTACCATACTGTTTTCATCACAGACTGCATCAACTTCATATCACCAACAGTTTAGGAAAGCTCCTTTTTCTTCACACTCTTGATATTCACTGTTACTAGTAGTTTTGATAGACGGTAGAACATGGAGGAAATGATCTCAAAAAGTTAAAAATAAAAAAACCTTAAGTCAACCACAGAAATAAATAACATATTTCAATAACCTTATTGTTCAATGACTTTGGTCCACCTAAATATCAGCATTTTGAAGTGGGAGGTTGACTTGCAGGGGTCCTCAAACTTTTTAAACAGGGGGCCAGTTCACTGTCCTTCAGACTGTTGGAGGGCCAGATTATAGTAAAAACAAAAAATATGAACAAATTTCTATGCACACTGCATATATCTTATTTAGAAGTGAAGAAACAAAATGGGAATAAATACAATATGTGGCCCGCGGGCCGTAGTTTGAAGACCCCTGAAAGGGGTTGAAGGAATAGGCAAGGGGATAAAATTGTAGCCAGACTAGGAGGAATGCACATCTCTGCAGGAAAAACAAAGCAGGGCACAGGCTAGACTATGGTGGCAGCAAAATCTTAAAGTGACAGTAGGGTCATGAAAAAGAAAAACCCACTAAGTCCTCCAAATCTTGAGAGTATGATTGAACTTTGAACATTAGAAATTCTGGCCTAGTTTTTGCAGGTGGGAGTTGCTACCTAATTGTCTATTTGGTGCTCATTTTTTTTATAGTAAATGATGATGATGCTTTTTGTTATGAGCCTTGAACTATATTCAACTAGACCCACTAAGAAAAAGAAAATAGAAAAGAAATAATTCATCTCTAAATAAATTATAAATGAAAGGAAAATTAGAGGTACCCCAGATTTTTAAAAATATATTAGATCCTGTGATAAATGTCAGCTAAAAAAAAAAAAGCTTGTCAAGAAGAAATAAGGAGAATTCTTAAAATCATACTATCTTTCAAGACCAATTAAAAAGAAAATCTAAACAGACCTATCACAAGCAAGGGAACCAAGATTATAAGCAAAAGTCTCACCAAAATAAATACCCAATATTAGATTATTGCACTGATGAACACTAACAAACTTTCAAAAAAGTCTTAATATCTAGTCTCAAACTCTTCTTAAGAACTAAAGATGGTGAGTTTCCAAGTACATATTGTTCATGAGACCAACTTGACCTAATAGAAAAAAAAAAGACCACCACCAAAAATAAAATTAATGACCAATATTTCTGAAAACCTGAGATGAAAAAATTCTCTAAAATTTTAACAACCTGAATTTGGAAATAAAAATATATATCACCCACCCCCATCTTCTGCATAATAAACTTATCTAATAGTAAGAACAGCCCATTTCTGGGAGGGGTCCTTGGAAGGTAACAAAAGAAGTGCCTGAGTGGTGGAAGAGGGATTCAGCAAGGAAGAAGCAGCAGGAGGAGGGCTAGAGGATGGTATGATTAGCCATAAGCCATATGCAGTCAGGCTTTTCCTCTTCTAATATGCCAAGTAGATTAATCTGCTTTCTACCTTTTCCCCTCCAATAAGTCAAGTATTTTTATTTGCTTTTTAATTGTTGGGGGGGATCCCCAAAGAGTCTTCCCAGTGCCTAGGTGTCACTTGATGATATTCCATCCTCCAAAAGTGTGATGCAGTGTGATTGGAAGATCTGGAGCCATGACAGACACTTCTTGGGGAAAAAATCCAAGCTCTCAGACCTGCCAGTCTCAAAGCCTTGAACTTTCTTTCCGGCCCTTCATTTGCATTCTGAAATTACATACTATATATTTGTCATATTTATTCTATAAAAGTCATCAATATTTTAACCCTTATAGAAAAGATGAATTCCTAAAATATCAGTAGCTTTTTTGTTTAAGTCTTTTCATCCCATCTTCAATTAACCCAGGAAGTTTTTGAGGAATAAACACTTCATTTATTTGCATGTCTGTGTGTGTACTTATATAGATAAAGTATGTCATCATATTCTGTCAAACTACCAAAACGTTATATTTTTTCACTTGAAAGCATATTAAGAAAACATTTGTAGTTCATAGTTTCCTTTGTATTACAAGACAAATGATTCCAAAAAATTTATATTGAGATAAATTTGATCTGTCGATTTAAAAATTACAAATGGGCCCAGTCAGAGAGTAAGTATGGAAGCAAAATAATAAGAGATGCCTTAAACAATTCATTTATAGAACTGGTTATTTAAGAATTCTGCGGGCCGGGCGGTGGCGCTAAAGGTAAGGTGCCTGCCTTGCCTGCGCTAACCTTGAACGGACCGCGGTTCGATCCCCCGGTGTCCCATATGGTCCCCCAAGCCAGGAGCAACTTCTGAGCACATAGCCAGGAGTAACCCCTGAGCGTTACCGGGTGTGGCCCAAAAACCAAAAAAAAAAAAAAAAAAAAGAATTCTGCAAGATGTTTTTACAAATATCCTGTTAAATCAGAATAAATAGATTTTTGTCTTGGACATAGTGCTGTTCATGTTTAAGTACTTTATTGATTGCTCTTTTATTTTTTTAAATGACATTTATGAACCGAAACATAACATAATCTATTCTAACATCTATCTTTAAGTTTAGGTCATCGGGCAATTCAGAATTAATTTCAGAAAATACTTGGTATATAATTAGTTTGAGAGTTCTCTTGTTCTGAACTAGGGCTAATGTCTACATGCTTTTTCATTAAATACCCTTATATGATATTGGGTTTCAGGTGATATTAATATGTGATAATGGTATCCTATACACTGGAGGTCTTGTGATAGTTGGGACTCTATGTATATGCATAATATATATTAAATAATATCAAATGATAAAATATGCTTTTTATTTATGAAATGCACCCTGAATTTTTTTTTGTATTTCACATTTTTATTGTAATGTCCATTTTCATAAACAAGATATGTCTCAGCCTTGTCTAAATGTATTCCGAGATAATATTAGTTAAACATTTCACATGCTTTTATTATATTAGGATATACAAATCTAGGACTTGAGAGATAGTACTGCAGTAGGATATTTACTGTGCACGCAGCCAATCCAAGATGGATGGTGGTTCGAATTCCAGCATTCCATCTGGTCCCCCATTTCAGGGTGATTTCTGAGCTCAGAGCTAGGAGTAACTCCTGAGCACCATCGGGTGTGACCCCAAAATACAATTTATGTATATAGACATGTATATACATAACTCTGAATATATATTAAATCTAAATTAAATCATAATAAAATCTTTCCAAGATGAGTCACTAGTTATAAGTGAATAACAACATCCTTCATAACTACGTAACATTTTTTCCCAAAACTCTTCTTTTAGAAATTCCCTGTGTCTATTATTAAGATTTACTAATTTGCCTGGGAATATCTGTATCTCTTCCCCAATTCAAAGGAAATTATATCTTGGCCAAGCTTTTTATGGGTATCATAGTAGTAATATGTTAGTAATGATTCCAAATTGTTAACTTGGCATTTTTAATAATAAATTAATATATGCTGAATTTTAATGCTACCAACCAACTGATTTATGTATTTTCTTATTATTAAATAAATGTTTTATTAGCCAGTGCTATAAATATACATTGAGTTATCCAATAGTATACATTAGTTACTCTGAGAATATGGGAATAACACAAAGTAATAGGAATGACGTCGTCAAAAGACAAATGTTACTTCTTTCTTCTAGAATCATAATTACTATTCAATGTACTTCAGTGTTTACATGTAGATAATCAAGACAAATAAGTTTTATAAATACAATGCTTGTGGTAACAGATATAAAATCATTGAACAATATGCAAAACTTAATTAATCTATACCAGGCAGAAAAATAACTTTGAGGACCTAGATTTTTTATCATACTGTAGTAGTGACCAATTTTTGCAATAATAATTGCACTTATGCTATTAACACAGAAAATAGATACTGAACATTTTGAAAATATAAATGAAAGAGGGTGGAATGTTTGACATAGTATCATGTACTGTAAATCATGTAATGTAAATCACCTTAAACCTTACATCCTGGAAAGCATAAAATTATTTTAAGCTTTCTAGTTTTCTTGTATATAGTTTGTATTATAGTACATAGGACTTTAAAATACTGTGAGAAAAATCAAAATTATTTAATATATACTTTGCAAAAGCTCTTTACAAATCAAGTGCATTTTTATCCCTATCCCCTTATTCTGCTCTTTCATTATAAAATGACATTATGATTTTATTTTAAAGAAACTAATTTTTCAGTAGTGAATATCTACATTGAGACACTGCTTTAATGAGTATTTTGATCATGCTTAACTATCCAGGGGCAATACTCAGGTTAGCTTTCTAATAGCTAGAAGAAATGCCTATAATCCAATTGGTCACAGGGCAGCTATCACCAAAACCAATTTCTTTATAATTAAAAGAGCTCACAGGCACTGAAAAACTTGGAAGTTTCTTATGGATTTGGGGAAAGTGGGGGTGGGGGGTTTTGAGAAAGAGAGAGACAGCAACACACTGAAGCAATTTCTGAGACACGCTGATAAGCTTGGCTTTGGGATTTGCATTAAAGAGCTCAATAGTTGCTACCTGTGAGAACAGCTCAAGTTGTAAATGGACTCATGTCCTGCAGAGATTAAGGACAGAGACCTCTAGAAAATGAGTGTGTCACCTGGCTTAAATGACACACAATCAATTTTATTGGCATGAGCTCCATCCTGCAAAACAAGCATTTTTTTGACTAAAGCATAATGGAAACTTTGGTATGCCTTTCCAGAAGATCATGCAGACATTGCTGCACATTTGTGCCTCCTAGGAGAGGCCATGATAGAGTGAACTAACAGTCATCATTTTAAGTGTTGTGTAGACACATATCCCATAATACTGATTCAGCGAAACAGACTTCAAGAGTTTTCCGTTTCTTTTTTTTTTTTCTTTTAATTTTTCCCGTCTAGCTAAGGTCTAAAGTTATTAGGCTGTGTTTAATGATTTGGGAAGTCTATTACTTGGCATTGTTACAATTCCTGTTGTGTCTCAGGACCCAGTGGCAGAGACAAACAGGCTTTAATTTGATTTCTAATTGTTTGTTTTCAGTAGCATGAACTTAGGTTTGTTGTTTCTGTGTTCAAATAGAAAGAACATCTGTGTGTGATGGTAGATATCCCTTGTTTGACTCTTACTGTTGCTCCAATACACACACTGTGGTCTGGAATCCACCTGTTAGGCTTGAGCTACATAATAGAGAAGTGAGACAATTCTGAATTGAAACTTAAAGAACTGGCTTTTTGGCAAGGTTTCGCCAACTTGTTGAATACCATTTGTCTGAGAAAAAAATCCTTTGCTAATGTTGGGAAGTAACCCTGTCGTGTTCTCTTAGGTTTTGATCTATGACATTAAGCACAATAAAAAATAAGCTACAAATCAGACCTCCCTGATCTTATGGGAAAATCTCATTAAATAAAGCATATTCCATGTAATACAGCTGTCATTTCCACAAACCAGAACTACTATTCAAAAAAGGTTTGAAAATACACTTATCCAATGTAAAAAAGATTATAAAGCACCATTGTACCATGTGCTTTTAAATTATATTTAAAATCACATTCTGTTTTGCTCAAACTTAATTCCTACCCATTTAATAAAGGAAGGATGTGTACCAAAATAAAACCCCCCACATAAAGGATAAAATCCCCACATGAAGGTTCCATTTTTGGCTGCTCCCTATCATAAAAGTTGTATTCTGTTGGGATTTTTTTTCTTAATTTATTTCAACTAAGAAGTGAGTCCTTATGGCTGTAGAATACAGGCTCAATCTTAGTGTCATAAGAATCAAAGTTGGTCAAAAGAATAATAACTGAGTTCAGAAGAAAATAAACTGTAATAATCCTTGGCATTTGAGAGTTGCATCAGTTCACTCATCTGGCAGTGAACTCTAGAGAAAATATTGGCCTTCTTTCTCTCCTCCTCTTAGGATCCTGATTTAGCTCCACTTCTAATTACTTGATGCATTTTCTCTTAATTTTCTCAACAGTGACCCTTGGGTGTTCTGCTTCCCCAGCATGTTATATTTAGATGAAATATCTCCGGAGGGGAACTTAGGTTGTATCATAAAATAAATTTGTTATCGGACATACATCATTTACTACTTGAATCTCAGAGTTTCCATCTCTAAGTTAAATCAGTCCATAGTGTTATGCCTGGTAATAAAAACACTTCACTAATTTAATTTCCTAATCCAAATTAAATTAAAAAATATGCAAAAGTCTGGTAACAAGGTTCAATTCTTTTTTGTCTCTCTAAGTAATATGTGCAGTTCACTCTAATAATCTCAAGTATCAGTGATGTTAAAACTAGAAAGTAGACCACACACAGAAGGGCATCTGTAAGAAAGCATTTTTCTTCCTCTTGAAAAAAGAGGAATAATGTTTCAGATAAAGAAGTCTGTGAAGACTGTGTGCCTAAGTCTCACTGCAAAAGTCAATTTTAGGCACACAGAGTTGATTGGCGAGGCAGGATGATGCTGTACTCCTTGAATAATATGTTTGTTACTGAGCAGAACTAAGTTTGTTTCTTTTGTCACATTTTCATATGTCATTTCTCATAAAAATTAGAAGAGACATGGCAAAATAGCACGAGGCACAAAAATTAAAATGTTGACCTTGCTTAAAAAAGGTGAACTTCAGATTTTCTATTCAAGTGTGAGACTTTGATAAAAAAAACTTCTCCAGTCATTTACTAGTTGTAGGTACAGTGATGAAACAATGGGAGGAGAAACTTTTTTCAAACTATTTTATATGCCATTCAGTGATGTTCTACTCTGGACTTGTTTAACACAGACATTGTGATATTAATATGATCGCACATTTGAGATGTGCATTGGAATCAGCATCTTGTAGAATGTTTTATATTGTAGTCAAAATTGATGCAGCAACCCTGCATGGGACTTGTTAATGAGCTAATTGCTTAAAACTAATTTACCCAATATTTACTATGCCTTTGTAAAATAAGAAGAAGGAGGAGGAGGAAAAGGAGGAAGAAGAAGAAGAAGAAGAAGAAGAAGAAGAAGAAGAAGAAGAAGAAGAAGAAGAAAAGAAGAAGAAGAAAAGAAGAAGAAAAGAAGAAGAAGAAGAAGAAGAAGAAAAGAAGAAGAAGAAGAAGAAGAAGAAGAAAAGAAGAAGAAAAGAAGAAGAAGAAGAAGAAGAAGAAAAGAAGAAGAAGAAGAAGTGAAGAAGAAGAAGAAGAAGAAGAAGAAGAGAAAAGAAGAAGAAGAAGAAGAAGAAGAAGAAGAAGAAGAAAAGAAGAAGAAGAAGAAGAAGAAGAAGAAGAAGAAGAAGAAGAAGAAGAAGAAGAAGAAGAAGAAGAAGAAACAAACCATTTTAAGTAGTTGCTGGTTTGGGTTTTTTTGTTTCTTTTGTCATCATAGTTGATGGTTTTGGTTTTTTAATTCTCTTTTTACTTTTGTTGTTACTGCCTTATTGCTTTTGTTTTGTTTTGTTTTGTTAACATTTTCTTCTTTTTCCCCTTTCTTCTTATAAAGGGATATTTATAACACCTAGACAGACTCCTCCTAGTTTTGTTTTGTTTTCCTTTCTCTCTCTCTTTTTTTTTTTGCTTCTGTTTTTGTTTTTCTTTTTCCTTCTCCCTTACCATTTCTTATATCTCCAACAGGACCACATTATTGGAATCATCTTGTTCAGCTGTATGATTTGAGAGGGAACAGTGGATGTTACCAAGACCAGACAGTCGTATAAACATTTAGTGGAAATAAAATAGGATCAGACTTGAATGCCAAACCCAAAGTCAATGACAACAGAATCGATACCCAATCTACAACAAGCTTTACAAGTGGGGAACAGTTACACTAGTATTGGGGGGGTGTAAAGGAGAAGATATAGGATGCATGCTGGGAACAGAAATGGAGGGATGACAACACTGGTGGTGGAAATGCCCTCATTTATTGTCACTATGTGCCTTACATATTACTGTGAAAGATTTATAATTCACTTTGACCACAATAAAATTTAAAAATAAAATAAAAGTGACATTTTACTTCATTTTATGTATTTCTGGCTTGGGGGTAATACTTGATGGTGCTGAGGAGCTCATTTCTGGCTCTAAGCTTAGAGATCACTCCAGGCAGGACTCTGGGGATCGCCAGGGGTGTCAGGATTTGAAGCTGGGTCAGCATCAGTGTGATATAAGTCCTTTACTCACTGTATTATCACTTCAACCTACTACGAGATTATCCATGCCTTATATTAAACTCAAACATTTCTCTCCTATTTTTATACTTTCTAACTAAAGACGTTGGCATGATGTTCTGGACAGTATTTTCAGTAGGTACTTAAATTAATTTTAATTAAGGAAACTAACTTAATCCAGAATTTTTAATCAGCTAAAGATTTTAAATTCATTTTTAATCAACTATATTTTATGAATTCTTTAGTATTCTACCGAGTTTTTATATAAAAATCTTCCAGTAATACATAGAGAGAAAAAGCTTCAAGTGTTAGCTTTTGGTTATCTTAAAATATTTTGATATGATGTCCAATAAGAGCATATATGTCAACTGCCAACAGTATTTCACATGCACATATATTACAAAAAAAGCTTAAAATTTTATGAACAAAACCCCTCTGTACTTGTGCTGTTTTTCTATCCATTCTCTTTATTTATAATAATATATAATAAATGTATAATGTCATATAAAAGAATGAATTCCATAGCACCAACCCACAGAAAGCTTCCAGTAGATTCTTTGTGAATTACTATAGTTAAATGACAATTATAAATAAGCAGAACCAATTCTTCAAATGGAGTATCTCCTCTGTAAAAGTGTAGATATTTTTGTTTGATTTGATTGTTATAGTTCTCTATAATTCTTTAAATATATACATTTCTATTTTCTAAGATAACATTTCTTTGGTTTCTAGGATATTCTATGCTGTACTCGAAATTCTTTATTGATATAAATCCATGTATTTTATATAATAAACCTATGAGTGAGGTACCACAATAATTGATAATAGTAGCAAAGATCAGGTCATAGAGGACATGTAAGGATCGATCAAGGTCATCCAGAAGCTAAGGGGCTGAGCTGAGATTCACTCCATTATGCCTGACCCAGCCACGAGATATTTATTTAGAAATGATCATATTTTAAAAAAAAACCTTGGAATCATATAAGAAATAAAAATCTTACTGTAATAAACTTGAAGTTTTTAATTTTGGCAAAAACAACTATTTAAAACAGTTTTATAGAATATCATTTTATTATTATTATTAGTAGTAGTAGTAGAATTATTATTTATTGACCACACATGGCAGTGCTCAGGGGTTATTCCTGACTATACTCAGGAATCACATTCTGGTGACACTCAGGATGGCATATAAAATGCAATCATCCACCCATTTCGACTACATGTTATACTAGCACTATACCTCCTGTGCATATATACTATACTCTGACCCTGGCATGAATTTTTATATATCTTTTAAACAGACAAAGAAAAAATATAATAACCAAAAGTAGTATTTAAGGATTGTCTTAAACATAAAATTACTATATAGGGCCAACTTTTTGTGTCATAGAAATATATTCTGGTTTTGATTTTTACTTATTTTCATTCTTGATTATTTTCAATCTTTTGCAATTTTTGTATGGAAAGGCTCCTCATGGTTTTCAGTACCTGGAGGTTGTATCCTAAGGACTCTATGGTGGACATTGTGGGGCCACAGATGTCAGAAATCTCCTAAAGTTTTGGAAAGTTAAATGCTGTAGGATCAGGGCCAGTGAGGTGGCGCTAGAGGTAAGGTGTCTGCCTTGCAAGCACTAGCCAAGGAAGGACTGAGGTTCGATCCCCCAGCGTCCCATATGGTCCCCCCAAGCAAGGAGCAATTTCTGAGCACTTAGCCAGGAGTAACCCCTGAGCGTCAAATGGGTGTGCCCCCCCAAAAAAAATAAATGCTATAGGATCATATGCATTCATTGGTTTCTTTTTGCTACCTTCTCTGGTGCTGTATCAAATGAAAGGGTAGTCAGAACTGAGGCCATAAAGCTCACTAAGGCTAATTGGTACAAAATGATGTTTAATATCTATTTTTTTAATTTTTAATTTTTATTTTGACCATATTGGCTTACATATCTTTCACAGTAGTATTTTATGTACATATTAACATTGAATCAGGGGACTTCCCATCACCAAATTTGTCCTCCTTCCACCCCTGTTCCCATCTTGCATCCAACATCCCCCACCCTCACCCCCCCCAGGCTGCTAGAATAAGTGGTCCCCTCTGTGTCTAGCTTACTACTTAGTGATCATATATCTGTTTGGTCTGATATCATTTTCTTATAGCAGAGGAAATTAAAGCAAAACTTCCCCCTCTAACCACTCTCAGTCCAGTATTTTGGACAGAAAGAAGTTTTCTCATCTCTGTTGTTCCCTGGATTATTTCATAACTAAGGTAGTCCTTGAATTAAAGTAAAAAAGAAAAAGAGCAAATATGAAAAAATAAATTAGGACAAAAAGAAAACACCCTTTCCTGTTTGTCTCCCCTCCAGCATTCATCTGCTATGGCTTCAAATGTCTGAGACTTGGTCATCTGCTCTGTTAAATCCAGTGATGAGATATGAATATCATAGTCTCTGAGAAAGTAAAGATGTCTGACATATTCAATCTGCCTGCTGTTTTTCAGTGGGTTCTCCTATAAAAAAGTGTGTTTTACTGTTGGATCTTTTTCATTTTGAAATTAATAGTTTGTTTCTTAGGAAAGTACATGACTTTTATTTAGAAATAAGGAGGGGAGAGAGAATACAAGTTTCTCTGGAGGGTAGGGTGTCTTAATGGAAAAGAGAGGAAATAATGCAACAGCTCTGGTTAAGATGCAGGTGAAACCTAGATTGAGGATTATGGCTAGCTGCTCCCTTTTCAAATATTTCTAATATTCCATCACATAAATTTTTCTTATGTTATCTATGAAAGATGTTCCCTTCCAGAAACATAACATAGTCAGAATATTTGTTATCCAGATTGTAAATATAATTATTGCAACTGTGCTTTTTGGAACTGCTGATTGGTTTCTACTTTCCTGGTTTTTACTTTTAAGTCTGGGTCAAATTTTCCTGCGTCTTTGTATGTTCAAGTTCTAGATTTTATTTTTATTTTTTCTTTGAGAATACAAAATAATGCTTCCTAAAATTATATACTATAAAGTTACAAATTGGGAAAACTTTTAAAATTAAAAATTTAAATTAGGTAGAGTTATCCTCTAAATGAATCCCTACACCCCAAGAATTCTTTCAGTTTCTTACTGAAACTACCAGATTCACTTTTCAAAACTTATTGGGGCATTTTCAGCATGTTTCTGATTGGGGAAATCTTAAATGCAGATGTTTTATGAATATTCCTCTCCATAAGGACCCTCTTCCACACACATTCTCTTTCCATCTGACCTTTTTACTCTGAAAAATCGCCTTCTGGAACCTAAAATACCAGTAGAGACTTGTGAACGCAAAATGTCATCCTGTCCTCCCGGAAGTGATTGGGCATTGTGACGCAAGAAGTGATTTCATGTGCTTACTAAGGAAGTCGTTTGCTCACATCTTCGTATTGAAATCTCTGTGAGAATTGCCCCACCCATAAACCTGCCACCCAAAACAGGGAGCGTTGCTTCCTGACATTAAGTTGGTTTTGCTTTTCCTTTATTTGTTTGTTTGTTTGTTTTTGTTTTTTGGGTCACACCAGGTGACACTCAGGGGTTACTCCTGGCTATGTGCTCAGAAATCGCCACTGGCTTGAGGGATCCTATGGGATTCCAGGGGATAAAACCGTGGTCCATCCTCGGTTAGCCCGCGCAAGGCAAACGCCCTAATGCTATTCTTTGTGATGGAGAAGATAAAGGATGTACATGTTTTTTGATCTTCGAAGAAAGATAGGTTTTTCAATCTAAAGGAGTGTTGTTCAACCGAAATATTCTGCAAAAGATTCTGATTGAGGGGCCAGAATGGTAGCACAGTGGTAAGGCATTTGCCTTGCACATAGTTGACCCAGGACGGACCCGGGTTCTATCCCTGCCATCCCATAGGATCCCCTGAACCAGGAGTGATTTATGAGTGTAGAACCAGGAATAAACCCTGAGCGCTCCTCAAAGAAGAGATTCTGATTGAGACCATTCTCTCATGCTTCAGCTAAGCCCATGAAAAGAAAGTTGACTGATTTGTGCAAAAATGTATCAGGAAATACTAACAGACCCTCTGGTCTATAACGTAAGCCGAGAAATGTAAAATATTACTGTAAAAATGTGCTGTTTCCCCTTAGCTAAGCCCACATGAGCATTTCTTTGGCAAAAGATTCCTGATCACACACTCTTAATATCTATAACTTGTCATTAAAAGGCATAAAATAAAATACAGAGGAATATGAAATTCTGAAATTGCAGAAACGATGAATATGTAAATGTGTCCAAGTTGTGTCTATCCTTAGCTAGAAAACTTAAAATGAAAGGCTTTACTTATTTAGGATGCTAATAACTGTTGGAGATATTTAATTCCCAGCAAGTTTTTCTTTCATTGGAGGCACTGTGATTTATGTTGATGTTTATGATAAGGATTCATGCATTAAGGTGTTTTCTTTTACATTCAATGTGACCTTGAAGTCTGGAGACAAGGTTGATGCAAGTAAGCAGTTTACTCAAGGTAAACATCTGGGGAGAATGCACTCTTGTTCCCAAAAGTTACCTCGTGCTCCCAGGTTGGGGCTTGAGGTTTTCATAGTGGTTTTGCATAATATGTTGAAAGAAATCTTAAAGGGAAAAGGAGCTTTACTTTGAGACTCTTGGTACTGCTGCCAGTGGTTAATGGATTCTTCCAGTGTCATGATCTGGGTATCTACCCCAGGTTTTTTCCAGAGTGCTCACTATAACCTGAAAATGACTTTCCAAAGCCAATTGCTGATTCTCTTCCCAGGGGGAAGGAAGTTTTTAGGTATGGAGGCCTTTAAATGTCCTCAGTGGTACTGGAGTTTCCATCCCTCTCTTCTTCCACATTGGGAACTTGGTTCATCTTTAAATAAACAAAACATAGAAAAAAATTTTTTGTTTTTATTGGACACACTGCAGGTACTTAGGGACACACCTGGTTCTGCACTCAGAAATAGTTCCTGACAGGCTTGTGGGACCATATGGAATATCAGGAATTGAACCTGGTTCTTCCCTGGGTCAGCAACCTGCAAGGCTAACACTCTACCGCTGCGCTATCACTCCAGCCCCAGAAAATATTTCTTAAGAATGAGGAGCAACAGCAGACTCCTTTCTCTAACCTCCCCTCATTGTGGACTGTTTCTTGCTATTGGATTTGGCTCTGGAGAGACTCTCAGCTTGAGGACAACTACCTGATCCCTGGCTTCTGCGAAACATTTTTCAGATTCCACAAGTGGGGATGAAACTGTGCTTTGAATTTTACACCCCTCCACACACACACACACTCAGATTACCTCAAACAACTTCATCAGGATATATATATATATATATATATATATATATATATATAATTTCCTTTGTATATGTCTGTAAATGCATTTCCTTAATAGTTATAATTCTTAGTGTATATTTTCTTATCTTATATAGAATTAGCTTTCCCCATCCCTTTTATGGATTTGCTTAGTAGAAAATTTCTAGTAGGTAAGTCTCACTTGGGATTTGAGTTCAGGTTAAAACCAGGTTATAATGTGTTGGGTTACGCTTTATTTTACCTAAAGCAAAGTTTATCCCTGCTTTCTTTTTTTTTAAATTTGAGATATAACTTTTATTTAACAACTTTTACTGATATACAGTGGCTATAAATATGGTACACAATAGTTATCTTCAAACTTTTATCTTTTTATCCCAAACATTTTAACAAATAATTATGTATTATTATTATTTTAGTAATAATTTTTGTTTTGACCAAAGTGTATTACAAAACCCTGGTTTATCTTATATGTTAGTTTACAACTTGGTTTCATCCAAAACAAAGATTCTCTTACTTGTAAACCTGGGTTTACTGCCCCACCCAGGGATGATCTGAGCTCCATACTAGGGAGAAGACTCCAGTATACATGTGTTTCACTCTCAGCCTGGTCTGGATTATTTCTTCCACAAATTTGATTCAGACTCATTCATTGTTTAACTTGTTGTTTTTTTTAATATAAATTTTTATTTTGATCATAGTGGCTTACATATTGTTGACAATAATATTTTAGGTACATATTTACATAAAATCAGGGGGGATTCCCATCGCCAAATTGTCCTCCCTACACCTCCGTTTCTGTCCTACCTCCCTTTTCCTTTTCCCTCACCCCAGGGCGGCTAGAATATGTGGTCCCCTCTGTATCCAACCCACTACTTAGTAGTCTTGCACCTGTTTGGTCTTGATGCCTCCCTTATTTCCCCCTCTAACTGGAGTCAGGACTAGCTAGTTCAAGTTGCGTGGTTTTGTTTGAAGGAGAGAAAAGTAATAAACTGGGATAAGAGTCTAATACCCCGAAATTGGGCGGAGTCCCTCTAAAGGCTCTCATCATCAATTTGGGAGATGGAGAAAAAGAAGGTGAAACACTCCACTAGTACCAAAAGAAGTGTCAAATATCCAGTGAGGGCTCCAGCTATATCGATAAGCACCACACAGAGCAGACAAAACAAACAAACAAACAAATAGAAAAAAACAAAAACAAAAACAGACAAACAAAAATCACGCCATGGTCTTGAATTGAGAAACATGGCATAGCACATAACGAAAGAGAAGAAAGGAAGAGAAGAAAAAAAAAAGTATAATTGGGGACTACACTTTCTTTTTTTTTTTTTTTTTGGTTTTTGGGCCACACCCATTTGACGCTCAGGGGTTACTCCTGGCTATACTCTCAGAAATTGCCCCTGGCTTGGGGGGACCATATGGGATGCCAGGGGATCGAACTGCTGTCCGTCCTATGGTAGCGCTTGCAAGGCAGACACCTTACCTCTAGCGCCACCTTCCCGGCCCCAGGGACTACACTTTCAATAATCACACCCAAACAGAGAAATCGACCAAAATAGATTGGTAAATCAAAAATAATAATAACAATAATAAATGAAGGTAATATATATATTTATATAAAAAGTAACCAAGGTTTTGTGCTTTTTGTGTTTTTGTTTTTTCCCTCCTGCCCTGGCACAGTAAATATTGGGGTCATTCGAAAAAGAATTCACTTGGCCTAAGAGATATGGGGTTTCTCCGTCCTTGGAGCATACTGTCATGGGATCAACTCTAGACTTTGCTTAACTTGTTATTTTTAACTCCATATGCACCAGTAGTATCATGAGGCATTGTTCCTTTTTGCATAGGCACAAGAGAAATTCTTACCTAAGAGGACTAGTAACCCATAAATTTTATAGTGCAGGGGCAACATTCACCCTGAACATTTATAACAGTGACTCGACTTAGGCTTCAATTGATCAGACATCAACCACCCAAAGTGAACCTTGGGTTCCATCCTTGGAACCGGCATGGTTTTCTGCACCAACACCAGGAATCAAACTTTTATCTGGGGAGGCATTAATGCTACTCTGTCACTGACTTGCTTCAGAGACATTCATATTTTACCCTGACGACAAGGAAACAGCAACAATTTACTTTAAGGGCAGGTTTTCCTGCCTTACCACCTAATGGTGGGATTAAATCAGAAGAAGTACCATGACATCCTGGCTTCAACATAGGATCTATACAAAAGCCAATATCTCTAATTAGAAAGGCCTGACCACAATAACCACAATTGAGTAGAACTTTTCCTGGGACCATAAAGACCGTGAGGTTTGATAATTAATATGTCTGAAACTTAGCTTATGACAGTATGCTTCATGGCATGAGATACCCTGTTTTTGTTTTTTTTTTTTTGGCCAAAGGTATTTCCTTTCTAATTTCCTCAACAGTTGCTATTCCTATGCAAAAATAAAATAAAATGCCACCCCACTTTTTTTTATTTTATTTGTATCTTTTAGGTAGGGGCTCTTGCCTTTTTCATAGAACGTTGGGTCATGGATTACTTTGTTTTACTTCATATTTCTGCATCTTTCTATAAATTGAGAAAAGGAAAAAGGTGGATGGAGTCCAAGGACCAAGTGACCTAAGATGTATTGGTGAAGAAAAAAAAATGCCAGGGCTAAATACCCCAGCCAAAGTCAATGACAATAGAATCAAGAGACACAAACTATAAAAATCTAAACTTAAAATAACCTGTTATACTGATAGGCCAAGGGGCTAAGAATGGAGATATGTGATGTATGCTAGGAAATTTCATAGAGGGAGATGAACACTGGTCCTGGAAATGGCCCTAATTCACTATCACTGTATGCCTGAAATACAACTATGAAGGACTTTAAATTTTAGTTCTAATTAATAAGCCAAAAAGAACTTCACTTCTCAAATTTTATTTATATGATACATTATTTCCTATTATCTACTTTTAATCTGTCATTCACACTGTACCCACTAAATCAAGTTTTAATGCATTGGTTCTACTTTAAACATTCAAACCATGTTCAAATATTATAGTCAATTGCTTTATGGCAAAAATTACTCTTAAAATATTTCCTAAAGTGCTTTGAATAATGACAGTAAGCAATTGCAAAAAAAAAAGCTCACACATTAAGTAAAAATTGTTTAAATTGCCTAAAATTTTTACATATTCTAGAGGAGAAAGTATAAATGTATTTGCTTACATTTTGCCCATATATAAGGAAATTCATAGAATAACAAATTTTGTCTGAAGCTATAGAAATTATTTTTTATAAATGCATTTTTTTTTATTTTTGGGCCACACCTGGTGATGCTCTGGGATTGCTTCTCGCTATGCGTTCAGAAATTGATCCTGGATTGGGGGACCATGTGGGATGCTGGGATATCAAACAGTGATCTGTTCTGGGTCAGCTGCATATAAGGCAAAGGCCTTACCACTACGCAATCGCTTTGGCCACTTTAAATGCATTTTTTAGAAATTGACCTTCTGTTGCATTATCTTTTGTATTCCATAAAACAAAAATATTCATTTCAAGTGGGTACTATTTTCATATGTGCCTTATTTCTATCACATTAATATTTTTTTGTTCAAGGGTATCTAAAATACTAATAGTTATCAGGAATGGCAAACTCCTTTAAATAAGTGCCTTTAATTTAACAAAAGCTTCTGATAATCTTAATCAGAAATAACTAAACAATAGTTTACATTTACAAAGTGTTGAGTTTTCCAACTATTCAAGTAGCATCAAATAGGGAATGTTCTTGGGTATATCATCTCAGTCACATGGAGAAACACTTGAAGAACTTTTTTTGTTTGGAATATTTTGAATTTCCCAAAAGCTGCTTTGGATTCTCCATTGATCACTATAAAATAGATACTCATCTCTCTATCCATACCTTGTAACCTAGTGCATGATATCAGCTTCGGTTTGCAGGGGCTCAGAGGTACAACCCTGTTCCCAGTAACCAGAACTTAATGAATCAGAGTGTCTGTTCTTCAAAGGTGAGAAAGAAGCTTTTCCTTTTGTTTCTCTTTAATGGTCCTCATTCTTCATAGTCTTTCATTAAGTCCCCCTCTGCTCCCAGCAAAGTGCTAGATGCCACTTTTCATTGTTAGATTGCATTGTTTCCTTAGAAAATAAGTATGTATATTTTAAAAATAAAAATTTAATATTCCGTTGTCCATCTTCGAGGCATACATAATCTAACACTGAGAGTTGATTTAAATGATTTTTTACTTTTACTTTCAAGGTCAAATAAAATGCACAATAGAAGAAACTCCCAGTTCCTTCCCCACATTGTCTCTCTCTCTCTCTCTCTCTCTCTCTCTCACACACACACACACACACATTTTGCAACATTAAGTTAATTTTCAATTAATATATGTATATTGAAGGTACAGTAAATGCACCATATACACCTCAACCCAGGCCCTTTGCCTGGTCTGTATTGTGAATTGGGGGACAAAAAATATATGTATATATGTTAAGCTGTATATATATATTCTTTTAAACTATATAAAATCAAGTTAATATTACTATAGTCTTTATTATTAATATCTAATATATGTTTCTATGAATAAACACATATATCTTAGCATCTAATGAATATCAATTATCAAACATAATATATTAGCAGAAGTTATCTAATAACATTGCATATTCCTATATTTTCTCTCCACATATGGCTAATCATTTAAGTCAGAAAAGAGTAAGTTGACAAAGATGAAACTTGACATGAACCATGTAAATTAAGTGGTTAAAATCAACATAATCTATTTTCCAACAAATATGCATAAATCTGACTTTGGATACTTCCTGAAATTATATACGCTAACTTGTCAGAAATTCTGCCAAAAATGCAATATAAGTCAAAATATGCAGATATGTAGAACCCAAGTGGAGAGACACTTGGCTTATGAATGTGCTGAACTATCTATCACATCATGTTGAAGAAGACAAAGCATTGATGACAAATTATACACTTCTTTCATTTAGGTGATAGTTCTTGTAAGTACAAATATGGCAATTCAATATTTCTCTTTATCAGCATATTATTGACTCCATATGCATTCCATGCTTTTTTACTGCACTTCATTATCCCTAGTTCTTTTAATGGCTATCTTTAATAGTTTAACTAAAAATCCATTAATTTTTATGTTCATATTTTATATGTTTCAAACATAAAATAGAAATTAGTCACTTAAATTTACTTATTTTATATATATTTTATTTAAATACCTTGATTACATAATGATTGTATTTGGGTTTCAGTCATGTAAAGAACACCACCCATCACCAGTGCAACATTCCCATCACTAATGTCCCAAATCTCCCTCCTCCCCACCCGACCCCGTCCTATACTCTAGACAGGCTTTCTATTTCCCTCATACATTCTCATTATTAGGATAGTTCAAAATGTAGTTATTTCTCTAACTAAACTCATCACTCTTTGTGGTGAGCTTCACAAGGCGAGCTGTAACTTCCAGCCCTTCTCTCTTTTGTGTCTAAAAATTATTATTGCAAGAATGTCTTTAATTTTTCTTAAAACCCATAGATGAGTATATTATTATGTGCCATTTATTTTATATGTGCCTTTTAATTATAGGCTTTTCAATTGCATGCACTTATCTAGTTGCAAATAAATGTATCACATTTTTTCTAGATGTTACATTTAGCAATGAAACATTGATCAATAGCAGTTATAGCAAGTATGCTTATATAAATATATCATAATACTAATATAATTGCATCTACCATCTGCTATCTTATGTGCATTTCTCTAAACATTTTATATTTTTATGTTCCATGGTTTTATTAATTAATGCACTTATTTTTTATAAATTTATCTTATAAGTATGACCTTTTATAGAATAGTTGTGTGTCATAAATCTGCCAGTTTTAACCTAAGTCTCTCTTATAGAATTGTTGTTTTTTCTCAATTCCTCAATGGTCACTTGTAAAGGACATGACATAGGTCATGATTTTTCTTAAATATGAGTGAGATGTTCATCCAATGTGCCTTCCTGATACACAATGATAGTGGAGTTAGAACTATATTTTCTGATATTTCCTGCAAAAACTGATTTAAATGCAGCAATGTGTACTACACCTTGGATAGACCAGGAAATCATCATTTTCAGTGAAGTGAGATATAAGATGGACAGGGACACTAGATGGCTTCACTGATATGTAGGAGGAGAACATGCACGGTTTCAAGGTGGGGCACCCCAGATTACCTTAGACTCTTAATATTAGAAATAAGAAGAACAAGTAAGGAGGAAAACTGGGAATAAGATTTAAGAAAGATAAACATGACATAATGGGGTGAGGTAAGAAACTTTGAGAACATCAGTGGTATAGCAGTTTGGTGAAGGTAGGAAAGAAATGTGAAAAAATAACTTCAGATTTATGATTCTGAAATTCTCAATATTTTATTGCATTTAATTTGATTTTAAGGGCCACAATCAGAGGTGCTCAGCATTTACTCCTAATTCTAAACTTGGGGATCATGTTTAGCTGGGTTCAAAAGACCATCCAGCATACTAGGAATTGAACCCAAGTCAGCTCATGCAAGACAAATGTCCTACTGGCTGCGTTATTACTCTAACCTTGAAAATATAATTTTTGAAGTGCCCAGAAATAATGGAAAATGTATAAATTAACATTCACTGACTTTCTGAATGTATTATAACTTCCCAACAATTGTACGACAATGAGGATGTTATTCTTTTTTATCATTTAGGATTCTCTAGAAAGTAAACCATTTTACAAATAAGTGCATCTCCTTTTTATTTACAAATAAATCAATCTCTTGCATTTGTTTTCTTTCTGTGAATATATTGCCAAATAAAATCACCCAAAAAATTCACAAATTAAAAATAATTATATGACTGTTAGATGATAAACTGTCCTCATTGCTTCTTAAATAGTTTCCTGATCTTCCTAAAATTCCATTTAAAAGCAAGAGTGATAGTATCATGCTTGTTTTGCTGAGGATCAAACTGAAATTTTATACTGAACAAACAAAAGAAGTTTTATTGTATGAATTATTACATTGACCTAAGTCATGTATAAAATTATCAATACTAGAAAATATTTTTAGAGTTTAATTCTTAAAGCAATTTTTGTAGTAAAGTTTATTGACCTTTCGGGGCAGGTTGAAACCATACCCAGTAATTTTGTTTCATGACTGACTACAAACAAGTCAAATTTTTAACCCCTTTATTATCTCTCCAACCCTTAAATTTTGAAGAACTAGTTTGATTGTGTAGCACATCAAACCCTTAGCTAAAATCAAGCCAAACTTCTAAAAACTGAAAACACATATCATCCATTATAATTTATATCATTCTCCAAATATATGGTGTGTCTAACAGAGATATGTTAAAAGCTTTTTCATCCTGAGTGCCGGCTGGGGAGGCGTGAGTGAGGTTCTCTCCTTTTGCTTGGCGTTTGGGCCTGCCATTCCCCTCAGAGACTCCTGAGTGCCGGCTGGGGAGGCGTGAGTGGGTTTCTCTCCTTTTGCTTGGCATTTGGGCCTGCCACTCCCCTCAGAGACTCCTGAGTGCCTGCTGGGGAGGCGTGAGTGAGGTTCTCTCCTTTTGCTTGGCGTTTGGGCCTGCCACTCCCCTCAGAGACTCCTGAGTGCCGGCTGGGGAGGCGTGAGTGGGTTTCTCTCCTTTTGCTTGGCGTTTGGGCCTGCCACTCCCCTCAGAGACTCCTGAGTGCCGGCTGGGGAGGCGTGAGTGAGTTTCTCTCCTTTTGCTTGGCGTTTGGGCCTGCCATTCCCCTCAGAGACTCCTGAGGGCCGGCTGGGGAGGCGTGAGTGAGTTTCTGACTTTTTGCTCGGCTTGGTGCCGGACCCTCCCCCCAGGGTGGCGCCTAGAAAGACAAGTTGAGCGACCCGAATAGACGGGGAGATAGGGCCAACCATCTAGACTCGCAGGTGACCTAGAACAGTCCACCCCCCTGGACCCTGGAGCGGATCAGGGACTTCCCAAGGGCGTAGATAGAGCCTGCAGAATCGAACTGAGGGAACTCCTTCAAGGGAGGATTGGAGGGGGCGGAGCTCCATTGAATCCCAGAGAAAGGAGGGTGGATTGAGTGCTAGGCTCAACAGCGCCAGTAACCATTGTGGCCAGGAGTGGAATTGCACCGCTGACAGAAATAAGGAGCAGAAAGGGGACAAAACCCACTGCAGGAAGGTTGAACTCTAGGGATCAAAGGGGAGGAGAAAGGGCTAGGTTCAACAAACTCACCCAACAGGCTCCTCTAGAAAAACCTTCAGGAAGGAGACCAAAGCAGACCGAAATTAGAAGCCATAGTACTCCAAAACATACCATTAAATACAAAGTATTATGCGTAAATCAAGGAGATCCCTTATAACTGGAGACAACATGACAAGCCCTATCAAGTTTCCAAGTCCACCAAAGCGCACAGATTCATGGGAAGAAGACCTAAAAGCGGCCATGAGGAAGGAAATGCAAGAATTACTAAACAGAATGAAAGAAACCCTAGCAACCGAGTATAAGAAATTCATGGACGAACGACTAAGCCAAATTAAAGAAGAAATGTTAAAGAACATGAGAGATTCCATACAAAAAGAAGTGAAGGATTTAAAAGACAAAATAACAAGCCTTACGAGTAGAACCACAGAGTTGGAGAAGCACATCGATGAACTCGAAGGAAAACTGCAATATAAAAATGATCAAGAAACCAACAAAGAAAAAAAAGGCAAAGCACTGGAAGGAAAAATCCAATATCTAATGAATAAGGACAAAAGAAACAATCTAAGAATTGTGGGTATACCAGAAGGGGAAGAAATAGGGAAGGGGGAAGAACAAGTAGTCAGGGAGATAATAACAGAGAACTTTCCCACCCTCTGGAAAGACAATTTAGGACAAATCCAAGAAGTCAAGAGAGTCCCTAATAAAATAGACCCTAATAAACCCACACCAAGACACATAATAATCCAAATGGCGAAAAACAAAGAGAAAGAGGAACTCCTGAAAGCAATAAGGGAGAAAAAAAAACCTCAAGTACAAAGGAAAGGACATAAGAATCAAACCAGATCTCCCATTTGAAATAATTCAAGCAAGAAGACAGTGGAATGACATATTTAAACGACTGAGTGAAAGAAATTTCCAACCCAGGGTCCAATACCCAGCAAAACTATCATTCATATGGGAGGGCAGACTAAAAACATTCACAAATATGAACGAACTTGAACTATTTGTGCAAACTAAGCCAATCCTAAGCGAGTTACTCAGAGACGAATTAAACAATCCAAACCCCCGATTGTAACAACAACCACGCCACACAATACAACTGCACAACAGTCCTCTCTATCAATAATTTCCCTAAATGTTAATGGACTAAACTCTCCAATTAAAAGACACATAGTAGAGAACTGGGTTAGGAAAAATAAACCGGACTTCTGCTGTCTGCAAGAAACACACCTACAGTTACAGGATAAGCACAGGCTTAGAATTAAAGGATGGAAAGTAATTATTCAGGCCAATGGAAAACAAAAAAAAGCAGGGACAGCCATTCTTATATCAGACCAAATTGTATTCAACCTCAAGAAAGTGATCAGAGACAAAGAGGGGCACTACTTACTGATCAGGGGAACATTAGATCAAGAAGTGCTAACCCTGGTCAATATCTATGCACCTAATGTAAAGTCACCAAAATATGTGAGGCAACTACTGACAAACCTGGAGAAACACATGAAGGGAATTGTGATAATAGTAGGGGACCTCAATACTCCACTATCACCACTGGACAGATCCTCCAAACAGAAAAATAGTAAAGAAATAAGAGCTCTAAATGAAAAATTAGAAGAATTAGGGCTAATAGACTTATATAGAGCCCTCCATCCCCAGAAAGTAGAATACACATTCTTCTCAAACCCACATGGAACCTTCTCCAGAATAGATCATGTCTTAGGATACAAAGCCAACCTATTTAAGACCACAAAGGTAAGGATCATTAGAAGTACCCTTTCAGATCACTATGCAACAGAGCTTATAATTGATGTCAAGAAGAAGCAATGGAGGAAAACTAATACCTGGAGATTGAACAACATACTGCTTAACAACAGCTGGATCAAAGAACAACTCAAGGAGGAAATAAAAAGATTCCTTGAGACGAATGACAATGAAGAGACAACATGTCAGAATTTATGGGATACAGCAAAAGCAGTACTTAGGGGGAAACTCATAGCATTACAGGCCTATGTTAAGAAACAGGAAAATAACAAAACCAACAGTTTAAAAGATCACCTCAAAGAATTGGAACAACAGCAACAGAGAAATCCAACCACAACCAGAAGGCAAGAAATCATAAAAACCAGAGCAGAAATAAACAACATAGAGACTAAGAAAACAATACAAAAAATCAATGAGACCAGGAGTTGGTTTTTCGAAAAAAATAAATAAGATAGACAAACCATTGGCAAAACTTACCAAAAAAAAGAGGGAAAACACCCAAATCACTAGGATCACGAATGAAAGGGGAGAGATTACAACAGAACCCCAAGAAATACAACATATCATGAGATCATATTATGAACAACTATATTCAACTAGGCTAGAGAACCCACCAGAAATCGACAGATTCTTGGACAAACACCCTCTTCCAAGACTGGAAAAGGAAGACCTAGAAACTCTAAACAGTCCAATCACTTCAGAGGAAATTGAAGACGTAATTAAAAGACTCCCTAAGAACAAATGCCCAGGCCCAGATGGATTTACAGGTGAATTCTATCAAACATTTCAAGAAGACTTATTACCACTGTTCCATAGGCTTTTCAAAACCATAGAAAAAACAGGAATCCTCCCCAACTCCTTTTATGAGGCTAATATCACACTCATTCCTAAAGAAGGCAAAGACACCACCAAAAAAGAAAACTATAGACCAATCTCATTAATGAACATTGATGCAAAGATACTTAACAAAATCTTAGCAAACCGAATCCAACACCTCATTAAAAAGATCATACATCATGATCAAGTGGGATTCATCCCAGGAATGCAAGGTTGGTTCAACATACGCAAATCAATCAACATTATACACCACATCAACAACATGAAGGACAAAAACCACATGATCATATCAATCGATGCAGAGAAGGCATTTGACAAAATCCAACATCCGTTCATGTTAAAGACACTCAGCAAAATAGGGTTAGAAGGCACCTTCCTTAAGATAGTTACAGCTATTTATGAAAAGCCTACAGCCAACATTATACTTAATGGCGAGAAACTAGAAGCATTCCCACTAAGGTCAGGAACTAGGCAAGGCTGTCCACTCTCTCCACTCTTATTCAATATAACCTTAGAAGTCCTAGCAATTGCAATCCGACAAGAGAAGGGAATCAAAGGAATTCAAGTAGGGAAAGAGGAGCACAAGCTAGCTCTATTTGCTGATGATATGATGATATACATCAAAAACCCTAAAGAATCCACAGAAAAACTACTAGAAACAATCAACCAATACAGTAAAGTGGCTGGATACAAAGTCAATACACAAAAGACAGTAGCGTTTTTATATACAAACAATGAAGTTGAGGAGAGAGAGATTAAAAATACAATTCCATTTAAGATAGTATCAAAAAATATCAAATACCTAGGAATCAACCTTACAAGAGAAGTGAAAGATCTATACCAGGGAAACTTCAAAACACTTCAGAAAGAAATTGAAGATGATCTAAAGAAATGGAAGAACATCCCATCCTCATGGATAGGTAGAATTAACATAGTCAAAATGACTATTTTACCCAAATTGCTATATAGATTTAATGCAATCCCTATCCAAATCCAGACACAATTCTTTAAAGAAATAGAACAATCAATTATAAAATTCATTTGGAACCATAGAAGACCCAGGATAGCTAAACACATTCTGAAAAATGAGAAGTTGGGAGGTATCTCCTTACCTAACTTGAAACTATACTATAAAGCCATAGTAATAAAAACAGCATGGTACTGGAACAGAGACAGGACCTCAGACCAGTGGATTAGAACAGAATTCCCAGACATAAACCCCCAGATATATAGCCAACTAATATTTGATAAAAGAGGCAAGAATATGAAATGGAACAAAGAAAGCCTATTCAACAAATGGTGTTGGTACAACTGGAAACTCATATGCACGAAAGTGAAAATCGACCCATATCTCACTCCTTATACAAAAGTCAACTCAAAATGGATCAAAGATCTGGAAATCAGACCTGAATCTATAAAGTTTATCGAGAATAAAATAGGCAGAACACTCGAAGACCTTTATATTAAAAGGGTCTTTGAGAATGGAGCACCAATGGCAAAAACATTAGCATCAACTATAAACAAATGGGACTATATCAAACTAAAAAGCTTCTGCATGGCAAAAGAAACCCTACTTAATGCAAGAAGACAGCTAACAGAATGGGAAAAAATCTTTTCACTTGATATATCAGATAAAGGGCTGATATCTAGAACATACAAAGCGCTCAGAAACCTGAGTCCTTCAAAACCAAACGAAGCCATAAAAAAATGGGGAGACGAAATGAATAGACATTTCTCTGAGGAAGAGAGAAGGATGGCCAACAAACACATGAAAACATGCTCACCTTCACTCATCATCAGGGAGATCCAAATCAAGACAACAATGAGATACCACCTCACACCAGTGAGGTTGGCTCACATCAAAAATAATGGGAACAACCTTTGTTGGAGAGGATGTGGTATGAAAGGAACTCTCATTCATTGCTGGTGGGAATGCCCCTTGGTCCAACATCTATGGAGAAAAGTCTGGAGAGTGCTCAAAGAACTCAGAATTGAGCTGCCATTTGACCCAGCAATTGCTCTCCTAGGCATATATCCCCAAGATGGAAGGACATTCATTCCAAAATACATATGCACCCCACTATTTATTGCAGCACTCAGTATAATAGCCAAATCTTGGAACCAACCTCGATGTCCAACAACAGATGAATGGATCATTAAGATGTGGTACATATATACAATGGAATATTACATGGCAGTTAGAAATGATACAATCACAGACTTTGCAGCAACGTGGATGGACCTAGATCATGTTATGTTAAACGAAGTAAGTCAGAAGACAAAAGAAAAACACAGAATGGTAGCACTATTCTGAAACACCTAGAATACATAAAAAAAAAAAAAAGGACATTGAAGAAGCATAACTGCTAGAACCACAAAGAAAGACTCCATAAACTCCATTCCCTGATCTGCACAGCCACCAAGATCTCTAGAAACAGGTCTGATTTTACCATCCAAGATAAAGTAGAAGTCTTCCACATACCACGAAAGCAGCAAGAGGAGAATAAATGATCTATTTTTTTGACGTCTTTATTTTGGTGTGGAGATTACGGTTGATGTCTCCAATATTATTTTATTTTATTTTTTTTTGTCTTTCTCTTTCTTTTTTGCACTTGAGTATGATTTGATTTCAGAACCGAGATTATTGTGTGGTGCCTGTCTTTATTGTTGTGGTGCTTATCGGTTATTTAATTCGATATTTTTTTTTTGTGTGTGTGTGTGTATTGTTGTGGTATTTTAATTACTTTTTTCACATCCTCTCTCAAACTGAGGTTGGAAGCCTCTAGATAGGACTCTGCCTATTTTCAGTATATTTGATTTTTGATTGAGAAGAGGACATATTAGGTGATGGGTATTCCCCTGATTTAATGTGAATATGTACCCAAAATACTACAGTGAAAGATATGTAAGCCATTATGGAAAAAAAAATTGTGTTTTTAATCAGAAACTTTCTTTGACTTACATGTATTATTATTATATTAATTATATTATATGTTATGTTATGTCACTATATTATGTTATATTAGTTTACCTTATTAGGTTAATCAATTTTGTCCTTTAAATGAATTCTTACTTAAAAAAAAAAAAAACAACTTTAGTTTGCCCTGAAGAAAAAAAAAATAAATAAAAGATAAAATAAGGCCTCCCAATTCTTACCACAGGCTGTGTTCTTTACACTGGCTGTATAGAAAGAGGAGGTACAGTAAAGGCACCCCATATACACCTCAACACAGGCCCCTTGCCGGGTATGTATTGTGAATTGGGGGACAAAAAAAAAAAAAAAAAGAAAAAGCTTTTTCAAAGTTACAATAAGACACAAAGAAGCTTCAGATAAAAGAAAGTTGAGACTTTCAATAAACCTAGGATAAAATTTGCACATAGAAACCCTGGTATGTGACCATACATCATTTACTAGAGATAGAGCATTTTTTGAATGATTTTCTATGGTTCTTTGAACCTCATTCTTTTACTTTTCTTTTCTTTTTTTGTTTTTTTGTTTTGGGGTCGACACCCAGTGGCACTCAGTCTCTGCAGACCTTATGGGATGCTATGAATTGAACCGGAGTCTGTCCTGGGTTGGCCATATGCAAGGCAAATGCCTTACCACTATGCTATCACTCCAGCCCCTGAACTATCTTTCTTAAACTTTGTATGTATACTTTCAGAGTCCAATTAGTCTGGAAAAAATGTATCTTAAACAATCATCTCATTTGTATCTAGCCTAATTGCCTTCTCTCACTATTATATTTTAGGCTACTATATTTACATAAAAGTAACTAAATCAATAATTGTTTTATATCTTAGAAACATTTCTACCTCTTATGTCTTTATTGATTAAGTTAGATGATATAAGTATTTCAAGTAAAATTCTAAAACTATTGGGTATTACTGCTTGCTCTTGTTTTCCCTTTGGACATAAATCAACCCTGGGATAATGGGGAATAAATCTCAAAAATGATGGTTCTTATCTATAATAGTAATTTTTTTCTCTCCTTTAGCCAACAGGTCAAAATGCCTTATTTAAAACTCAGAATTTAAGAGTTCCTTTCTCTCCATATCCCACCAGCACTGATTATTATTGTTCTTTCCGATGTCTGCCAATCTCTGTGCTGTGAGATGGTATCTCATTGTTGTTTTGATTTGCATCTTATCCACTGCTGGTGGGAATGCTGTCTAGTCCAACCTCTATGGAAAGCAATATGGAGATTCCTTCAAAATCTGGAAATTGAGCTCCCATTCGACCCAGCTATTCCACTCCTAGGGATATACCCTAGGAACACAAGAATACAATACAAAAATCCATTCCTCACACCTATATTTATTGCAGCACTATTCACAATAGCCAGGCTCTGGAAACAACCAAGATGCCCTTCAACAGATGAATGGCTAAAGAAACTGGTACATATACACAATGGAATATTATGCAGCTGTCAGGAGAGATGAAGTCATGAAATTTTCCTATACATGGATGCACATGGAATCTATCATGCTGAGTGAAATAAGTCAGAGGGAGAGAGATAGACGCAGAATAGGCCCACTCATCTATGGGTTTTAAGAAAAATAAAAGCCATTTTTGCAACAATCCTGAGACAATGAGAGGAGTGCTGGAACTTCCATCTCACTTCATGAAGCTCACCACAAAGAGTGGTGAGTGCAGTTATAGAAATAACTACACTAAGAACTACCATAACCATGTGAATGAATGAGGGAACTGGAAAGCCTGTCTAGAGTACAGGTGGGGGTGGTGTGGGATGGAGGGAGATTTGGGACATTGGTGGTGGGAATGTTGCACTGGTGAAGGGGGGTGTTCTTTACATGACTGAAACCTAATCACAATCATATTCGTAATCAAGATGTTTAAATAGAGATATTATAAAAAACTCAGAATTTAAAATTCAGAATGAGTATCCTGTACAAAATAGTAGAGAAAAAAATAGTGAAGTATTAAATCTTTTGACTCAGGATTATGTGACATTCCAGAATAGTTTGTCTAGATGTGATCGATTCTATAGAGAAGTATAGACTTACTTCCTTCTCTTCTTCCACCATCATCTCTCATCCCCAGGAAAGAGAAGCTGGTGCATTCTCTGTGGTAAAGTATCCTGAGAAGTGGACACATGGTCAGCTGCCTAGATTTTTCAGTAGCTAATAAAGAAAATAGAAAAACAAAGAAACAACAACAACAAAAACAAAGAAGGACCACAAATTTAAGATGTAGATATCCAGCAGCCAAACTTCTATTTTTCTGCAGATCTTTTTTATTTTCAATTGTTTTTTCTTGTACACGAGGCAAAAATTAATTGCTTTTTGGTCTTGCTATGTTTTGATGAGTTACTCTTTAGGAAAATGTAATATGCAGTGACTAAAATCCAGACTAGCTCACACAGCAGACCTGTTCTCTAACTGGCACCTTCTAAGGTTTTGATGGTCTGGGGGCTAGAATAGTTCAGTGGAGAAGTGCCTTTCATGAAGCTGAGTTGGGTTTGATTCCTGGCATCCCTGAGGAGTAATTTTTGTGTGCAAAGCCGGGACTAACCTTTGAGTACCACTGGGTGTGACCTAAAAACAAACAAAAAAAGTTTTTGATGTTCTGTTGATTTATGAATCATGATAGAAGAAAGAAAAAGTCAGTGCAGTACACTTTTCAGTGGAAACATTTCTAAACACATGAAAGTAATAAAGTAGAACAATGTTCATGTATACATCATGCAAATCATAATATTTGGTTTACTTTTTAATTTTGAACAGTCAAAAACTAACTGCATACATGACATTTTACTTATATATCTACATGTATGTATATATATAAAATCATATATATATAATTAGTATATGTGTCTCTTTTAGTCATTAGGCATTTTCTTACCTGATCATAACAATTTAATAAACCAAAGAGAGCAATAAATCTTTCTTATATTCTTATCTATATCAGTCTCAGTTTTCTCCAAAATGATGGTTCATAGCTAGAAAATTCTGAGTATTAAAAACACAGTTTGCATAATATATTAAAATAGCTATTCCCTTTTCCTTATTATTATGTAGAAATATCCTTATAATTTCTTAAGTATTTCTTTAACAGGTGGCACTTCCTGTTCCTTTAACACTGATTTCTATAAGCTAAAAGTCAAATCTCAGGATTTGATTGAATCAAATTCTACATTTTGTGCCTGAATATTATATGTGAAATAATCTCTCTTCTTTTCCCAGAAAGAACTAGAAAGTGACATGTCAGTTTTCATCTGTTGATCAGTTTTGGGATTCCTCAGACCAACTTCTGTGTCTTCCAGAAAAGATGCAGCGTTTTATCCAGAATTTCTTCAGCAGCAGATAAGGTCTTGTTTGGGGCACTGAGCAAATGCTGCTTTTCAAACCCTTTACCAGATCATTTTGGTAATTATTGCTAGTTGTTTCTTAAATTTTTCTTCAGAAACTTTTATTCTTTTTGATTTATTAGGAGGCATATGGCTCTTATAGATTTTATCCTCAGAGAAGTTGATTTATGAATTATTCTTAGACAGAAAAATAATGATAATATTGTTATACTTCCAAAAATTACTTTATTATAATCCACTGGTTGCAAGTGAATTGAAATTCTGGTTGTTGGTGCTATTTTATTACATTATATATTTTATATTTTATAAATTATATAATATGTGTTGCAGGAGGCATCACTACTATTAAACAAAGTCACAACATTGCCCTGAATAAAGATTGTCTATTTCCACACTGAGAAATATTTTAGGACCTTTCTACCTGCTTTGGCCAATGCATATAAATGAGGAGCCATATTTCTCTTTAAAGGGTAGTGTTGCAGATAAAATGTGAGATGTGAGAACTGTGCTTTACAGTATATGTTGGCTACTTTATTACTGAAGAATACAATTGTCAGCAATAAATGATAAAAATATAGAATCTCGGACTTTTTTAAACTTTCATTTTATTTGCCATAGAACTAGTGTTTTTTCCTACTTATGTTATAAGCAGAGATGTTAAGCATGTTTTTAGGAGTGATGAGAAAAAAAAGCCAGCAGAGACTCTGGGAATAGAGGGAATGAAAGATTGTATAGAAAAAGCTTCTGTGAGAACAAGGAAAGTTAAATTAAAAGGCTCTTAGAAAAGTTGTGCAGTGGAACTCAGAGAACCCTGAAAGGCACAATTTTGCTGGAGTGGAATGTTCTGAAGAGGGTGTTAAGAGAGTGACAGAGAGGGCATCTGTACAGACACTCATCTTGGAACATTCTTTCTGTGAAGCCGAAAAGCGGCCAGCCAGACTTGTCCAGCGGAGCTGTTTGAGTCTGGAAATTAAAACAATGTTTGTGACACTGCTGAGTCCATTTGCAAGTCTACAAATGTGTCTCTGGGATTCAATTTAGATTTGATAGAGAATATGTGTGTCAGTGCCAAGCTGATTTATAAAGTGCCATCATCATGACAAGAATATAAAAAACAAAATTCAGAAAATGTCAGAGAGAGAGAAGAAAAGAGAAAGAGAAAGAATTGTAGGAAAATTCAAATGGTTCAATACATTTAACCTGTTATATAATATAAAATGATGAAGCATTATTAATAATGTGTGCTGGATTATAGAGAAATGTGATTTCTCACATTGCTTAAGGGAGGGCATGAGAAAATTGAACTTTTTGGTCCACGACCACATAGGATAGGGCCACTGTGGAGAACAGATCACAACCCATTTCTCTCTCTCTCTCTCTCTCTCTCTCTCTCTCTCTCTCTCTCTCTCTCTCTCTCTCTCTCTCTCTCTCTCTTTCTTGGTTTTTGGTTCACTCCCAAAAATGCCCAGTGGCTATTCTTGGCTCTGTGCTCAGAAATCACACCTGGCCAGCTCTGGGGGACTATAAAATATGCTGGGAATCAAATCACCATCTGTCCTGGGTCTATTGCATGCAAGGCAAATACCCTACAACTGTGCTATCACTCAGGCCCCAAAGCCCATATTCTTTCTGTGATTCCAGAACAAATGGTTCTTGTTTTTTCTTGTCTCTACTATATGTTCTGAATTTCAAGTTTCTCAAGAATAATCTGGTGAGAGAACAGCATTTTCTAATAAGTACTAGAATAACCAATGCTAAAGTAACTTAGACAAAACTCAATGCTTATATCCCCTCCCAGTAAACTCAATGCTTATATCCCTTCCCAGTTTTCACAAAGCATGTGAGACTTCCTATATTTATTTTAAAAGATGTCTTCTTTTTTATTATATCACCATGACATACATAGTTAGAAAGGTGTTGACTGTTGAGTTTCAATCATACAAGCTTCCAGTGTTCATTCTATTGCTGTTCATCCAATAGCATGAAAAGTGTATTTCAACAATGTTCATTTCTTGTACCCAATTCTCTCCAAAAATAATGATATTTTGGTTTCTTTCATGACTGTTCCAATCTTCCTCAAACACTGAGTCCTTCCATCTTCTTGGTTTCCAGGCCATTGGTTTGATATTCATTGAACTCCTTATGTCTCACTTTGAACTTTTGAAATCCCATCAGAATTTCTCCCCCATTACTCTTCTCATGATTCCCACCTTCCCCATTATTTCTTCCACTTTTATTTTAACTTCTCAAGTTCCCTCTTTTATATCCACACATAAACTTTCAGCATCTATTTTTATGAAATCCAAACAGACAAAAGGTTTGAAACTGAGTGAATTCTAACTCACATGCTCTAGGAACTGTAAAATGTCACTCTTGAGAAGCGAAGCAGGAAACACAGGCTGACATTAATAAAATTAGATCCTTGTTTTCCACAAAGGACCCCTTGGCCCTCTGCTTGGCCTGACAGTAACTCAACAGATATTTCATCTGGTGGGAGGCCAGATTTGTAGCAGGTATAGGCGCAGGGTATGCAAAGAGGATGGAAATTTTTTTTATCTCTTTTATTTTCATTTTCTTTTTTTTCTTTGCTAAACTAACTTTTCCAGATTCCTTTTTAACATAGTATATTGTAATATATGATGGTTTATGGGATTCACTTACTAGTTCAAAAAATTTATTTTCAAATATATATTAGATTTGTATGCTACACATTATTTTTATGCCGTAATATTGCCACCGCTTTGGCCTCCCCCCATTTTTTTCAAATATATTTATCAATGTCTATATATATTTATCGTATAGTATCAATAGAGTGTCTTGTTATCACTGGGCTATTGCTTGAGTTAGAGAAAACTGGAAGTATTTTGGGTTTAGAAACTCAGACCATGAGGCTTACCAGAGAGTGTGGTCTTGCCTATGGTCACATTGATGTTAGTTGTTTCATTCCTATTGGTTGTTTTGAATAAAGTAAAATATGTTTGTCAAAATGCAATAATCACTATATATATATATATATTGTTAATGTCATGGCATTTTTTTTGTTTGTAATCTTTATAGTCAGAAAGATCTATCGATGAATATTCATAGGGATATTTTCTTAAAATGACTAATAAATAGCAATAATATTAACAACTATCATTTAAAAATGGCAAACTTGGGGCTGGAACAATGGCACAGTGGTAGGACATTTGCCTTGCAAGTGAATGACTGAGAAAGGATCCTGCTTTGATCCCCAGCATCCCATATGGTCCACCAACCAGGAGCAATTTTTGAATGCATAGTCAGGAGTAACTCCTGAGCGTCACCAGGTGTGCCCCCAAAAACCAATTTTATTGTGCTGTGCCAAGAAAAAACTAAGGCCTTGGATTCTTCATGCCCAGTCTTTCTGCCTTAAAACACAAAACAGCCTTAAAGCACAAAGACTACCTTCATCTTTCCCTCATAGCAAAATTTACCACTTGTCACTAAAAACATGTTCAATTGCAATTGATCCTTTTTTGTTATTGCTATGAGGTGATAAATTGTCATGTGGGAATTATTTATTGGGCAAAAATATGATTGGTGATCCATGTGTGGTATGTCAAAAAACACTGGACTTATTTGAGTCAACTTCATCCCATAAAAAAGAAATCTTTTAAAAATAATGTTCTTTGAGAAGGTATAAACTTTCTTACTTTTTGAATTATTATTATTTAACTTTTGAGCTTTCTTTCTTTGGAACTTTTTACCTTTTCCTGTTTTTCTTTTCCTGTTTTTTCACTTTTCTTTTATTATTTTATGTCTATGAATATTTTTTGTTTGTTTGAGATTTTTGAAGCCACACCCGTTTGATGCTCAGGGGTTATTCCTGGCTAAGCACTCAGAAATTGCCCCTGGCTTGGGGGGACCATATGGGTCGCAAGGGGATCGAACCGCGGTCCTTACTTGGCTAGCACTTGCAAGGCAGACACCTTACCTCAGGCGCCACCACTCTGGCCCCCTATTAATAATTTTTTATTTAAACACTGTGATTAAAAACATAATTGTAGTTGAGTTTCAGTCCCCCCCTTCACCATGCAACATTCCCATCACTAATGCCCCCATCTCTTCCCTCCCCACCCCCCAACTGTATTGGATACAGGCTTTCTACATCCCTTACTCACTGACATTATTCTGATAGTTCTCAGCATAGTTATTTCTTTAACAGCACTCACCAATTTTTGTGGTGAGCTTCATATCTTGATCCGGTCCTTCTGGCCCTCATCTCTGGGAATAATTTCAATGACTTTAATTTTTCTTAAAACCCATAGATGAGTGACACTATTCTGTATGTATCTCTCTCTCCCTCTGACTTATTTCACTCAACATAATAGATCACGTGTACATCCATGTATAGGAAAATTTTATGACTTTAATCTCTCCTGCTGGCTACATAATATTCCATTGTGTATATGTACCACAGTTTCTTTAGCCATTATTTGTTGAAGGGAATCTTGTTTGTTTCCAGAGTCTGGCTATTGTAAATAGTGGTGTGATGAATATAGGTGTGAGGAAGGGATTTTTGAATTGTATTTTTGTGTTCCTAGGGTATATCCCTAGGAGTAGTATAGCTGGGTCAAATGGGAGTTCAATTTCCAGTTTTTTTGAGGAATCTCCATATTGTTTTCCATAAGGACTGGACTAGATGGCATTCCCACCAGCAATGAATGAGGGTTCCTTTCTCCCCATATACATGCCAACACTGATTGTTCTTGTACTTTGTGATATGTGCTAGTCTCTGTGGTGTGAGATGGTACCTCGTTGTTTTAATTTGCATCTTCCTGATGATTAGTGATATGGAGCATATTTTCATGTGCCTTTTGGCCATTTGTATTTCTTCTTTGAGAAAGTGTTCATTTCTTATCTCCATTTTTTTGATTGGGTTATATGTATATTTCTTGTTAAGTTCTGTGAATACCTTGCATATCTTAGATATTAGCCCTTTATCTGATGGATATTGGGTGAATAGCTTCTCCCATTCTGTGGATGGCTTTTGTATCCTAGGCACTATTTTCTTTGAGGTGCAGAACCTTCTCAGCTTAATGTAGTCCCATTTATATATATATGCTTCGACTTGTTTGGAGAGTGCTGTTTCTTCCTCGAAGATGCCTCTAGTTTCAATGTCCTTGAGTGTTTTACCTACATGTTTCTCTATATACCTTATGGTTTCAGGTCTGTTTTCAAGGTCTTTAATCTATTTGCATTTGACCTTGGTGCATGGTGTTAGCTGGAGGTTTGAATTTGTTTTTTTGCAAGTGGCTGACCAATTGTGCCAACACCATTTGTTGAAGAGGCTTTTCTTGCTCCATTTTACACTTCTTGCCCATTTATCAAAGATATTTTGGTTGTATATGTGGGGAGCATTTTCTGAATACTCCAGTCTATTCCATTGATCTGACAGTCTGTCTTAAATACCATGCTGTTTTAATGCTATTGCCTTGTAATACAATATAAAATTGGGAAAAGTGATGACTCCGGTATTCCTTTTCCCAAGGATTGCTTTAGCTATTCTTGGGTGTTTATTGTTCCAGAAGTGTTTGATCCACTTCTTTGAAGAATGTTATGGGTATTCTTAAAGGGATTGCATTACATCTGTACAATGTCTTGGGGAGTATTGTCATCATAATGATGTCAATCCTCCCAATCCATGAGCAGGGTATATGCCTCCATTTCCGCATATCCTCTTTTATTTCTTGAAGCAGGGTTTTGTAGTTTTCTTTGTATCAGTCCTTCAAAATTTTAGTTGACTCCAAGATATTTAAGTTTGTGTGGCACTAATATAAATGGAATTGTTTTTTTGATATCCATGTCTTCTCTATCATTATTGGTGTATAAGAAGGCCACTGATTTTTGCTTGTTAATTTTGTAGCCTGCCACGTTGCTATATGAATCTATTGTTTCTAGAAGTTTTTTGGTAGAGTCTTTAGGGTTTTCTAAATATAGTGTCATGTCATTTGCAAACAATGGGAGCTTGACTACTTTCCTTATCTGTATGATTTTGATATATTTTTCTTGCCTAATCACTATGGCAAGAACTTCCAGCACTATGTTGAATAGTAGTGGTGAGAGGGGGCAGCCTTGTCTTGTTCTGGATTTTAAAGGAAAGGCTTTTAGTTTATCTATATTGAGAATATTATTTTTCTTTTGAGAATAGTTATTATTGAGAATAATATTTGGCTTGTGGTAGATTGTCTCTACTATATTGAGAAAAGTTCTTTCTATTCCCATCTTAATGAGAGTTTTTATCAAGAATTATTATTGAACCTTATCAAATGCTTTCTCTGCATCTATTGATATGATCATATGATTTTTAGTTTTCTTTTTGTTAATATGGTATATTATGTTGATAGATTTATGTATGTTAGACCATCCTTGCATTTCTGGGATGAAACCTACTTGGTCATGGTGGATGACCTTCTTGATGAAGTATTGGATCCTACTTGCCAGAATTTTGTTGAGGATCTTTGCATCTGTGTTCATCAGGGATAATTGTCTGTACTTTTATTTCCTTTCTTTGCAGCATCTCTGTCTGGTTTTGGTATCAAGGGGATGTTAGCTTAAGAAAAATTATTAGGGAGTGTTCCTGATTCTTCAATTTCATGAAAGAGCCTGAAGAAGATTGGTAGAAGTTCCTCTTGAAAGGTTAGAAAGAATTTATTAGTGAATCTCTTGGCCTGTGGTTTTGTTTTGGGGAAGACTCTGTATGACTGTTTAAATTTCTTCAGTAGTGATGTGTCTGTTTAAATATGCAAGGTCATCCTGGTTTAACTGTGGAAGATCATAAGAGACCAAGAATTTATCTGTTTCCTTCATGTTTTCATAGATGGCATAAATTTTTTTTATATTTTATTTAAACACCTTGATTACACACATGATTGTGTTTGGGTTTCAGTCATGTAAAGAACACCACCCATCACCAGTGCAACATTTTCTTTTCATAGGTGGCATAGACTTTCTCAAAGTAGTTTCTGATTACCCTTTGAATCTCTGCAGTATCTGTGGTGATCTTCCCCTTTTCATTACTTATCTGTTGTATTATATTTCTCTCTCTCCACTTCTTTGTGAGTTTTGCTAGTGTTTTATCAATCTTGCTTATTTTTTCAAAGAACCAACTTTTGCTTTCCTTGATATTTTGAATTGTTTTTTGTTTATTTAATTTTTTTTTAGATTTCCATCTCATTGATTTCTGCTCTAAGCTTTTTATTTCCTTCTGTCTGCTTATTTTTGGTTCCTTGTTGCACATTTTCTAGTTCTAAAAGCTGTGTCATTAAGCTTTTAATATAGGTTCCTTCTTCCTTTTTGCTTGCAAGGCTATAAAATTTCCTCTTAGTAGTGATTTTGTTGTGTCCCATAAATTCTGACAATTTGTGTCTTCATTGTCATTTATTTCCTTTTTGATTTCATCTCTGATCCACTTGTTGTTCAGTAGTGAGCTGTTTAGCTTCCAAATGTTAAAGTTTTTCTTCTGTGTTTCTTTGTAGTTCACATATAATTTCAGTGCCTTGTGGTCAGTGAAGATAGTTTATAAAATTTCTATTGTCTTGACTTTATGAAGATATGTTTTATGGGCCAGCATGTAGTCTATCCTGGAGAATAATCCATGTGCATTGGAGAAGAATGTGGATTTCTGGGGATGAAGTGCCATATTATGGCACTTTATATCAGTTCACTTTCTTCCATTTCTCTTTTTAGAACTAATATATACTTGTTGGGTTTCAACCTGGTTGACCTATCAAGGAGTGTCAGGATAGTGTTGAGATCTCCCACTATAATTGTGCTGGTATTGATATCTTCTTTCATGTTTTTCAAGAGTTATATTAAATATTTTGCAGGTCTATTGTTGCATGCATATATGTTTAGGAGTGTGATTTCTTCTTGTTTTACATATCCTTTGATTAGTACAAAATGACCATTGTCCCCTATAACTTTTCTGAGTGTAAAGTTTGCTTTATCTGATACTAATATGGCCACTCCAGTTTTTAAAGGTGTTGCTTGCTTGGATGGTTTTTCTCCAGCCTTTGATTTTTGAGTCTATGCTTGTTATGATTATTCAGTTGTGTTTCTTGTAGGCAGCAAAACTTTGGATTCAGCTTTCTGATTCATTTTGCCACACTGTGTCTCTTAACAGGTTCATTTAGTCCATTGACGTTGAGAGAGATAATTGTCATGGAATTTAGTGTCATCTTTGTGTAGAAGTTTGGTGTATCTTGTTCTTTCCTTAAAGTAGACCTTTCAGATTTTCTTTTAGGGCTGGTTTTGAGTCTGTAAAGTTTCTGAGCTTTTGTTTATCTGTGAAGTCATGTATACTTCCTTCAAACCTGAATATGAGTCTAGCTGGGTATAGTATTCTAGGTATAGCATTCATTTCATTGAGTATTGTTACTATATCCCAACACTACCTTCTTGCTTTGAGGGTTTCTTCTGACAAGTCAACTGTAAATCTTAAGGATGCTCCTTTGAATTTAATTTTTCTTTGTGATCTTAATGCTTTCAGTATTCTATTCCTATCTGTCATTGTGACTAGGATGTGTCTTTGGGTGCTTTTCTTTGGGTCTCTTATAGTTGGTACTCTTCTGGTTTCCAGGATTTGGTTGCATGCAGTCTTTATCTCTGGTAGTTTCTCTGTAGTGATGTTCTTGACTGTTGATTCTTCCTGGGAATTTTCTTTCTGGGTTTCTAGGACTCCAATGATTTTTATGTTGTTTATGTTGAATTTATCGAACATTTCTATTTTCATCTGTTCGAAATCTTTGAGTATTTTTCCATTGTCTGATCATTTGCTTTGAGGTTCTTTTCCCATCTCTTCCCATCTCTTCTGTATGGAGCTATTATGCATCTCATCGTCCAGCTCACTAATTCTGTCTTCAGCTGTTGTTACTTTATTGGAGAGGCTTTCCATAGAGTTTTTCATTTTCTCTACTGCATTTTTCAGACCCATTTTTTAGTTTGGAGTTTTCTGATTTCTATATTTGTGTTCAGTTCAGATCAATCTATGCTTTCTTAGAGTTCTAGGAACATCCTCCATATTTCTATTTTAAACTCCTTATCTAAAGGGTTAATTAGGCGGTTGGCATTTTGGGGGGTTATCAAAGCTGCCATCTTCATTCTCTATACATGCCGTTGTCCCACGTTGTTTCCCCATTGCCACACTTGAAGTATGATTCTTACTTCAAGTTGTGATGGGGTTTGTGTTCTATAAGAAGTGCATGCCCTGGAGGAAAGTGAAGTGGTTATGCTCTAATTTTTTTATTTTATTTATTTATTTATTTATTTTTTGCTGTGTTCTTCTTTGACTGTCACCAGGGATCAGGAAGTAGCCCTAGGTCTTGCTTTTAAAAGAGTCCTCTGTAGCCCAAATCCAGGCAGAAATTAGCCCCCATTCTTGTGGGCAGAGGCACTCCTTCCTGAGGTTAGGCGCTTGAGTGTTGATTTTGCTGTTTTCTTCTTTGACTGTCTGTTGTGTTTTTTTTTTTTTTCCGAGGCACACCCTGCAGTATTCTGGGCTCACTGTTGGCTTTAGGCTCAGGGATCACTTTTGTTTTCTTCTTAAATAGAACATCAGAGTCAATTTCAGAAGAATGTATTGGTAAGATGATGGAGAATAGAATACATTTCCATGGTGGTAGAAAAAGCAATATTTGAAATTTATTGTTCATACCTCAGTCAATGTTAAGTGCTTTAAATCAATAAGTAAATCTGTGCATTTGTCTTCGACACAAGCAAAGCCATTTCTCTTTCTTTTTCTTTGTTAAAGTAACTGTTCCTGATTTCTTTTTAACTTATAGTATATTTAATATATCATGTTTTCAGGGATTCATTTCCTAGTTCAGAAAAAAATGCTGATTTTGTTTTATCATGGGGAAGCTATCTATCCTTAAGAAACCTGTTCTGGCTCATGAATTTGCAATAGGTTAATCAATTAAAAGCTTTTATCAATAGTATAGGAGCAACAGTACAGTGGGTACAGCACTTGCTTTGTATAGCACCTACCCAGGTTCAATACCTGGAAGCATATGTGGTTCCCTGCTCCTACTAAGACTGATATATGAACCTAAGACCAGTAGTAAATTATGAGTACCTCAGGGTTGGCCCGAAAATATACTAGTAGTAAAATGATATCTTTGTTACTTTTGTTAAATAGTAGTATTTCACAGCTTTGTTAAATACAAAGACATTGTACTTAAAGGTAACAAATCAATCCTATTTCTGAAATCTCTATTTTACCAAGATCATTCAATTAAATTATTCAGAATTATTACTGTAAGTGAAAGCAAATGGATACTATTGGGTATAATTACAGCAAATAAAAGCAAATGGAATAATTGATGGTAAATATTAATAAAAAAGATGTGCAATCATATTTTTGGAATTAATTTTGCATTTTATGTCTCTTTCCCTTTTTGCTCTAGGTTGTCTGTCTCTGCGGGTCAAACTATATTGAGGGGCTGCAGAGATAGCACAGCGGTAGGGCTTTTGCCTTGCATGCAGAAGGATGGTGGTTCAAATTCCGGCATCCCATATGGTCCCCCAGCCTGCTGGAGGAATTTCTGAGTGTAAAGCCAGGAATAGCCCCTGAGTGTTGCTGGGTGTGACCCAAAAACAAACAAACAAAAACTATATTGACATAATTTCCCCTAGCACTTAACACAATGCTTAGCAAACAAAAGAACTACTCTTTCATAGGCATGTTTCAGTTGATTGCTGCCACTTTACATTTATATTAAAAAATCACCTAAAATTATATTTTCTTGAGACATATGACATAGGGTTAGATTTAATGTACAAAATACTTATACATTTTTCATATTTAGATATATTTTACTTAGCTCCATATAAAATATACATACATGCACTCAAGAATAAAATTATAAACATGTACATTTTTTTCTGGGAGCTTAGTTTTTCCAAGCCCAGAGTCTAAATTGAGGAAAGAATTATCCCGATTACCCTTGCAAAAATAAAAAACAGTTAGTCAAGTAATATAGGACTATTTAAGTGCAGGTTCTGAGAATTAGAGACATTGGCTTTCCATCCTGGTGGGTGAAAGTGAAGAAAACAGTGAAAATAAAATTGGTCTGCCATTTTTTATGATAGTTGTTAATGTTATTGTTATTTATCAGTTATCTTAAGATTTTAAAATATGAATATACATCTATAGATCATCCTGACTCTAAAGATTAGAAATAGGAAAATGCAATGAAATTATCAGAGAACAATATATATATATATATATATATATATATATATATATATATATTCATTACCTTGCAGTTTGATAAACGTATTTTATTGTAACTATTCAAAACATCTACATACATGTATACTTTGCTTACCATTAATCATTGATCATCTTTCTTAATACTATGGTTTCATAAAATTATCAACTGCAACAAATATAAAACAGGATAAATCTAAAATCATCTATTTAGCTCTCTATGAAGAAGTCCTCTGTTCAACATGTGCTTTGTGTTTATACAAATTCTGCCTGAATACACATTTTTGACACAAGAAATAAAACAATTTTTTTTTTTTTTGGTTTTTGGGCCACACCCAGTAACGCTCAGGGGTTACTCCTGGCTATGTGCTCAGAAGTTGCTCCTGGCTTGGGGGACCATATGGGACACCGGGGGATCGAACCGCGGTCCGTCCAAGGTTAGCACAGGCAAGGCAGGCACCTTACCTTTAGCGCCACCACCCGGCCCCCGAAATAAAACAATTTTAATTTAATTTTTTAATAGGCAATGGTACTTTAAATGATTCTAAAATGTTCTTTATATAGTAAGTACTAATCATTCCCTTTAATACAAATAGTAAATAAAACAATTTCAAAATAACTAAAGGATTCTAGAGAGATATATTGTTCATGATAGTCCATGTATCTCCCATTTTCCAAATTAAACCTTGTCCATCCAAATGTATGTCTTAAGTTAAGCCCTTTTTTGTATTTTTCTACAATCCCTTACAAATACATGCCTAATATTTCATATTTCTAAGAAGAAATAAAGCAGTCTCATTACTATTCAATGCCAAAGAAAGAGAAAATATCAACTACATTAATTAGGCTATGATTTCCAAACGGGTGTTTTGTAGCACTAATAAACCTCAAAAGAGCCACATCAATTGTCCTTGCTAAAAACCAGACATTTTATATCTTAGGTATAAAATATGGTTCACAGACATCAGAAGGAAAGGTCATGATCAGATTGTTAGCCATAAGAGATCTATGACAGGATCACCTAAGGATTTGCTCTTTGGGTGTTAAATAACTCAAAACTAGTTTAGGTCATTACCACAAATGGCACTACTATATTCAGAATATAGTCAGTTTTGACCAAGACATATGCTGTGGACAATGTGCAGAGAATGAAAATAATCAAACATTGAAAGGATGACAAAGGATAAAATATCAAAAATTGAAATTCCCATACTAGTTATCCTTTAAGCAAGGAAATAAACTGTTTTGCTAAAGAAAAAAAAAGAGATTGAAATGTTCTTAAAAAGTGAATTATAGGGACCGGTGATGTGGTGCTAGAGGCAAGGTGTCTGCCTTGCAAGCGCTAGGCAAGGAAGGACCGTGGTTCGATCCCCCAGCGTCCAATATGGTCCTCCCAAGCCAGGGGCAATTTCTGAGCGCTTAGCCAGGAGTAATCCCTGAGCATCAAATGGGTGTGGCCCGAAAAACCAAAAAAAAAAAGTGAATTATATCAGTAAAAGAGGAGAACTGTTGAAGACACTTTTAAATTTATTTGACATATAAAATATATAATAAAAATTCCATCTGAATAAAAGATGGGCAGAACTTCAGGCACAGAACTCATGTACCCTAGTGTTATAGTTACCCAGTTCCCTTATATTGTAAGAGGAACTTAATGTTTGACAAGGCAAAGTTTCATTCACTTAGCAGCACAATGAAAAACTCAATTCAAAACGCATAATAGTATAAAAAAAACTGAAAGAGAGAGAGAGACAGGGACAGAGAGACAGAGAGAAAGTAGATGAATCACTGGTGGTCTAGCTGCATGGCTGAGTTAGTTAGCCCAATATTTGCTACAGTGCTATGTGGTGATGGTTCTTAAGATAGATCCAGGGACAGGTGAACACCTTCCCTCTGTATCCTTCCCAGAAAAAGCCTCAAAAATGACCACTGAGCTGTGTCGAAATCTGAAGATTGACTCTATCCCATCTCACCACTGAAGCTCAAAACAGAACCACTCATCTATACTACAGGGCTGCCTAGATTTGCATCCATGAAACTTTAGGCCAGTTACTTACATCCTGCCTAGTCCATCATCTCCCAAAGGAGCTAAAAAAAAAGCACATAGGCCATACTATGAATGAATATTGATTGTGATCATTTGGGTAATAGGTGTATAATAGAATGTGACTCACAAAAAGCCCCCAATAATTATATGCTTTTGATACATAAACTAAGTTTGCATTTGTGTGTCAGAAATTTTTTATACACAATCTACAACAAGCTAGACCCAGAAGGGACCACTTATACTTGCAGCCTGTGGGGTGGGTTAAGGAGGGGGATATGGGATGCATGCTGGAAATAGGGTTGGAGGGTGGACAACATTGGTGGTAGGAATGCTCCTGATTCAATGTCACTATGTACCTAAAATATTACTGTGAAAGATTTATAATCCACTTTTGTCAAAAATTATTTAAAAATTACATCAAAGTTCATAATAATTAGCTGCACATCATCAGTGAGACAAACTTTCTCCCAGGTTATCCTAACACAGTTCAAGGTCTGTTGTCTGTATGTGTGGAATGCAGTCCTCTTTTCCTCTTTCTTTTTCATTCTGGATCATCTCCTCTGAAATTTTCCTGAGAAGAAGCCATTTTTTTTGTGGTTCATCTAAAATTAGCCTGTCTCCCTCTGGGAACAGAACAGCTGGGGAAAACTTAAGCTGTGTCGGTGTGAAAATTTCAGAGGGTCAAGGATATCCCTGAGGGTTTTATTAGCTTCCAGTCTGTCCATCAAAGTGCCATATCTTCTCAGCATCCCCTGACACCTCACCCAGAAATCTCATGCATTTGTCTTCAATGCCTCCTTGACACACTGTCTTTTACAAGCTCACACACATTCTAAAAATCTTGCAATTCATTTCATTAGTTGTCTGAAATGGTGAAAAAAGACAAGATATGTTTGCAAGATGAAAGGGGGAGGGCCTCTAAGAGAAATTTTGGATAAAAAACCACAAAATATGAAAACGGGATGTTGGAAATTGCTCCTAGATTGAGTCAACCTTCAGGAAATTAGAGGATTGATGGGGGGGGGGTGAGTGTTTCTTGAAGCTTTGGTCTCATTGGATTTTTTGATCCAACCTCTTGTATGCCATTGTGAAAAATCTGGAGGTACATGATTCTTCACTGAGGCATCTCAGAGAAGAAAACAAATGTGCTATAAAACATACAGGTCAATAAAGGAAACATGCAAAGCCTTTTATTTTTTCCAGCTATTTGGACAATGTACTTAAAATGTATGTGTCTAGGGCCAGAGCAGTAACACAGTGTTAGGGAGTTTGCCTTGTGTGCAGCTGCCCCAGGATGGACCTCGGTTTGATGCCCAGAGCCCCATATGCTCCTAAGCCAGGAGTGATTTCTAAACACATAGCCAGGAGTGACCCCTGAGCATCACTGGGTGTGGTCCAAAAACAAACAAAGAAACAAAAATGTATGTGTTGGATTATTATAAAGCTATAACAGGAGCCAAAGTGAGGCACAAGTCATAGGGCATTTGCCTTGCATATGCTAACCTAAATTGACTGCAGTTTGATCCCCCGGGGTCCCATATGGTTCCCCAAGCCAGGAGCGATTTCTGAGCACATAGCCAGTAGTAACCCCTGAGCATCACTGGGTGTGCTCCCCCCAAAAAAAGCAAAAAAAAAAAAAGCTATAACAATGAAAATTATACCTTCCTGAACTATTGTAAGAACTAAATAGCAAGATTAACTGAAGTTGAGAAAAATCACATTATATTAATTTTAAAAAGTTACTGTTATGTGAGAATTTGCTGTTTAATAATTTTATTAAAGCACAGTACTGGAGATAGAAATTATGTAAAATATGTAATTGCTTTGTTAGTAAGATAATATTCTAGTATACAAACTATGGTTCAGATTATCTACCAGTTTATGCAATGGTTATAAAAAGATTTACCCTTTTACCATTGTTTTAATTCAGTCTCTATTAACAATCCTCCAAATGAGTGTATACCATATCCTCTCTCACCTCTGCCCATTATCACCAGGGTAGAGCTGGATTTTTTAAAAACAGGCTGAGACCCTAAAAACAATTGCCATTTCACAAGGAGAAAATAAGCACAGAAATATTTTTAATTATTAATTGCTTTATTTAAGCACTCTGGTTACAAAGTTATTCATTATTGGGTTTCAATCATGAAATTTACACCACCTTCACCAGTACACTCTTCACACCACTTATGTCTCCCATTTCCCTCTCACCCACCTCAACCTGTCTCTTGGGCTAGCAATCTGCTTCTCTCTCACCCTTCCTCCCTCCTTCCTTCTCTCTGTCTTTATCACTGTCTCTCTCTCTCTCTCTGTATTTTTTGATATTATGGTCTGCACTATTATTAATGGAGGTGTGCCTTGCATGTCACTTTCTCCCTTTTCAACACTGAGTTCTTATCCAGAGTGATCAGTTCCAACTATCATTATCCTAGTAGACCATTCTCTACTCTAACTGCACTCATCCATCATTGTTGCAAGCTTCCTACCCTATGCTGGTTCTTATAAGCCTCTATTATCTCTGGATATTATTATCATACTTTCTCTTTTTTATATACCACAAATGATTGAGATTATTCTATGTCTACTTCTTTCCCTCTGACTCATTTTACTCAGCATAAATATCTCCATGTCCAACCATGTATAAGCACATCCATTTTTAGAGGTGTCTTTACATATGAAGAATTTCAGAATTCTTAAAAAAAAATCAGAATTAGAATCACTGGGTTTTGCTGTTTCTGGCTAGAGTCAATGCAGGATATGACAGAATTCCTGAGGAAATCACTAGGAATACAACAGGAAAGAACTATCCACCCAAAGGGCAACCTTCTTTCACATTAGACACTGACTTTATAATCATGGCAATGGCTATGATTGACTAAAGAAAAGCCAAATGTGTCCTGGTCATGTACAGAGCTTGCATAGAGCCAGACTCAGTGGACTTTGTGGATAAATGGATGGGCTTACATTTATGGAGAGCAGTAGCTGATGAAATCAAAATGCACTTGTTAGAAACTGTTAATAGAATGCTGCCTAGAATTCTGTGTAGATACAGCATGATAAATTGTAATCCTGTGACTATCTTATGGGAAAAAGACATCCAAAGAGCTAAATAACTATCTTAGCACAGGAGTCTAGGTATCAGAAAGGATGCTTTTCTCTCTCCTCCCCCATCAGAGAAAGCCAGACATATTCTGTATGTTAATGTAAGCTCATTAAGATGATCCAGACTGAAAAATTTCTGCATAAAATTTGAAAAAAATCAGATTCATTGATGGAAGCAAGAAAGAAGCAGCTTGTAGATCATCTTCAAGAAAACAGCAGGCTTCCTGTATGCTCTGGTTCAAATGACTAAAGACCTGAGCATTTAGCCTTAGAAAGAAATCTGTGAACAGTTTAAAGTCCCCTGAGTCTTTGGGGTACAAAGGTGTTGAGTTTGTGGGCTCTGTAGCATGGAAGCTTGACATCAAAGGTAGAAATAAAGTGTTGCAGAGACTGAAAGAAGGTGAAGGAGAGGCCGAAGGTTTCCTCTCAGTGACAAGTAGACAAGCTGACTGTAAGAAGGTGATGGAGAATATACTACAAAATCACCAATTCAGTATCTACAGTTGGGCAGTGGGGATGATTTTATGGAGGCATTGGGAAGCAAGTGGGCTGACAGGATCAAGTCACTAGCAAAATAAAAGATTTGACAAAGAGTGGCAAAGGTCTTCACTCTGTAACTCTCTCAGCTCTCTGGCTGCTCTTAAGTGTGTCACTACTTTGCTAGTGGAGGTGAAGAGAGATACTGAATGCCACAGGAGGATACAGAGATGAGGAGGATAAACATGGACAGGTGCAGGTGCTGGGGGAAAGAAAACTATCCATGTAGGTTTATACAGTTTTCTTCTAAAGCCATGAGAGGTTCAGGCCATACAAGCAAAAGGTCACCCACTTATTTGTTTAATTTCTTCTGCGTTGCCAAGAAGCATGAAGACTCTGGGATGCCAACCTTTATGGGAGAAGTCCAGGTATTATGTTCCCTTGGATATTTGCAAGACTGTTCTAAATGAGAAAAATCCAGAGTCTGAAAGATGTCACAGTTCACATCAACAAGGCATGCTGAGAGGAATGTCACGGTTCCTAACAGTTCCCATGAAGGAATCAGATGGCCCCCAAAAGTATAGATAGCCTTAAAGGTGGGGTGTCTGGGCCAAAGAACTGAATAAAGTACTTTATAAGAGATCATAAAAATTGTTCATTATTTGTTATGGGAAAATGTGTGCTTTTCTAGATTATTTACAATAAAAATATACTTTCTAAAGTAGTGTTTCACAAAATGGAAGTCCTCTTTTCCTCCACGCATAAGAATAATGGACCCAGAATAATGCATTATCAATATTTATATCCCCTCTTTTGTGACCAATCCAATTATTTTGTGCTCAACAGGAGTCTACCACTTTGGAGATACTCTAATCTATTAATAGAAGCTAGAAGCAAATCTTCCCCATCCATCTTCCATGTTAGTGATATTATTAAGGACATTACCAACCAAACTGACTCTAAGTAACAGGATGAGTAAAGCTGCCATCTGAATTTCAATCCTGAGCACCAACCAAACGTTCTAGAGCCCAAAACTAATAACTCCCCTAAGGAATCAGTGTGTCTTAGATACACAGTAATGTCTAATGTCTACTCTTCTTTTTCTTAATCATGGTTTGAGGTGTTGTGGTTTACATATTTGTGACTATGGCTCTCAACTAAGGATAGACTCTGTTTTGTAATTTTCCAATCACAAATATTGACAGGAACATGAGGCGGAGGTATCATCAAGAACCAAGGTATTATGTCGATTATTTCAGAGGAAGTCAGAACTAAAATGTGTACAGCTCTTTTAAATGAGATGCTCGTGTTCTAGAGATCCTATTCCACATATTTCCTATAATCATATGAGTTATTTCTCCTCGGGGAATTGTTTAATGGTACATGAGCTCTACATGCAAAGAAAGGTAAATAAAGATAACTACCAGGCATTTTCTCTCCTCTTATTCCCTAATGGGATGGAGGCATGTATGGGGTGAGCAGTGGATGGGAATTTGTGTTCTGAGAGGTGAGTGTACAGTATCAGAGAGATGTACCTTGCATACACATACTGAATGTTCAGTGTCCATGGTGTGAAATTCACCTGCTTGGGGAAACTTGGCTGGACAAACAGATAAACTCAAAGCTCAAGAACAGGAGCCTGAGGGTAACAGTGAAATAGGGAAGATTAATTGATACCATAAAAAGATCCCTGGATACCATAGAAGGTCAATAGAATGGAACTCCAATATTTCCCACAATGATATGTGCTCATGACCACCATGTTCTCAATGTCTACATGGATTTCACCCGAAAACATGAGAGGAATTGGACTGTTCACCTTCAGAAGAACTTTTTTCAAAAACATTTCTTTCTTAACATTTTCCTAAAAGTTGAATTTTCCAATGTACTGTCCAATTCAACCTGCCTAGTGCTTGACTATAATTCACACATAGTTGTAATGTTTGTAAGTACTTCTTGTTCCAGTAAGTACCTTCTGCAGAGATTGCTGACACTGCAGTCTGCTAAAATTCCTTTGCATCATCCCTACTGTCCCCTAATTCTGTCTTTCACTACTTTTCTGACAGACAGTATAAACAAACACATCACTTATGAGACTACTTGAGGCATTGCAACAATACTGACATTCTTACTGTTCATAATAAGAATGTTAATATGCTTACTATTCCCAATGAAGAAGACTTTAGTTGCAAGTCAGCAATATATGTAGCCGTAGCAGCTAGCTAAGTAAACCATAAAAAGAATTAACATCATGGGCAATTTTCATTTTAAGTCGAGGCCCATCATAGCCAATGAATCCATGCCAAGATTAAGGACAGATACCTAACACATATATTAAATAAATTTCTTTATAGAAGTAAAAGTCATCAATGTCAAATGCACTATTGAGATAAGAAAGTTATTAGAGAAAACAAGGTTGAACAAGGTAGTATTGGCATTAAAGAGAAAGACTAGATCATCTATATAATGTAGATACAGATGTAGATAAATATAGATATAATTTTGTCACCATGATTGCCTTGCAGTGCCAGCGAAGGAACAATGACTCTTATAAATGCAAAGTCATTCATTGCTCTAAACTTGAGATAATTCCTCAAACTCTAGAGAAAGATTATATCAATTTTGAAAGTTTCTTTATTTGGGCTTTTGGTTTGGGGTCATATTCAGCACTGCTGAGGGCTTGCTCCTGGCTCATTGCTCAGAGATCATTCCTGGTAGTGCTCAGGAGAATGTGTGTAGAATCAAAGACTGAAATAGAGTTGACGAAATACCTTCATCTATTTTTCTACCCAAAAATGCATTTTCTTTTTTTTGGGGGGAGGGGGGGGTTCACACCCGGCAGCGCTCAGGGGTTACTCCTGGCTCTATGCTCAGAAATCGCTCCTGGCAGGCTCAGGGGACCATATGGGATGCAGGGATTCAAACCACCGACCATGCTATCTCTCCGGCCCCCAAAAATGCATTTTCAATTAATGGCATGTTTATAAAAAACGTAAAGGATTCATTTGCCAGAAAATACATGAAACCAGAATAGGTTTGGAGTCATGAAACTTAGGCTAGTTGTTACTTTTTAACTAAAATTTTATTTAAATGCTAATAAAATTAACCTGACAACAAAACTCTACATGGAAATGCTCAGTTGGGTTTCACAAGTCCCCAAATCTAGCTGCGATTCCTTTTGAAGATTGAGACAGACACAACTTCAGACTTCAGGTTCAAGTAGCTCTTAGCCATCACAGCGCCCAGAGTGCAGCCAACATAGAAGCCTCCATGTCTGAAAGCCCCGGTTGGCAGGGGAAAAGAAAGCAGGAAGGCCTGGAAATGTGCATGAAACTTCCTTAGAACAAAGCTCAGCTCGAGCAAGCAGCACTTTTCCTGGGGAAGCCAAACTTTTGGAGTTGTTGGGGCGCTCTGGGGAAAGCGCCTTTGCAGCTTTTTTTCCCCCCCTCTGGGATCGCGTTTTTATAAAGTTGGGAGGAGAAAAAGAGCTGGGTGAGGAGTGGGGGGTCGAGCGTGCCTGGAGTTCGGAGGGGACCCCAGTGTGAGGCCAGAACTGGGAGGAAGTGCTGCCAGCGGCGGAAAGGGGGGTTCGGGAATGGAAATCACCGCCCAGAATTCCGACCCGCTACAGCGGGGGTCCCCTCCCCTCTGACCTCCTCCAGGAGGCCTCTCTCCACCCCTGTCCCCGCCTCCAGCTCAGGGCGAGGCGACCTGAGGGGGGCGGGGACCGGGATCCTGAGCCCCGAACGCCCAGAAGCTAAGCCGCCCGGGGACCGCGGGCGCGGGAAGTTGTGCGCGCGAGTTCCGGGGGGTCCCGTCGCCGCTTTGGTGAGCCCCTGAAAGTGAGCGGCCGCTGCAGGCCCATCCGCCAGTCCCTCTGTCCTGACCGGCCCCACCCGCACCGGGTCCCGCGCGAGCCGTTGGCCTTGGACTGGGGAGGCCGCGCCGCTCTCGCCCCGGGTCCTGCGCGCTTTGGGGGTGTCACCGAGGACAGGCGCCACTCGCCAGCTCCCTGCGCGTAAAGACCCGTGCTCAGGAGTTCCGGATCCAGCTCTCTGCAACTTGGAGAGGGCTGAGCTTGGCCTGCTGAGGTTGCAGGGAGGCGCGGGCCGATCGGAGTCCGACACTGGGCCTGGCGCTTTGCAGGCGAGGAAGGAACCTCTTGTGGGGCCCCCCAAGTTCCTTTCCGCCCTTGGCTGAGTTCGGGGTGGGCTGACCTCGCCGTCGCGGGGTGCAGGCAGGTTTCACTAACATGCTCCAAGCCACGGAGCCTGGGTTGGCAGGGTCCTTCCACTGAGTAGGAGGGCCTCCGGGGTCTTGCGCCCTGCGCGCGTGACCATGCAGCTGGACCCCAAATACCGCCAGGCGTCCCTCTATGTGGGCGACCTGCACGCGGACGTGACCGAGGACCTGCTGTTCCGTCACTTTAACGCGGTGGGCCCGGTGCTGTCCATCCGCATCTGCCGGGACGCGCTCAGCCGCCGCTCGCTGGGCTACGCGTACGTGAACTTCCTGCAGCCGGCGGACGCGCAGCGGGCGCTGGACACGCTCAACTTCCAGCGGCTGCTCGGGCGCACCACGCGGCTCATGTGGGCGCAGCGCGATGCCCGTCTGCGGCGCTCGGGCGTGGGCAACGTGTTCATCAAGAACCTGGATCGCAGCATCGACAGCCGCGCCCTGCACGCGCGCTTCTCGGCCTTCGGGGCCATCCTGTCGTCCAAGGTGATGCTGGACGAGCGCGGTGGCTCGCGGGGCTACGCTTTCGTGCACTTCCAGGAGCAGCGCGCGGCCGAGCTGGCCATCGAGAGCATGCACGGGGCGCTCCTGGGCGCCCGCACCCTGTTCGTGGGCCGCTTCCAGAGCCGAGGCGAGCGCGCCCGCCTGCAGTTGCAGAACCGCGCCGAACAGCCCTTCACCAACGTCTACGTGAAGAACCTGGGCCCGGCCGTGGACGACGCGCGCCTGTGGCAGCTCTTCGCCGGCTACGGGCGGCCGCTGAGCGCCAAGGTCATGAGCGACGACCAAGGCCGCTCCCGGGGCTTCGGCTTCGTGAGCTTCGACAGCCCCGAGGCGGCGCGCCGGGCCGTGGAGGGGCTGCACGGGCGCTCCCTGGACGGGCAGGCGCTGTTCGTGGGCCGCGCGCAGAGCAAGGCCGAGCGCCAGGCCGAGCTGCAGCAGCGCTTCGAGCAGCAGCGCCTGGAGCGCGACGAGCAGCCGCGGCCCGCCCCGGTGGCCCGGCTCTACGTGCGCAACCTGGACGACAGCGTGGACGACGAGAGGCTGCGCGGGGCCTTCGCCGCCTTCGGTTCGCTGAGCCGCGTCAAGGTGATGCGCCAGGACGGGCGCAGCAAGGGCTTCGGGCTCGTCTGCTTCGACGCCCCCGAGGACGCCGCCAGGGCGCTGGCCGCGATGAACGGACGCATGCTGGGCTCCAAGGCGCTCAGCATTGCCCCGGCCCAGGGACCCTAGGACACACACATGGGCGTCGGTGTGTGTGTGTGTGTGTTTAGGAGAGGGTGACCCCTACGCGCCATGAATCCCCCTGCGGGCCTGCAGGTGGAGGTGATCGATCGCCCCACACAATCCCTATGCATACCTGCAGATGGAGGTGGGCAGTGCACCCCGACTAGTCATGTAGATGTGTTTGGTCCCTGTCCCACCATTCCCCATAAGCCAGACCAGCAGGTGAGGGCGATCCGCGTCCCCCACATAAATCTCACCTAGACCAGCAGATGGGGTGATCCTTGAATCCCAGCTAGCCATACAGGTGGGTGTGGTGCTTGGTCCCGCATAATTCCCAGTCAGACCCTCAGATGGCGGCGAACTCTGTTCTCCAATCAGATGGGCATGGTCCTTATCCTCCATTAATTCCCATTCAGACATGCAGATGGGGTGTTCAATGTAACCCAAATAGCCATGAAAGTGGGCACTATCCTTGCCCCCACATAATTTCCTTCCAGATCTGCAGATGGGGTGATCCATGCACCCCAATAAATCATTCAGATGGGCATGGGATTTTCACCCTCACATAATTCCTCACCAGACCTGAAGATTGTAGGCATCTCTAATAACCTGTGTCCCCAAACTTACTCATGCAGATGGTGTTTCCCCTGCTCCCCTGGTGACCCTCCAGCCAGCCCAGCTGTGCCTGCATTTGGGGTAGACTCTGCTCCCCACATGTCCCACCAGCTGAACCTGCAAGAGGGGGTGAGTATGAGCACATCCTCCTACTACTCCCTGCAGGTGAGGGCAACATAACCTCTGGTCCCCACCTGGTCCCAATCCCCACTGACATTATCTGCAAGTGGGGTGAATGGCCCTCGAAATCCCAATACAAAGTAGGGGCTACCAGTGATGGCTAACCTTTTTGAGCCCGAATGCCCAAACTGCCGCACAATTCCCAGTCCTCCCAATGGCCAGTCCGGCCCTGTTGCCAGGTGAGCTGCAAAGCAGACACGGGCACACTCGCCTCCTGCCGTGCCGCATATCTTAATTTCAGACCTTCCTCTCAGCCAGCTGCAAGGCCTTCGCGTGCCACCGCCGGCACACATGCCATAGGTTCGCCATCAAGGGCTAGGTTGACCCTTCTTTTTCTAGCACTTACAAATGGGGTGAGAGGCCATCAAAGCCCCAGCAAAAAGTAGAAGCTTGGCTGACCCTTCTTTGTCTAGTACCTATAAGTGGAGTGAGAGACCTCCCAAAACCCAGCAGGAAGTGGGATATACAGTGACCCCTCTTCCCTGCCCAGTGCCTACAGGCAGGTGCCTCACCCCATTCCCAGCAGTGGGCTTGGGTCTGCCTACCACATCCCTACCTCGAGTCCCAGCAGTACCTTTCAGCCCCCACCAAAGCCTTGTGGATTTTATTAAACTTTGTACTGAAAGGTTTCCTTAAGAGTCTACTTTCCTTCTTTTTCTGGGAAAATGAAAAAGAGCTCACAAGCTCTGTTCCTATGACTCAGGCGCCTGCCTCACGCCCTTTCTAACTATCATTGTGTGTTTCTGATTTTGATCTATTCAGGCCAATAAGTATAATTAGATCTACCTCTATTACACTCTGAACTAATTGAAGTCCCCTAATTATTTGAGTTGATTGCATATATTCTCCCTCATTGTAATCATATTTCTAGCTTTAATTTCTTTGAAAATTGCCCTCAAAATCTCCAATTACAAAGTGATTTGTTTTTACAGAACTTTTCTAATTTTATTTTATGTAAGTAAAAAAAATTTGGTGCAACCGCTCATTTCTTATTGAATTGATATATCAATTATGAGGAATAATTACTTTTAACTTTCTAGTCTGGCAGTCTTTGTTTGCTTTTACCTGCAGTTAATACTGCATATTGCTTGGGTCACCTTTTGGTGCTGTAGGATCTTGTGCTAATTTCTCATTGTTCACCTGATAATTGTTTTCTAAAATTGTGACTTGCACACTAAAGCCCTAACTTTGCCATCCCTTAAGTTAAAAACCTGCGTTTGTTCAGGTGACAGTTGCCCTGACCTTACGTTTCTGTATCTATTCGGCTAATTGCCTTACGTTTTTACCAACTAGTATGTCTGTTACTAAATCAGATATGTAGTGAATGGAAAATATTGCTCTGTTTTAATCTCATTCTCCCTTTTTTAAATCGTCCCATAGAGCCATGCTATCTCATGGTTCAGAAAAATCAAAGCTGATATTATGAACTCATGTCTCTTTCTATTCGACTGTGAGCTATGAAGCCCCTTGGGGCCCACTCTTAGCTTTGGTCAAAAGTGCACTTAAGTTAATTTACTGATAAACTGAAATGACATCATTAAGCCTATTGTCTGGCATTACTTTTCATTTAGTCCCATTCCCAAATCTTCCTCTCTCTCCACTTTTTCCCTGCATTAATATTATTATATACTCTGCCTTTTGTCTATATTATTGATATCTCTATATGATTCGTTTTATACTCTCAAAACATCTTTATTATATTGAGTTTTATTGTTTGTTTCAACATTTAAAATCTACATTGGAAACATATGCAATTTATTTGTTTATAATTAAATAAAAAATTGCCTTTAGAATCGATTCATTTCTGCCAAAGGTATCTAGAAGATTATTGTGCTATTGCTATTATTTTTTTTCTGCTTTTCAGATTATTGTGACTATATGTTCAAGGTTGTGCTACATTTATTAAAGCTTTAAAGACATAGTAAAATACACTTTGACAATTCTTTATGAAATACAGTAATCCTTTTGTTTTGTATAAACTAAATAGGCATCACAGTTGCTATTTTATAAGAAACTTTTTGGCTGTTAATGAACAATAAACAAATCACTCTGAAGTAGAGAAGTCTGTTCAATTTTCTGTAAAATTATTTTAATAAATATACCTAGAGATGATTTAACAGAAATGGAATCTTAACCATCATCATTTGAAATTGATTTCTGAATTTGGCAATATGTTTTCTTCTGAGACCAGCAATAATTATTTGGATTATAACTTCAGCAAGTTGTTCTTTAATTCAATGACTGAGCCATAATATCACATTTTTTCTTGGGAAATATATGCTGCATAATTAATTTCTCCCATCTTCCTCCTTCCTCTATCATAATGACTGGGAGGTAGAAATTCTTGCAGCGCTTCTGTGTGCTCACTGTATCCAAAATGATATGCATTAATATATTTTAAGGACTGGTATTAACAGAATATTTAAAACAATAGCAATTTAACATTATTTTGATAAATACTACCCAATACTGCCCAGAAAACTCATATTCTAAATTCCATTCTCTTTAGATAAAGGATTTGCAGTTTGGGAGTGCTTACTCTCAAAACAAAGTATATTGCCAATTTAACACATTGTGTAAAACAAAATAATCCATAGTTTGTGACTTTACAAAAAAAAGTATTATCACAAAAAAGTAAACAGCATTCTTTCTAACCATTTTTATTTTATTTTTTTTTTATAGATCACCAGTTCATAATCTTAGAGTACTTTCTGCTTCAAGAATACTTACCTTATTTCTTTGATTTGGTTTAGGGGTATTTTGAGGGGATGCCACACTTGGCAGTGCTCGGGGTTGACTTCTGGGTCTCTGCTTAGGATTTACTCCTAGCAGTTCTCATGAACATTGGAATAGTTGGGGGTCGAACCCAAGTCAGCAGATACCCAAACTCTCTCTAGTCCACAATGTTTTTCTATGCAGGAAAAATATTTAGACAATTCAGACATTTCTTTCTTCACCTTGCATACATACTTTGAAATCTTATTATTTTATCTACTTATTTATATGATTTTCATATATAAATGTCTGGTTTAGGGTCATGCACTGTACTCAGGGCTTCCTCATGACTCTCTTCAAGAGTAAGCCCTGGCGGTGCTCAGGAAAGCATATGCAATGCTGAGATTCAAGCAAAGGATTACAAGATGTGAATCTTCTCGATTAACCAATGAGGTGTGACTTGGAACCGTGTCATCTTCACTTATTGGAACTAGCACATCACACATGTCTCTTCCTGGCATGTGCTCGGTGAAGATTTGCTATGAGATGTCTTTTTGCATGAGATTAGGAAGACTGGAGTAGATTTTCTTTTAAGAGCAAAGAACCCCAGAACTTATAGCTGGTCACCTTCCTGCTGACCTCCTTGCTCTACTGGGAAATTGTGGGGGTGGGGGATCCTGCCACCTTGTAGGCCATTACTGGGGTGTCTCTACAGCCATATTTAATGAAGGTGTGAACTAAGACCAACTTCATGCACTGAGTTTTTCAAGATACTCCAACATAAGTGTTAAAGTCAAGATTTTCAATTTCTTAGGCTGCTTTTAAAATGGCCATTGTAAGAGATACTGATTGACTGATGTTGCCTTACTACTTTCAGGAATTTGTGTGCTCAATACTTCCTGATCAACTATTTTATGTTTAAAGTATAATATATATATATATATTTTAATTCACTGTTTTTTCAATTCTTAGTAGCATATTTTGGTAAATACTGAGATACTCTAATAAATCTGAAACACATGGTAATGCCATTTTATTGAGTGAATCACTCTGAGAAATAGCCACCACCAACACAGAATGTATTGAAGCAGTGACATATTGAAATATTATAGTAGACAACAGTACTAAGAGACATTAGAAAAGAGTCAGACGTTAAGATATTTCTGAATAAATCAACTAAAATATTCACATATTTGAACAATATTTTAAAATGCTTGTACGTGGATTATCAAGATTAAAGCTGACAGTTTTGTTTCCTCCCAAAGTCTTTAATAAGACATAAAACAGGTGTCTACATGAACTATGGCTATTGCTGCATTACCCACTATTATCTTGGGAAGAATTGTATGTTTTCATTATTTGTCATTAAAAAATGACCAATCTGATGTAAGAATTGTTGAGTCTGTGAGGATTCCCGGTTCCTTTAAATTTTGCTCAATCCAAATTTGGTGTGTGAGTGTGACAAGTCATGCTAGTTGGCAGAAGAGGTTCATACTTTCAAGAAAATGCAATAGTGCTGGGTAAGTGAAAAGGATTGACATTTTTATAGCAATTTGGTAAAAAGTGATAGGTACAGATGGCTTGTATCCGTTTTCCATTCACTCCACATACTCAAGGATTGGCTGATGCCTGCTGGCATATGTAACCCATTTAATCTGCCTTCTACTTACATAATTTTTAATGAAAATTCATGATTGGTAAAAATTGGCTTTTAAAAAGTTGTCTAGAATTGGAATTTTTATGTCTCAGTATTTCTGAAATAATTCATTACAGAAAGAACCAATAAAATGAAGTCTTATTCCCCAATAATTAAAATTGTCTAAAGATAATTTTTAATTTAATTATAAATATTTCTTCTTTTCTACCAGTCAAATTTTCTGAAGATTATTAGACTGAAAAAACAATGTGTACTGAGACGTATACATGCGAATACTTCATATTTTCAAAGATCAACTCTCATGTGAACTAGTATTCTTTTTCAGCTACTCATCATTTGGCAAATGAAGTTGAAAATTATTGTGAATATGATTGGTTAAAATGTAAATTGTTTAGCTAACATGGCTAACTTAGCATTAGCTTACTTGTATATTTTGAAGTGTACCTCATAACATAATTTTTGAAGGTAGATAAAAAGCAGAAGAGAGAAATGCAAATTTTGTTCACAATATTATTGTCCTTGGGATATTTTTAGCAAAACAGAAAACCATAGTACAAACTGGAAAAGGAAATTTTAACCCTCACTAAACATGAGACTTGTTATTTTCATGTGTCATTTCTGAATCCCCTACGTACTTTTTCCTTAACTGTTTTTGCTCTTTAGATTTTGTGTCTTTGCTTACTAATCAGAAGTGTGGGCCGGTGGTTGTATGGATTTTGAGACTCAGAATTTCTCAAGTTAAAGCTTTGCCTAGAAATCATTGAACAGTTCAAGTCTCTTTTTACTGCCTATCATTAATTTATTCAACAATTCCTGCCTTTAGAATTAAAAAAACATACAAATTCCAAGTTTGTGCAGAATAGACTTATGATAGGGAAAGATAAAAGTGGAGGCTGGGGTCATATCTCAGCAGGTGAGCACTTACCTTACATGTAAAAGCTTTGAGTTTTATCCCTAAACCAAATACTCGAACAGAAAAATTAGAAAGATAGGGATACACATTCTATTAAGTCATGGATAGCTTTCGTTTTTTCTATCAAATTTTAAATTGCATTATCTGTTTTATATTCATATTTTTGATAGTTTTTAACTAAATAAAACAGCATCTCAATATTTTATACAACATCAAATTTATTTTTGTTTAGAAAAGGCCTCTGATTTTTACATATCAAACTCAGGTCTAAATTAAACTCAACTGAAAATATCAAATTTAATTTAGTAACTCAAATGAGTTTCTATCCAAAATGATTATTAACAGATTATAAATAGTCAAGAATATTTCAAGAGTTTGGAGCCACACCATGTTCCGTCTAATGATACTACTTGCCGGCCTCTACAATTTGCTTCTGTCACAATCAGGTTCTCAAAATTTATCTCTACAAATTATAATTCCAGAGAAGATCTATACAAAAGCAAGTGATAATTCAAAAATAGAAACTGACCATATAACCTATATCATTCCAATAGATGGGCGACCATATAATGTGCACCTTAAAAAACGATTTATTTTATCAGACAATTTTATGATTTACATATATAATGAAGGATTTGTGAGTTCTCAATATTTAGACACGCAGAATCAGTGCTACTACCAAGGATACATCGAAGGATATCCAAATTCTATTGTCACACTCAGCACATGCTCTGGAATTAGAGGAATAATACAATTTAAAAATGTTTCATATGGAATAGAACCTCTAGAATCTGATACTGAATTCAAACATATCCTTTTCAAATTAAAAAATGACAACAAACATCCAGCTGCTATAAAAAATTACAAAGAAACAGAACAAGGAACAATCTTGGGTTTACATTCACACGTAGAATCAACTCTGGAACTAAATCCTCTCTATCTAGAAACATATATAGTGGTGGATAAAGCTTTGTATGATCACTTGGGTGCTGATAGCATGATCGTAGCCAAAAAAGTCATCGAAATTATTAGCCTTGTAAATACAATGTTTTCCCAACTTAAGGTTACAATTGTGATATCATCATTAGAGTTGTGGTCAGATAATAACAAGATTTCTACAGCTGGTGAGGCAGATGAATTATTGCAAAGATTTTTAAAATGGAAAAATACCTATCTTACCTTAAGACCTCATGATCTTGCACTCCTTTTGATCTATCGTGATACTCCAGATTATGTGGGAACAACAATTCCTGGAAAGATGTGCGTTGATCATTATTCTGCAGTAATTGCTTTGTATCCCAAGAAGGTAACCTTGGAAGAATTTTCTGTTGTTGTCACTCAGTTGTTGGGGCATAGTCTTGGAATGTCTTATGATGATGTAAGTGAATGTCAATGTCCAGGAACCATTTGCATTATGGATCCAGAAGCTAAGAAATTCAGTGGTGTGAAGACTTTCAGTAGTTGCAGTTTGAATGACTTTGAAAATTTCATTATAAATATGGGCACCAAATGCCTAGAGAATAGACCACAAATGCAAACTAGAGTAGCATTCTGTGGCAATAAAATAGTGGAAAGTCCAGAGCAATGTGATTGTGGTACAAAAGAGGAATGTGGATCTAATAGCTGTTGTAATTATAAAACCTGTATGCTTAAAAGTGGAGCTCAATGTGATACAGGCTCATGCTGCAAGAGTGACTGTACATTTCAACCTGCAGGTTTTACATGTAGGCCTACTCGTCATGCAGAATGTGATATGCCTGAAACTTGTAATGGAACCTCAGGACAATGTCAGCCCGATATAACAATACACAATGGACGTCCATGCAAAGGAGGAAGATATATCTGTTATGGAGGAAATTGCCAAGATCTTGATGCCCGTTGTGAGGCTTTATTTGGAAGAGGCTCACAAAGTGCTCCATTTCACTGCTATGAAGAAATAAATTCCCAAAAAGATAGATTTGGAAACTGTGGTGTAAATAATGGACAATATGTATTTTGTCTTTGGAGAAATCTTATATGTGGAAGGTTAATTTGCACTTACAACTCTCGAGTTCCTTACCAAAAAGACAATACTTCTGTGATTTATGCTTCTATACGAGACACAATATGTATAACATTAGACTACAGACAGCGTATGAATGAACCAAATCCAATGAGAGTTGAGAGCGGAGCTATTTGTGACACTAATAGGATTTGTGTAGATGGTATATGTGTAGAATCAAGGAATATTAAGAATGAAGAATCTGCCTGTACAAGAGGATGCCATGGCAATGGAATTTCTTCTCAGAAAAACCAGTTAGGAGAATGGAAAAAAAATGGTGGATGCTATGTTCCTACATTCTTTTGCCTGGTCTCATTATAGGAATCATAGTAGCTCTTTCATGGGATCAATGGAAAAAGTGTTTCAACAAGGAAGAGGAAAACCTAACTAGCAACAAATCAGAAGGCAGCACTGACACATATGTTAGCGGATCTATGTCTGAAACCACTAACAAAACAGACACTTCCAAATTCAAATCAGAATTTAGTGCTCAGACAGACGACAGCAAATCAAAATCAGAGGAAAATCTCCAATCATCTAACAGTAACAACATCTAATTACTTAAGACGGCAATGGATATTAATGGGAAGTAAAAACTCTGCCTTTCCTCACCTGCGTGGCCTGGCTAACGGAAACAATAAAATCAAGTGTGGACAAAAAAAAAAAAAAAAAAAAAGAATATTTCAAGATAAATTTATATTTAATATCAATTGGCTTTGTAAATTTTAATTTAAAATTTAAAAAAATCAAATATATTTTCTTGTGTGCTAATACTTCGAGTTCTGCCATAACAGGAATCTACCCTATACAACCGAGTATTGTGCTCATCTATACTAATTTTTAGGGAAATGCCTATTTAAATGCCTATTTGTTATGCACAAATCTAAAGAAAATCATAAAAAAATATTTGTTTATATTGAGTGGAAAAAATGGTCATATCTAAATACCCAAGCCAAATCTACAACAATAGAATTAAGAGACCCAAACTATAAAAAGCTAAACACAAAATGGACTTATTACACTAATATTCCAGGGAGCTAAGGATGGAGGTATGGGAGGCATGATGATAACTATGGCGGAGGGAGGTCAACACTAGTGGTAGGAATGGCCCTAATTTATTGTCACTATGTACCTTAAATGCAACTGTGAAAGACTTGTAATTCAAAATGGTCTCAATAAAAAATTAAATAAAAAAGACTTGCTTATATAGTAACCCCACTGTATAAAAACAAAAACAATTAAGAAAATAATGGTGATGGGGCAGGAGAGAAAGCATGAAGGTAGGGTGTTTGCCTTGCATGCAGAAGGATGGTGGTTCGAATCCCAGTGTCCCATATGGCTCCCTGAGCCTGCCAGGAGCAATTTCTGAGCATAGAGCCAGGAGTGAAGAGAGAGAGAGAGAGAGAGAGAGAGAGAGAGAGAGAGAGAGAGAGAGAGAGAGAGATTATTTTAATATGCTAACTAGGAAATGTGCATACAAATTAGGACAATGAATGCAATTCAGTTTACCCAAGGCTTTCTTTTGCATTTTTATTATATTGCAATAGATAATTTATATTTTACGCTCTTTCCTTCCTGGGAGCCTAGCCGGGAGGTCCTGCCAGCATGGCATTTGGCAGCCCTCCACCATGCCAAAGGCCTCTGTAACCAGGCCTAGGAAGTGGTGTGGGACATGGGTCACCCTAGCATCTCTCTACCTCCTTCCTCGGGTACTCCAGGGCTTTGCCTGGCCACATGGCTGGGCAAGGTAGCGAGGTGGGAATAGTACAATAGGTTCTGGCATTAGGACTTACCAGGGTATTTTTCTTATTAAACCTGTTCATTGTGAAACTTTATGAGAAATATATGGATATTATTGTTTTTCATCTGCTTGTCATTATCTGAACGCCAGGAAGGCGCTCGTTTTATTCCTTTACTCCCTCACTCCCAGCTCTTGTTACCCCACATTTAATCATCTTTCTGTACTAAGGAGTTTTGTTTTGGCCAAGGTGGATTACATATTTCACAGTAATTTTTTTGGTGGAGTCTGAAGCTTCAGCAGGCAATGCGTCACGGCAAGGTTCCATGCTGTAGGCTTTTTGGCCAAGATAAGGTGAAGATACAGCCTTGGCTGCCCCCCACAGCCTTTTCTCTCCTTCCTCCCCATCTCCAGGGTTATTCATGGACAACTGTTCAGGGTCCCAGCAAGTGGGTTTCGGTGAGGTGCAATTTAAAAGAGACCCCAGGCTTCCTTGTTCCTGCAAGGGACTGGGAAGGGACTGCTGAACTTTCAACTTCCAGCAATTAGGAAGCAAATGCCTCTTGGGGAGTCAGAAGCTTCAGCAGGCAACAAGGGAGGACATGGCTCCATGCTCTCTTCAATTGTCCAAATCACAGACCAAAGTGGTGTCTCGGAAACACCCCCTTCCCTTTGACTATTTTTAAAACATAAAAGGGTCACATGTATCTCCTTTGTATATTTTAGATGTATTCCCTTAACATCTATAACTCTTTTCGAATATCCTCATATAGTGACAATTTTGCCTACTGGATTTGTTATTTGATTGTTTGATTTTCCCCCTTTGAGATCTGTCTTATAAGCAATACTGGTAGAAGAGTATCTCTGTATAAATTTCATGTATGTACCAAGTAACGGGTAATGTTGGACTTTATTTGTCAGCCCCCAGATGCACCAACAATATCTTGTGGCATTGCTTCTCTTTTGCATAGGCACATTAAAATGGGAAAATAATACATATTAAAACAAGTTCTTATCTAATAGAGATGGGAACACAAATTTAGTAATGTAATTAGGCCTTTTACCCTGAACATTGGCATAATGATTTGGCTCAGGCCTCAGAAGAATGGGCATCGCCCACACACACCTGAACAATGGATACCATCTATGGAAACAACCACAATTGTCTTTAACATTACCAGGATCCAAGCCTCTACCGGGGAAGACCTACCACTGCTTTGGCATTGACTTACTCCAAAGAGTGCTCCCAACACCCAGACAACTCAGCAACAGTCTGCATGCAGGGCAGATCACTCTGCATTGAATGGAATGCTGAAACTAGAGGATGCTCCACATCAGCCTGACATTGATGAAAGAAATGCACAGAATACAGAGTCTTTAAATATAAGAATCTGATACCAACAATCGCTAAAGCGTGAAAAAGTTTCACCGGGACCACGGAGAATGACTTGAGTTGGACGAACTTGAGTTGGATGAACTGGTATGCCTGGAACCCAGAGTCGGTCTTATGCCAATAAACTTCTGTGGTGAGGCCTTTTTGTAATCAGGTCAAGGATTTTTTTTCATTTTCCCCATTTTTCTGAACCTATGCAAACAACGGTGATTGCCACTATCACAGCTTTATAAAATTTTTTTTACTCTTATCCTTTAAGGAAAAAAATACAACTTACTGAACTTATAAACAAATAACTGTAGTAGAATGCCTGTCTCGAATACAGGCAGGGGATGGAAAGGGGGGAGGGGTAATGTTACACTGGTGAAGGGGGGTGTTCTGGTTATGACTGTAACTCAACTATGATCATGTTACTTAAAAATATATTACAAAATTTATATTTTACATATATAATACAGATTTCCTACAGTTAGAGTTACATTTGAAAGCATATCTTTAAAGGTCAGATGATGTTGGGTCTTAGAGGAATTGTAGCACTTGTAGGTTTTGTCTCATGATCCAATTTTATCTTAGAGTTCACAAAATGCTCTTAACTATATTATAGTTTTTCTGAATAAAAAATTGAATCCATCCAACCAGAGAGGGAAAATTAGCTTTTAGGTGGCATTCCTTGCCATAGCAGGAAAATTACTTAGCTTGGAAGAGGTATTGGCAATTAGTTCAATGGCATTGCATCGTATTTTGTTAACCCATTTACATTTATATCGTTTTAGATATTAAACATATTTCAATTTGAACTTCTGCCAAATATTAACAGCACATTTGGGTTCCAAAGACATTGTAACTGAAACGGTGGAAGTTATGACTAATTTCTTAAATAAAGTAAATACTGATTATGATTTATTGTGTTTATTTAAAATAGATATTTCCAGTGGGCTTTTCTTGTCTCAGAAAACCATATCTAACAGTTCATAATGCATTCAAATTTTTATTTTCATTCTTTTTCATCTCTGCATGTATGCCTGTGACATACCAAAGCACCAAAGTTTGGTTTTGATACGTTGCCAACTGTGTTTTCTTGTACTTATTGGAAGCCTTTATAATAATACTTTCAGCAAAACTTGTTAATCAAGGAAGTGCCTCAAATTGAATGCAAGCCAACTCTGAGAATTATAGACTATTTTGACACATTGTTATCTTACTGAAATTCTGTGGTAGGTGCTAGAAATGATAATCTGGTATTATTCTCCTTTCTTCATTACTACTTCATACAAAGTGCTTAAAATATCTTGTATATTTTATAGGTTGTAATTGATAAAAATCTACTGATATACATGTAACTCGTTCCTTAATTTTATGTTAGCAAGAGTAGTAATAGCACTTGAATCCTATCTTTCTACTAAAAACCTCATAACCATCCATATATTTTTAGACTTGGTTATGTTTGTCATATCCTGGATGACCTTGCATTTTTGCTTCTGTCTATATATGATTATTTCCTTATTTACTAGTCCTATACAAAACATTGTTCATAAGAGCCAAATTTCTTTGATTTCACCCAATACCCATTAGTCACAGGGGTTAATTATCTAATATATACAAGTTACTGATAGAACTTAACAAAAAATAACATCTAACCCTATCGAAAAATGGGGAGAAGAAATGAACATACAATTTCTCAAAGAAGAAATAGAAATAACCAAGAGGCACGTGAAAAACTGCTCCACATCACTAATTATCAGGGAGATGCAAATCAAAACAACAATGGGATACCATCTCACGCCACAGAGACTGGCACACATCACAACAATTAAGAACAGTAAGTGCTGGCAGGAAATGGGGAGAAAGGAACCTCATTCACTGCTGGTGAGAATGCCATCTAGTCCATCCTTTATGGAAAACAATATGGAGATTCCTCAAAAAACTGGAAATTGAGCTCCCATGTGATCCAGCTATATCACTCCTAGGAATATACCATAGGAACACAAAAATCCAATACAAAAATCCCTTCCTCACACCTAGATTCATCACAGAACTATTTACAATAGCCAGACTCTGGAAACAACCAAGATGTCCTTCAACAGATGAATTGCTAAAGAAACGGTGGTACATATACACAATGGAATATTATGCAGCCACCAGGAGAGATGAAGTCATGAAATTTTCCTATACATGGATGGACATGGAATTTATTATGCTGAGTGAAATAAGTGAATAAGAGAAAGACGCAGAATTGTCTCACTCATCTATGGGTTTTAAAAAAAATAAAAGACGTTACCATAATACCAGAAACAAGGAATGGAAGAACTGGCTCACAATATGAAGCTCACTACAAGAAGTGGTGAGTGCAGTTAGCGAAATAACTACACTAACAACTACCATGATAATGTTAATGAGTGAGAGAAGTAGAATGCCTGTCTCGAATACAGGCAGGGGTTGGTGGTGGTAATGTTGCACTCATGAAGTGCGGTGTTCTTTTGTTGACTCAAACCCAACTATAGTCCTGTTTGTAATCATGGTGTTTAAAGAAAATAAAATTAAAAAAAATTGGGGAGTGGATTGTGATAATCTACCACATAAAGCAAATCAGATCGTCACCTTGATCCTCTGTACAGCAGGACCTGCTGCAGTAACGAGACAGGCAGAGTTCAGGGGTGTGCTCAGATTGCAATCCCCCTCAGAAAGAGGCATCAGCCCTCTACTGAGGACAATTCCTGCTCTCTCTCTGGCTTCCTGTCTCTGGACATAGGATCCCTAGTTCCCCTTCCAGGGGCATTGAGAGCAGTTACCAGGCACATTGTAAGCAAGGGCTGGGATAGTTACATAACTGAGGACATGTAAAGTGATTCACAACTATAAAGTATATTATAACGTAATGCTAATTTCTTGTTCTTTTTTTCACAACTTTTTTTTTTTTGTGGGTCAAACTGGTGGCAATGCTTAGGACTTAATCTTGGCACTGCACTAAGGGTTCATGTTGGTCAGTGGTCATATTGGGGGTACCAGGAATCAAAGCCCAAATTGCAAGATAAACACTCTCCCAATTATACTATAACTCCAGCTCCCAAACTATGATGTGAACAAAACAGATTTGTTTTAGTCTGGAAAATATCCCAACCTTGGGGTTATTACTAAGGGAACAATTTTAATCTTTAAGAAAGTTCTGGATATGAAGCATCCTTTAAAGGAGGAAGAGGGGGCCGGAGCTATAGTGCAACTGTAGGTCTTTTGCCTTGCTCAGGGCGATCCCCAGTGTCCCATAATGTCCCCAGTAGCTGGAGTGTTCTCTGAGTGCATAGCCAGGAGTAATCCCTGAGTGTCACTGTGTGTGGCCCAAAAATAAAAAATAAATAAAAAGGAGGAAGAGAAAAATAGAAAACAAATACACAGAAAATAAAAAGCATATGGACACTATCACAGATACTATCTATTCATACACTTACTAACAGATATAAATACCAAAATGACACAAATGCGGAAAAAAAGGTAGTCTATTTTTAATAGGATGTCTCAAAAGATAAATCTTCAACCAAATGAAGTATGAGGTGATGAACTTATAATTTTGTAAAGTATTTTTAGTGAAACCATAATATCATTAAGTATTATTCAAAATGTAGAGTGATTTTATTCAACTACACTGCAAGTAGCTGTAAGGAAGAAATGACAAAATCTAATAAAATTGTTGGGGGGTCGGAGAGATAGCACAGAGGTAGGGTGTATGCTTTGCATGTGGCCAACACAGGAAGGATCTCGATTTGAATCCCGACATCACATACGTTCCGCCAAACCTGCCAGGAGTGATTTCTGAGTGCAGAGCCAGGAGTAACCCCTGAGTGCTGCCACTGGCTGTGACCCCAAAACCAAAATAAATAAAATAAACAAACAAAATATAAATAAAAATAAAATTGTTTAGCATTCTTGTTCCAAGGTAAGTAAAATGAGCCAATATTTTTGTGAAAACAGTGAGATATTGCATATTTGTCAGCTAAAATGTGACATTTATATTTTGAGATCTCAATTCAGGTGATGAATCTATACTTCATTGAAGAGCACAGATGTTGATGAAAATGGTCCATTTGAATGCCACAAAGTAATATTGAACCGATTCCAAAGCAGAAAATGTTCTCTGAACTCTTTTTAATAAAACCAGAAATTTATAATGGAATGGACAAAACGTTCTTCTGCCTAGAAATTACACATTGTTATAAATGACTCTTGGATGAAACATAAAATGCATGTCCAAAATAACATTCTTAACAAGATCTTAGATACTGCCAATTACATTAAACATATGTGCATTGATAACAGTGAAAAGAATTAAAACCTAACATTTTAAATTAGGGTTCAATATTCAATTAAAGCAATAATAAATTAAACCTGAAGAAAAGAGAACAAAGGTTATGAGTAAATTGTTACTGAAAATTTTTTTTTGATTTTTTGTTTTTGAGGTTTTTTTGGGGGGTCACACCAGGCAGCACTCAGGAGTTACTCTTGGCTCAGCATACAGAAATTACTCCTGGCTGGTTGGGGGACCATATGCCAGGATTCAAACCACTGTCTGTTCTGGGTCATCTAGGTGCAAGACAAATGCCCTACCACAGTACTATCTCTCTGGTCCCTCTCATGGAACTTTTATCATGATTTGGATAAAAACATTTCAGTTTGGGAAGTCAAAGTGCTTTTGTGTTTCCTTCCAAAAGTAGTAGTGTTAAGGTAACACTTGTAAGCACCGTATAAATCTTTATCACTGAGATATTTAACATATTATCAGTGGGGTTAGTCGTTATCATTAGTCACCAAAAATGATATCATTCCAGTTTAATTGTTTCATATTAAGAATGTCCAAAACATTTATAATATAATTTAGGACAGCGATTCTCTTTTCTGAAACCTATTGAAATGCTACTTTTCTTCTGTGTATCTACATTTCGTAAGAACTTCCCAATAATTTTAATGGTTTGTTTGATCGATTTTAATTTAAAGCTGTTGGATATCCTTGGAGAGCTAATCAAGAAGGTAGAAATTTTTCCACATTAACGTTGTCAAGTGACAGTAGGTTTAAGAGGTAATGAACATTATTTACTTAAAAAGAAAATGTTTTCCCTCACGCAATTACTGTTGAAGAATCATTAGCCTAAACAAAACCTCTTTGAGTCACTTAAACATATGTTTCATTCTATAATTTATCCTTCTTTTTCTTAACAGTCTGTGATCCCCTGGGTCAAGATTACTTTAGAAATACAAAAGGAACCCTAAAACTAAATAATTTCTATTATAAAATGAACATGTAAATTATGTGCTAAATTACTTATACTTAATTAGTAATTTTGCATAATGATATAATTCTCCTTCAGGCTCTGACAGATAACACTTTACAAATGTTACTTAAGTTCGCTCCAATTATAGCACAAACCTTGTAGAAATATATTATTAATCTAAATATGCAAACGTGAGCAATTCTGGCATTCCTTGGGCAAACTATAATTCAACATTGCTGCCTAAAAGGTAGCTTGGCTTATTTTGAATGCATCTTTTCTTATAATGCTGCTTTGCATGTGAGACTAAAAATATCACTTAAAAAAGTTTGTAAGTAGGTAACACATTATACAATTATCAGAATCCATTTATTTTGAATTTTTTATTTGAAATTCAAATGTTATAAATATTTGCCTTTTTAACTAAAAGCAGTTTTTTTGTTATTGGCCTTAACAGTCTTGTAAGACATTACTGTTACAAATCTTATTGGTATTTGCCTTAAATGACTCCAATTATGTGATTATTAAGTATCTTAAGCTAGTGTTAAGGCCGGGTAAACAGCACATTGAATAGCTGCTTTCTTTGTGTGCAGCCTGGTTCCCACCCAGCAACCAAATCACCAAATGTGGTTTCATAAATACCACCAGGAGTGATCCCTGAATAGAGCCAGAAGTTATTATTCCTGCGAGATATGAGGTGCATCCCCAAATAAAAACAAACAAAACAGTATTATATGTACTTATGAAGGATTTAAAAGGGAATATGGTTTGTTCAAACAAGAGAGTCATATAAAACATAAATTCAGGTTCCAATACCAGGCTAGGACTTGAAGAAGCAATAGTGAGGATGGTCAACAAGTGTTTGTCCAAGAGACTCACATTAATTTAGACTGGATCTGTGCACTCGCAGCTGTACATTCTGTGAATGTGAGGGTGAAGGAGTGAGAACAGTAGAGTCTGACAAGGGGACAGAAAAAACACATTATTTGACTTTAGGAAAAAATATAGGAGAAATCAGCTGGTTTTATCAATAAAGACCATGATAAGATGTCTTTGTCAAATGCAATTTTGCTTGGATTTTGCACATAAATACAAAATAGATTTTACACAGCTTTCATGAATATCAGATACAAGTACTGAATTCATTTCAGCTAGAATGTACTTTGATATTTTTGGAACTTTATCAAAAGATGTTCAACATTTGGGAAAATCATTTCACCCCTGGCAATCCTTCTTCTGATATATGAGTTGTCAAAACATGCCCTACAGTGATATGCTTGTATGAGTTTGTGATTATATTTGTACAATAATGATGATTTTATGTCTCATTTGAAAATGGTATTTATAAAGAAAATTGCCATTATTGTTGCATTAAATTTTTTGTTGTTTAGACTTTATCACTTTATCTCAAAAATGAACATCCGGGATATATTTTATCAGCTAGCATTTTACAAATCTAGTTAAGCCACAGGCAGATAAATATGAATGAAATTTTAAGAAGAAACACAATAACAATAATTCTAAATTTTAAGTCTTTTTTTTGAAGTGCAGTCCTATCGTTGGAATAAATAAACATCTCCTAGATTGAAAACAATCACAGTTTATTTTCTTTCTGTGTAAAGCACAAATGATTTAATATAGAACAAGCCAGATGATATTAGAGAACAATTAATCTTCTCAGCTCTGTGTGATGTTTGTATTGTGATAGAAGGTAGTTCAAATGTATAATTCCTTTTTATTGAGGATAAATACTGTCTAGTGATGATTCAATATGAAGGCAGAATATAAAAAATAGAGGCATATAAAAGACTGGAGTAACCATATGCACAATTCTTTTTGAAATGAAAGACATCACAGTGGGAATGTCATTTAGAACATAATACACAGAGTCTGGCAATATTTGAAGCTTTTTAAAGTAGTTCATAGAAAAAAAAGAGTTCCCTTTTCCCAGCGATTTGGATTGCAGAGCAGATGGTACACACTAACCTGGGTTAGTGGGTAACACAGGTATGCAGCCAACTTAAAAAGAAACACCAGGTGTTTTCGCAATTCATTCCATTATTCATCAACACACTTAGTTGCCAAGAACTTTGAAAAAGACTTCAGAAATAATCGCTGTTACTGGGCTATCAATTCATAACATTTACTTAAAATGTACAATATGTTGTGGCATTCTGGAATGATAGGTAATGGGTCAAGTTTGATCTTGTACCTAAAATGGCCAAGAATATTTTAAAAAATATGTGTTTTGGATATTTTTCATGATTTCATAGTGGACTTATTTGGGAAACTTTAATATATGAAAGTAAAAGACAGACAACAGGATGGTCAAATTTTCAGTAAGGTTTACAAAGTTAAAGAGGTCTTCCTTAGCCAGCAGAGAAATGAGTTATACCTTATGAAAGTGCAAGGAATGACCCAGAAAGATCTAAAAAGTGTGCATCAGACAGAAATCTCCTTACTCAGGAGAATTCCAAAAGTTTCCTAGATAGGTTGAAATTTTATGAGGGAAGATATAAATAAATTGACTTGGAAACATATTGCTATTACCTCATTAAAAATGAATTATTATTCCAAAGAGGCACAGACCTGTGATAACATGTTGAGTCATTAATTAATAAGTTAATGTGAACTGTATAAACCAAGTATATGGAGAAAGAATTAATTTATCTAAAATATAACTATCAGGAAAAAGTATGATATACAAATGCTGCACGTTTTGAAACCAGTTTAATGCGTGCTCACTAATTTAGAAAGTAATATGTATCTATGTGTAGGTATATATATATATATATATATACAAGTGTACAGGTATATACATACATCTATTATATAATGTATTTATAACATATTTAATATGTATATTTAGATATATAAACTCACTATATAAAATAACTAATTGTGATAGTGCAGTTTTTATACAATACCAAATACAGAAATTTAATCAAAACTCAATCAATCTCTATAATAGGAAATAAGATTAGTGGTAGTACTTTTTTCTTTTTTTGGTGGTTTTTGGGTCACACCCGGCAGTGCTCAGGGGTTACTCCTGGCTCCATGCTCAGAAATTGCTCCTGGCAGGCACGGGAGACCATATGGGATGCCGGGATTCGAACCGATGACCTCCTGCATGAAAGGCAAACACCTTACCTCCATGCTATCTCTCCGGCCCCTAGTGGTAGTACTTTTAAGACACACAAATGAATAATAACCCAATAGGCTCATTGAAAAGTACTGATCATATTGAAATTTATTATAATCATATTTTAATGAGTTACCATCATCCTGCATGTTTTTGTTTTTTGGAGGAGGTCAAAGGTGATAAATTCATGTTATAAAAATTCTATAACAAAGTTTATACTTTCCTTGTTTTATAAAAGTAATGTTTCTGATGCCAGAGGTTTATACTCATAGAGCCTTTTCATTGTTATGATTTCTATTTTTGTCTTTTGAATTCTGGGATAACAGTCAACAAAGCTGGGAACCGAGGCATATGTAGGAAGAAGGGGAAAGGGCATGATTGTGTTACGTTGAATGTTGTTCTGCATTTGTGAAGAAACAACTCCAGTAGGATTGAGGACAACATCTTAGTTTGATTTAAAAACATCAAAATATGAACTGGAGCGGGCTTGGTATTTGTATTTGCCTTGCACTCGATTGGACTGTCCCATGTTTAATCTCCAGCATCCCATGTGGCCCCCTGAGGCTGCCAGGAGTGACTCAGAGCCAGGAGTAACCCTGAGCATCACTGTGTGTGGCTCAAAAACTAAAACCAAAGCAAAACAAAAATAAATCCACAGACAAACAAACAAAATAGATATTTGTTTCATTCTGATTTCTCACCCCCTAGTTCTGATAGAATCAGCTGTGATTTTAAGGTAGAGGTCACCCTTTGACCCTCCTCTGTCTGATGCCACACACCTTAGCACTGGCATTTACCAGTTTACATGTCCTGTTTTGCTCAATAGAAACATACCTTTCTCTCCTGGTTACATGGCCTCTTTTTTATTAAAGGCCTTCAATGCTTCTTAAAAATAGTTACTTGTTACTGTACTTACATCCCAGAGACTTTTATAATGTGCTGACAAATAGTAAGATTTACAAGCCAAATTTTCTGTTTTGTCTTTTTCTTGTTTTACTCCGGGTTTCTCAAGAAGTGCTCAGGATGTATGAACTCAGAAACAGTCTGACCTGTGCAGCTACTGGCCCATCCCAGGGCATCACAGATGTGCTAGGCTCCTGGAAGGGACTCCAGGTTGGGTGCATGCAGGGCTGGAAATCAAACCTAGTTCTGGCCCCCTGCCCTGACCTCTCCTATCTATCAATCAGCCAGCACCCATTGTCTCAGAATATCCTTTTAGAATATTAAACATCTATGAACCAATGTGTCACTAGATTTGATCAAATGAGGCTGCTGTCTTCCCTGTGCTAACTAAACTAAGGTCTGGTTTGAGGTTTCAATAAATCATTGCAGAGGAAGGAATCTCTTCTATTGTATAGGGAGAGCCAAGTGAGTATGGGAGCCAAAGCCTTCTAAATCATTCTAGATCATTCTGTGTCCCACCAGCTTATTGTCATTACAACTTTGTCACTGGGGTCAATAGATATTTGAAGGGACACTTGCCTGACATATTAGTGCTCCAAATATGATAAGGAGCAGGTTCGCTGCAGGCTTGTGTTTCGTCCTTCTGAAATACCTCCTAGGAAAGTATCTGCATCTGTAAGACTGTAAAGTCTGAGGATATATGTGCATAGAATAAAAGAAAATGAAAAAGCCACTAAGAGTTTTGTGTTTTCTGTTTATGGAAGGCACATCAGACTTTGTGCAAGGAATACTGCTGGATGTGCTCAGGGAACCATCTGGGGTGCCAGAGATTGACCATGGGTTGGCCATGTGCAATGCAAGCACCTTCCTATGACTATCTCTCTGGCCCAACGCTGAGTTTTATGTGAGATCAGCTAGGTAACGCATTAAACAGTACAACTTTATTTTCTTAATATGGGGCAATTGGATTCCTCTTACTAATTTCAGTTCAGTTTAAATACCACTAAATAAGCACTAAGTGCTTCAGCTGAGGACCATCTGTGGGTTAGTAAGCTTCAATACTTTGAAACTGTGAATACAGTTACATTGAAATGAAATGCTAGAATATTCCAGACCAACTTCTTTCTTTCCTTTAACTTCTTGGTTATAATCTTTCTTTCAACCAGTAAATGTACTAGTTGATAATCAATTGTATAAAAAACCTTACAGTTCGTTTTTACCTCTCCCTAGTGTGAATATCTCTATCTTACATAACATTGATGAAAATCATATCTTTGTAAAAATTTGTTTGTTTTTCACTTCCATTCCCTAAATTTCTTTCAATAAATAAAATAAAAGGCAGTTAAGGAATTAATTATATAAAACAAATAATTTTAAAACATGGGACTGCCACCTAATAATTATTTTTAAGCAGAATTTAAGCTTTGATTGTCATCTTCTCAGCAGAACCTTCCAGAGCCTACTAGAAGTGGGCCTTTGCAATCAACAGCAATACCTGGGTATATATGCCAGAATATATGTAAGTCCCAGCAGAGTTCTTCTTAGTGTGTTCAGCTAAAACACTGACTGTAAGAATAATAAGCATGTGCTCAACATATGGTCATGTCTAATTAAAAATTGGATTTAACAACCATCAGCGAATAAACATCCTATATGGGTTAGTTTGATTGTTGCTAGAGAGACATATTATTTTTAAAACTTTTTATATGCAAAGCCAGATAGCCAAAATTAGTTCTTGAGTATGTGTACTCATAATAGAAATTGTCCTACTAAATTTGGTTTGCACAATAGGGCTCGTAGGGTTTTTTTTTAATTTAAAAATAAATAAAATAAAATAGAATACTTATGCATATTAAGAAAAGTGTGTGCTGGGTAGTCACACCAAGGTGGGCTCAGGGTTTATAGTTTGTTTTTGATTTTTTATTGTTTTTGTTTTTTTTTATTTAAAAAGTTCCTTTTAGAATTGTGAAACCATATGCCCCTAGAGAAAGTTTGCCCTGGGAGTGCATTTTCTGGAAATCAACTCTATAATACAGAACAAATTTAGTGAGACCATTTTTATTATGAATACACACTCAAGAAATAATTTTGGGGGGCCAGAGAGATAGCACAGTGGTAAAGCATTTGCCTTGCATGGAGAAGGATGGTGGTTCAAATCTAGGCATCCCATATGGTCCCCCGAGCCTGCCAGGAGCGATTTCTGAGCATAGAGCCAGGAGTAACCCTGAGCGCTGCTGGGTGTGACCCAAAAACCAAAAAAAAAAAGAAATAATTTTGGTGCAGTCGGACTTGGTAATTAACATGTTAGATGCTCCTACCAAAGACATTTAATTTCCTGAAAGGGTTTGCAGATCAACAAGTGTCCTCATTCCTTCATTTACCTAATGAGGTTGTGGCTGAGATTCCTAACATTGAGTGGTAATTAGAGAATTTAGCACAGAAATTATCTGTGGGCTTATTTTCTCCCCCTTACAATATCTCAGAAGCCTTACAGTTTGTATTGCTTATTTGCATGACTTAATAATATTTCCCTTTACCCCACACCATCTCTGGTCCAGACTTAGCCTCTCAAAGTTCTCACACCTGGGCTTTTTTTCCAAGATGAAATTTCCACTGCAGACACATGTATCATGACTTTTTTCAGATGTCTGGATTGATGACATTTCTATTCTGTTTGACTCTGAATGTGAACATACACTTATTTTTCTCAAGGACAGTCAAAAATATTAAAAATCCCCAAACAAAGATTTCCAACATTAGTACTTATTAGTCATGAATATTATAAAATGAGTGCCTTGAATGGGATTTCTAAGAAGAAAATGTCAACCCAGAAAACCAAGGTGGTTTTATTGACTTAGTAATAGAACAAATATATGGATAAATGTGTTTCATTTTCATTTTATTTTATTCTATTACTGGCGCCAAATATGTCCTATTTGAATATGATTCATATTTAGATTTCACCTTTTCCATTGTGTTTATTTTTCACAAACTTTCTGTTTTATTTTATTTAAATTCTCCCAAAAGAAAATTATATCTCAATTATTTCCCATGTTAAAGATGCAGAGATTCAGTATCCTGGCATTTTTCATATATAAAGTAATTCATTTGTTTAATAGTTTGGAATTTTTAATTGCAAAATAACTTTCAATAATTTACTTTTTAAAATTATTTTACTTAAAGAAAATGTAATCACATAGTTGACATAACTGGTCATAATACATTTGTTTCAAGATGACAAAAAGCAAAGTTATTAAAAAATAGGAAGAAAAACTAAAAAATAAGTTGTTATTTGCATAGGCACAGCAAAATGTGGGAGAAAGAGAAAGGAAAAACCTTTGGCCTAAAAACAGGGAGATCTTACCCATGCAGTATTCTGGCATAAAACCAACTCCAGGTTTCAGACATAGTATGTTCTCGAACCCCAAAGTCTTTCTCTGTGGTCCCAGTAAAAGCATCTCACAATCACTGTTGTTGCTGTGAGGTTTCTGTAGTTAAAGATCCTGATTTCTGTACAGATTCTCTGTATCCAAGGTTCAGGGGTGAATGATCAATGTCCAATCTAGACAGCAATAGGGCCTTCCCTGGTAGAAGTTTGATTCCTAGTGATGGTGTATCGTGATTGTTTCCACTGATGGTATCCAAGGTTCAGGGGTGAATGATCAATGTCCAATCTTTGAAGCCTAAGCCAAGTCACTATGACAAGTGTTCATAATGTAAGGCCCCACTGCAGTATAAAATTTTATGTGTTCCTATCTCTATTAGATAAAAACTTGTTTTCACATGTAAGATTTTCCAATGTTGTGTCTTCGCAAAAAGGAACAATGCCACAAAGTATTACTGGTGCATATAGGGACAGAGGAAACAAGCCCAACAATCCCCATAGCCTGGTTCGAACATGAACTCTACACACTAGAGAAACTTACCTACTAGAATTTCCTACTAAACAGATCCCCCAAAATGGGGGAAATTGCCACTACATAAGAAGATATTCAATAAGGGTTTATCTATTAAGGAAACACATCTAAAGAAATATTTAAAGGAGATATACATGTACCCTTTAAGACTTTTGAAATAGTATGGGAGGGGTAAAATCTAGAGCACAGATTCAGCCTGTGATTTGGTTTGTGGAGTCTATAAAATGGCTCTCAGCAGTCACATATCATGAAATATCATTGAACCTGGGCTTCTCAGAGACTGAAATTGTTAGCAAGCAAAAATACACAGTGAAGGGAGGTGGGGGAAAAGGAGCCACCGAGAGCAAATCAATAGCAGTGAAGTATCAATTTCTTCTCAGGCTGAGTATCTTTTCACTTTGGGAGCTGGTTGATAGCCAGTTGGGGTGAGGGGAATGATCTGCCTCGTGAGGAGTAAACTGAAGGTGAAAAAAGGGCTAAATGGGGGAAACAACAGGTGAGGGGTGAGGCAATGAAGGGTTAGAAAGGAATTTGTAAGGTGGTAAGCAAAGAAGGTAGGGAGAGGCTATATATGACAGGGGAAAGGACAATATAGAAAATAGACCTTATATATGTTACAGACAGACATTAGACAGACATTGAGATGGCCAACTCATATACTCATGTGAACACATACATAGTGAGGATTGATCCATGGATTGCAGTTGAAAATCTGACCCAGGTGAAATAGGACAGAACACTTAAAAAATATAAAGCCAGCAAGCCAGATGTAAAGGTTTTTCATTTTCTAGGCCAATCATGATTAGTGAAGGTAAACTTTACTGGAGAAAGGCTTCATGGGTTATATTGTGTATCGAGCATTCTTAAAAACAATCATAATTTTTAAGTCTAGAAAACTAAGTGATATGGTAATGAGCACTGTAAAAAAAGTTTATACCATGAAATATTGTCTAGCAAGTCTTGAGCATTCAGTCTCCTTTTCTAAAAGCAATCTAAAATTATGAGCCTTATGGTATAATGGGAAACTACCTACAATTGAAAACAGATTACAGTAGCATTCAATGAATGAGCTCTATAACAGGAGTTCATGGCATACAGTTGCATATTCCATTGCTATCTGTGAATATAAACATTATATTATATTAGCAGGAATAATCAAGTAGAAAATGAATAGGTTAGAATTTTTGTCTTTGTGAGAATGTTCATGCCTAAGTGAAAAAACACAGACTGCAACACAATATCTAACTCTGGATATTAACTCAATGTGTCTCCTAATTAGAGTAACCATTTAGGGTCTCAATATCTTTATTTTTCTAGTTTTTAGTGGCACTGTTATTCTGGTCTTATAGTAAAATGAGAAGCCAGTTAAAAATAAATAATGGAATATTTAGAGAACTGTTGACTTATAAAAGGTCAATGAATTTTGATGACAATTTTTGGATACAGGAAGTTTGAAATAGTTTTATATTGAAATGAGTAACCATATCATAATATTTATTAAAATGCATGATTTTGCCCAAAGAGACAACTTTCTATATACAAAAATGTAATTTTTCATATGGTCAATTATAAAGTATTCTCTCCCCCTTTTTTTTGTATGTGGTGGAGTTAAATTTGAGGCCAACCTGCAGTGCTCTCAGTTTACATCTGTGCACAGGAATCACTCCTAGCCAAGCTCAGCAGAATATATGCAGAGCTGAAGGTAGAAGAATAGTGTCTACCTGCAAGGCAAATACTTTAAATACTTGAAGCTCTTTACTGTCTCTTTTAGTACCATCTCTCTATAATGGTGTTTTCCTTTCATCTTGATTTCAATGTAGTTCTCTTAGGGCAGAGGTCTCAAACTCAATTTACCTGGGGGCCGCAGGAGGCAAAGTCAGGGTGAGGCAGGGCTGCATAAGGGATTTCGCTTACCGAATAGTCGCAATAAAAAATCGCATTAGTAAGAAAAAAATCGCAAAAAATAGCATTAAACATTCGCATATCCCGAAGGGAACTGCTCGGGGTATGCGAATGTTTAATGCGATTTTTTTTATTAATGCGATTTTTTTCTTACTAATGCGATTTTTATTGTGATTATTCGGTAAGCGAATAATCGCGAATACTGCGATATTTGAAGGCCCGCCGTGGGTCACAAAATGTTGTACGGAGGGCTGCAAACGTCCCGCGGGCCGCGAGTTTGAGACCCCTGTCTTAGGGGCTGGGTTCATTTTCCTGGGGCCAAACAGGATCACCAGCACCTTTTTCTTTCTTTTAAATTAACTGAAAGTTAGACTTCCACTTCAGTTCACCAACATTAATTCTATCTTGAAAACCTTAAAAATATGCAGAAAGTAGGAAAGGCTCATTAAGCATAAAGAAGAAGTTTATGTTTAAACAAACTTGCATAATGAATCTGAAAAAGGATATCTAAAAATACATGGCCCTTAGCTAAGGTGATCTTGATTTACATTAAATAGATATTATCACACGAGCAATTAAGTTGGAACATAAGATCTTTGAACATTTGTTGAACTCAAAATTATGATTTGTTGCTTCCTTATTAGAATAAATACTAATTTGTTCTTTAACCTTTATGAAACTGTGCAGGAAAAATCCTCCTGGTCTATAGCAAAAAGGATATTATCTGTGGAGTAAATTTCACTATGCTTTGCAAACTAGCCTTTGAACACATTCGGAACTTAGAAAGTTCTGATTTATAAGATAAAATAAAACTGCTCATATGGAGATGTAGAAGAGCGACACATTGGATGTAGCTTTTCAGGCTTTGTTTGTACTTGGCTTTGCAAACAGAATCCTCAAAAATTAGAGACACTAATGAGTTAGAGTGTTTCTTCATGCTCAAATTAAGTCAGGATAGTTTCTTCTCTGTAAATTCTCAGTGATTATGTAAGGAAGCTGGTCTCTGGATCAAGAATTCCAATACATTTGTAACTTGCATAATTCATTTATTATGCATAATTTATAATTCAATCTATATGTAAGTTTTAATATAGAATTTTTTACTATACTCTCAGTTTTCAAAGTTTATTCATGCCTTTCTTTTTTATAACTCTACCTAAATAATAAAGTTTATATAACTGCTACCTGGTAGGATTATAGTTAACTCAAAGACTTCAATAAAGGAAATGTTATATTTCATTGTACCTTTGTTTCATGCATTTAAATATTACATGCCCTATAGTAGACATATGATCCTTTATCCTGATTTTTACAAGAATTTGCTTTAACTCAAATTTAAAACATGTTTTGTTTCTACTTTTTTCTAAGACCACATGGATCTATTATGTAAATGCACAAGTTTGAAACTAAATGTCAAACTTCCTTTTCTGCAGCCTTACTAGCTTACATTTTTCCTGCCCAGATACTGTAGCATCATACTTTATAATTTCATTTAGATAACAAAGATTTTTCAACAATATTTGTCTTTTTTTTTAACTTACCCAAGACGTGCTGTGCAGGACTTTGATTAGGCAGACAGAGTCATAATATGATATTGTAGAGTATCAAAGAGTTTCTGGAACAAAAATTCACATGTGTGTATTTTTCTGGCTGTCCAGTGGGTTAGCAGTATTTCAATGAGCTAAATGCTGTTGCTAAAGCTAACAGGAAACTCTGGAGCAGGAGCATCAAAACAGGTAGGTTCTATACATTGTGTTTGAATTTGGGAGATCTTTGCCCTCAAGTGTAAAAGTAAATAGAAAAAAGTACATTAAATAGACTGTAGTGCAAATAGAAAACTTTTCCAGCCCTGACATTAAAACAAATATTTTAATACTTTATTGTTTTTGGGTTTTATGGGGAGTAGAATGTAAGCACACATTGTGGTGCTCAGTTCTTACTTCTGACATTGTATTCAGAGATAAATCCCAGAGATGCTTGAGGAACCAGATGTGATCATTGAGTAGGGATAAACTGTATGAAATCATATATCATATTATACAAATACAACTAGATAGGGATGTAACTTCTCTTGAAACTTAGCCATTACTATCAAAGTTATCTACAAATTGTCAACATAATCATAATAACTCAACTAAAACTAAAACTCACAGGGCTAGCTTGATAACACAGTGCAGATGGCGCTTTTCTTGCATGTCGCCTATCAAGTTTTGATCTCCCATATCCCAAATGGCCTTGAGTCTTTCAGGAATAATCTCTGAGTGTAGAGCTGGGAATAATCCCTGAGTACTGTGTCCTAAAAACAAAAAAGAAAGAAGAATTAGATATTGTTGGATAAGTGAACGAAGAAATTAAATTAAAGTATTACAAGAGAATACCTTGTAATTCCTCTCCTGAGTGGTAAGCGATGCAGTGTTGCTTCAAATTCAGGGAGAAGGAGACCTTTAAGATCCCCTAGATAGTTCCTCAGGATGAGTGAGCCCTTAGGTTTCCTTTTCTTAGAGCAGCCGCTCCAGCAATCTTGGTGTGGCAAATTCTTTGTCTTTATTGCCTGAGTTGAGTGTCTTTCAGGTTCTTGAAATACTGTAACTCAGAAATTGTCTTCTCAAAAGCAGGAAATGGAAACTGCCAGAGATAGCCGTGGGTGAATAGGCCTGAAGTAGAAGCCACCAGGATTAAAAAAAGAAGACAGATATGAGGTAAGGGGGCTCCCAGCCTTGTGGACTGAGCACCTACACTGTCCTTCACGTATGATATTTATTGTTCTGTGTCAGGCAACCTGGGAAGATGGGCAAATGTTAACAGAGAAAATAACTATCTAATGCCAACCAAGCCTAAGTGTGTCTCTACATCTCAAAAGGTGTAAGTTAGGGAGCCGGGCGGTGGCGCTGGAGGTAAGGTGCCTGCCTTGCCTGCGCTAGCCTAGGACGGACCGCGGTTCGATCCCCCGGCGTCCCATATGGTCCCCCAAGAAGCCAGGAGCAACTTCTGAGCGAGTAGCCAGGAGTAACCCCTGAGCGTCACAGGGTGTGGCCCAAAAACCAAAAAAAAAAAAAAAAAAAAAAAAAAAAGGTGTATGTTAAAGGAAGAGGAAGCTAGGGCAAAGTCTTCCAAAGATTATCTTCCTGTGAGAGAGATGGCAGGCAAATTTATTGAATGCAGGAACCTCATCTGCAAAACTTTCTCTGCTAATGCCTATGTTCAGGTAATTCAAAGTAATAGTCCTTGAGTCATCTCTTCCTCTGACTATCAGCTCTCTAACTTAACTTATCTATTTCTTGTATGTCTTCATAAGCAAAAGAAAACATCTTTTTGAAAAGTAGATGTAAAAGGAGAAGGTGTTGCTGGGGGAGTGGGAAGAGATAGAGGAGAAGGATTCCCCCAGGGAATGGACCCCAGAGAAGAACTAGAGCATACCAGGGAAAGCTTATCAACATCACTAGTGAATACTCAGCCTTTTCCCCTTCCCTTCCCTCCCCTCCCCTCCCATTCCTTCCCCTTCCCTCCCCTCCCCTTCCCTTCCCTAGAATCCACCACCAACAGTGCAAGCATGGATGTGGTGGGTCAGATAGTCTTTGTCCTATACCCCACCAAATAAAGCTTGCTAGGAACCCTAGTCTTGCATTTTCTTGGCTTTTGTGGCTCTTTTCTTAAATAAAACAAAATGCTGCCTGACCTTGAAGAGGCAGTAATGGAAGCAAACAGGGTATTCAATGGGGAGCTCCAGGGAAGCCAAACATGTGGGAATAAGAGTGGAGCATTCACAGTGCTGCCCACTTAGGGCAGTGGTTGGCAACCTGCTGCTCCCGAGCCACATGTGGCTCTTTACACTTTTAATTTGGCTCTTCTGTGTGCAGGGCAGCCGCTCCAGGAATCAGGACTCTGCTCTTAGTCTCTGTCAGTGCTCGTCCTGTGTGCAGCCCTGGCGGCCGGCTCCACACAGCTCCAATCGGGTCATGTGGCATGCGGGGGGGGGGGGGGGCATGACTTTCTGTGTGGCGCCACACAAGTCCAGTCAGGTCATGTGGTATGGGGGGTGTGACTTTCTGTCTGGCACCACAGCGTTGAGGCAGCATCTCTGTACTACAGACTGAGGAGCAACATAGGATAGAGCCATGTGTGGGTCAGTGTCTGCATCTTGGTGCCTGGTGAGTCATTGTCCAGCCTGGAGCCCGCCCCACCCCTCCCCTGTGGGACAATATTTGTATTGGGGTCCTGTGAGCCAGAGCTTCACGCATTTGTTTAATGTAGGAGCCAGCAAAATAAGTTAGTGGCCAGATTCTGAGATCAATATATAACAGTACCAGTGAGGACTATTTGAGTGAACCCTGCTTAAAATATCTATGATGAGCCCCACTAATTTTATAATACTATTTACACACATAAGATGCCATATATGCGTCATCCACAGATCCCCCCATAACAGTGCGTCATCCACATATCCCACCATAACAGTACGTCATCCACAAATAACAGTGCCGAATCCACCTGTAAATACCAGTGCGTCTTCCACAGATAAATAACAGTGCGTCATCCATAAAGGGCCCCATAACAGTGTGTCATCCAATATGACTTCTTTTATGTGATTAAGGATGCCGGTTTGGTGTTGGTGGCTTTGTTTTAAAATGAAACATTTTTATAGGTGCCCTGTTTGACATGGCTACAAAGAAGAAAAAAATAAAACCGAAAAATGGAAGACAAAAACCATGAATTTAAAGTGGAATGGGCTGAGTCTTTCCCATTCCAGAACATAAATGGCTTTCCAACCTGTCTTATTTGTAAAAAAAAATTCGCGCATAACAAAAAAATCTAATATGGAGAGACTCTTTACAACAAAACACCTGTCCTTTAGTAATAAATATCCTGTTGGTGATGCAAGGAAAAAAGTAGTTGAGGAACTTCTGAAGAGTCAAGAAAAATTAAGTTCTGTGTTTAATCACTGGGTGCAATCTTCCAACTATGTTAATTTTGCAAGTTTTGCGGTTAGTCAAAAGACTGCTGAACACCATTTAATAACTACACAATGCTTGCTCCAAAGTTGTATCATATTTAAGTATAAAAAAAAAGAGGCTACAAAAACAAAAGGTCAGAGTATTCAGGGACTTCAGACCTGTTGATTATATTGATCTTTTGGTTGGTAGCAGACACTTGTTTGACATTCTGGGTGAGATTAACTCATTTTGTTTACAGAATAATGTGTATTATTTCAAGCTTAAATTTCACTTTTCATAATTGAATCTAATTCTTTTGTTTATCATGTAGAAAATAGTTGTTTCATCCTAAATTTGGGGCCAATAATTAAAAATGGCACAATTCTAAAAAAAAAAAAAAAAAAAAAAAAAAAAAGACTGCTGAGAGGCAAACCATATACAGATGGAGAATACATAAAACAATGTTTTATAAGTGCATCAAAAGATTTATTCAGGGATTTTAAGAACAAAAAAAAAACTCTAAAAAAATATTAAAGAGTTGCCATTGTCTGCTAAAACAGTGAAGGATAGAACAGTCAAAATAATCTTCCAATATAACCAACCAACAAGTTGATGATCTTAAAGTGGTTTCAGCTTTATCAATAGCAGTTGACGAGTCTTGTGACTTAAATGATACAGCTCAAGGAGCCGGAGAGATAGCACAGTGGTAAGGCATTTGCCTTGCATGCAGTGGGTCACTGGTTCGAATCCTGGCATCCTATATGGTCCCCTGAGCCTGCCGGGGGCGATTTCTAAGTGTAGAGCCAGGAATAACCCCTGAGCATTGCCGAGTGTGACCCAAAAGACAAAACAAAGAAAAGAAAAGAAACAAATGTGGCTCTCAAAATAAATTTCAATCGTGGTTTTGGCGAGATTTGGCTTAGTTGAAAAAAAGGTTGCCGACCACTGGCTAGGGCAAGGTCTGTCACTGCATCCTTGAGTCCAGGTAGAAGCCTTATAGGAGCCTTATACCCTTTGAAGAGCCATATGTCCCCAGATGATGGATACTCATCCCCTTTGCTCTGGATATTGAGAGTTTTGAGGATGAGATTTTATGTTCTTTTCTGGAATTGTGTCAGCAGATGAGATTCCATATACTAGGCTGGTAGTCAGATGAAATTCTACATTTATTGCTGCTGCCTTTTCTTCATTATCTTTTCTCACCTGCAACCTTTTTTTTTTTAACTTTAGAATAGTTGTTTGTGCTCAAATGTTTATCTCAAATCTCGATATCTGCTTCTTGTACAAAGGTAAGAGTCTAGAGAGGTAGGAAGGGGAAGTGAGAGGAAGGAAGAAAGGAAGGAAGGAAGGAAGGAAGGAAGGAAGGAAGGAAGGAAGGAAGGAAGGAAGGAAGGAAGGAAGGAAGGAAGGAAGGAAGGAAGGAAGGAAGGAAGGAAGGAAGGAAGGAGGGAAGGAAGGAGGGAGGGAGGGAGGGAGGGAGGGAGGGAGGGAGGGAGAATTAAGGCGGGAAGGAACAAAGGAAGGAAGGAGGAAAAAAACAAAAGAAAGAAAAATAGTTTAAAGCACACATTCATACAACTGATGAATAATAATTTGCTAGCAAAGGAGGAGGACCATTTTACATCCCACTGCTGTACATCATGGTGCTTATATTTTTTTAAAGATATGGTCTAACCAAAGAGGTATTTACTAATATTCAGAAAGCAATGTTTCTTGAAGATTCAAGTGATCACTTATTTCCAGAGCAGAGTGAATCCTTGTTTTCACTATAGATCATAGGTATGGAGATATGTTTTTGTATAAATCACTACAAGTTTCAGTTTCTATATAATAAACAAATTTTTGTGATAAATAAATGTCATATATATTTAAAAGAATATAGTTTTCAAGTTTTCTATTGGGTCAGCATATATTGAAAAATATGGATTTATGACCTGTTTTTTGTAATTGATACACAAGCTGGAATGTGAATGAAATAAACAGCACAGTCCATTATATGAGAAACATTGATTTTTGGAACAAACACAGGATTTTTAATATAATAATATTTTCCTTATGTTCTTTAGCAAGGTGACAATATAAGACACTTCACTGATTTAATTATTATGCAGCTATTTTTCATAATTCGTTTTTATATAGAACACTAAATTCATTTTGTCTCTTTAAAAATTATTCCCTTGCATTTTTAATTAGAATTTTATTTTTTATAATATTGTGGATAAAATTTGGGTATTAGAAACGTATTTTAACTGGCCATAAATAAACTTACTCTAATTATATTAATTGCACAGATGCTTCACTTTTATTATTGAGAAATCAAAAGAACACACATTTTCATGTATTATCAGTAATTTTGAAAATAATATTTGTAATCATTATTACTGTTATTATTAACTTAAGGAACAATACACAAAACCTGGAGGAAGCCAAATTATTAAACTTTAGAAATTTGACTTATACAACTAACTAAAACAGCTCTTACAGACTCTCCTTCATTTCATTGTCCAAGAAAATAAACGTATTCCCTTAGAACAAAATAGATTTGAAACTATGTGATCATTTTTGAAGCCCAGACATTTAATATCAATTAGTCCATCCATTAAATGTATCAACAATCTCACAATCACTGTAATTCATATTTAACACATGTGAAGTGTTATTTATTGAAGAAAAACTATTTGAATCATTTCCTCACTCTTAAGTTTAATTTCTAAAATTGAATATTCCTAAAATCCCCCCTCAGTAAAATGCATATCTGCTATGCCGAATTTAACAAATACTGATTGCAGTCCTGATAAATGATACTGTCTAAAGAACAGTGGTTAGAAAAGCTTCAAAATATTATCTTAGAAAAACTGCTTTTTCTTTTTAATAATTAGAATAATTTCTAACAAGTTTCTGAAACAAAATGAAGAACTCTCTTGGCTTTTCTGTACATTTTTCTCCATGACCTTCCCCGACCTCTTTGATTATTAGCATAACATTTTCTCACCTCTTAGGTCTCCATTATGCTACAATAGCCTCATTTGCATTTAGCCTACTCACTCAGCAATACTGCATAGCTTCTAGAAAAAAAAAGCAAGCTATCCCTGGACTGGGACATTGAGCAATCCCTCTAGATTCACATTTCTTCAATGTCTCTGTTTTCATTCCTCCCTCACAGCCTCTGGGACTTAATGTTTTTCCTTTATTCACTGTTTATGCCCGCCTCCATCTTTCTTTTTTTTTTTGTTTTCATCTTCTAAACAGAAGCAAAGTCTGCATTTGATTTTATCTCATTTCCTTTCTTTTACAGTCCTTTGTTTCTGCCAAACAGTATTTATCTATAGTCTGTCATCATTGGCATGATTTTGCTAAGATCTTAGAAGAACTGTATGTCAGATAGGTTCACACTGGGCAAAGTCACTGGATTCTAATTATGCCTGGAAAGATGATGTCGTTTGTTTACTGGTGTCTGCAAATGCTAGTAGGTACTGGGGAAAGTTGAAGCATTGATGTTGAAATCATCTCAAATATCTCCCGACTGCCTACCAGCAATCATTCTGTGTTTTGTCCTTCAGAGAAGTTTTAATTAGCTGGATCAAAGATGGTTCTCAAATTTAAAATGAAAGTGTCTGCATAAATTTTTGCACAACAAGATAAGCTCATTCAGATGAGAAGAGGGGGAAAATACCTAAAGGAAGAGTTTAGATTCAAATAATATTAAGATCATTGAAGTGAGATATGCAGATATTCTTTGAAAACTGTTTGATGAAGGTACATCTGAAAACACACTGAATCACCATTGTTTCCTGAGTATAATGAAAAAAAAATCAATGGAGAAAATAATTATAACTGTAAATCTATAATTTTTAGTGGGTCTAGAGATATATTTCTTTTATATAAGCAAGGCTGTACTGCTTTTTAAGCTGGTAGACAAAAGCTATGAGAAGATTATGAGGCTGTTTTGTTATTTCTGTTTTCCTCACTCAGCTGGATAACAATTAATTTTCAAATCAATAGATATGTATTCACAGTAAATTTGCATCTTTTAAAATGCAATTAGACAGAAGGTGATAACCACTCAGATACTGTCTACCAACTTTGTCTACCTGTGAACAATTCATGTGACAATTGTATTATATGTGCCAGAAAATTAAGGAATATAGGCATTACAGTAAGGAATTTTTTATTTTCTTTCTATTATTGTTTAACAAATCCCAATGTTCTATCCTATTCTTTTGCAAATGTACAGTTAAATTTTATCAGGCAAGTGTGAATATTTATTTGAAGAAATGCTTGTCAGGACATTTTGCTATGATTTTGAATAGTAGGAAAATAGTTGACCACTGTTCAAAAGACTTGACCCTTGGAGCTAGAGTAATAGTATAGAATGTTGGAGGTTTGCTATCCCCACATCCACGAAAGTTCCAAGAACCTTGGAGGAATAATCCCTGAAGAAAGAATCAATGATAAACCCTGAGTGTCACTAGGTGTGGCCTCCAAACCAAAACAAATCAAGCAAATTAAAACCAAAAAAAAGTGAGTGTTAAGCTGTGATGAAATATGGTATTCAAGTCTTGTACTGTTGTGGCCTTTGACTGAGAGGTTAGCACCAGGCACATTTTGACAGGTGATCTTTGAAAATATAATCTGTAGTCCTCAGGTCCATCTTGAACACCTCAATCGTCAGGAGAAAAATAAGCAAAAGTGATTTCTAAATACCTAAACTGGGATATTAAAAACCCATCAATATCCATGTCTCCTGGTAGAATATAATAGTCAACATTAAACTAAAACTGTAGCCTGTCACTAAATTCTGAATGTAACTAAATACATTTTTAAAAATGTATTTAGTTATATGATGGTATGTTAAAGACATTTGAGGCCCTCCTTCTTTGTTTTGTCTTCTGAATCATGCACTAATTTTCATCTGAACTCCAATTGATTCAAGACTTAATGGTGTGTCCAAAGAGAAGGTACCACAGGGCAAAGTACCTGCATTGCACATGCAGACCCTGGGTTGGTTCCTGACAGCTTGGTCAAGAGTGATCCCTGAGCAAAAATCCAAGAACAAGACTTGAGCTGATGTGCTTTCTTTGTTCTCTGCAGTTGATTTTATTATGTATAATAAGTATATGTTTCACATATCTATTTCACACATATATATGACATATATAAATATATTTATATATTCTGCTTCCTGTTGGGGCAAGGCTCAAGACTTACTTCTGGTTCTGTGCTCAGAGATAATGCTTGGTGGTGCTCAGAGCACCATATGGAGTACCAGATATCAACCTTGGATTAGTGGTATGCAAGACAAGTGCCCTACCCACAGTAGTATTATCATTCTGCCTTCATTTATATATTTGTTCATTTATTATTTTTTAAAAGGTGAGGTCACTGCAAGTAGCAGCTATCTCCGTCTCTAGTCTCGCATTTCCCCATCCAGCCCCTTCACCTTTGTCGCCCAGCAGCTCCCATCTCTGAAGCCACCCTCTTCTCCATCCACATTCTGGGGCAGCAGTTGTGGATGCCGAGACCCACACGCAGGTAAAGAGCTGATGGAGCTGGTGTGGGGCACCCAGAGCAGCCCGGGCATTTCCAACACTATCTTCTGTCCCTGAACACTAGGGCTTGTGTTCAGTGACTCAGAGATGTCTGCTCTGGAACAATTAGAAAGTGGCCCCTGTGCTGTCATTGCACCTGTACAAAACTCCTGTTTTCATCAGAGAAGTCTTCTTGAAGCAATTGTTCGGAGAAGGAGGGAAAGGAACTCCTTTGTCATAAGTTATATGACATTTTTAGAAAGTGCTTGTTGTGACAACTCTGGATCCTACTGCTTGGTGTCGTGGTTCCCAGGAAAGACAGCTGAGGTAAGTGCCAGTGTGTCTGTGAGCCATGCAAAGCCCAACTGCCCAGCATGACATTCTCCTGCCTTAGCTGTGGAAGAGCTTGGCTTTGAGTGGTTTCACACCCATTAATTAAAAAAAAGATCATTCAGAAGTTTATCAGAATGAAAAGATGCTGTATTGAACCAGTATTCAGTGTGGGGAAACAGATTAGGAGTGTTTCTTTATCTGTACTCTGTCTTACTGACAAAGGGAAGTAAGAAAATATAAAAGATGAAATAGGAGATTCAAGTGAGCCCTTGATAGATCCTGTATATAGACATAGCAGTCAAAATTTAATTAACTTCCTGATGACGGACCACACTGTGTCTAAAGTGTGGTTTGGAACAGTGATCCAGAGTGCTTGAGAATGAAAGTTCTGGGTATTCATGAACAAGCAGCTCTAGGATTCTTAACATGGATGAAACCTTTAAGATACAGTAAAGTTGGTTCTTACTTGAAATCTCCAAAATACTCTATTTGGATTTTTGGCAGTGAAACTCACCTCACCATACTCTTTGCCAAGGATATGGCTTTAGTAGACCCTGAGGCTCCTTCAGAATTAGCCAGGAGAGTGTTTCAAACCTATGATCCAGAAGATATTGGGTTCATACCTGATTCACTTCTAGAAGATGTGATGAAATCATTGAACCTGGTGTCAGACCCTGAATATATAAATCTCACGAAGAATAAATTAGATCCTGAAGGATTAGGTATCATATTAGTGGGGTCGTTTCTTCAAGATTTATTTTCTGATCAGGGTTTCAAGAGTCCAGAGTCATTCACCATCTTCCACTACAATGCACCGAAGCATTGGATGGATTCCAGTCAATGGACTGAAGTCCAATTACAACGAAAAGGTCATGTATGTGGAAGGGAGTGCAGTAGTTCTAGATTTTGAAGATCCCATGCCACAGAGATGACACACCTATTAAAGGCTGTCTCTAGAACAAGTGGCCCTACATTGAATTGCTCTGGACCACAGAATGCTCTCCTTCACACATTGGTCCAGCTAGTGCCAATGCAGATTGGGAGCATAGGTGCGGAAGTAGGGGAGCAAGAGTGGCATTAGATCAACTTCAGTTCTACACTGACATCACTAACTGTATATATTTTTTATTGTTAAGAATTTTTATTGTTAAGAATTATTGTTAAGGAGCTGAAGAGATAGCATGGAGGTAGGGCCTTCGTTTTGCCTGCAGAAGGATGGTGGTTCGAATCCTGGCATCCCATATGGTCCCCCAAGCCTACCAGAAGCAATTTCTGAGTGTGAAGCCAGGAGTAACCCCTGAGCACTTCTGGGTGTGACCCAAAAAAAAAAACAAAAAACAAAACAAACAAACAAAAAGAATTCTTAATAAAAGGGGGGAAAAGGTGCTACAGATCAAACATATAAATTATTATTTCTACCACATTATTTAGCCATTTTATTTATTTTGCTTTTTTTATACTGGGTCACATAGGAAAAAGAGTTCATTGGGAATTATGTCTGGAGATGAATTTGTTTAGAAGTAAATATATATATAATGCTAGGAAAAAAGTATAATGTTGATCTTAAAATATTCATATGGTTGGAAATTAAAAATCTTAAATTGTTTGTCCATTACCAATATTTCAGTCATTCCTTAAAAATCAATAGAGCTGGTTCAAGAGCTATTAAATAAAGGAGCCTTGGAAAATATGCATGTAAATTGTGTATATAGTTATTTTCTCTTTTACAAACAATAGATACATTAAATAGGAAAATAATTACTTTGCAATTTGAAGACAGGTAAGTAAATATATACTAAGAAAAAAGAAAAAGTGCAACTGAAGTATTTTCCCAGGAAAAAAAGCAAATGAGTTAGGCACTAAATAAGTATTTCTAAAATTTAAAAGATTAAAATCATACTAAGTATATTTTCCAGTACTTATAACCCTTAGAATTTTTTAATTCATATGATCAAATTTTTAAGGAAAAATTCAGTTTTAATGCAAGTATAAATTAAAAGCAAAAATGAAAAATTTATTAGTGTGGAAAATAATAAAAAATTCTTTTTCTTCTTTCTCTCTTTTCTTCTTTCTTTCTCTCTTCTTTCTTCCTTTTTTCTTTCTCTCTTTTTCTTTCTTTTTCTCTTACTTTCTTTTGTTCTTTCTTTCTTTCCTTCCTTCCTTCCTTCCTTCCTTCCTTCCTTCCTTCCTTCCTTCCTTCCTTCCTTCTTTCTTTCTTTCTTTCTTTCTTTCTTTCTTTCTTTCTTTCTTTCTTTCTTTCTTTCTTTCTTTCTTTCTTTCTTTCTTTCTTTCTTTCTTTCTTTTCTTTCTTTCTTTCTTTTCTTCCTTCCTTCTTTCTTTCTTTCTTTCTTTCTTTCTTTCTTTCTTTCTTTCTTTCTTTCTTTCTTTCTTTCTTTCTTTCTTTCTTTCTTTCTTTCTTTCTTTCTTTCTTTCTTTCTTTCTATCTTTCTTTCCTTTCTTCCTTCCTTCCTTCCTTCCTTCTTCCTTCCTTCCTTCCTTCTTCCTTCCTATCTTCCTTTCTTCCTCCTTCCTTCCTTCCTTCCTTCCTTTCTTCCTTCCATCCTTCCTTCCTCCTTCCTTCCTTCCTCCCTCCCTCCCTCCCTTCCTTCCTTCCTTCCTTCCTTTCTTTCTTTTCTTCTTTCTTTCTTTCTTTCTTTTCTTCTTTCTTTCTTTCTTTCTTTCTTTCTTTCTTTCTTTCTTTCTTTCTTTCTTTCTTTCTTTTCTTCCTTCTTTCTTTCTTTCTTTCTTTCTTTCTTTCTTTCTTTCTTTCTTTCTTTCTTTCTTTCTTTCTTTCTTTCTTTCTTTCTTTCTTTCTTTCTTTCTTTCTTTCTTTCTTTCTTTCTTTCTTTCTTTCTTTCTTTCTTTCTTTCTTTCCTTCCTTCCTTCCTTCTTCCTTCCTATCTTCCTTTTTTCCTCCTTTCTTCCTTCCTTCCTTCCTTCCTTCCATCCTTCCTTCCTTCCTCCTTCCTTCCTCCCTCCCTCCCTCCCTTCCTTCCTTGCTTCCTTCCTTCCTTCCTTCCTTCCTTCCTTCCTTCCTTCCTTCCTTCCTTCCTTCCTTCCTTCCTTCCTTCCTTCTTGTTTTTTGGGTCATACCCTGTGGCATTCAGGGGTTACTTCTGGATTGTGCTTAGAAATTACTCTTCACTCAGGAGACAGTAAGGGATGCCAGGGCTTGAACTTGCGTTTGTTCTGGGTCATCCATGTGCAAGCAAATGCCCTACCACTGTGCCCCTCTGGCCCCTAATGGCACATTCTTAATTTAAGAAAAAGAGAAAGCCTAATAGAAACTAGAAAACATCTTTAAAAATTATAATTAATTTACAACATATATTATTTTGTATTATGTGTGTCTATGTATGTGTAGATATAAGATACATATAAATATATTTTCACTGCAGTGAAAGTAGTATAGCCAAGTAGATATATTTTCATAGCATTTACATTAGGAAAAAACTTAAAATAAACAAACCCACACAGTTGTGAACATGTTTGTAACCATTTTGCTTAAATAAAGAAATTATTATTAAAAATTAAAATTAAAAATATAATCAACGAGCTGGAGTGGTGGTGAAGCGGTAGTGTTTGCCTTGCATGCGGCTAACCTAGGTTTGACTGCAATTTTATCCCCGGTCCCATATGGTCCCCCCAAGCCAGGAGCAATTTCTGAACGCATAGTCAGGAGTAACCCCTGGGCATCACAGAGTGTGGTCCAAAAAAAAAAATTAAAACAAAAATATAATCAACCTAGTTTTAAATCTTTAGAAAGTAATAAAATTTAATATGTGGTTGAGAGTTTATGATGTTCCTCTTTCATGTGTTTTGGGCACTTCTGCCCAGTATATATGTGGTGTTACAGTGTTTGGAGTTTCTACCCTGTTAAGTCCTGTTATTTGATCTTTGAATATTAGTTGTATATATGGTGTAGTTTCTAGGTGCTTCAGAATAGTGCTATCATTCTGTGTTTATCTTTCATCTTCTGGCTTACTTCATTTAACATAATATGTTCTAGGTCCATCCATGTTACTGCAAAGTCTGTGATTGAATCATTTCTTACTGCCATGTAGTATTCCATTGTGTATAGATACCACATCTTAATGATCCACTCATCTGTTGTTAGGCATCGAGGTTGGTTCCAAGACTTGGCTATTATACTGAATGCTGCAATAAATAGTGGGGTGCACACGTCTTTTGGGATGAATGTCCTTCCGACTTGGGGGTAGATACCCAGGAAAGCAATTGCTGGGTCAAATGGCAGCTCAATTCTGAGTTCCTTGAGCACTCTCCAGACTGTTCTCCATAGGGGTTGGACTAGGGGGCATTCAACCAACAGCAGTGGATGAGAGTGCCTTTCATACCACAACCCCACCAACAGAGATTGTTTCCATTATTTTTGATGTGAGCCATCAAAGGTGGTACCTCATTGTTGTCTTGATTTGGATTTCCCTAATGATGAATGAAGGTGAACTTGTTTTTATGTGTTTGTTGGCCATCTTTTGATCTTCTTCCGTGAAGCGTCTTTTCTTTTCATCTCCCCATTTTTCTATGGCTTTATTTGGTTTTGTGGAGCTCATCTTTCTGAGTGCTTTGTATATTCTGGATATTAGCCCTTTATTGGACATGTTGAGTGCAAAGATTTTTTCCCATTCAGTTAACTGTCTCCTTGTGTTGAGTATGGTTTCTTTTGCCATGCAGAAGCTTTTTAGTTTGGTGTAGTCCCATTTGTTTATTTTTAATGCTAAATTTATTGCCATTGGCAATCTATCATCAAAGACTTTTTTGATATATGGGTCTTCGAGTGTTCTGCCTATTTTTTTTCTCAATAAACTTTATGATTTTAGGTCTGATTTTGAGGTATTTGATCCATTTTGAGTTGACTTTTGTATATGGGGTGAGGTATGGGTCATTTTTAATTTCTTACAAGTGGTTTTCCAGTTGTGCCTACACCATTTGTTGAAAAGACTTTCTTTATCCCATTTCAAGTTCTTGGCTCTTTTGTCAAATATTAGTTGACTCTATGTCTGGGGCCTTATGCCTAGAAATTCTGTTCTAACCCACTGGTTTGAGGCTCTGTCCTTGTACCAGTACCATGTCGTTTTGATCACTATGGCTTTATAGTATAGCTTCAGGTAGCAAGATGCCACCCCGTTTCTTGTTTTTTTATAGTATGTGTTTGGCTATCCTGGGTCTTTTGTGGTTCCAGATAAATTTTATGATTGATTGTTCTAAGTCTTTAAAGAATGATGTCTGAATTTGGATGGGGATTGCATTAAATCTATATAGGAGTTTGGGTAGGATGGTCATTTTGACTATATTGATTCTACCTATCAATGAGCATGGGATGTTCTTCCATTTCCTTAGATCCACTTCAATTTCTTACTGAAGTGAAAAATGCAATTATTAATCTATTCTGTGAGCCAAATTTTCTAAAATTTTCCAAAGAAAATAATATAAAAAAACAATACATGTGGTGTATAGTAATTCAAGTATTCTTTGCAAAGTACTAACAAAATGAAATAAAGGACATATTAAAAGGATTATCCACCACCACACCCAAGTGGCATTTGCAAAATAAATAATAAATTGCAGGAGTATTTAACATATAAGGGTTCATAGTGGAAATGCATCATGTTATTAGATAGGTGTGGGAAAAACATGATCATGTAAATTAATGTAAAACAATCTTTTGAAAAAACTTTCCAGTATTCTTTGATTTAAGAAAAATACAACAATTTCAAATAAGGATGGGAGGAACTCTCACAACTGATAAAAGTCATATAAAGATTCTACAACTTTTTAGTGGATGACTTAAAACTTTACTTTTAAAATCAAAAAGACTAGGAACTTGATTTTTTTACTTCTGATTCTGTTATTTATTTAAGAGGAAATTGATAGTGAGGAGAAAAAGGGACATCCAAATTTGAAATGAAAAGTAACATTATTTATTTTTTCTGATGACATTAAAAGTCCTAAATATTCCACAATTACTGAAACTAATGAGCAAATATAACAAAATAGCAGAATTCAAAAATTTTTTACTATGCACTGAGTTACTGGGGAAAGAAAGTAAGAACACTTTTTCTTGATAATAACTTCACAAAAAGAATAACCTAAAGAATAAATTTAGCAAAAACGTGGAAAATTGTACACTGAAAATAAACCAAAAATGTAAAGACTTTCTGTGATGAAGATTTGGAAGGTTTACTATATTAAAATCTCAACCTTGCCCAAAGTGATGTATATACAATGTAAACCATATCAAAATACTAATAAAAAGTTCTAAAAATCTGTAAGGGAATATAAGAGTTGTGAACAAACACACTAAAAATACCTTTGAAAGTAGAATATACAATTATTTTAGTCAACAGAATATAATATGTGACATGAAAGAGCTGCTAAATACTGCCACATGGACAAATGACTATAATATTTAAAGGGATCAAATTGACATGTTTTATGCCTTAAATATATATTATCCCAAATAGAACCTCAGAGTGATTATATTTCAGGAAAGATGCTTGCCTTGTGTAGCCAATTGGGTTGGATCTGGGCATCCAAGTGCAGAGCCTAGATTAAGTCCTGTGCACCTCCAGGTATGGCCCCCAAACAACCTGTGCACCTCCAGGTATGGTCCCCAAACAAACAAAAAGAAGAGTAATTGTTGCTCTTAACAGATGGTGAAAATGAATATTATCTCATATACTTCATATTATTTAAATGCCAGTAAAAAGCCAGAATTATCCATGTTTTATTTTTACCAATTTTGTTCATATACACTTTATTTCTATTTTCCAAGCATTTCAGCCAAGTAGAAAAAATAGAATTGTCATGTATTGGGAAAAAATTACTTTAAAAATATGTATTTATCTTACATAGTGTTTCTATATAATGTGACTTCTCTGAAAATCTAAATGGGTAATTATTAAACTTAGAAAAATATAAAAAGGCATTTGTAACAACAAAGAGTGAAGATAATAAAGCAATTTTAGAACTAGAATAACTTGATACAAAAAGTTTCACCGAAAATCTGTAAAGCGATAATTATATGCGATAGGTACAAAGAAAAGAGATCAGTGAGACAAAATTTTCATCTCAGAAATCAATGTTAGTAATTATATGCAACAAAATTATGTTTATTAACTATAACATTTAGTAGGAAACTTGTGAGAGCAAGTAATGACATATTTTAAGTAGTTCCAACATGCTTTGTTTGACAAATAAAAAGATTGAGTACAGAAGTATTTATTTGATTGATAAATGAGCCTCCATAAAGATGCATAAAGATATCTTCTGGGTGTGAAAAACAGGGAATGATAGAAAAAAGCAGAGAAGTTACACAAGCTTTCTTACATGAAAATATTTAGAGTATAAAAAACCCGAAAAATAGGATATTCAATATAACTACATGTGAAAAAATGTCCTTATGGAAATTTAAAGTTCCATAATTTATGGTTTCTGATTTTAATTGCAATAGCTTGGATAATTACAGTTTTAACAATAGGGGCCCTCAATTACATTTATTATGTGTGCTTAAATACTTAAATTATGATGAATAAAAGATGATTTTAAACAGTTATGAACATTATATTCTTTCTCCATAATGGATATAGATATATGTAAATTTCACAATGTATAAATGTGGTTCAAGAAATTATAATAAACTTTGAGAAATGAGTACAATTTTATACAAAACATCAATACTGGCAAATTAAATATTTAAATATAAAAGACAAAAAACACAAATACAAAAACCCCTTCCTTACACCTATATTCATTGCAGCTCTATTTACCATAGCAAGACTCTGGAAACAACCAAGATGCCCTTCAACAGATGAATGGCTAAAGAAACTGTGGTACATATACACAATGGAATATTATGCAGCTGTCAGGAGAGATGAAGTCATGAAATTTTCCTATACATGGATGTACATGGAATCTATTATGCTGAGTGAAATAAGTCAGAGAGAGAGAGAAAAACGCAGAATGGTCTCACTCATCTATGGGTTTTAAGAAAAATGAAAGACACCCTTGTAATAATAATTTTCAGACACAAAAGAGAAAAGAGCTGGAAGTTCCAGCTCACCTCAGGAAGCTCACCACAAAGAGTGATGAGTTTAGTTAGAGAAATAACTACATTTTGAACTGTCCTAATATTGAGAATGTATGAGGGAAATGTAGAGCCTGTTTAGGGTACAGGCGGGGGTTGGGTGGGGAGGAGGGTGATTTGGGACTTGGGTGATGGGAATGTTGCACTGGTGATGGGTGGTGTTCCTTTTATGACTGAAACCCAAACACAATCATGTATGTAATCAAGGTGTTTAAATAAAAAAAAAAAAAAAAAAAAAAAATTATCATTGCCCCTTTAGCAAAGCAGGAAAATCAAGATTAAGGGGACATGTGTGCAGACTATTAGATTTACAGGGACACCCTTGAAGCAATCACATACCATGGCCTCTTGCCATCAGTGGCAGTGTGTGGTTTCCACACAACCCTGTTTATTGCACCAGTGTGGCTCACCTCTCCTCAATCAGAGGCTTCCTAACAATTTAGAACTCAGAATCTCACAGCCTTGCCTTGAAACTAAATGGTAGTTGGTGTTTACTGTGCACCTATATGTCCATTGTTAGTTTGATCTCAAAGAAACTTCCTGTACCAAGCAAGAATAAATTAAAATTTGTGTTCTAGAAAACAAAAAAATGATGGAAACTTGATTTGACTTTAGTAGTGCCCTTCCTCAGGGGACAGTTCACTGCCCAGCCAGGTCATGTGGTATTGGTTGGAATTATAAGGGTGAGAGTCACTGCAACTGTAGCTTGCAGGACTTGAGACATGTGATATTAGGGGTTGAAGATACATCCAATACATCACGAAGATTCCTCAGGGCCATATAATTCACTTGATAATGGACACACAGCTTTCTCCTTGGCATTTCATGTTTTGATTTGTTTTGTGTGAAATCACAGTATAGCCACTTGTTTTGTTTATTATGGGTATCAAAATTTACTTCTTTATTAAAGGGCATTTTAGTTACTTCTGAGTTTTGACCAGATAAAACTGTAAACATTTGCATGCCTACGTTTGTGTGGATATGAATTTTTAAATTCTTTAGGTAAATATCAAGTAGCATTATTGTGGGATTATTGGCCTTTATGGGAAAAGTATGTTTAGATTTAAAAAAAAAAAACCATCATACTGTTTCTACCCCATTTTTCTCACCTATGGTGTATGAAGTTGTTTCAAATCCTCAACAGTATCTGATGCTGTCAGTGCTTAGGAATTAGCCATTCTAATAGGTGTGTTTTATCATCTCACTTTGGCTTTATTTGCATTTCTCTAGGGACATGCAAAACGAATCATCTTTCCATATGCCCATTTGCCATCTGTATGTTGTCTTTGATCAGCTGAACATTTTGATCTCTAATCCATTATTTAATCCACTTGTTTGCATTCTTATGTTGGCTACAAGAATTCTTTGCTTATAGTTGGTAATGATTCTTTATCATATGTGTCTTCAGGAATTTTTTCTTTCAATCTCTATATCGTCTTATATTCTATAGAATATTCATTGTAATTATAACGACTTAAAATATTAATCTTAATTGAAAATTATAATTGCAATGACTTAAAATTGTAATGACTTAAATTAGTGTTGTTGTTTTAGTTTTAATGAAAATAATATTTTTAATATATTTTTGTTTGTTCTTTTGGAGGGCAACCTGACATTCCTTAAGGATTACTCCTGTATCTGCTCAGGGATAACTTCTGGTGGTACTTGGGGTCTAGATATGATTCTAGGGATTCAACCCTGTTTGTTTGCATGCAAAAAAATACCTTACTTATTTATTTTGTGTGTCATATTTCTGTTTTAATAACCAAAGATACACCCCCATAGCCTAAGTCATTTTAGCTTTCTCACAGTTTATAAGAATTCCATAGCTCTCTATTGACTGTTAAGTTTACAATCCATTTTTAGTTAATTGTGTGATGATTATAGGTCCTGTGTCAAGTTACTATTACATATGGTGTCCAGTTGTTAAAGTATCAAATGTTAAGGGACCTGTCTTTGCTGCATTGAGAAAAATTGCTTTTATCCCCCAAAAAGTGATATTTGTGGGGTTCAACTTCACAGTGGAAATGCCACTATATTTATCAAATTGACTATTCTTTTGCCAGTGTTGGATTAATGTGGCTTTATAACAAGTTTTGAAGTTAGGTAGCTCCAGTACAATAGCAGGCAAACTTGGAACTCAAGGTCAACAATACAAGAATCAAAATTCACCACCCAGGTTTAGGTAGTAAGGAAGGCTAGGATCCTTGTTACTTGTGGAAAAATGGCTTTGAACACTCCTCACCTTTGGAGCATTTACTTCTCTGGAACACCCCTACACAAGTGCCTCTGCATTCTGTTTTCATTGTATGTTAGCATGTACAATAAATCTTTCTACTCAGTGATTGATATTTATTTCCATATAATTTTTATATTGATCACACGATTCACAATGTTTAGATATATAGAATGACCCACTTCTTTCATTCATTCATTCCAATCACAGGCCTGGTTCTCAGATTTATTTCCTTTATTTAAAAATCTTGATTACATATATGATTGTGATTAGGTTCCAGTCATGTAAAGAATACCCACCCCATTACCAGTGCAACATTCCCATCAACAATGTCCCAAATCTCCCTCCATCCCATCCCACCTCCACCTGTACTCCAGTTTTTCAAGCTCCCTCATTCATTCACATGATTATGGTTGTTCTCTGTATAGTTATTTCTATAACTGCACTCACCACTCTTTGTGGTGAGCTTCATGAAGTGAGCTGGAAGTTCCAGCCATCCTCTCATAGTCTCTGAGGATTGTTGCAAAAATGACTTTTATTTTTCTTAAAATCCATAGATAAGTGAGACTGTTCTGTGTCTATCTCTCGCTCTGACTTATTTCATGCAACATGATAGATTCCATGTACATCCATGTACATGTATAGGAAAATTTCATGACTTCATCTTTCCTGATGGCTGCACAATATTCCATTGTGTATATGTACCACAGTTTCTTTAGCCATTTGTCTGTTGAAGGGCATCTTGGTTGTTTCCAGAGCCTGGCTATTGTGAATAGTGCTGCAATAAATATAGGTGTGAGGAAGGGGGTTTTGTATTGTATTCGTGTGTTCTTAGGGTATATCCCTAGGAGTGGAATAGCTGGGTCGAATGGGAGCTCAATTTCCAGATTTTGGAGGAATTTCCATATCGCTTTCCATAGAGGTGGGACTAGAAGTCATTCCCACCAGCAGTGGATAAGAGTTTCTTTCTCTCCACATCCCCATCAGCATTGATTGTTCTCATTCTTTGTGATGTATGCCAATCTCTGTGGTGTGAGATGGTATCTCATCATGGTTTTGATTTGCATCTCCCTGATGATTAGTGATGAGGAGCATTTTTTCATGTGCCTTTTGGCCATTTGTATTTCTTTTTTAGAAGCTTTTTGGTAGAGTTTTTAGGGTTTTCTAAGTAGAGTATCATGTCATCTACAAACAGCTAGAGCTTGACTTCTTCCTTTCCTATCTGGATTCCCTTGATATCTTTTTCTTGCCTGATCACTTTAGCAAGAACTTCCAGTACTATGTTGAAGAGGAGTGGTGAGAGTGGACAGCCTTGTCTTGTACCAGAATTTAGAGGAAAGGCTTTATTTTTTCTCCATTGAGGATAATATTTGCCATTGGCTTATGGTAGATGGCTTCAAGTAGATTGAAAAAGGTTCTTTCCATTCCCATCTTGGTGAAAGTTTTGATCAAGAATGGGTATTGTACCTTATAAAATTCTTTCTTTGCATCTATTGATATGATCATGTGATTTTTATTTCTCTTCTTGTGGATGTTGTGTATAATATTGATAGATTTATGGCTGTTAAACCATACTTGCATTGCTGGGATGAAACCTACTTGGTCATAGTATGATTTCTTGATGATGCATTGGATCCTATTTGCCAGGATTTTGTTGAAGATCTTTGCATCAGCATTCATCAGGGTTATTATTCTAAAATTTTCTTTTTTGGCAGCGTCTCTGTCTGGTTTTGGTATCAAGGTAATGTTGACTTCATAAAAGCTGTTTGGGAGTGTTCCCGTTTTTTTTTTTTTTTTTTTTAATTTCATGGAAGAACCTGGCTAGGATTGGTAGTAGCTCCTCTAGAAAGATTTAAAAAAAATTCATTAGGAAATCCATCTGGGCCTGGGCTTTTCTTTTTGGGCAGATGTTTGATTACAGTTTCAATTTCCTCAGTAGTGTTGGGAGTGTTTAGATATGCTACATCCTCCTTACTTAATCGTGGAAGGTTATAAGTGTCCAAGAATTTTTCCATTTCTTCTAGGTTCTCATGTTTAGTAGCATAAAGTTTCTCAAAGTAGTCTCTGATTACCCTTTGGATCTCTGCAATTTCTGTCATGATCTCCCCCTTTTCATTTCTAATACGGGTTATCAGATTTCTCTCTCTCTCTCTCTTTCTTTGTGAGTTTTGCCAATGGTCTATCAATCTTGTTTGTTTTTTTAAAGAACCAACTTCTGCTTTCGATGATCTTTCGGATGGTTTTTTGGTTTTCCACTTCATTGAGTTCTGCTTTCAGCTTTGTTATTTCCTTCTGTCTCCCTATTTTTGGTTCCTTTTGTTGGTCATTTTCTAATTTTTTGAGCTGCATCATTAAGTTATTCAGGTATGCCCCTTCTTCCTTCCTGATGTGTGCTTGTAAAGCTATAAATTTTCCTCTCAGGACCACTTTTGCTGTGTCCCATAGATTCTGGCAGTTTGTTTCTTCATTATCATTTTTTTCCAAGAAAGTTTTGATTTCATCTCAGACCCACTGATTGTTCAGTAGCAGGGTGTTTAATTTCCAATTGTTAAAGTTTTCTTCTGTGTGCCTTTGTAGTTCACATCTAATTTCAGAGCCTTGTGGTCAGCAAAGGTAGCCTGCAAGATTTCTATCCTCTTGATTTTATGGAGGTATGTTTTATTTGTAAGCATGTAGTCTATCCTGGAGAATGACCCATGTACATTGGAGAAGAATGTGTATCCAGGTTTTTTGGGATCGAGTGTCCTATATATATCTACTAGTACTCTTTCTTCCATTACATTTTTTAGGGCTAGTAGGTTTTTGTTGGGTTTCAGTCTGGTTGACCTATCAAATGTTGATAGGGCCATGTTGAGGTCTCCCATAATTATTGTGTTATTATTGATTTTTTCTTTCAGATTTTTCAGTAACTGTATTAATTTGCTGGTCTCTCATTGGGTGCATATATGTATAATAGTCTGATTTCTTCCTGTTGCACATATCCCTTGATTAGTACATAGTGTCCATTTTTGTCCCTTACCAGTTTTCTGAGTATAAAGTTATTGTCATCGGATATTAATATGGCCACCCCAGCTTTTTTGAGGGTGTTGTCTGCTTTGATGATTTTCCTTCAGCCTTTGATTTTGAGTCTAAATTTATTCTGACTATACAGATGTGTTTCTTGTAGTCAGCATAAGGTTGGATTCATCTTTTTGACCCATTTGCCACTCTCTGTCTTTTAATTGGTGAATTTAATCCATTGACATTGAGGGAGATGATTGTCATAGGATTTAATGTCATTTTTGTAGATAAGTTTGCTGTGTTTGTTGGTCTCTCTTGTCTTAGAGTAGACTTGTCAGTTTTTCCTTAAAGGCTGGTTTTTCATCTGTGAAGTTTCTGAGCTATTGTTTATCCATGAAACTATGTATGCTTTTTTCAAACCTGAATGTCAGTCGGGCTGGGTGCAGTATTCTCGGTGAGGCGTTCATTTCGTTCAGTCTTGTCTCAATATCCCACCTTCTGGCCTTGAGAGTTACTTGTGACATGTCTGCAGTAAGGCTTAGGGATGCTCCTTTGAATGTAATTTCCCTTTTCGATCTTGCTGCTTTCAGTATTCTATCTCTATCTTTGGGATTTGTCATTGTAATGAGGTTTTGTCTTGAAGTGTTTTTTTTTTTTTTGGGGGGGGGTCCCTTTTAGCTGGTACACTTCAGACATGCAGGATTTGATTGCATGTAGTCTTTAACTCTGGGAGTATCTCTTTGATGATGTCTTTAACAGTTGATTCTTCCTGGAGATCTCCTACCTGGGACTCCAGTAATTCTTATGTTGTTTCTGTTGAGTTTATCAAAGACTTCTATTTTCATCTGTTCACATTCCTTGAATACTTTTTCCATTGCCTGTTCATTTGTCTTAAGGTTCTTTTCCATTTCTTCTGCTATGTTGAGTTTTTCTGCATCACATCTTCCAGTACTCCAATTCTCTCCTCAGCTGCTGTTACCCTGCTGCAGAGGCCATCCATTGAGATTTTCAGTTGAGGTACCGTGTTTTTCAGATCTGTTATTTTAGTTTGGAGTTGTCTGATTTCTGTCTTTGTGTTCTGTTCAGATTGATCTATGCTTCCTTTGAGTTCTACAAACATCTTCCATATTGCTATTTTAAGTTCCTTATCCGAGAGGTTAATCAGGTGGTTGGAAATTATTAGATCGTTCAAGTTTTCATCTTCATTCTCTGTGCATGTTGTTTGCCTGTGAGGTTTCCCCATTGTCACACTTGTAGTGTGGTTTTTCCTGCATGTTATAGTGGGGTTCAGTGGTTAGAAAGAGTGCATGGCCATGAAGTGGAGTGGCCACATTCTTCTGCGGCCTCTAGATGATAGTTTTTTTGGGGGGAGGTGTGTTTCTTAGGCCTCTGAGTAGAGCTTCAAGTATTCATGGAAGACAGATAAGTAAAACAAAGAGTTCCTTTCAAGTCCTCAGGGTCATCCAAGGCACAGCAGGAGGATGGATCCAGCCAAGAACTCTCTGTAGTAGGCAGGATCACCCGCAGAAACGCTGATGAAATCCAGTCTCAGGCGGCTGAAAGCACTATGGGAAAGATTGCTTCTGCACCCTTCTGACACCCATCAGAAACCAGCAGGAATTAGTGTGTGTATCTCCCGACCCACTTCTGAAGCAGGCAGGATCACCGGCAGGAATGCTGATGAAATCCAGTCTTAGGCAGCTGAAAACAGCATGACCCAAGATGGCTTCTGCACCCTTCTGACTCCTGGCAAAAACCAGCAGGAATCAGTGTGTGTACATCCCGAACCACCTCTGAAGCAGGCAGGATCACTGGCAGGAACGCAGATGAAATCCAGTCTCTGGCATATGGAAATCACGTGGCCCAAGATGGCTTCTGCCACCTTCTGACTCCATTCTCAGATTTTTAATACAAATTACTTAAAGGAAAGACTTTTGAAACATTTGTAAAATCAAGTTTTATAGCTAATATTATTTTTTTACATTCCTATGTGTGCAAAATAAGTATCCTAGATTTTAGAATGATATTACACATTTGAAAAATTGGGCTATTTGATTCACAGCTCTTTCTAAGAGTTTTACATTACATCTAGGTATATGTAACTAATCCAAGAGCCTGTTTCATTGCTATAAGTTCTCTTTTTTCTTTTGCATAAACATAAACTTTGTATTTCAAGATTTATTTTGTATTGTCTACTTTTTACAAAGGCAGTTGGGAGTGAAAAGGAAGACAGAAGCTGGAAAGCTTTTTTCAAAGGAGGAAAATATCAGTCTTTTGTTCTGAAATGCCATTTGCATGTATACGATGTTTTCTGATGTGTCCATCAGATCAGGTGAGCAGTCAGTGTTCAGTATTGGAGAAGGTGTCTGCCTTTCCCAACTGTGATGACCTTTGGACATGGCCTTTATGTGATTTAAAAGAAAGACTTTCAACCTCTCCATCATCAGAGTGGTTGGCATTTATAAAAATATGACAACATAGGAAAAGTAAGATTAAAAATCCAAACATTTTTGTAGTGATTTATGAAATATAAAGGTAACAAAAATATTTGTTTTAATTACAACTTAAGCATTGATTAGAAACTTGTAAAAAATGATCAGTAACATATGCCTGAGTTGTGTAGCATATCCATATCCAAATTCATTAGCTATTAAAGCAGTATCAATATGCAAGGTGCATAAATTGAGCCAGATATATTCTTGATTAGAAAAATCATTATTTTGAAAATGTTTTATAGTTGAAATGCCAAGCAGAAAAATAGATGAATGTCTGTTTTTCATCATAGAACATGATAATCCATTAAAGTAGAGAAAAAAGTACAGTTACTTAAAAAAATATCATCCAGATTTGACTTATTTTTGAGGTAGTTTTATCACCAGAAATAAATTTTACTTACCATATTTGTTTTCAAAAATCAGTTGAGGGGCCAAAGAAATAGCACAGTGATAGAATGTTTGCCTTACATGCAGAAAGATGGTGGTTCGAATCCTGGCATCCCATATGGTCCCCTAGCCTGCCAGGGGTGATTTCTGAGTATAGAGCCAGGAGTAGCCCCTGAGAGTTGCCTGGTGTGACCTCAAAACCAAAAAAACTCAGTTGAAAAGAAGTACAAAGAATATTTTATATCTTCTATCATCAATATAGGTTATAGTTTCCATTGGATTGTCTATCTTGGATTATGTATCTTTGAGTGATTTTATTATCTCTTCAAAAAATTGTGTAGTAAGACATAGTTGCTCTAAGTTATATTGCTTTCTATACATTTCTTTTCTGTTCTTGTAGAAGACACCATCGATTCAATTCTAATTATATTCCTCAAAGCTAAAACCTACACATCCAAAAATAAATTCATGTGTATTTATGACAGCAATGTTTTTCAAATATTTAAGATGAAACCAGTTATTATATAATTCTGTAATGATAAACTCTCAGCTCTACATTGATTTAGAAAAATCAGATTACATTTGAGTTTTTTGAGAATTTATTTTATTTTCTATGATCCTGATCACAAATCTGCCTCTACTGTTATCTGGCCTGCTTATTAGTGAGTTGTCACCTCTCTTAAATAATGCCCATGCTAAAATATTTTTCTACTTATTGAATCAGCATATAATAATAATATAATATTATTCTCTGTATCTAAGTCAAGGCTACATTTTTTTTACAATACCATTTATCAGAGCTTGAAAATACCACAGTTCATAAAAAGTTACTACAGCGTTTTTGTCCTTATATGAAGCAGGTAACTAAGTGCCAGGTGTGTTATATTACTCTCCCCCTTTTCATGACTGAACATTACATGAATCAAACAATGGTGCCAATATGTTTGTTCTGATCATATATCAGCATAAACAACTCACAATTTTTCACATTGTTGTGATTTGCAGTTGAGATGCCTATTATAAGAAATAGTCTACATTCTCAAGGAACCCACATTTTCATGCTGTAAAAATGCTGTATAAAATTACGGGCCGGGCGGTGGCGCTAAAGGTAAGGTGTGCCTGCCTTGCCTGCGGTAGCCTTGGACGGACCGCGGTTCGATCCCCCGGTGTCCCATATGGTCCCCCAAGCCAGGAGCAACTTCTGAGCGCATAGCCAGGAGTAACCCCTGAGCGTTACTGGGTGTGGCCCAAAAACCAAAAAAACCAAAAAAAAAAAATGCTGTATAAAATTAATCCAATCTCCTCACACCAGAGAATTCTTGTGTTCAGGTTGTCTTTAATAGAATAAAGGTTAGGTCCATTAGACATTTCTTATAAAGTTCCAAAGTGTGTCTTAAGTAGCTATTCACTATCTATATCTATATATTTTATTTAGATGATACTAAAATAATAAGAAATACACTATTTGGAAGACTCATTCCAGAGTAGTAATGTCTGCCTCATGGTTAATGAAAATATTTAGTGTTCTTAAATCTGTCACTCTTTGTGCCTCTCTCTCTCTGCCCCTTAGCTTGGAGCTAGTTGACACATTCACTCAATTATAGCAACCTTGTGTTTAATTGCTCTGTGTCAAATTGATTGATTGTTTTCAATTTCTAGAAGTCATCAGCGATACTTTGCTGCTTCCTGTGATGAGCTAGTGCATGTATATTTGAGTTTTCCTGCCCACTCTAAAGACCCTACTTGGAAATCTTTTCATCTTGAGCCATCCCTGATCTAAATTTGTGATTCAGTCAACGTAATTCCAAGGTTAAGTAAACTACATTTGAAGTGAGGAAAAGTGATGAAGCATTTAAAAGAAGGCATGAATTTGGGAATTAGTGATCTTTTGTGAGATGGAGACAACAATTTCATAGGGAGTATGTTTGTGATTTTTATGTTACTCTGTATTTTGCTTGATAAATTTGCTCAACTGTCTTATCCAGCAAAATAATTTCAAAACTGGAGGCCACCACCAACTAGTTCAGGGAGGAGCCTTGTTTACCTTTCAATTATGTAGGAGTTAGTAATAGAGATGATACATACATTAGAGTCTTCAAGACTGAAATGTTTCTCTCAGTCCATCATGGAGTACATTGATTCTCTGTCTAATAGTCTTCGCACATCTACAGTCTATCTACATGAAGTCAGATGAAAATATGATTGCATAATGTTTTTTCTTATTTTAGTGTTAAATGAGACTATAAATTTTTCAATGTATTTATATTGGTTAGTAATCTTGAGTACTCAGCAAAATCCATTTTCTTAATTTTCTTCCCCAGCTAATTGTAGACAGCTAATCAAGAAACTACTGGTACTCACTTGAAAGAATGGTATCATTTATTATAGCCAGTAAGTTATGGAACTAATTTTTTTACACAAAAATGGGAAACAGCCCTGCCTTAGAAATGAAGCTCTATCATTTCAATGGAAGGGAATTTTAAATTAGGACATATGGCAAAATCAGAATACATCATGGCCCTAGGGTATGCCTCCACCCAAATTGTTGGAGATTAAATTTTCCTAGCTATAAAAACATATATATGTTAAATGAATATGATAATAGATAACATAAACTTTCAAGATATTTGAAATTAAATATATGGTTTTAAAAATGTATAGTCATGAATATGAGTGGGAAAAAAGGACAGAAAAAAATTTTGAGCAAAAATACTAATTATTTTTCTTAATTTAATTTTCAGTGCAAGTGTTTAATTTTAAGAAAAGAGGGACTGGAGATATAGTACCATCAGCAAGGCACTTCCTTTTCAAGTGGTCCACCCAGGTTAAATTACCAAAGCCCAAAAAACACCAGTAGCATTTTTTTTCCTTTTCACTTGATCCTTAGAGCTCATAATGGCTGGAACTAAATATGAAGGCTAAAGGAGAAGGTGGAGGACCCTTTCAATCTGCTAAACTCTCTAGGGCTAGCTGCCCAATGAGTAACTCTGCTCAACTCATCTGTTCTCTAACCCTGACACTCACAGAAAATAGCTATCTGTACAGATTTTTTTAAACAAGAAGAAAGACCACAGCTCATTTATTATGAAAGAAACTTTATCTCAGGCCCGGAGAGATAGCACAACAGCGTTTGACTTGCTAGCAGCCGATCCAGGACCAAAGGTGGTTGGTTCAAATCCCAGTGTCCCATATGTTCCCCCTTGCCTGCCAGGAGCTATTTCTGAGCAGACAGCCAGGAGTAACCCCTGAGCACTGCCGGGGGGGGGGGGGGGCAAAAACAAACAAACAAACAAACAAAAAAGAAACTATCTCTCAACTTTACTGAGATTTCCACCCACTTCCTGTCACTATCTATACTAGGACATACTCAACCTTCCCACCTCTGCACATGGCAACATAAATTGTCTTCAGACAATGGCAGAAATGACATAATCCTCACACTGTTAGTTGTGCATATTTTGGATGGATGGAGTTGGTCTAGTGGAAGAAAACCTACAGAAATAATAGCAAACAATGAAGGCATTATCATCTGTCAAAGAATGGGGGGGTATGTTAAAACAAAGAAATAGAGAAAAACATAGTATTACAAGATCTATGAGGCTAGATCAAGAAGGGGTATTTATCATAATTGATTCTGATTCTATAAATCAAGGAATTTATTTTAGTAAAAAATAGAGTTCAAACACTGAGTAATTAAACAGAATGAGAAATAAAAAAGATTTTAGGCAAAATAAATTTAACAACCCTGACAATACAAGTTTGAACTACAAAGTTAAAAAGAACAAGAGAGAATATAGTATTAAAAAATCAAATCTTGGGGCTGGAGCAATGGCGAGGAGCGGTAAAGTGTCTGCCTTGCTGGTGCCGCCTAGGATGGAATGTGGTTCGATCCCCTGGTGTCCCATATGGTCCCCCAAGCCAGGAGCACAGAGCCAAGAGTAATCCCTGAGCATCAAAGGGTGTGGCCCCAAAATAAAACAAAAAAGAAAAATCAAATCTTGGAGCCAAAGCAATAGAACAGCAGAATGGGCATTTGTCTTACATTCTGCCAACCCTGGTTCGATTCCCTCCATCCCTTATGATTCCCTGAGCATGCCAGGAATAATTTTTGAGCTCAAAACCAGGAATGACTCCTGAGTCTCACTGGGTGTAGCCCAAAACAAACAAACAAAAACCAAACAAATAAAAAGATAAAAAAAAAAAGAAAACTTGAATATTATAAAAGCTCAGGTTAAAGTGCCTTTTAGATATCTAGGTGATGCTATTTATTAGACACTGAGATAAGGAAACTGAAGGTCAGGTTTTGAGAAAGAGAAAAGAGAGATGTGATAAGGACTCAAATGGAAATAGTCAATGAACCTTAAACTCAAGATTATTTTAGGAAGCAGATGTGACTAAGAACTGAAATCTGGAGGCAAGCAGGACTTCATTGTAAAAGCACATGTTTGAATGCAACCAGCCCATCTAGGAAATTTGTAGTTTATTTGAATAATTTTGTGGAAAAAATATAAATAGAAAACCTTGAAAAATGTTTTAGAAGGTAAGAAAACAATGGTTTGTTTTGTTTTGTTTGTTGTTTTGTTTTTGTGTATTTGTATGTGTGCATCTGTGTGTGTACATGTGTGACTGACATATTCCTCATCTCAGGGAAATATCTTTTGGCAAATGTCTTTTGGAAAATGTCATTTGACTGTTTGGCAATTTTTTAATTGAATTTTTGAATTTGAATTGTTTGGCAATTTGTTGAACTTGGCTATGTTTAATAGTTTTACTTCCATTTTGGGAAAATTGTTATCATGCCATAATTGAATGGTTTAAATTTAAGTCATAGTTTTTCTATGCATTTCTTGTTTATTTCTTTAATTTTGGGGTTTTGTGTGCTTAGAACTTAGACTTATATAGTATGTCAGGGCTGGACTCTGTTCTTCAGCCACATCAAGGCGAGTGCTCTACAAACTGTTCCATCACTCCAGCTGCAGGATTTCTTCTTCCCCATCCTCGGAATGCAAGGTTTTTCCTATAACTTTAATCCCACCATGTTTTACTGAGTCTTCAGAGAATATATTCCACTGCCCTCATTCTGATTCTCAGCAGGAAGTTGACAGAGCAAAAGCAAGAAACATATTCTCAGTTTGTTTTTCTAAAAGAAAGTACAATTGCTATTTGGTTGAATAGATTGTTACATACATATAAATTTAGCATTAAATCTACTGTTCATTTATATTAGTTCACATTCCTCTGTTTATTGTATTGAAACTTTATAAGCCATCATTTTATCTATGATTTTAAAAAAAGTTACCCTTGAACATCATTTTAACTTATTCGAATTAAAAAATATCTTGTTAGATTTGAATATGTGTAGGATTATATACCATTCCTTTGCTAGCTTTGAAATAATCAATTTTATTATTCAGGTTCTTCTACAGCAGGTATATCTACCACTGACCTTTACATTAGGATGCTTTTGTCTCAGTTTCTGGAAAATAATACTAATTTATTTAGAATGTATGTTATTGGGTAAAAAAAAATCTAAACTACAGACTTCTACTACTTTAAATTAATTCTGCTACCTAGGTGATTAGAATCAGTGATTAATCATTCCTCTTTTATTTGAGTTTAGAATCTTTACAGTGCCTAGAATTTTCTGTGTAAGATTAGCACACAGATCAGATGTCTTTGGTTTGAAGGCTCTTTTGTATAAGGGCTTTTATGGGATCATCTCTGAGACACAGAGGAACAGAGATGTCTGTTGACTAGAAAGCAGTTTCCTGGGTCTGCCTGTTGCAGTCTCTTGCCTGTGCTCTCTTGGGCTCTCCGGTCCTCATTTCCCATCACCTGCTAATGTCTGATCACTTCCTCATCACTATCTCACTCCTGATTGTCTCTTGTTTCATCTATGTCTCTGTCATTATCATCAGTAGCTATAATGACATTGTCTGTCTACTGTTTACAGAGCTGAGATATGCTACTCAGGTACCAGTGCTCTGCAGCTTGCTGCTCATACCCAATGCTCATTGTCCCAAAGTCCTTTCCCATTGTCATGTGCCTAGGGGTGAGTGGGAGCAGAAGGGAGCTGTCTAGAACTGCATTTCTTTGATCTTTATCATCACCCTTTACTTTCTCTGTTATCAGACATTCTCCACACATGTGAGTGAGAGTTATAATGAACAACTAGGTCACCTAGATTGTCTTCCTTCTTTTCACTTCTAGGATAACAGCATCAATATCTCTAACTTTCAAAGGTTCTAAATTATCATTTTAATCCATGCCACTATGGGTATATATAGATATGTATACATATGTGCATATTTAAAATAGTATTTTATTTTATAGAGAAAAAATCTCAAACCTATTCAAATCTCCCTAGTACCACTAAGTACCAAATTATTTACATACTCATCAAAGTTGTAATATCTTAAAACTGTGATTTATTTACTTTGTTCCACAGCAATCATTTATAAAAGTCTTGTACAAGATTAGAAGAATCTACCATGTAAGAGAGAACTGAAAGAAAAGTATATTTCATATGACAACATCTATGTTAATTTCTAAAATATCTGAAAAGTGATCTAATCTTTGCTGACAGAAGTCAAAGTGGATATATTTAGGAAACTTGATAGATGGGAAAGACACATGATTAATTTCTGTTTATTTCTTCACTTCTTTTCAACTGATTTTTTTGGATGCTTTCTGGGTGTACCTGCATAGTAAAAGTCCACTGGTCTATAAATATAAGATTAGTCCACTTTAATTCATACTTTAATAGATGCATAAGCAAAACTAGTGAGATGTTTTGAGCCAATCACTTTTATGATGTTCTAAGTTAAATTTTTTATATAAGAAAAGTTTATTTTCTTACCCTTCTATAGCATGTTTCCTCAGACTCCAAAAGTTATAATTCTTTTGCAGCGAGTCAGATAGGAAATAATACTATGAGCTTGACACAAAAAAGGTGTAAGAAAAAATATATTTATTTCTCCTAAAAGATAAATTTCAAATTATGTTAATTTATGCCTATGAATGTTGTGGTTTTAAGCACTTCTTGCTTTTGCTTGTTGTTTAATACTGAGATACCCATCAGTGTCAATTATTTTTAGTCATAGAATTCAATATGGCACCATAAAATCTGCTTTAGAATATATTAACATCTTGCATGTGATTTTGTGACAATACTTGCTCAAGAACCATATGTCAAATTTCATAACTAAATATTTGAGAATCCAACTATATACTTCCTAGAAAAATGTCATTACATAGAGTAATAATGTTAAAATATTTGATAATAATGTTATCATCCTTGATAACAATGATTCCATTTTTATCTAATACCCTAACTGAGAAGTAAAACAATTCAGAAAAGGGGATACTATGAAACAAGAAACTTATTTTAATATTGTCTTGAGACATCAACAATTTTCCTAATAAAAAGTTTATCCATTTGTCCACATTTATATTTAAGTTGAAGATTCATATTTTGACATACAAAGCTAGACACATTTGTTTGGAAACAGATGGCTATTGCCGATTAAGAATTGAGATTTCACCAGCCCCTTGACACAGTTGAAGGGAACATTTTGTAAATGGAAGGCAAAAGTTAAAGAAATAATATACTGGAAACTCTGGTGGAGGGAGGTCAATACTAGTGGTGGGAATGGCCCTAATTCACTTTCACTATGTAACTGAAATACAACTGTGAAAGACTTGTAATTCACATTGGTCTCAATAAAAAAAATTAAAAAAGAAAAAAAATTAAATAATGTACAAAAGAGGGTCTTCTTAGAATTTGAACACCCTAGGTATATTTTAGTTTCCCAGGCATCCAAGTTTGTATACAAGTTTAAACTCAAATGTATATCAAGCTGGCCAATGCACGATCTTATCTTGATCTCTCATGTTCAAAAGATCATTTAGAATGTCAAATTTCCGGCCCGGAGAGATAGCACAGCGGCGTTTGCCTTGCAAGCAGCCGATCCAAGACCAAAGGTGGTTGGTTCGAATCCCCAGTGTCCCATTTGGTCCCCCGTGCCTGCCAGGAGCTATTTCTGAGCAGACAGCCAGGAGTAACCCCTGAGCAACGCCGGGTGTGGCCCCCCAAAAAACAAAACAAAACAAACAAACAAAAAAAAAACAGAATGTCAAATTTCTTTTCCTCAGCCTTTATCCAAGTATGATTTACAAAGATGTGACTAATCCAGAATTTCAGGCATTCAGTGAAGAGCCTCTAAATTTATCAGCATTGCTGTGACTACCCACTAAGCACCTGATGTAAGGACAGGCAGCTTAGTTGAATAGAAAAATGGAGTGGGTTTCTCAGACAACCTCAAGAAACTAGTGAAGATCAATTGTGATAATGGCTGAATTTCCATTGGTGTATTGACAGACTGGGCTTGAGTTTGTGCAGGTCCTCTGGCTTCCCTAAAGACAGCAGAATAGACAGAACCTTGGGGTCAAAGTCACAAAACTGCTCACAGCAAACAGCCCAGTTGCTGTCAAAACCATAGACACAACCCTGAGAAATGGAACCTGACACACTAGCAAAACATTCACAATGTTATCAGTCCTCTGCCTCACCTAAGGTCATTTTACTCACACATCAAGGGTCTAACTCTGATGGTCCACTACTTGCCTTGTGTTGGCTGACTAAGGCTAACCAAGGAGGAAGCAGAAGCATAATTCTCAAATTTATAGCAAAAGAAGGGCTAGATCAGTGACTAAATTTTGAAAAATAAAAAATATGATTAAAACTTGACAGAAAATCTATTCTAAAATAAATGCATGCATCTAACATTTGTGAAAGGCTGACATCTGTAAAGCAAATTTTTTAAAATGGGGCCATTATAGAGAAATTGCATTTCCTATTTCCTTTAAACAGAGCTTTATTCAAAAGTGTTGGGTCTAGAAGCAATCATTTTAAGAAATTTTCAAGTAAACATTTTAGAAATCACCTACATCATCAGAACAGATGATATGTAACTTCCAGTCCAAGAGAAGATCCGTGCCCTTTAGTCTGATCTATAGAGTCCTAGACTGAGTATGTATTGACAAGAAGAGTTGATCCTTCTTAGGATGGTAGCGAAATTGGATCAGTGTTGGAGGGGAATTTACCTGGTCCTAGGGTTGGTGCTGGAACATTATACAATTAACTCAACTGTCAATACCTTTGTCAAGTATGATACCTTAGTAAAAATACAAAAAGTAATTAATAAGGAAAAAAGTACTCTCCAGCTACTTATCTCATTTTTATTTTTCTATCTCAGAAAAAAGTGTGTCCCTTTATTGGTAGACTTTCAGTTTTCTGTCTGAATCTGTGTAGTCTGAATTGGAATAATTGGATCCCAAATAAGCAAGACTTTTATTATTATTATTATTATTATTATTATTATTATTATTATTATTATTATTATTATTTTTCATTTCATTCCTGTGTTTTGTTCTTTTTTGTATGGGACTTGCCTTTAACTAGGTGTTTGGGAATTGCTTCAGGAAGTACTTAAGGGGAATCAGGGTCTAAATTCCTCCCACAAAGTTTGTGGCCTAGTCCTTTGAGGCATCTCCCTGGTTCTTTGCTCTTCCTTTTTAATGGCCTCCTATATTTTAGGTTAATACATTGTTTTACATTTTCTTTCTACCACCAGAAGTGTAAATAAGCAAAATGGATGAGACTAAGTTAAGAGATCTAATTGCTTTCCTCAACAATGCAAGAACTGGGTCATGGGGGACCCTTCCAGCAAGAAGCATAAAGCTCTGTCAGGGCTTCCACAAATGGAAAGATTTATAGTCAAAAAGAGGGTGAGGTGCACTTATTAAAGAAGAAAGCAAAGGTTATTCTGAGAGCATATTCTTGTAAGGACAGGAGGCTCTCAGACAAATGCCCATCCTAGCAATCACCAGCAAATTTCAGATGTATAGGTTCAAAATTCTACTTGGAAAACCCATGGTGGAGCTTTTGTCCCTAGATCATAAGTTCCTAGGTCCTGGCATACTCAATACCAAGGCAATGCTGGTGGTGGCCCAGCTTGGGAAGTGTCATATCCCACTATGCAACATCTGGTCAAAACAGAAGCAGGGAGGAATTGAAAATAAAACATGTGCCAGGATCCAGAGCAGATAGAGCATTTGCACATGTGCATAGTGGGCAGGGCATTTTCCTTACAGGTCACTGGCCTGGGCTTGAATTCCACCATCTTTTGATTTCAGAGCCTGGCAGGAGTAATTTCTGGGCACAGACAGCCACAGGGTTGGTCCTAAAATCAAAACTTGTGTCAGAGACAGATGTATACAGGCAAAGACTGAGGTATATGTTGGGTGGGGGGAGCCTGAAGAGGGTTGTCTGGCTCCACCTCTTGGTCCTCAGGGGGTCCTGAGCACCTCCAGATGCTGGTGCAGAGCATAGAGGGCGAGAGTCACCCCAGACACTACAGGGTGTGACTCCCACAAACTAGAAATGAATAGATAAATAAATGAACTCCTATGAGTGGAGGCTGAAAAAGCAAATTTATCATGCATTAGTACCTAGTGGGGGCTCAGCTAAGTTTAATTTGAAACAGTAATTTTTTTCTAGTAATATTTTTGTCTACTTAACGTTGAGACCAAATGGTAGTTTGTATCAATTCCAAAAATTATATTGTTTCTTATATTTTAGGGGATCAATAAATAAACAGATAAGTGAGGCATCCAAATAGGTTCATAGCACTTTAAATATCAATAGTCAAAAAGGTTGCATCTTCCTCCCACATTAGAATGGATTTGAGTCATTTTCATTTTCTCTGTTTCTGATCCAAAAGGGTCAGTTAGTAGAATTTCGAATACATTTTTTTTTTTTGAGTCCTGGAAAAAAATCAGAGAGACATAATTTAAAAAGGGACGTTGCCAATATCTGCAAGCATTGTTGGACAATGGGCTTTTAGGACTTTTCTTATGACCTCTATCCTTTCTTGAGAAGCTACTACCATTGAAGTCTGATAGGCAATTTACTTACAGGTAATGCTACTCTTCCACTGGCTCAGTAATTGTCAACTTCTTCGAATGCGACCTAGATTTTCCTGCGTGGGTGTGAGTGACAGGGCTGTGGATAATGGAGGTCGTGCCATGTGGAGATGATGTGTTTCGGCCTTGCAATTTTTGAAGCGGCTTCTGCCAATCAATTGTTCTTTCTGGGACCCCCCATCTCTGAGGATATAATAGCGCTGGCTTGAAGTAACTGTTGGTATTAAACTACACTACAATCATAAGCTCTTTTGCAAATATGTGTTTTCCCCATGCAAGCAATTTCATTGTCATCTGCTTTTAAGTCTACATATTATTTTTTTAAAAAGTCTAATAAAGAATTGGTTTTTTATAAAAGTATATCTTGTAAATTATATAAAATATGATTTTGCGCCTTCCTCTTCAACTCAGCCTCAAACATGTTCCTAGTTTGAAATACGTAAGTGCAAACGTGCTTCTTGAATTTGAATCAATGATTTGACTCCAGTTTTAAGAGTTTGACTTGAAAGTGTGTCTTGGTATCACCATGTGCTTTATAAGGCAGTTTTTCTGTGTTGATTTCCTCTATAATATTGTTGTTACTTCTGAGAGCAACTGACTCTCTTTTCTTTCTCCAACATCTGGCTTTAGACTACCTGAACTTGTTGATTCTTTTGACTTATCATATTATATCCCTATGTCAGAAGATTGAATGGTATCATTCTCTTATTTGGGGAAATTTTATATCTCCTCTATCTCCAATGGTAACTATAATTCCCCTACATTAATAAGTTCAGGTTCTCAGCCTAAATATGAATCCAGTGACGACTGGAATCCCTGCATGCTGATTGCACTGAAACTATGTCTCTCCTCTCCATCTCTCTTCTCTCTATCTCCCTCTTGTCTTTCCTCTTACTCCCTCATTCTCTTTTCTCTCTCTCACTCTCTCTTTCACACACACACACACACACACACACACACACACACACACACACACACACCGAAACTACCTTTTATGGATTATATTACTTTATAACTTGGTGTGTGTGTAAACCAAACTTGCCAGCTTACCACAATGCCGGGTAACTTCTAAGCTAAATACTGTAGAATTCAGTGTTTATTACAAATCCTGTTCTGTTCAAAAAGACACAGGAGAGAAGAGAGAGAGGGGGAATTGTAAAAATGAAAAAATAATACAGCTGTTGAAATAAAGGGAAGAGTGTTAAATATACAGTTGTTTGGTCCCAAGCAGAGGACTTCAGAGGTAAAATAAAATGTGAGAGAACTAGTCTTTTGCTCATACATATGCTCATATATGCTCATAATGCATATACTCGAGCTCCATAACGTAGATGAAGACCAAAGATATCTGTGTTAACTTTTTATTTGCAAAGTCTATTGACACTTTTATCTGACATGCCCTCATACCTCAGTGTAGATGTACTGTAGTATTTACCTGTGTGATGAATGAGAATGTCACTCAAATTATGTCTAAATCATGAAAGAAACCCCTTGTTTATCTCCCTATTCATCCTTCTGTTCCAGCTTTCCCTATCTCACACACCTTTCTGCCCACATCATAAAGATTTTTTTGAATAGCTTCTATTTAGCTCTTGTCTTACTTCATTGGACACTTCATATATTCTAAAGTTCTTCCACAGGGTTTTATAAAATTTATAATGTATCATTTCACTCAGCTTTAAATCTTTTTGTACTTCCCATCATACTTGGGGAAAGGTTGAATATGATTTGCTGCCTGACTTATTTATATTCCTTCTTTTTTTCCCATTATGATTCCCTCTTCTCCCTACATGTTGGTTATTTATGGATGCTTGAAAATGACCTTCTTTCTAACTCCTCTGGGTGCTTGTACAGCTTTGGCTGCTCAAAGACTTTTTCATCCCACATTTTGCTTCTGTCTCACATTACTGAAATTCAAGGCAACTCTTTCAGCATCAGATGTGTTGTAACCCCTTCAACCAAATGACTTACCTCCCTGATTTTTCAAAAGAGGGTCATAATTCCCCACATTTTACTTTTGGGTTTTCTTGGGTTTTGTTTTGAGGTCATACATTCCTATGCTAAGGGTTTACTCTTGGCTCTATGCTCAGGGATTTTTACTCTTTTTGGACCCAGGGGATCATCCTAGGTGCTAGGGATGGGACTTGGATGGATTTCATACAATGCAAGGACTGTACTTGCTCTTAGCAATCTTGGAGATTAATTGAACTTTTTCTTTTCTTTTCTCTTTTAGTTTTTACACTGATGTTTGTGATCTATATTTTTATAGGAAAACATCTTTATATTTTACTATGGAAACAGTTATAAAGATATCATTATATATATAAAGATACTAAAAATATCTTTATAATTGAGTTTTCTCAAATGTCTTTTTTTTATTGAGGCCATTGTGAACTACAAGTCCTTCACTGTTGTATTGTAAGTGTTTAGTGACAGTGAATTAGGGCCATTCCTACCAACAATATTGACCTCCCTCCACCTCAGTTCCCTGCATGCATCCCAAACCCATACTCCTAACTCCCTGGACTACTAGTCTAACAGGTCCATTTTGTGTTTAGCTTGTAATAGTTTGGGTCTCTTTATTCTGTTATCCTTGACTTTGGCTTGGATATTTAGATCTGACCTCTTTTTTTTACACTCAGTGTTCATGAGACCACTTGGCCCCTGTGCCCAATCTACTTTTTTTCCTTCTTTTTTCAATTTGTAAAACGACATAGAAATATGAGACAGAGCAAAGTGATTCAAGTTCTATGGTTCCATGGAAAAGCAGGAATAAGCAGGAAAAGCCCTGTCTAGAATATAAATAAAATTAAAAGAAGAAAAGAAAAAAAAGGGTGAATGGAGGGGCAGATATGGGGTTTTGTTTGTTTGTTTTTGTATAGGCAAATGCTGGGGGAAATTAGAAAGAAAATTCCATTTGCCTAAGAGGTACAGAGTATCTCCACCCATGAAGCACAACATCAAAAGACCAACTACAGGCCCCAGGCATGTTAGTTGTACAGCCTCAATGTCTCTCTTTATGGTCCCAGAAAAATTCTGCTCAGTTGCAGTTGGCAAAGTCAGTCTACTGTAGTTAGAGATCTTGGTTTTTGTACAAGTTCTAGGATGAAACCTAGGATAAAAACTTTTTTTGTGGTCCCAGGAAAAGTTTTGCTTAGTCGTGGTTATTGTAGGCAGTCTTTTGTAACTAGAAATATTGGTTCTTGCACAGATGCTAGAGCAGAGCATCTTCTGATTTCATCTCATGTTGAGATGCCCATAGATCAAGTTGTTGCTGTTTCCTCATCATCAGGGTATCTTCTGGGCCTACCCTGGAGCAGGTTGGTGCCAAGGCAGCACTCAGGCCCAGAGGGAGTTCGAATCCAGGTGCTGGTGCCGTAATCTGTGCAGGTACCAATATAGGGATCTAAGGTTTGGGGTTGGATGATCAATGTCTGATATGATCTAGTTTCATATTTTTAATATCTTTATTTAAGCGCCATGGTTACAAGCATGTTTGTAGTTTGCTTTCAAGCAGAAACTATACACTCCCCTTCACCAGTGCAACCTTCCCGCCACCAATGACCCCCATTTCCCTCCTCACCCACCCCCGGTCTGTCTTTTAGACTGTCATTCTATTTCTTTCACTCACTATCGTTGTCATGATAGTCGTTGGTGTAATTATTTCTCTGACTGCACTCATCATTCTTTGTGGTAAGCTTCATATCCTGGTACGGTCTTTCCAGCCCTCATCTCTTATTGTCTCTGGGTATTATTTAGCATACTATCTTTCATTTTTTTTTAAATCTCACAGATTAGTGAGACTGTTCTGTGCCTATGTCTCTCTCTGACTCATTTTACCAAGCATAATATTTTCCATTTCCATTCATGAATAAGCAAATTTCATGACTTCATTTTTTCCTGAAAGCTGTATAGTATTGCATTGTGTATATGTGCTATGCTTTCTTTAGCTTCACAATTTAATGTAGTTCCATTAATTTATCTTTGCTTCCATTTGTTTGGACAGTGGTGTTTTTCCTTGAAGATGCTTTTAATATCAATGTCATGTACTGTTTTACCTATGTGTTTCTCTATAAACCTTATGATTCTGGGTTTGATATCAAGTTCTTTAATCCATTTGGATTAAAGCTTTGTGTATGAGGTTAGATGGAGGTCTGACTTCACATTTTTTGCATGTGGCTGACTAGTTGTCTCAACACCACTTGTTGAAGAGGCTTTCCTTGCTGTATTTGCATTTTCCTTAATCAAAAACTAATTGACTGTATGTTAGGGAACATTCTCTGAATACTAAAATCTATTCCATTTATTTGTGGGTCTGTCTTTATTCCAATACACTTCTGTTTTAATGACTATTGCTTTATAATACAATTTAAAGTTGGAGAAAGTGATGCCTCCCATTTTTTTTCTTAAGCATTGCTTTAGCTATTCTGCCTACCTATTTTGGTTTATTTTGTTGATCACTTTGTAATTTTATAAGTTGTGTCATTTAGTTATTTGTTTCGTAGGACCCTTCTTCCTTCCTGATATGTTTGCAAAGTTATACATTTTTGTCTTAGTATCGCTTTTGCTGTGTCTCACAAATTCTGATATTTTATGTTTTCATTTGCCTTTTTTTCTCTGAAACTTTTTTTGAAAATGTTTTTATTCCTCTCTTAAATATAAATGATAACCTTAAATGATAACCTTTTGGGGGTAGAGTCATATCATTTGTAGATTTTAATTAATTAATTTATTTATTTGCTTTTATTTATTTTTAAATAGTATTTTTATTTAAGCACCATGATTACAAATGTGTCTGTAGTTGTGTTTCTAGGAATCTTTTAATTTCTTCTTTGATTTCATCTCTGAGTCACTGGTTGTTCAGTAGTGAGCTGTTTAATTTCCAGGTGTTAAAATTTTTTACTCTGTGTCTTTTTGTAGATCACTTCTAATATCAGTGCATTGTGATCTGAGAGGTAGTCTGTACAATTTCTAGCCTCTTGATTTTATGGAGGTATGTTTTATGGGTCAGCATGTGGTATATCCTGGAGAATGGCCCATGTGCATTGGAGCACAATGTGAATCCAGTTTTCTAGAAGTGGAGAGCTATATCTATCCATCCATCTATCTATCTATCTATCATCTATCTATCTATCTATCTATCTATCTATCTATCTATCTATCTATCTATCTATCTATCTATCTATCTATCTATCTATCTATCTAACTATCTATCTATCTATCGATCATCTATCTATCTACATATATAAATATATATACTAGGTCATATATATATATACATATATATATACTAGGCCACTTTCTTCCATTTTTAGTTTCATAGTTAGTATATTCTTGTAGATTTCAGTCTGGTTGATCTAACAAGGGGTATCAGAACAGTGTTAAGGTCTCCCACTATGATTGTGTTGCTTTTGATGCCTTCTTTTATATTTGTCAGCTATTGAATTAAATATTTTGTTGGTCCTTCATTGGGTATATATATTTAGGGGTGTAGTTTCTTCCTGCTTTACATATCTCTGGATTATTACTAAATATTCATCTTTGTCTTTTATAACATTTTAATTTTATAGCATTTTTCCAGCTTGTGGGACCATGTGGGACACCGGGGATTGAACAACTGTCTGTCCTAGGTTAGCACATGCAAGGCAAATGCCCTATCGCTTGCCCCACCACTCCATCCCAATTCCAGCTTTTTAAGGGAGTTTCTGCTTGTATGAATGTCCTCCAACCTTTGATTTTGAATCTAAGTTTGTTCTGACTATTCAGATATGGTTCTTGTAGGCAGCAGAATGTTGGATTCAGTTTTTGATCCATTTTGCCATTCTGTGTCTCATAACTGCTGCATTTAGTTCATTAATGTTGAGAGATATAATGTCATGGGATTTAGTGTCATCTTTTTTGTAGTTTGATCTTGGTCTGTATTAAAGTAGACCTTTCAGTTTATCTTTTAAGGCAAGTTTTGTGTCGATAAAGTTTCTGAGCTGTTGTTTATTTGTGAACCTATGTATTCAGGCTCTTTCAAACCTGAATGTGAGTCTGGCTGAATTAAGAATTAGGCCAGGGGAATTCCCTTTCTAATCTCCCCAATTTTTACAGTGCCTATGCAAAAAAAAATTAAATTTTTTATTTTTTATCATTATTTTTGTAAAGCTTGTTGCTTGTAATTTTTTTTGGTTTATTTTTGTTTGTTGCTTGGTTGATATTTTTTGTTTTTCCTTTTCTTTGCCTTTTATTTTCATTTCCCTGTGCTTTGATTCGTCTTTATTTGAGGACAGTGGTTAGTGTTTGGTTGTTGTCTTTATTGCTGTGGTGCTTTTCAGGTCTTTTGTCTGTTTCTTTGTTTGTTTTTAGGGTTTGACTTTTCTTATATTATTTTTGCTTTCCTTCCTTTTTCCCTTTCTTTTTGTAAACTGATATTTATAGTCTCTAGAAGGACTCCTTCCGTTCTTTGCTTGTTTGAATTTTTGCCCCCACTTTTTTCTTTTTCTTTTTTCTTACCTTCTAATAGAACCACATAACTTGAACTATCTTGTTCTGCCTCACAAATTAAGGGGAAAGTAATGGAGGGCACCAAGACCAAACAGTCGTATGAACATTGAGTAGAAATAAAAAAAATGATCAGATTTGAACACCAAAACCAAAGCCAACTACAACAGAATCAATATCCAATCTACAACAGGCTAGACACAGAAGGGACCATTTATACTAGCAGTCCAGGGGCAAAGGAGGGTCGATCTGGGATGCATGGTGGGAAAAGGGGTGGAAGGAGGACAACACTGGTGGTGGGATTGCCCCTGATTAAATGTTGCTATGTACCTGAAATACTACTGTGAATGATTTGTAATCCACTTTGGTTAAAATAAAAATTATTAGTATATTAAAAGGAAAGAATCCTCAGAGATATGTTCATTCTGTTGAGTTTTGTCACTATGTATCACCACTGCCTTTGGGCCTTGAGAGTTTCTTGTAAGAGTCTGTTGTAAATCTTAATATTGCTCCTTTCAATGTAATCTTCCTTTTTGATCTTGCTGCTTTCAATATTCCATCCCTATCTATGGGATTCGTCATTGTGATTAGGGTGTATATTTGATGCTTTTCTTCAGATCTCTTTTAGCTGGTACACTTTGGGCATGCATGCACTCTTTAGCTCTGAAAGTTTCTCTGTAATAATATCCTTGACTATTGATTCTTCATGTAAATTTTCTTCTTCGGTCTCTGGGACTTCAACAATTTTTATGTTGTTTCTGTCAAGTTTATTAAAGATTACTATTTTTGCCTGTTTTCATTCTTTGAGGATTTTATTCTAGTGTCTGATTGTTTTTATTTAAGTCTCTTTTTCAATCTCTTCTGTTGTATGGAATTGCTATGCATTTCATCTTCCAACTCACTGATTCTGTCCTCAGCTGCTGTTACTCTGTTGGAGAGGATTTTCAGTGAGGTTTTCATTTTGGCTACCAAGTACTTCAGTCTGATTATTTCAGTTTAGAGGGTTTTTTTATTTCTATTTTTATATCCTCTTGACTCTTGTGGTTCATTCAATTCATTCCATTCTTTCTTTGAGTTCTATGAGGATCCTCCATATTGTTTTTCTAAACTCCTTATCTGAAATGCTAAATAGGTAGTGGGCACTTTTCAGGTCATCAGGGCTCATCTTCATTCTCTATGCATGAGGGAGACCTAAGTTGTTTCCCATTGTTACACTTACAGTTTGCTGTTTTCTAAGTGTTGTGCTGGATTTCATTGACTAGGAGCTGTGGACAGCCAAGAAGTGGAGTGGATCAGCTGGGCTCTTCTCTAATTGAACTTTCTCATTCTACTAACAGATATCCCATATCGTCCTCATATATCTTTACACTATTTTGTGAGATAAACAGATAGATGTAAATTTTATGAAATTAGTTTCATTTTATATGAAAAATTAGAGAATCTTTTACTTTGTTGGAACAAATATTACCTAACTGAAGTAATCCTAAATTGTCTCTACTTTAGGTAATAACAATTATTAAAATAATTGTATAATTAATTTTAATAATAATATAATACTTTCTAATTAATTTATAATTAATTTTATAATTTTGGGGCCACAGCCAGCAGTGCTCAGGACTTATTTGAGGCCCTGTGCTCAAGAATCAAGCAGGGTTTGGGGAGACTATATGGAGTACTGGGAATTGAACCCTAGTGAGCTCTATTGTTGATTGTACTGTCAATTGCTGTACTGTCATTCCATCCCAGAAATAGCAATTTTAGTAGTATTAGTATTATAACTTTCTAGCAAACATTTTTCTCTTAAAAACATAATTAAGGTTTAGAATTTGTTAATTTGGGCTGAAAGATGTTTGTTCTCCATTACAGTGTTTAGCACATCTTCTTGGGCTCTCAAGTTCACTTCCTGAACACCCACTTCTGGTCTTTTTATTGCTGCTAGATATTTTTAGAAGTAGTTTCCTCAAAGAGTGAGTGATATCTTTGTGGATACATGAGGGCTTCTTCCACAGGACAAAGAGATGATATCATTGGCTCATGTTGGATTTTGTATTCAATAAGAAACTGGTTTCTATAGGAAAGAAATACTATTTGTTCTCTTTAGATTTTATTGTTGGTGAAGAGAAGCTGGGTGTATCACAAAAGCAAATAAATAATTACTCATTGGATAATTACTTTGTATTTTTTCTGCATTTGAGTTTTTAGTATTTCTTTCAAGTTTCTCACCTATCCATTCATACTTTTGAATTAAATACAAAAATGTACTGACAATCCTTTGTATATTGAGATCATTCTTCATCTTCAGTATGTTAGTTTTCACTTTTTAGAATAATTTTTCTTTTCCTGGCCTATTTTTCTCTTCCTGATACTATATCAGTTTAAGGATAATTCTTTAATTCCCTGTTATTTATATTTTAAATCTTTCCTCTGTGATATTCTTGTGTTAGATGTATTTTTTGTGCTCTTAACTGTTGAAATTTTATATCCAAACCTTCAATGCATGTATGTAATTATTTTCCAGTAGACAACAGATGAGATAGTTTATGAGTGACATTATTTCTAAATATATAAATATAAAAAATCATAACCAGTAAAGACATATTTACTTATTATATCTTAAAATATATTATTATAGTTATAAATAAATATATTATATGTTATTATATTACATATAATTATATTTTATTTGGGAATATTATAAATTTTATAATTAACTCACATCACTATTTTATGTTTTGTTTAGGTTTGCATAAAACATTTTACTTTAAGAAAAGAAAAAATAATATAAAGTGTAGAGTACTTGCCTTCTACATGGTCAACCAAAATTGGATATCCAACACCCCATTTTGTCAGTTAAGCCATGCCAGTAGTGATTCCTGATCACAGAGCCAGGAATAAGCCCTGAGCACTGGTGAGTGTGTAAAAAAGCAAATAACAAAAATTACTTCGCTTCAATTACAGTTCAGAATATTAAACTGTGTAGCATGATTGTTCATTTCTTATCTTTGGCTTATTTCTCTTTAGCTAGGGAAAATTAGGGATCAAGGAATAGTACTTGAGATAAGACACTTGCCCTGGTTCATCTCTAACACCACATGTGGTCCCTGGAGCAGCTCCAGGAGTAATCCCTGAGAACAGAGCTGGGAATCAGCCTTAATTATAGTTGGGATAAGTGGCCAAAAAATAAGTAACAACGAAATGATAGAAACATTAGTATGAAGGATTTTGCAGAGGTTTTGAGGTGAATCCAGAATTTTTTCAATATTTTATCAAACAACTAACCATATTTATTTATTTATTTATTTATTTATTTATTTATTTATTTATTTATTGGTTTTTGGGTCACACCTGGCAGCACTCGGGGGTTACTCCTGGCTCTACGCTCAGAAATCGCCCCTGGTAGGCACGGGAGACCATATAGAATGCCGGGATTCGAACCACTGTCCTTCTGCATGTAAGGTAAATGCTTTACCTCCATGCTATCTCGCCAGCCCCACTAAACCATATTTAAGTAGCTACACAGATGTGTCCCACTTGCTCTTTTATATTCTCTAGAAAATGAAGAGAAAAAAAAAGAAAACTGAGTATATCAACATAACATATTTTTATTGATAGAGGAAAAATAAATCCAAATTCAACTGAAGAAAAACTTAAAGAAAAATACCAAAGTAATCAAATTAAATTGCCTAAGTGTCTAGCCCAGAAACTTGGAGATGAACAGGAGCCAAAGGCCTTAAAAATTCATAAATGAAAATTATGATTATATCACAAGCATTCCAAATCAAGATCCACTAACATAAGGGCACACATTTGTTTAATGACTCAGTGCAAAATTTGTTCAAGTGAATTGGCACGTTTGTCTATAGCATCAATTGTGGGTGCTTCACTCCTGACTTTTTTGTTAATGCATCAGATCTCGCTATGTGAAAGGCAAGTCCAAATCATGAAAAGATTTAAATTTGTATTCAGCTGTAATTATTAGGTTGCAATTTTTATTAAATCTGAGCAGAGGCTTTTTCAGTCAAATATAAATAAAAGAGAGAAATTGTGGGCAATATCAGGAGAATAAGCAACATTAAAATTCAAAGTTTCTTCTGTGAATAAAATGTAATTATGAGGTCTCTGTTCATATAATAGACTGAAATAAATAAGATCCCTGAATAGAAAAAAATAATAAGAGTATCCTGTTATAATACAAATAATCTTTGCAGGTATTAAAAACATCCTTCCCAACTGAATTGAGAATAAAAAAGCTTTCACTAAAATTAATTTTGCACCTTGGAAGGTAAATTTACCTTTTGAATAGAATTCAGTGAAATGCATATATATTCAAACTTCTATCCAATAGGACTTCAAGAATAAATACACATATGTTTACATTTTCACATGAAAGGTAAATAATTTCATGTTCTTATTGAATATAATTGAAAAATAAGCCTCAGGAGAATAAGTACATTTGGTTGTTATATTGGGGTGATTGAAAATGAATGATAATCTTTGATGGGACAAGGTTTACCTATATGTATCTAATGGATCAGATTCTGCAGGCATCCTAATGACTTGTGTCCTGTAACTTAAGACCATTTTCACATGTGGTTTAAAGAATGAAAAGAAAAATACTATATCATGATCCTTGAAATTATATGAAATAGATGATTCTATGTCCACAATAAAGACTTATTGGAATACTCTCCAATTCACTGACTTACGTTTGCGTTGATTTTATGATAAATGAAGAGGTACAACAAAGATTGGGTGGTATGCAAACTCAAAGATATTTGCTATATGATCATGCAGAGAAATAACTGTGTTGAGCATTGTGATACAAAATACAACTATTTTGAAGTAAAATGTAAATATTTTATATATGATTTCTATAATTTTGAGTAAAAAATTATTTCTGCCAAATATGGTGGATATAATGTCTTATTCTCCTAGAAACATCCTTGTTACTTAAACACAAATTAATATAAACATCCCTTTTATTCTTGAAAGTGTCTTGGCTTTGGGTGATATAGTATATAATCATTGAAATTATTAAATAACTTTTGGTAGTAGCAATGGATGGTTTTAATATTAAAAATGCATTGCTATTATTCTGCTTTAATTTGTATTCTTTTTTTTTTTTTTTTTTTTTGGTTTTTGGCTATGCGCTCAGAAGTCGCTCCTGGCTTGGGGGACCATATGGGACGCCGGGGGATCGAACCGCGGTCCGTCTCCTAGGCTAGCGCAGGTAAGGCAGGCACCTTACCTCCAGCGCCACCGCCCGGCCCCTTAATTTGTATTCTTAATAATTAGTGGATTTTTAGTTAGGTTGTTTAAGGAGCAAAACCAGTGCAGTAGAATAAGACTTTATTTCTTCATCAAGGGAAACAAAGCTTTCCAATTTTTCAAAAACATGTCTCACCAGAACATAAAGTTAGAAACAATATTATTTGACTTCTATCACATAATTTCTGTTAGGTAAAGAAAAAGGTACCTAATATAATATTTACTTATATTAAGTATTTAATATTAATATACTATTTAATATATATGTATTTAACATACATTAATGATTTATAACATTTAATAAAATAATATCATTAGCCTCATAATTCTAAGACTGATTATGTGGACTATTTCTTGTACAATAAATAAGAGCTATCGTTAAAGAAACAGGATAATATCCTCTACCCATTTTGCTAACTAAAACTAAATTATATTTTATCTTTTTGGTGTCATGAGGGGGTTGAGTTTACACCTAGAAGTGCTCCGAGATTCCTTTTGACTTTGTGCTCATCAATTACTCTTGGCAAAAGTCAGGACACTCTGTGTGGTGATGAGGGTCAAAATTGGTACAGCTCCATACAAGCCACTATCTCTCTGACCTTTTGCTTACTTTGTTTCAACCTAAAAATTCTGGGCATATACATGAATATCATATCTATTTTACATGTCTGTTTGTTTATATACTGATCCAGCCTTTACTTAAACTTAAATATAATAGATCCATAAATCCCACCTTTTGACTAAAAATGTGATTTCACGGGAAAATAAAATAAATGTATTTATGTGTCATGGGGGTCTATGTAAAATCTACAAAGGATTCACAGCTATATTTAGATGGAAGACATTTAATATTTAATGATACGAATATTTAAAATTTAATTTAAGATGAAGCCACAAATCTTTTTAATTGAACATCTGGAACTGAGAATCCAAAACAATGCATCAAGTTATGAGGTTTTAATGAAGAGAGACTGGAAACCAGACAACACCATTTATAAGCTGAATCACCTTGAATAAATTATGCATTAATTAGATGTTTTGCTTCCTCCTTCCCAAAATTAGAAAGGTGTTATCTACCACAGAAAATAATTCTAATAAAATATAATGCAGAATAATCCCAAGTATACTGAAGGCACTTACTAATATTGAGGACCGTCTCTTTGTTGCCACTTCCAAAGGACATTGTTCTCCACACAATTCACCCAATTTTTACATTGTCTTTCATAAAAACATGCCATTCTTCATTTTAATGAAATAATCATAAACTAAATTGAAATTTAAACCTTTATTATCTATAAATAAAAGAGTTTACCAAGCAAATCAATAAGTGAAGCATCAGGATTATTCCATGAGAGAAAAATATATTAAAATATGAATCAGTATCCCTAAATCTAGAGCATCCTTAAAGAACAAGGATCTATAGCCACTTTATTTTAGAGATAAATGTCCAGTTATAAAGCTATTGTAAAATATCTTCCTGAATCACTTTTCTGTTTTATGAATGCTACATGTCCTATAGGTGTGTCTTTTAAAATCTGTGAGAAATTAGGAGATACAAAAGGAAAAATTACACTTAGAAGATTGTACTGAAGCTCATGAAAGTGCACTAGATCCTGAAATAAAAGGAGGAAATTGTATTGAGATTCTGGAGATAATTTTTTAGATAAACATGGATAGTTTATCTATTGACAAGAAGCTGGTATAAGCAGATCAAAGAGAGGGTCTTCAACAAAAGATGCTAGGAAAATTGGTTATTCACAAGCAGGAAATAATTAAAGAAATCTATATCCATATCTAATGCCTCTCACAAAAGTTCAAAAGTTAATACTTGGGGCTGAAATGTTGACGCAAGTGGTAGGGCATTTGCTTTGCACAGGCTAACCTTGGACAGAACAAGGTTCCATTCCCAGGTGTTCCGTATGATCCCCTGAGCCAGCAGCGATTTCCTAGTGCATAGCCAGGAGTAACCTCTGAGCATCACCAGATGTGACCCAAAAAGCAAAGAAACAAACAAAAAACAGTTAATACTCTTGGATTTAAGATTTTAGGACACTATAATTTACAAAATACATTAAGGAAAACATGAACAGTAGGCTCTAGATTTTGGTCATCATAGATGCTTTAAAGAGATAATTCCTCAAATTAAAAAAATAAATAAGTAGGGCTGAATCAACCAAAAATTTGCATAGTGGAAGAAATAGACTAAAGTACAAAGATACTATACTAATGGAACAAATATTCTTACACCATACATAAGATATAAACTATGAATCTAAGAGATATATTGCATTTACACAGTTCAATAACTATCAAAACAACAATTCTATTAAAATGGGAAAAGGAGCTAAATATTTCTCATGGAGATGACATAAACCCACTCAGTCAGCACAAGAACAAGAATCATAATCACTTTTTATCAGGGAAATGCAAACCTAAACCAAATAAGAAGTCATCTCACACCAGCGGTTATGGTGTATATTTAAAAAATTCATTACAAAAGCCCATGATAGTATATTTGTTGTAGAAGATCTTTTGGTGTTTCTTGTAGTGAGTATTATTCAGCTCAGTCTGTGTGGAAATTAGTATGACTATTTGTCAATTAAAAAAAAAAACTTCCATAAAATGCAATGCTTTATCTCCTTGTTAGCTATCCTCAGCCCAAAAGCAGTAATGGGAAAAATTATATGCACACCAAGAGTCATTTCAGTGCTGTGTATAATAACCAAGATAAGAGATAACCCAGAAACCCAAACACAGATGAGTCGATAAAGAAGACGTGGGATGTGTACACCTATACCACATAAATGAATATCAATCAGGTAAAGGAAAGATGAAAGTTTGCTTTTGCTACAACGTGAAGGGAACTAAGGGGAATCGTTTTGAGTGAAATAAGTAAAGGGAATAGTTACATACTGGAGGAGCTCACACATATGTGATATATAAAGACATAACACAAATTAATGGATACTATTGAATTGCAACAAACCTTTGTACTTTGAATATTAGCAAGATGAAATTCAAAGAGGGAAAAGGGGGTGAGAAATGGATTAGAAATGATAATAGGATTGTGAGAGATGATTTGAGCACTCGGAGGAGAGATAATAATTATGTATATGGAAAAATACTATTATCTGATTATATTGAATGTTCTACCAGGGGTCTTCAAACTACGGCCCGCGGGCCACATATTGTATTTATTCCCATTTTGTTTCTTCACTTCTAAATAAGATATAAGCAGTGTGCATAGAAATCTGTTCATGGTTTTTGTTTTTACTATAATCTGGCTCTCCAACAGTCTGAAGGACAGTGAACTGGCCCCCTGTTTAAAAGTTTGAGGACCCCTGTCTAGCCCTATGACTTCAACAGGAATGGAAAAAGGGGTACTGTGTGCTGAACATGGTTTTTGTCTTTGAAGTTACAAAAATATATGTACTAAGATAGCATATAGGATTAAAAATATTAATTAGTAGACAAATTATTCATTTATTATAATTAGTTCATCTCTTGTGTGGACTTGAAAGAAGTCAAGTTAAATCTATGCTGATGGGTCATAGGCCCTATTATTTCTGAAAGTGGAAGGAAGACCAAATATACTGGCTTTGTTTGCTTTAGTTTTTCAAAGTTCGCCAGGACTTCTCTGAGCTCCGCGACTGACCTTCAAACTTATACACCTCATTGCTTTGAATGCAGGTGAATATGCAGATGTTTAGACATTGAAATATTTTGGACAGCCTAACCCATACACTTCACCCAATCTGTTCCTCATGGAGCCCTTGGTGACATCAAGCCCTGATGTTCCTTAGAGTTCTCTGAGCTAGAATATTTTCCTCTTTGTCCTAAGATAATTCATCAGGGCATGTAAGGTCCTTGAAGTCTTCTTCTCCTGCTCTCCAGGAATATCCGTACATTCTTCTGATTGGTAACCTCGCTGTTACCAATCAGAGAACCGGGGACTGTGAGAGCGGATCCTCATCTTCCACACACACATTGATGTTCCACGAGATCTCTAAGGAGGTGGCACATTGTCATCATCGGGAAATCTTAAATTATTTCCAGTATTTTAGGTAGAGTTGGAAGAATAAAATGCTTGAAATACCTTTAAAATTTGATTGCATAGAACCCATTAAACTCATGGCCTCTATTTCTGTAGATCAAAATTTATTTTAAGATAATTTCAATTTAGTAGCCTGAGGAATAGCACAGTGGTAGGGCATTAGTCTTGTGTGCGGCTGACCCAGGAAGGACCTAGGTTTGATGCCTGGTGTCACATATGGTCCCCCAAGCCAGGACCAGTTTCTGAGTTCATAGCCAGGAATAAACCCTGAGTATCACTGGCCCAAAAACAAGCAAAAAATAAAGATTATTTCAATTTAAAGTCAATATTGAAAAATAATCTTCCCTAGTCAACAGGTTAAAATAACCAGTGTTAGACTGTGTTATAAATATTTTATTTTCCACCAGCAGGGCTACACTTGGAGGTACTCAAGGCTATTCCTGACTCACAGACAAGTCACATGTCTCACATGCTGTACTATTTTACTGACTCCATTAATAATACTGTAAGAGCACAGAGTAACATGCCATAATAATTTGTTATGCAAGTGGCCGGTGAGGTGGCTCTAGAGGTAAGGTGTCTGCCTTGCAAGCGCTAGCCAAGAGAAGGACCACGGTTCCATCCCCCGGCATCCCATATGGTCCCTCAAGCCAGAGGCAATTTCTGTGCGCTTAGCCAGGAGTAACCCCTGAGCATCAAATGGGTATGGCCCTAAAAAACAAACGAACAAAAAAATTTGTTATACAATCACTATCCCCAACCCCTTTGCTACTAATTCTTTTGGTACACTGGAAGACTATGAACTTAGAATTTTATAGGAGGGCTTGAAGAAGAGGTGAATTCTTAAGTTAAGCTTTTGCTTTATTGATTATTGAAATTCATCATAATAAAAACACGTTGCATGTGCCGGGAAGGTGGTGCTAGAGGTAAGGTGTCTGCCTTGCAAGTACTAGCGTAGGACGGACCGCGGTTCGATCCCCCGGCGTCCCATATGGTCCCCCCAAGCCAGCAGTGACTTCTGAGCATATAGCCAGGAGTAACCCCTGAGCATCAAACGGGTGTGGCCCAAAAAACAAACAAACAAAAAAAAACACGTTGCATAAACATTTCATATGAGTAACTTCTTTTTTTCAAGTCTCAGTCTTAATTAAGTTCCTGTCCTGTTAATTCTCACTACACCACTTATTAATGATTTTTTAATTATTTTTCTTGCTTTTTTCTCTTATTAATGATGAAATTCAGGAAAATCAATTGCTGCATCTTCTCTCTTTATTCTGTGATTTTTGCTCCCTTAGATTGTTTCTTGCATAAAAATGTTTTTTTTTCTTTTTTTCAAATATGAATCACTGAATCAATTACCATTATTTTTCAATTCAAAATGAGTTTGAGTTTCATTTGTTAAAGTACCATATATTTTGCTCTATAAGACACATCCTTCCACAAGAAGCACAAAGTTTTTAGAAGCTCTCTTCCCCTGCACTCAGGATGCTCTAGGTGGCATTCACTCCATAATACAAACTGGGGGCGTGCATCTTATGATTCAAAAAATATGGTACCTCCTTACAAATATTCAATTATCAGGGCTTTGGGTAAAGAAAATAACTAACATCATGAAGCTGTGTGAATGGTGAATGTATCAGAGAAGTCTTCTTTTTTATTAAAGATAATTTAAAAGGAAACTTCATTTTTCTTTAATGAATCACACTCATTTGTACTCAGACATTACCCTGCTGGCTCTGTGCTCAGGGATGCTGGCAGTGTTCAGCAGACCATATGTGATGCAATTTTTGAACCAAGATCATCCCAGTGCAAGCCAAGTGCCTTAACTCCTACACATAAATGAAAATATCAAGTTTAATAAATCATAGTTTATATTAAAGTTTTTTTTTACCAGATTATGAATCAGTTTTGACCATGTTACAGTAGATACAATGAATTAGTTAAGTAATATACCTGAGAAAGCAATGGAAGATTTAGAGTGCAGTTTTTTGACATTGGAAAGAACTGAATAGCTAACTAGAGATATTTAAAACAGAGTAATGAGAATAGTGAGTTAGAGAAATTTATAAAAGGAAAATAATAAGAAAAATAAGTTTCTTCTGAACAATTTGAGTTATGTCTGGAGAGTTTGAATTTGAATTATTTACAAGCTTCTTAATTTATTTCTCCCAAAGTTAACTATTTAAATTCTAAGTAATAACTTTTTCTTTAAATTGTAATATCTATGGCTCCCTACTGTGACAAAATTAAGTGCACTAAAGACAGGGTATCATCACCTATTTGGGTTGTCAATTACTACAGCATTTAACAGGTTAATATTCAAAACTGATATTTCCCTGTACTTATAGAGGTCTACTTTCTATTTTAGAAGTGAGCAATTCACTTGTGTATTTTTTTAATTTTCAAAATGTGTGTACATGAAAACACATTTGACTATATATAAAGTGCATATGCATGTTTTAATTTCACACCTTTTATATTTTTAAATATCAACAATTTTTTTTGTTTTGATGTTTTTTTACTTCAAGAAAAATCCTATAGTACTTAGTGCATAATCCTGGCTCTGTGTTAAGGATTATTCCTGGTGGGCTTGGTGGACCATCTGGGATATTGGGGATTGAACCTGGATCAGCCATTTCCAAGGTAAATGCTCTATACCCTATACTATCTCTATGGCCCAGAACCGTTATTTTCCATAGAAAATATTTTAGTTTTATTAACTGGCTTATCACAAAAAGACATACATATTTATATATAAATAATTAAAGTTTTATATCAATTATCTTAAACTTGTTTATTTTAGATTTTATTTTAGGATACGTTTTGCTTATTTTGCAATATTGCCTCACATATTTTATGCATATCCTAGGCTATTTTTCAGAAAATAACTTCATTTGACATCAAGATATATTTGAACATCTCTGCAAGATGGAAATGTCTTTTTTTTGGTATGGGAAAAGAAATGTTCCAGAATATGATGATATTTGCATTTGATTTTTTACTAATGACCTAATTTTTCACTGCTGTGGGTAAACTCTAGTCTAATGCCATCACTGTGATGCATTGATGGAGATTTACTTAATCACATAGTTATATTAATAATTTTTGTTACAAGTTCTACCTTAGTGATTTTAAGAGGTTAACATTCATCATGCTGTATCTTGTTGGCAACACTTCTCCAAAAAAACATTAAACATGGAATTGATTTCACAGTTGTATTAAAACATGAATCTCCTGGTAATGTGTCATTGGTCAGGCCTGATTCCTCTTTGCTGTCACCCCCTGTTCTTTTTTCTTGGAAGAAGGCATGTGAGAGGCATGGATTTCCTGAGGATACTGACAAGTGAGAAACCATCCAAAGGAATTCTTGGCATGGCTGAGGTACAATGATGACTGGAATCTCTTATAGGAAAGAAAAGGTAGAAAGAACTAAAAAAGTTAGACCTGTGAAGTGGATATTTGAAAGATATATGGTTATACATGGTATGTTTTTTTTCCAAATATTTGGAAACCAGGAGTTCAGAATAGGTGTATGACTTTCAGAGTAGGATTCATAAATACTGCTATTCTTCGTGGACAATCTTGGAAGTGACACCTCAATAGAAGTCTTAGCTGCTCAGGGGAAAGGACCTCCCCACCCACCCAATACACACACACACACACACACACACACACACACACACACACACACAGAAACATGGGAGCTTTCCACATGTGATGTACAGACACATCACCTGGCTATTTCCTTCAAAGGAAATTGAAACCCACAAGGTGAATCACTGGTAGGACCTGAGTTCCCTGCACCACAGAGAACTCTGGTGAATGTTTTTTTCTGTACTTCTATAAGTACTTCTATAAGTACAGAGAAAAACATTCTGTACATTCCTCAGAGGGAATGTTGCTTAGAGACATTTTCTAAACTAATGGGTTTTATGACCCTAGTACTTTCTCAGAATATTCCATATAGAATACAAGTAAAAACTGCCTAAACGGGAAAAGGTTCATAGCACACTATTGGGGAGCCAACCAGTAGAACATCAACTGGCCTCTAGATTGGAAGAGTTAGCTTAATGTGTTGTGTTTATGCAGACTTTTAATCACAAAATAGCTCTCAGTTAAGAAGGTTGTTCCAATACTCTTGCTACAGGTAGACAAGCATTGGTGGATGTTGTATTTTCTTTCTTCAGAGAGACAGGGGCAAGTATCTGTTCCTGCAAATACCATGTCCTCGAACTTCTTCATGTAGCTCATATTCCAGGGCAACATATTTGAACCTGCAGATATTCATCCTGTGCATTATAGATTTTTCTCACAGACTTCACAGTCCACCAAAGGCACATTTGTTTAGCCCAGGTAACCTTTGGGACATATTTTCTATTCATTCTTTACACTCAATTCTTTTCTTCAGGTTTCATTGTGATTCATTAACACTAATCTGAAATAATTTCAGGTCACACCAGTGATTGTCTCAAGTCATTCAATATTTAACAGAAACAAAAAGGTAAAAACTTAAATAATGTTATGTTTGAAACCTTTTTTCACACTTTAGGTTTGATACTTAAATAGGAAAAGCTAGGGAAAGATAGGAAGGTCATTTAATTAAGAGATTCAGCAATGCCATGAGGTTCAACTATGTCTTCAGTTTACAAAACAAATTACTCTTTTTGTTTTCCTTTATATGTCCAAGGATCCTAGCTTGTGACAGTACTGGAGATTTACCTCACAGATTCAGACTTACACTTATTAAAATTCTGAGTATCCCTTTATCAACATGGATCCCAAAGAACAGGAAGTCAAAGTACCCCAGCATGTGTGTCCAGACTTTCAACCCTCTGTTTGTTGAACAGATATCTGATGTCACTAAGCCATTTCAGAGGCCTTTGAGTTCTTTCAAAAGAAGTGAGAGAGCGTAGTAGAGAGGCTGGGCACTTGCCTTGTGTGCAGCTGACCCCTGTTAGATTCTCTACAGTTGCTTCAACCCCACCAGAAGTGATTCCTTAGAACATAACCAGGGGTAATTAATAAGCACCTCAGGTGTGGCTGCAAAAAACAAACTAACAAAACCAAAAAGCTAACTGGCAATCTCTGCTTAACCACGAATTAATGTTCATGAACTCTTAACTTAATTACTCTTTCCATTAATATTTTATATATTATTTTATATATGTGCCATATTTTTTCTATGTATTCCACATAGATATTTATTCCATTTCTCTATTAACATATGTCTTTGGAAATTGTATTTTCCTAGTGCATCAATCACTTAGTTTTTTTTTTTTGTTTTTTTTTTTTTTTTTTTTGGTTTTTGGGCCACACCCTGTGACGCTCAGGGGTTACTCCTGGCTATGCGCTCAGAAGTTGCTCCTGGCTTCTTGGGGGACCATATGGGACGCCGGGGGATCGAACCACGGTCCGTCCTAGGCTAGCGCAGGCAAGGCAGGCACCTTACCTCCAGCGCCACCGCCCGGCCCAATCACTTAGTTTTTCAACAAAATTAGTTGATGAGCCCAGGAGATGGCTCAAAAAGCTGGAGAACATTTTACAAATGCAAAAGGCCCAGGTTTGATCCCTGACACCATTTAGAGCACTACCACCACCACTATCAAGTACTGAGCCAAGAATAAATGCCTGAGGAGGGTGAGAGGGAAACTGGGAACATTGATGGTAGGAAATGTGTTCTGGTGAAGGTTGTTGTACATTGTGTGAATGTAATTCACTCATGAACAACTTTATCTGTGGAAAAAGAGTCGATTATGAACAACCTTTTAACCATGGTGTTTAAATAAAGAAACTATCCCTGAGCACTATCATAAGTGACAAATAAAAAAGAGTGGTGAGTGCAGTTAGAGAAATAACTACACTGACAACTATGGTGATAATATCAATGAATGAGAGAAGTAGAATGCCTGTCTCAAATATAGGTGGCGGGGAAGGATAGGGAGGTTGGGGGCATTGGTGATGGGAATGTTGCACTGGTAAGGAGTGGGTGTTCTTTTTATAACTGAAACCCAACTATAATCATGTTTATAATCACAGTGATTAAATAAAGATATTATTTAAAAAATAAATAAATGCTGTATTCCACTGCACATATACACATACAAAGAAATGTAGAAAATATTTGGTATTTATTTATATATATCAAAAAAGGTCATTACATCTACATTTATGTAAAACATCCATGTGGTAGATCACCCTGTGGTTTGGGGGACTCTGGTCAACCACAGAATTATTTTAGTTAACTATTTAAAAAATGTCAAATTTTTGGACATGTCAGACTACCTACTAATATAGAGACAAATGGCACCATTTATTATTTAAAGAGACAATAAAAAAATCAAATGACATTAGATTTTTGTGTGTTCAATTATTTGAGGAGGATTTAAAATCAGCTTTGAATAACTAGAATATTTTCAATTCTATATACTGAAAATAGGCAAACCTGGATGCTAGATGTTGACATATTCTAAGGGACTGCAGAAAACAAGGTTTTTTGTTGATAGCCTAAAACAGTTGTGAATCGAAGGCATAACTATTTTTAGCTGGAATAGAAGCCTTGCCATATATTTATTTGGCATGGGGTTTATTGGCCATATTTCATACTTTATCCATACACATCCTGAATAAATGACACTTCTGTGTTTCCACCAATCAATCTCAACCCTCAAATAACTGAGAGCTTCCATGGGACTGCTGCTGCTCTCTCTATCCCAATGAATGAGGTGGTTGCTAATTCCCAGTGTTGTACAAAAAGAAAAATGTTGTCTGTAATATGAAAGTGACAGTTTGAGGCTTCATGGAAAAAAGGTTTTTTGAAATGATGATTTCTTTTCAACGTTTATTTATCCTGCTTTTTTGTTTTGTTTTGTCTTGTTTTTGGTGTCACACATAATAGTGCCTAGGACTTATTCCTTGCTCTATTCCCAGGGTTCTCTCTTAGCAGGACTTGGGGGGGGGGTCATATTAAGGGCCTGAGAATGAATTTCCATTGCCTTGTGCAAGACAAATGCTTTACCTACTGTACTATCGCTCCAGCCTGAAATTTTTATTTAAAAATTATTCAAGTCAAATACCAAAAACAATGTATAATGTCTACTAAATATTAATCTTTCATTAAAATTTATGACATTTAGAAGCAGCATTTGAACTAAATTTATAGCATGCAAAGGAAAAAAATCTGGTGAGAAGAATATATTAATTTCCTAAATAAAAATCCAATCTAAACAGATGTGCTTATTAAAATTTACTAGCATGTTTCAAAATGCAAATGCTTAGAACATTTTAGACTCATTCTTTTATCTTTACATGCTCCTCCACTTTTATACCTTAATATACTAATTCTTGATTCCGTAAATTGGCTAAAATATAAGGAGACTATTAAACTGCAGTTTATAATTTATTGATCATGGTGTCAAGATAGTACTGAGGAACACTTCACCTCCCCAGTTAGATTACTCTGAGGCTGAATAACTGAATTATTTTGTATCAGGCAGAGTTGCAGGAGAAAAAAAAGGTCCACATTGGTCAGTTTCAGTGATGTGTGGGGTCTCAGCTTGCAGTTGCACACAAGAGATCAGACTGAGTCATGGGGAAAGGTGCATTTCGGACAGGTGTTGTTGAACAATTCTTAGATTTTACTGAAACAGTGAAGCTTCTTCCTGTCTGCTGCTTTACCTGTCACTTTAATTAGTCAGGGTTTAACATAAATCACCTGAGGGCCAGTGTTGATTAATTAATGGTACTTCTGCTAATTAACTCAAAAAAGGTGAAAGAAAAAGTAAAAGGTAATTTTACAGAGATGAGAATAGGCTATGTATTCTACAGTTCAAGGATAGAGATCATTTGTCCTTAGGGGACCTAATTAATCAATAGAGAAGGGGCACAGTCACATGACAAATGACACGATGTGTTCCTGAGTAACCAATAGGAATGGGTAATAGTTTCATTTCATGTCTTGAGATTGTCAAATTTTTCTCAGATGTAATATGTTTGATAATCAGCAACCCCACAAGGGGCTGAAAGATAACCCGCAAACTACGATCTTTTAGCTCAATGAGGTGATGAGTCGGGGTTAGAAAATTGAGAAAAGAAGAGTTTTCCCTCACTTCGAATGCCTCCATTGATGTGAATTATGTCATCTGTCATCTTAAAATCTTGGAATCCCTTTCTCCCATTGAACTTTAAATTCTACCCACTCAGGTAAACCTCAGTAGAAAAGATTTTGATGTTTGTCTGACTCTTTGGGGGCAATCTATTCACCATGTCAACTATATTATAGACTTATTAGGTACGATGTTAGACTTACAAGACTCTGATTCTAAAAATACTTAAATATTATTTGCAGGACTTGTTGAATTTAGTATTGGAATTGATGGTCTCAAGTTTTCATATATTCCCTTTAAAGAGAAAAGGCAGGCAAAATAAATCCCTAAATATTATAGTATGGTTTCCTTGGTTGTAAATAAATACCCAATTAAAGTGTTAAACAATGTACAATTCAGAATAAAATTTGACTTGGGACAAATTTTAAGTAAAATTTAGAAATAGTTCCATTTTTTCCTTTTTTAGCACATTTACAAAAACAGGTAAAATAAGTGCAGATGAGTCTGGATATATCATCAATATTCATATGTTCAGTGTGTATATTGAGTTTCTTTCCAAATAGGACTTTTTGAATCCAGGCCATTTGAGAACTGAAACCACTTTTTTTTTAAATACAGTACACCCATACAAAATGCAAGGGTTTGAGTTATTCTAATTTCAAATAGTTATAAACTATGTTCTCTTTCTCCCCTGAATTTTAGTGAGTGAACACTGGATGAACACTTAAATGCTTCTTTTTTTTTTTTGTATATAAGCATTCAATTTTACAGTCAGTGTCATTTTGGTTTTAATTCAAGCAGAATTGATTTATATTTAAGGGAAAGATATGGACTGTAACTAGAAAGTTATTTGACACCCCTACATCAATTCATGCGCTGATATTTTGAGTTCAGGCTGTAGGTATCAAAAGGCAGAGTTTGGCTCTTGAATTTTCCCAAGCCTTAAGGGAGATTTCCCAAGAACTACAAAGGAAAGAAAAATGTGGGTACTGGAGGCTTTGCCTTGAATGCAAATGGAATCTGTTCATTTCATTCACAGCAATCTGTCACCTCTGAGTTTCTCTTTCTAGATAGAAATAGGGGATAATGCTGGAAATAGTAATGCATAAGTGGACAGGGCCTGGCCATTAAAATGTTTACCATTTCCAGAAGGATGCCTGCAGATGTTATAAAATTGAAACTGGAGAGGTGTTAGAATTGTTGCCGCTTTCCATTCATTTGAATGACAGCAACCCAGAACTCTGTTTCATGGTTTTGTGCAGAGGGGCAATGCATTATCTTTCTATCCTTCTCCATGGGATCAAATAGTATTTTTGTGAGGATTACATCCCCATGGTTAGCAGCAATGGAACAATTACTGGGAGGTTTGAATGCCAAGCTTATTTTCAAATTCACCTTCTTTACAATGGTGGAGTCGACTTAAAAATTGAAATCCCTGTTATGTAATTGATTTTTAAAAGTTTTGAATAGGAAACTCTTCCTCTAAAATAAGCAGAAGAAAAAGACTCACAGGAAAGGAAAGTAGCAGAAGAGAAAAATATAGGTGTTTTGTATCATTTAGAATCCCTGAAAGATTGTAGGCATGCCAAATACCGGTATTTACATACTCATTTTGTACAAGTAATTTTGTCAGCACTTTTTCCTAAATGAGGAAAATGAAGCAAAGAAGGTTAAGTGTATTTTTTCCAAGATCTACACACTTGGTTCGCCTGAGGTTATAAAACCTAATGTTTTTTTTTTCTTTCTAGACAACATTCTACCTGGCCTTGAATACTGTATTTTCAATAAGCCCTAAGTGAAATAGTACTATTTGGCTGATAAAGAAATATTTTTATGTAACAAAGAGATTGACTTTGATAGTAACAAAATATGGAAAGTTATTCCAAGCACATTTTTCAATATTATAGAATATGATACTCAAGAAGCATCTCACTGATAGCCATTGCTAGAGCCATATCCGGTTATGTGCAAATGGCAACACTCTTTCTCCAGCGTTTCATTAGACATATTTCCTGAAAAAAAATCATCTTTATTTGCAGTTTCAATTTTCCTGTTATTTCTGAAACCCCATTGGGATCAAGTATCAACTGCCAGGACCTCAGTGTCATCTTACTTGTCTTATCAATATTTGATTTCCTGGATCACTCTTGCCTTCTTTAACCTGCTCCTTATTTGGCTTTTAGGACACTGGAACCCCAGCACAATGGGTTAATGACTATCACAGGAACAATTTCTTTTCTATTCTCCTTCTTACCATTTCTCTTCGTTTTCAGTTTCTAAACACTCCTGTAGCTTAGTGTCATGTCTATCTATATTTTCTCCTAAATGACCCTTAATCATACATTCAAGTATTATTTATATGTTGATAAGACTTGACTATGTATCTCAAATCTGGGTATCTTCAAAAACTACAAATTTATATAAAAGAAAGGAAGAGGGGAAAGGGCTGTAGGGTCCCCTCTGAGTGGCTCCTTGGTGGAACTCTGGGAGAAATGGGATTCTTCTCCTTTGAGATTTTTTAATTTGGGGTTGGTGAACACTTGTTATAGGGTTTAGTATGAAGGGTAGGAAGGCAGAGGATGGGGAATTGAGATGATTCTTTGGCACTTTTTGCTTAAGAAAATTTTATGTGATCTCGTGTATGTAAAAAAGGCAATCAACTCAAATATTTACTGATAATAAATCATAATTATTTTGTGAAACAGACATTCTGTAGACCCTACAATCTGTTACATGGCCCCATATGGAGTCACGACCCACAGATTAAAGAACCAGGTTCTAAAAGAAAGGAAGGCACATCTTTGCAAAATTGAATTTTTCTTTTTTCTTTCCCTTTATTTAAATTCTAATGTATTGGGTCTACACAGTGTAGAATAATGCAAAAGTGATTTCCATTTTTTGTTTTTAAATTATTTCAAAGATAGAGCAGCTTGAGAATAAAAATTCTTCTCTCTTCTTTCTCTAGTCTGATGTTCAGCTGTTTAGTGGATGCAACATGAGTTCTGAGTCTCCTTTAATGTAATCTTTGAAGCTTAAAAAGTATGTCAAGAATTTTCATGATTCTAATTTTAAATTGTCTTTCAACATCACACACAAACACACACACACACACACACACACACACCAAGCACTTGTTCGATGAACAGGCAACGTTTGCCAAGGATCTGAGTGTGTGTGTGTGTGTGTGTGTGTGTGTGTGTGTGTGTGTGTGAGTGTGTGTGTGTGTTTCCTTTTTTTATCATGTTCATAAAGATTTCGGCAGGTAATCAACTTCTGATAAGTATTTTCTCCTTGACTAAGAAATAATAAAAACAAGAACATGACTTGCCTCCAGATTGTTCCCATTGAACAAGATGAGGTGATTTTTCCCCCACCATCTGATGTTTTAAGCATCTATGGATAATTGCTCCATAGTCTTATATTTAAATGATCTTTAGAAGATAACACTTTCTAAATCTCCTTCCCAGAATGTTATGCAAGTAGCATTTTACATAATCTGCATAAGAATATAGAGCTACACTAAAAGTTGCTGAATCCTGAATGTGATTTAAAATGTGTTATTAAAATGTAGGCTCAATTTGACAAAAATATATTTCATATCTTTTATATTGGATTTTGCATTTCTTTCATTTCTAAAGTCCTGGTTCCCCTAAAGCAAAGGAGGGTCCTTTCTTAGAGATGTAATGAACCATAAGAGATGCTTATTGAAAGATGCCCTAATAATCTCAGGGAAACAATGCAATATCTTCAGGCATTGGTCAAGATATTACTTTAGAAGATAGTTTAGAGGTCCCCTCCTCCTTTTTTATTTTCACATTTAATGCAAACATTAGAAATGGACACCATTTAGGGAATAGCATAGGAGATAGGACCAAAGTACAAGATTTTGTTAATTTCATGATGACTTGTCCACTAAATCTTGACTTTTTAAATACCATATTTTTTAGGGCTGGGGATATTCTATTACTTAATATTCTATTACTAGATATTATATTTTTCTATATTCTATATTATTCTATTCTATATATTATTATATTCAATTACTTAATTTAAAAGGTACATTTACTTGTGAGTGTGTCAGTTTCAAGACATATAAGCTCACTATTAAAGTAAAAGCATTACAAATGAGAATTGATAATTTTACAATTTTATATAAAATCTTGTCTATTTACTCAACAATATATATTAACACCTTATGTTTCCCTTTGATTGACATACTTAACATAAAATAATAAACATGAAAATTTCCAAATTATTTTGTATATTTGATTCTGAGAAGTGCAAGATGAAAAAAATATTTTTAATGATTTATTCAGAAATTATATTAAACATTTGTTTTTTCCAATAAAATGCAATAGGTTCCAGATATACAATAATAAAACTAACAAAATCCCTTCTTTATGGAGCTTGCATTATTCTGGGACTAAGGGTAAAATGTGCAAAATCATGTTGATTAATGATAAATGCATCTAAATAAAGAAAAGTCAGGGAAAGGGATAAGGCTTCTTTAGGAGTCCTCAAAAAGATTTCTCTGGAGAGAGGATGCCATGTAGGCATGGCCTTAATTAAACTCTGGATACCAATCTAGGCATACATTGACACAATTTCTCTGAAAAGAAACAACAAATGAAAAAGCTCTGAAGTTGTGTGCTCAGGGAAACTTAAGGAACCCCTAGAATCTGAAAGAGGGATAAAGAAAATGACAAGTGAGACCATCTCTCTGTGCTTTGTGGTCCAGGATTTGGTAAAAGACTCTTTTTAGTAATAAGAGGTCTCTTGTTAGCATAGAGAGGTTATTAGAAGTGCAAAGGCACTTACCTTTAAATGCAATGATTTACTGCTCTTTAGAATCTCTGATATATTTATTTCTAGATTAAAAATAGTCTCTTCATCTTGAATTCACTGTCTATAACACAAGGCCTAGCAAAATTTTAATGGCAATGATGATAATGGAAGTGAGACCACGGTGATGATAATGAAGGTGTTAATTAAAAATGTTAGATAACAAGATAAAACAACCGATATTAAAATCAACACATAGAGGCCAGAGCATTGGCACAAGATGTAGGGTGTTTGCCACGCACAAGCTAACCTAGGATGGCCCCCCAGCGTCCCATATGGTCCCTCAAGTCAGGAGTGATTTCTGAGTGCATAGCCAGAAGTAACCCCTGAGCGTCACAGAGTGTGGCCCAAAAAGCAGAGAGAGTGAGAGAGAGAGAGAGAGAGAGAGAGAGAGACAGAGACAGAGACAGAGACAGAGACAGAGATAGAGAAAGATAGAGAGAGACAGACAGAGACAGAGACAAAGTGTCATATGTTGACTACTCAGTAGGTCTATAGAAAAATGGGTTGCAGCTTATACTCTAGCAAATGCTCCACCAACTGGAAGAACATAGGTCATCTCTGTTCCCATCACTGTGTGCAGAGAAGAGATTTATGTGATCAGAGAAATAAGTAGGTTGCAGATATGCATGCATTGTTTTCTATGTTGGTAATACAGCTCTATATTTTACAATGACCTCCAGTCTATGGTCATTGTAGAATATTAGATGAAATACTTTTAATACAGAAAGAGAAACTAAAGGCGAGTAAGCCTATAATGTACTTGGAACAATACCATCAGATAGGAAACAGCTGGAGCTGAGCTTGAGCTACATCCTACAGCTCTCTAAAAGATGAGGATAATTAGACAAAGACAATAAAAAATAAAAATTCCAAAATGTTTATTGGAATAATTTTATCACAAATAAGTGTCAGCACTGAAAATAATGGATTACCCAGAAATAGCCTAATGTAATAGGTTATGATTTAATGGACTTTTCTTAAATAATCTCTTTGGTAAATTTAATTCAAAATGATATCTTGGTATTTTAGATATAATTCCCCAAATTAAGCTACCAGGCATCATTAAAAAAAAAGTTTGCATTTTTTTTTGTTTCCAATAAAAAAGAGACCTTTAGAAGAAAAATTCTAGTGTTTTATTTTCTCACAAGCAATTTATAGTTCCCATTTTTCTAATGAGATTAACAGTACCATTTGCCTTCTTGGATATTATTATGGGAACTGTCACCTTAATGTACAGGTAACATCATTTTACAAGAAAAATGCTGCCTTTAATATCATTTAACTGATAGCAATTTTATTTGTTAAATGTCGACTATGTACTTTTCAGTGATCCAAACATATTTTTCATCAAGTTGGCAACTGGTGGAAAAATCTGTTATTACAAGCAGAAGGTAAACATCTATAATAACAGTTAGGTGAAGAAAACTATAATGATCCTTTTCTATAGTGGAATAAAAGTTAATCACTGTTTTACAACTAATTTAAAACATCACTTCAATGTAAGTGTCTAAATTGCTACAATATGTTATTTTGCACTATGAGTGAATGTATTGCTCAAGAAAACAATACAAGATGATGGTAAGAGCTATAGTATCCTAACAGATCAAGAAAAGAAAAAAAAAGTAGAGGTGGGCGAAGGCATACTCATCTGTGATTAACTTCTGGTTCTGCACTCTGGAATCACCCCTAACAATTCTTTTGGACCATGTGCAGTAATGTAGATTCAAACTGGGAGAACAGCATGCAAGACTAGCACCTTGAAATCTGTGTTACCTTTCCAGTCTGCAAGAGGTGAAAGTTCTAAACACAGATACACATCTCTGATACCCATTATCAGAGTGGCTAGGCTATGAGATAAACAGATATCTGAGTAAAGACATTTGAATAAAACACTCACAAATTAAAGAACATGTCTCTGGAAAAATAGAGAAATAAAAAACTGTAGCATTTCTTTATATTTTCTACCACATAGAGGGTTGCTTTTATATCAGTCAGAAGCCAGTTTCAAGAATCAATTACTTAGGGCTGAAATTTCAAGACAATGTGTGTTGAGGCACAATGAAAGAAAAAGGCTAAAACGTTTTGACTCTCTGAACAGGTGAGGTATCTTTTTAGCTTGCCATAGGCTAGCAAAGCATTCTTCAGTTGTTGCAAGAGTCTACTTATCCCTCCAGAATTGCTAACCTTTAGTAACCTTTGAATTTCTCTGGACCAGAGACTAATGGTGGGCAACATGTCTGGTTCCTGCTGTTTAACTCAAAATCCTGTTAAAAAAAAAACAAGCGAAAAATGAACACGTTTCTCAAAAGGCCACAAAATAAGCAAAGCTCCTGGGAAACATAGACACAAACCCACAAACCAAGACAACTCCTAAAGAGACAATTGGGAGAAGATTGAATATTAAAATATGGTGTATGATAAACCACTCCTAATGAAACATCATCCCATCAGAAGACCCCTTTCTTCCATGTTCATCTATCTGATCAGAAGAACACTTTCAGTCACTTTCTGGCCTCTGAATGTGAATGCCATGACTTCACATTGCTGGAGCAGTTTTATCTTGAATTCCTCCTTCTGAAGTGCTGTTGCATATTTGCATGGAGTACAGCAGCATCAATCACACATTTCCTTGTCACTGAAAATAAACATGCAAGTTTTGCATGTGGTGAATTGAACTACTAGTGAGTTACTTCAATTGTCAGCCTCTATATTTGGTTCCAAGCATGGATAGAGATATTCTATCTCAGCATTAAAATGAATGCAGGTTTGTAATAAACATCTCCAGGCACTCTAATATGAATCATAACTGTATGCCATGCTCTTTGAGGATTTTAGTTGATTTCTATTTGATCCGTGCCACTGTCAAGAAGGGAAGAGAATTGTAGTGCTGTGATATTAGAGATCTTGAAATAAATGATGGTCTTTTCTGCTATCAATTTTTCTTTTTAATTATTTTCTAATAAGTCAAATTTGAACCTTTATCATGCATATGGTTTGGACACTTTGGAAATCAAGGATTCAATTTAAAACCTGATACTTCTGAAACATTTGTTTCTAAATTACAGAGCACTCCCTCAGTCACCAAAAATGCTATTTTATTATTTATTTATTTATTTAAGTTTTATGTTATTATTTTTGGGTGGGTTGGGGCCACACCCATTTGATGCTCAGGGGTTAGTCCTGGCTAAGCACTCAGAAATTGCCCCTGGCATGGGGGGACCATATGGGATGCCGGGGGATCTAACTGCGGTCCTTCCTTGGCTAGCGCTTGCAAGGCAGACACCTTACCTCTAGCTCCACCTCACTGGCCCCATGTTTTATGTTATTTTTTAAGTCATACCAATGGTGCTCAGGGAGAATCCCTGACTCTGTGCTCAGGGATAATTCCTAGAGGGGCTCAGTGACCAGTTGAGTGTCAAAGATTGATCCTAAGTCAGTGGTGTATAAGATATTACACTATCTTTATAGCCCCAAGAAAACTATTCTTTTACCTTTATTCTTTAGCCACAACCAACTGGACTCAGGGTTTACTCTTAGCTCTGTGCTCAGAGGTCACTTCTGACTTTGCTCAGGGGATCAAATGAAGTGCTTGGATCAACCCAAGTTGACTGTATGCAAGGCAAATACACTGCCTGCCGAATTCTATTCCTGAAACCCATGCAAACTATTTTTAAAAGAAAAGGTGACTTTTTTTTAATCAGTGCTAATGATCAAATACAGGTGTCATGCATGGAAGGCATTATACTACTGGGCTGCATCCCTAACTCCAAGGGGAGGAATCATTTTTAAACTCAGTCATTATTTATTTCTCTTTTAACACTCTACCCTTTGGTATAAATATACATACATATATATATATATATATATATATATATACATATATTTTTGTTGTGTGTGATGTGCAGTGGTCATATTTGATGAGTCAAAAATATCAGGTGATCCCTCTTCCTTTTTCACAAACCAAGTTCTGTATCTTTTATTTCCAAATCACAGCTTTAAAACTCTTAGCTTTTAAAGCATTAACTCGAGTCTCCTGAAGAATAGATTTTAATGGAAATGGAACACTAGAAGAACTCCCAAAGGAAATATCAAAGACAACTTAGACATTCCAAGTCTTACCGCTGTCTTGGGAACAGAAGCGAAAATCAATGCCTGATCAGGTGCCAAATGCAAATCACCAATAAAAGAGAAACAATCCTCTGGGTATAATAGCAAAACTGGATAAGGTGACACCTGTGAAGAGACAGAATCTGGAAGATTTCTTAGATTCTTCTATGGAGTAAGACTCCTGAAAAAAGTGATGGAGACGTGAGAGTAAATCTTGAATTCTAGCTCACACTGCATAATTCAAAATATATGCAAACTTTAAGGAAATGATATATCCCTCAAATTCTGAAACAACCTAGTAAACTATATGCATGTTTTGCGTTAGTTAAAGCTATTGTTTATCTCAGCAATATTCACAGTATTTGGACCATAACAAGGGCACAGGTTAAGAACAATTTTTAATTTAAAATATATGAGAAATAAGTAAAGTGAATATAAGCTTTTATAATCATTTCATAAATTGTGTCTTTCTGTTTTTCTAGTAATTTCACAAGTAATTCTTATACCTCAATGTTCATTAAAGTGTTATTAAAGTCAATCTAAAAATAGCAAACTCACAAGAACATTCAAATATCACATTCTAGAATTACTATGCTATTTGATGGGGTTTCATATCCATCAGTTGAATAGAATAATTTATTACAATCTTTATAAATTAAAGGGTTATAAGTAACATACTCCTGATGGTTATTGTCACTAGAAGTTGCAAAGATTAACAATTAAACACTTTAGAGTCTATCCAGAAATTCTAAACTAGTACTGATAACTTATGACTGAGACAGCATGTCCTGAACTTTACTTTCTTGAGCAATGATGAAGGAATTAATTTACTAGGAATCACACAGACATTAGCCCAACTTGCCATCCTTTCCAATATTTTCTTCCTTTTTTTATCTTTTGTGAAAATGGTCAGCACTAGAGCAAACTCATGAGTTAGCAAAATATCATTTTCCAGTACTACTTTCTTTTAGATCCTTTTAAACAAACAGTGTGTGACACATGTACAGGCAATATTAAGCAAGAAAGACAGCATCCTACTTGGGTTATTTTTATGCACATGCTATTGGTGCTTGTTATTCTATTTTTGGAAAAGTTGAGGGACTAATGGTATGCCTTGATTAGGAAGGTTGGGTATGTGGGCATGTAATTCAAATAATCCATATGCTTGACCTGAGTGTAGAGATATTTATGTTAGCTTTTATTTTACTGTAAATTATTTTATACATAAAAGAGTGATTGGAGATGAGATATAATTTCATAAATTACTGATTTTCTAATAAATTGATGTTAATGAGTAGCTTAGTGCTTACAGTTCTTTCTTTATACTTTTAGAGTCTTTCTCTCCTCTCTCTCTCTCTCTCTCTTTCTCTCTCTTCCTGTCCATGGACATATATCCAAACTATTATGTTCTGCATAATATTGTCAAAGAGCTCCTTAAGTGTCAATCATGTTCCAAGATATATAAAGAAAGCCACTGGAAGAATATATGAAAACAGAAACATCATCTTAACAGTAATCTTTCAATGAGAAGCAGGCATAAACATTCCTAGATTAGATGAAGTTATTCAATGATGAAGGAGGATGGAGGAATCCCATGAGGTAGACTCCAAACCCCAGAAAAGAACAAAGATTTTTCTTGATCCTTGGGAAATATTTTTTCCAGCAATGTGGCTAAGAACTGATAAATAACACATACATATGTTTTATCGCTCATGTACCCAATTTAAAATGAAATACTTTAAAAAAATCTTTGCCAGAAAAATAGCAAAGTGGTTAGACCATTTACCTTGTACATAGCAGACCTGGGTTCAATCCCAGGCATCCCATATGGTCTCTGAGCCTGCCAGAAGTAATTTCTGGGCACAGAGCCAGAAGTAACCCCTGAGCTCCATTGGGTATGGCCCAAAACAAAAACAACAAATAAAATAAATAAAATTTTAAATTATATTTGAACATGTGTTTCCTCTTTTCCCTCTGATGTTCATGCGCAGTTGGTCACGTGGTCTCAGAATTGGGTGCTTTGTTTTGATATGGGAGACCCCAATGGTAGAGTCCTGGCGTCTCACTCACCAGTGAGATCAGCGGGATCAGTGCCAGAACCACCTAATGTGATTTCACACATGCAAGATATGTGCTGAACCAATGAGCCTCATCTTGAACCTCCAATGATCCCTTTAAGAAAATGTTTACCCAGTCTAAGAACCCACAGCCCAGACCATAAGTAATATATATATATATATAATATATATATATTTCTTTGATTTGTATAGAATGTGTATATTGGCTTCCTATTTTCTCTAGAATAAAATTAATAGTGTTTATTATAATAGCAGCAAAGATCACAACTATTTTATATAATTTTGGGGCTTTAACTGGAAAAATGACAGAAAGAATGTAATTTTTCAAAAGATAGCAGATAATTTCTCTACGTCATTTGAGAAGAAATGTTCATAAATGAGTTTTTAAGGAAACTTTCATATGAAGCATATGTGTGCTATAGTATACAAGCAGGCACAGAAATTCCACAATATTTCTCTGAATTATTTTCTGCTTGATATTCTGTAAAGAATGTATTAAATAATTTACTCAAAATTTTGACCAAATCATCATGTTGTAGATATGTGTTCCTAGTGTCAATGAAAATAGAAGGATATTTTTCAAACTCTTCTGTATACATATAGTCTATAGTAGTGGTGGGAATTGCCCTAAATCACTGTCACTATATACCTTAACTATAACTATGGAAGGCATGTAATTCACATTAGTCTCAATAAAAATAAAATAAAATAAAATCTGGAAAAAAGAAAAAAAATGCCTTGAAGATTTCCTTGAAGCTTATATTTGAAGATTTCTTTAAATTTCCCCAAAACACCTCAGTCCACTAGGTCAGTTCATCACTATTATCCACTAACACTACCACATGACATTCATCTTATTTTCTTGCCTTCCTGTTTTAAAAAATTATGTGTATATATTTAATTACATATTATATTGAAGATTAATAGAACACCATAAGATTTTGTAAATACTAATCTTTCATTTTATAAAGCCTACTTTTTGAATTTGACTTCTTTTCTTTTTACAAATTTCAATTATATGATTTATCTAAATTTTTTAAAAACAGAGGCCAACTTTTAATTTGGACAAGCTAATGCTAATTAATATAAGAATAATGAAATATTTCACTTGATATTTGTATCATCTGTTTCTAAATATCTAATGCACATCTGTTACAGAAAATAACTTGATTTTTCATTGCTGTTTTTTTGTGAGTTTTTTTTCTGGTATTAGATAAAGATATAAAGTGGTGTGTGCTTCTAATCAGTTGGTGAGTGCCACAGTAACCAATTTTAAGGATTAGTTTCTTTAATATTATATGTTCTTTTGTACTATAAATGTAGAAGAAAAAATATTAGATAAATTTATACAAGGGTAAGAACACTATTTTTTACTTGAAGCAAAGCTGACTATATATTTTGTTTGCATATTCTGGGTTGTGATATTTTTGCATACTGACTAGAATGTTAGAATTTATTATCTATGTTAGAATATTATATGTTATACATTAGAATGTTAAAGTTTATTATCACTTTAGATTGGGGACACTATTCAGATTTAAAAACAACCTGCAATTTTTTTATTAAAAATGAATTATATACATTCCCCCTGTGATTTCTAACTTGGTGTATCTGTGGAGATCTGCTTTATGACCAAGATAGTGTCAGTATTGGCAAGTTATTTATTTCTTTTTTATTATTGTTGGCCCATATTTTAAACCATGAATTCTCTCTACTATCATTATTTCATTATAACACATATTAATATAGATTGTGCTCTCTGCATTTACTTCCCTATTCTCATCAGCATATGGTGTCCTGGCTTGCCCTATTTTCCTGCTCTCTTTTATGTTGACAGCACTGCACTAAGAAATTAGAAAGAGAACAAGGAGCTCCAGCAGAGATGAGATTCAAGAGAATGCTATTAATAATGAGCTTTTCTCTTGTCAGGCCCTGGAATCTAAATTTTGTCCCTCCATCCAGCAAGTCTATTAAAAGAGCTGTGGCTTTTTCTGAATCCATCTTCTGGTTTCTCTCTCTCTCTCTCTCTCTCTCTCTCTCATATATATATATATATATATATATATATATATATATATATATATATATATATATATATATATATATATGCAACAGATAAATCTCTCTGGAAATGTCACCCTAAAAGTTGAGTACTTTCTCCCTTCCTGGATTCACATTCACAAGCTTTCTCCTCCCTGCTTGTTTCCTAAAGCCTTCAGAAGTCTTCTTAGAAGGTACTAGAAATAGTCTGCCCTGCTTCTTTAGTTCAGTGAGAATAGAATGTTTTGAATTACTTATGCCATGGTGGCCAGAAATAGAAGTAATTGATACTTTGGAAACATGAAAGAACATTGTGTTGGAAAAACATTCCCTATGTCTCATGTTTTCTAACTATGCTATGCATCATCCTTGGACATGCAGTGGACTATTGGAGAATGATTCAGGCTTGGCCATTAATTTTCATCTCACAATTTAGTTTTTCACTTTAGTTTTAATCCTGCCCTTTTTTTTTAACGTTTTCTGTTGTTGCAGGGATGGGATATCCCTCCCACAAATATTTTGTTTGTGGTACTCTTCAGAACAGGCACATTACATGTCCAGTGCTTCCACGGATGGTGGCCAGGGCTTACACACATGGCTGTGATGTGGACACCACTTTTGTTGTTATGCCTACTAGGGGTTGAACACATTAGTGTAGTGCTTGCTCGTGCTTAGTAGTGCACTATTACAGCACTAGGAATATCTTAAACAACAGGGACATCAGAACCACAGCTGTTGCATGTGGGATCCACAAGTGGTTGCTCGTATAAACTCCTTAGAGCAAGAAGTGCTTTAAACATTGAACCATCCTGGGACCCAATGTATACAACATGAATAAAACTCAGAACTATAAGCAGATAATATTATATATGATGTGTTATGATAGGATATATCATATAAATATAGTATGAAATTTTTTTAACAAAATTTAACAGACAAGTAGAAATGGAAAACTTAGAAAGTTATCAAACATATAGAGCAAACAGAATCAAGTTAAAGGAGAAAAATATAGAATGTGAATGAGTTCTAATCTCTAAGTATTATAAAACAAAATAAAGCATACAAATGAAAAAAATGATCAGAAGAATTTGAAAAATATTTACCAGAACATCAAGGTGTGTTTCTATGTAGGACCCTTAAAACCAGCATATCAATGGACATTAAAATCTCACTCTTTGCACATTATACCCATTAGTGAAATAAAATCCATAGAATAAGATCTTAAAATACACTGGGCAGAGAGAGAAACAAAAAGAGAAAACCAAAGCCTTTTAAGAAGAAAACTGGTACTTGAGAGATGGATATAGAAATGGACAGATAGATAAGACAATATAGTTTTCCATACATGAGTACATGCAAATGTGGGAACCTTGAGGTACTGGAGATGAAACTCAGGGCCATGAGTGTGCAAAGACTGTGTTCCACTCCCAATGAGTGCTCTCCTTAGCTCCTGTACCCTGGATTTTTGCTGTTGAAGATTATTAAGGAAGTGAGAATAAATTTTTGTGATTATTCTGAACTCAAAATTAACCTCAGGTCTGCCTAATGCCCATGATAAACTAAGAAGGCCTGTATTATTTTATTTTTGCTTAAAAAGATAAAGAGAGAGCAGGAGAGCAAGAAAAGAGTGAAAGTGGAGAGAGAAAAAGAAAAGCAAGGGGGGAATGAACATGATTGTAAAATAGAAAAAGAAAGTAACAAAAGAGTGACAAAAAATAAATGTTACTTTATTTTACTTTTGCTTTGCATTTTTATTTTTGTTTTGATGAGGCCAGATTCTAACCTCATTCCATCGCTGTGCTCAGGATTTTTCCTGGGATTACTCAGGGCAGTACATGGTTACAAGGATCTAACCTGGGCTCTTTTCATGCAACACATGTTCTTATCCCATTGAGCTGTCTCTGTATTCACAAGAATATTGAACATTTTAAAGAAAATTGCTAAGTATATTTAAAAGCAGCTTTCAGTGGATGCTAGTTAATCAGTAGGGGCTGGGCTGTAGAGGAAGTACAACAGAAAGGCTCTTGCCTTGCAAAACACAGCTCAAGTTTGATCCCCAGCACACGTGCATAACATTCAGCACACATTCCTGAATAACACCACCAGTGATTCTGAGCACAGAGCCAGGTGTTACCCCAAACATCTGGCCCCCAAACAATAAAGAAAAAAAATATTAGATATCAAAGGGATTTTTTGTTGGCAATCTGGTAAGCATATTTTCAGTGGGCCATATAACACTATGCTTTTTTTGCATTTATTTGCCATTTTTTAAAAAAAGATAATAAAATATTTATTTAAGCACTATGTTTACAAACATGTTTGTAGTTGGGTCTTAGTCATAAAAAGTAAACCACCCTTCACCAGTTCAACCTTTCCATCACCAATATCCCCCAACTCCCTCCTCCCCTACTCCTGTCTGTATTCAAACAGGCATTCTACTTTTCTTACTCATTAACATTGTCATGAGAGTTGTTAGTGTAGTTATTTCTCTATCTGAACTTACCACTCTCTGTGGTAAGTTTCATATTGTAGGCTGGTCCTTCCAGTCCTAATCTCTATTGTATCTGGGTATTATTACAATAATTCCTTTGGTTTTTCTTAAATCCCACTAAGGAGTGAAACAATTTTGTGTCTATCTCCCTCTGACTTATTTTACTCAGCATAATAGTTTCCATGTTCATCCATGTATAGGAAAATTTCATGACTTCATCTCTTCTGACAGCTGCATAATATTCCATTGTGTAGATGTACCACAATTTCTTTAGTCATCTGTTGTCAGGCATCTGGGATGTTTCCAGATTCTGGCTATTGTAAATAGTGCTGCAATTAATATAGGTGTGCAAAAGGCATTTTTTGTATTGTGTTTTTTGGTTCCTAGAGTATATCTCTAGGAGTATTATAGCTAAATCATATGGGAGGTCAATTTCCAGTTTTTTTGAGGAATATATATATATATATTCCTCAATATATATATATGTATATGTATATATACATATATATATATATTGTTTTCCATAAAGGCTGGACTAGACGTCATTCCTACCAGCAGCGTGAAAATACCCTACTTGGAGATCAGGTTGAAATCCTAGAATAGAGAGTGACTTTTTTATCTAACTTTACCAAACATCTCACATAATTTTATCTCTAGAGGTACTCACTCCAATAAACATTCAACAAATTTTAGTGGAAATTCCACTTTCTTCTGCCTGGTTTCTTTTGTAATCATTTTCAATGTTTCCTACTCATCTAAATTAGTTATTATCTTAAACATTTTTAGTGTTCTGTTATTTCTCTGACTTTTCCCATCTGCTGTCATCCTCTCTCCTTTTTCCTTTGTCTTAGTCTGTTAGTGTGTTTATGAGATTTTTTTTGCCTTTAGTCCCAACATGCTAGAGTTGCAAGAAGAAGAATAAAGGAAACATGTTTCTCAATTCAATGTTTTTGTTTATTGAGAGAATTACAGTTGATTTCAAGATTAAGGGTAGTTATCTCTTTTGATGTGAGGAGTAAACATTCCACAATTTTTATAATAGAAAAGAATGAAATTTAAGACTAAATGAATACAGCTACCCTTCCTTTACATTCGGGATGTCTTCTATCAAACTGCTTAAATGATATATTGTAATAAAGAAACCGAGAAATAGGCACTTTTTTTCTCTCACTGACTTTCAGTAACACAAATATGGTGTCTGTGTACTTCCTATTTGTACCATCTTTAAGAAGAGGCATTTTTCAAATAAACAGAAATGTGAGAACTGTAGTTACTTAGTTTATTATGCATTTGCAAAGTTATAAAGAATAATGTAAGGGTAAATTATTTGGATATTTGTTTTTACATAGATTTAAAAATATAGCTGTTTCTTCTGTGTGCTTTTACTCAGATCATTTCACTGCCAATAATATTTGAATTTCTTTAGTTTTTCTTCCCTTGCTTTATACATTTTCTTGGAAATCTCAATCATTGCTACCACTGACCAATTACCAGTATGCAAGAAGCTTTCATATTAAAAAAAAAACTAATCTTGTTCAATTCTCTGAACAGCATAACTACATTCCAATTCCTCTCTAGACACTTGGATCCTAATTATTTTCCATAAACTCAACTTATATCAGTTGATACTATTTTTGTCACAACTTGGATGTGACTATCATAAGAAGCAGTTTCTCTGTACTTCATAAACGTTCTTTGAAATTATTCCAGCCCCCCAAGAAGAATCCCTGTCTATAAGCTTTCATGAAGAATTAGAATTTCCTATTATATTCCTGCAACAGTATACTCAGTTTATAACTAAAACTGTGGCATCCTTAATAAAATATGTAAAATAAACATAAGAAAGCTCCTATAGGTGGAGAAGGAACAGATGAAGAATACTTCAAAGCTAGCATGACTTGGTTATGAGTAAGTGCCCTGTATTTTGTTTTATCTTACATGACTCAGAGTTAGCGGAAGAAGCCAGACAGCTCAAATGTAAGCAGTAGAAAATAAGCAAAAACCCCTTTATCTGGATAAACAGCAATTAAAGGAGCATCTTAGCATAGTGAAAACTTTTCTGTAGCAATCACAATATGCCAGAAAAGCAGCACAGAAAGACTCTGGATACTCAATAGCAAGGACCAAGTGGAGAAATTAGGCTTCGGCTTCTGCTATGTCCAAGAGGTGGAATGTTACTCTAATGTACCAATCATTTAGGTTCAGATTCTGGAAGGATGAGTAAAGAGCTTTTATTCCATCCCCAATGAGCATGGACAACACACACACATCCATGCACACACAGAAAAATTGGTAGATGTGCCTATGGTGACAATAAAGGTTGAATTAATATCAGTGTCATGATCTGAGTAGAATCCACCTGGCGTGCTAATCACAGAACCTTCAGAGGAAAACTTTGACAGTTTCTAGAGTGAGACTTTTCCTCTGCCTCTTAGTGACAGCATTGTGCAGAGGGAGAAAATCCCAGTGTCACTGAGCAGAGAAAGGGTGGTGCCACTTTTTGCCCTTATCTACTGTTCAACTCAAAAACGTATTTCCATCAGACTCTATTTAGAGTAGAACGGTAGAATATCAAAAAGATTCCAATTTCAATAGAAAAATCACTCTTCATAACAACAGCTGGATCTGGAAACATCAAACCAAATGATACTCAAGAAATGTCAAACTGGGATGAGCCAGAAAAAATTATCGGATAGATTTAAGAGTATCACAAGATGGGTCTGGAGCGGTGGCACAAGAGTTTTGGCGTTTGCCTTGCAAGTGCTAACCTAGAACAAACTGTAGTTCGGTCCTGCGGCCTCCCATATGGTCCCCCTAATCCAGGAGCGATTTCTGAGCGCATAGCCAGGAGTAACCCTGGGTGTGGCCCAAAAAGAAAAAAAAAAAAAAGTATCACAAGCCAGAGAGCTAGGACAGGGGTTCAGTCCTGCACATGGTCATCCTAAATTAGACCCAGGGCACCACCAAGAGTAGGCTTTGAGTGAGCACAGTCAAATGTGACCTCAAAATTAGGATAAATAAGTAAAGTCACCTAAAAATGCTTCAGTGGAGGGAAGCAATCATGCAGCAAGTAGGATATTTACATTGAATATAGCCAACCTGGGTTCAATCCATATTAGCCTATATTATCCCCTGAGCACTTCCAGAAGAGATTCCTGATTAGAAAGCCAGGAATAAGCCCTGAGTACCACCAGCTGTGACTACACACACACACACACACACACACACACACACACACACACACACACACACACATTTTTTAAAATTATCTTTAAACACTATGATTACAAATATGATTGTAGTTGTATGATTTCAGTCATGTAAAATGCACCCTGCTTCACCAGTGCAACATTCCCACTACCAGTGTCCTAAATCTCCCTCCTGCCCACCTCACCCACACCTGTACTCGAGACAGGCTTTATACTTCTCTCATTCATTCACATAGTTAGGATAGTTCTCAATGTAGTCATCTCTCTTAACTGCACTCATCACTCTTTGTGGTGAGCTTCATGTCATGAGCTGCACCTTCCAGCCCTCATCTCTTTTGTTTCTGAGAATTATTGCAAAAATATCTTTCATTTTTCTTAAAACCCATAGATAAGTGAGACTATTCTGCATCTATTTCTCTCCCTCTGACTTATTTCACTCAGCATAATAGATTCCATGTACATCCATGTATAGGAAAATTTCATGACTTCATCTCTCCTTATGGCTGCATAGTATTGAATCAGTATGTATAAAAACACAATGACTAATATAATGATTTCAAAGGAAAAATACAATAGATTAGAAAAACAGAGGAAAGGGTCATGATCTGGAGGATAGAAATAATATTAACTATCTATTTGAACTTTAGATATAAACAAAAAAAGACCCAGTCTCAGTGCTTCTGTTGATTATAATAGATAATGCCACTGTACTATTTCTAGTCATAGAAGGAAAAGGGGAAGGCAAAGAGGAATGCTTTTATGATTCTATTACTCCAGAAAAAAAAATACTTAGACTACTAAAAATAAATTTGTAGGAAAGGAGAGTAAACCATATTTGATTATGAAAATCTACAGAGCAAACTCTTACTCAGTTACATATAATTCAGATTGAAAGCTTAGATTTTCCCTAAGTATTAGAAAAAGAATGATTATTAACACTTATTAGATAAGATACTGGATGTGTATGCCAATGCAATAATATAAGAAATAGAAATAAAGATGTTAAAGAAATATGAATTTCAAGTCATTTTTCAGTGAAAAATGTCTTTTTAAACTTTATGGTTATTATTTTGGGGGGTTGGACCATACTTTGAGGTGCTTAGGGCTTACTGTTGGTTCTGCGCCCAGGAATTATTCCTAAAGGAGCTCAGTGGCCCATATGGAATGCCATGGATTGAACCCAGGTTGGCCATATGCATGTCAAGCATCTAATTCACTACACTTTCTCTCCAACTCCCCCAAATAAAATTGTTTTAACATCCATTTTTCTTTCATCAAAGATATTTCGGAGGATCTTTATAAGTTCTAGATTATTATACACACTAACATCATAACAGAAAATATCTTCCAATGCTTAGGTGAGGGTGGTGGAAAGAAAGTCATGATTATATTACAGAATAGGACCTATATAGAAAGCGGTGAGTTTAGTGAGCTATTTAAATCCTCTTTTCCCTAAATATTTTGTATGTTACATTGAATTTTCCAGGTAATTACCTCTATTCCCTACAGGGCAGTTACTATGGACTTTCCCTGTATTTGTTGATTTTACCTAGTGAGCTTTGTATGCCTTTAAAGCACTCATTGGACTCAGTGAAGCATTCTTGGCCCACAGGTAATGACTCATTTCTATTATCCTGCTGAAGGCTCTGCCCTGAACCCAGGACCACAGTGCCTGTCCATACTCAGCCACACTCTGAGGCTCTAGCCAGCAAAGCAATAGCTTGCAGTTGCACATAAAAAGCTAATTTAAAAAAGGGGGGGAGTTCATTTCTAAAAACTATTACAGATGCAAGGCTGATTAAATTGTATTTTTTTTCCAAGTGGCTTTAGGAAAGAATTTGTTGAAGTTGAACTAAGTGAGAGACACAATTGTTCCTATTTACAGTGGTCAAGCTCTAATTTGCAACTGGGATTTTAAGAAAACATGTAAGCCCCTAATTGGCAGTTCCATAATTTATGTCATGGATCCCGTTCAGAGTGTGGTGGCAAAAAGTCCAGACAAGGCAGGAAAGAAAAATGATCACATCTCTGCTTGCAAGGAAAATAATTTAGACTAGTTACTCATGCTTTATGACTACTTTTTTTTGGGGGGGGGCCACACCCGGCAGTGCTGAGGGGTTACTCCTGGCTCTATGCTCAGCAATCACTCCTGGCAGGTTCGGGGAACCGGGATTCAAACCACTGTCCTTCTGCATGCAAGGCAAACGCGTTACCTCCATGCTATCTCTCGGCCCCGATGACTTCTTATATTGGAGCACCAACAATAAATTATTGGTGACCATATAAGAGGACAAAGTAAAACTAATATTTGAAAAATATATACATTTTACCAGGCAAAAACATCCATTTCTACATCTAATTCAGTGCTGCCAAATTGTTCTTGAAAACCCAATTCTTTGCCAGATAACCATACCATGTAATTCTAAGTATATAAGTGCATTGTTTTCATTCTTAAAAGTTGAAGACAAAATAAAGAGATTCTTGTATATGGGAGTTTGCTCTCATCTTCCATTTCCCATTTCTCTGGAAAATCTTAATAAAGACTACAATTCTGCCTAAGCACTGCTGTAGTGGCCCCAAAGCATAACAATACATAAAATGTGCAATCAATTCTCTAGCTGTATATATATATTCAAAGCTTATAAACAATTGTATAAATACCTGGCAGTGTTCAGGGATTACCCCTTGCCCTGCACCAGGAATCAGCCCAGGCAGGTTCTAAAGGCCATATGGGACACCCAAGATCAAATCTACATTGAGCATATGCAAGGTAAACATCCTACCAAGTACCCTACACACTATGTTATTACTTTGGCCCCTGTATCATAAAATATAACACTATTATAACTTGTTAGACCGTGGAAATACATTTAAATAAATAAGTGAAACAGGCGATTCCTATTTGATTTTTACATATCGCTGCAACCCACTTTTACTGGCTTCTGTTAAGGATGCAGATGACACCTCAAGGTAAAAGTGCACATTAAGCACATGACCTGCATTCATTAAAAATCAGCAAATAGTTCACATTAGCTAAGAAAATGAAATGATAACTTCACATTCGAAGGTGATATTCCCATAGCTGCAGAGTGACTGTAAAATTCTTTGCAAACCTAATCAATCGCTGCTTCAGATGTGGTGGAGAGGTTGTAGCTTCAGTTCTTTTCGGGCTGTGTCAAAAGTCGAAACAACTCCCCTATTATTGACACTTTAGAGATTTTTTTTTCAATGCTTCAAAAGTACATTTACTAGGGGCCAGAGGTGGAGGCGCAGGAGCTAAGGCATTTGCCCTGCAAGTGCTATCCTAGAATGGACCTCGGTTTAAACCCCTGGCCTCCTATATGGTACCCCAAGCCAGGGGATATTTCTGAGTGCATAGCAGGTGTAATCCACCTGGAGTGGGCCAAAAGCCAAAAAAAAAAAAAAGAAAGAAAGAAAAAGTACATTTACTAATAAAACCCCTTACCCTGAATGCTAAAATCACCAGTGCATATGAATTATTACATTATATTATTATTACACCTATTATTAATTCTCCAGAATTTCCAAAGGACAGTGGAGATTCTCAGCAATGCAAACCTGATCTGTCTCTGAATTTAAACCCTGTGGTAGTTCTATTGTGATGACTCTCTTAGCTGAAGAAAGGAGAGAGGCTTCACAGAGGCTTTAGAGACTTGCCATTGCTGAGGTCAAAACAGTTATAATATGTCTGGAGTTATGGTATTTTTGCTCTATAAGACACATCTAACCATAAGATACACATTGTTTGTTTGGTTGGCTTGTTTTTGGGCCACACCTGGTGACACTCAGGGATTAATCCTGGCTATGCACTCAGAAATCGCTCCTGGATTGGGGAATCATAAGGGACTCGAGGGATGGACCCACTCCCCCCAGGGAACCACTTACAAGGTAAATGCCCTACCACTGTGCTATCACTTTGGCTGCACATAGTTTTTAGATGCTCTCTTCCCCTGCACTCAGGCTTCAGCTCCAGGAGGCATTCACTCTATAAGACACATTTTGGTGGTTGGGGGAGGAATGTGACTTATGGTACAAAAAATATGGTAGATACCAGAATCTTGTGATTCTCCAATATAGCACCTATGAATGGGCCCAATAGTAGACCCTGAGCACCGTCAAGTGTGGCTGCATTCCCTGCCTCTCACAGATCACACACACACAATATTTGATAGGTTTCATTTAATGGAAATTTGAGGTAATGTTGGTCATACTTTTCACTTTTTTACTGACTTTCCTATTCCAGACTCAGGGAAGAGATCACATCTTTAGAAAATTGGACATAGTAATTTTAAATTTAGGTTCCAAGACTTTTGTACATCTTGTATGGTCTATTATATATACTTAATTTTACTTGAATACCGGGGTTGATAACAAGATGAGAATATCAATCTGTTATTCTCATAATTATATTTTATATTAAATTATAAATCTTTAAAATTATAGCTCTCTTGATCTATGGCGATAACAATATTCAAATTGGGTTCAGTGTCAGATAAAAATAATTAAAATGTACCTCAAATACAGCATTTAGTATTGGGTGGGAACCATCTATCATTTCTTATAAACTATTTTTTAAATATGAACAAATAAAGTAAAATGAGCAATTGCCCACTTCTGAGGGATCTATAAGGGATCACTAGTAAGTTTTATAATCTAAACCTATATGCCTTTCAACTCTGATCTCCCAGCTTTGTCTTATATTTGAGAAATAGTCCCCCCAGGAATGTCCACACATACTCTCTGATCACTTATTTGAAGCTATATTCTGCAAAGATCTCAATGAGGCAGGCATGATTTTCCATGTCTTGATATGGTCTCATTGTGATTCATTAACACTAATCTGAAATAATTTCGGGTCACACCAGTGATTGTCTCAAGTCATTCAATATTTAAATGAAGAAAGCTTCTCATGGCATTGCTGAGTCTCTTAATTGAATGACCTTCCTATCTATCCTTAGCTTTTCCTATTTAAGTATCAAACCTACAGTGTAAAAAAAAAAAAGGTTTCAAACATAACATTATTTAAGTTCTTACCTTTTTCTTAATCTTCTCTCCTATTAAGTAATCTTTTGCTGCACTTCATTGGGTATTAAGAGTGCACATCAGTTAATTGCGACATACCAAATGCTTTAATTAAATTTATCTGCAAGGCACAGGAGCTTGGTACCATTGATGAGCAGAGATTAAATGGCAGCATCTCAACACTGAAGTAATTTTCCAAATTCTAGGGTCATTTCTCCTAAGTGATCAAATGAAATTTTCGTTTACTTTACAATTTTGTTAAGTGATCATCATTGAGAGGCACTGAATTAGACTCTTCACATGTTTAGCTGGGAGTGCTGAATATGAGATAATACCTGGTAGCAGAATCACATGTTTTTTCCCCAGCTCCCCAGAATAACATGTTGATCAGATAATCCACCAGTGAAAATCCTACAAAGCAATTGCTCAATGCCAAATGTCATATAGCAGTGGTCAGCAAGCCGCAGCTCGCAAGTCACATGCAGCTCTTTACACTTTTTATTTTCTTTTTCTTTTTTTTTTTATTTAAACACCTTGATTACATACATGATTGTGTTTGGGTTTCAGTCATAAAAGGAATACCACCCATCACCAGTGCAACATTCCCATCACCCATGTCCCAAATCTCCCTCCTCCCCACCGACCCCTGCCTGTACTCTAAACAGGCTCTGCATTTCCCTCATACATTCTCAATATTAGGACAGTTCAAAATGTAGTTATTTCTCTAACTAAACTCATCACTCTTTGTGGTGAGCTTCCTGAGGTGAGCTGGAACTTCCAGCTCTTTTCTCTTTTGTGTCTGAAATTTATTATTGCAAGAATGTCTTTCATTTTTCTTAAAACCCATAGATGAGTGAGACCATTCTGCGTTTTTCTCTCTCTCTCTGACTTATTTCACTCAGCATAATAGATTCTGTGTACATCCATGTATAGGAAAATTTCATGACTTCATCTCTCCTGAAGGACCTATACAAAGAAAACTATAAAACTCTGCTCCAAGAAATAAGAGAGGACACGCGGAAATGGAAACACATACCCTGCTCATGGATTGGCAGGATTAACATCTTTACACTTTTTAATGCGGCTCTTCTGTGTGCTGGGAGGCCTCTCCAGGAGTCAGGACTCTGCTCCTAGCCTCTGTCAGTGTGCGCCCTGCTCCAGTCGGGTGGGCGTGACTTTCTGTGTGACTTTCCTCCCGACAATGTACCATCCTAAGAATTTTCGGTTTTAAAAATGTGGCTCTCAAAATAAATTTCAATCGTGGTTTTGGCGAGATTTGGCTCAGTTGAAAAAAAAAAAAAGTTGCCCACACTGTCAGATAGGGACTGTAAGAACACTAAGTATGAAGGAAGATGAGGTAATGAATAATACATAGAATAATCCTGCTATGGGTCTCCAAACATCTGCCTAGAAACCTTCCTCCCTTTGCAATGGGGCTTAGAGATGGGGTTTTTGGGAAGCTTTGGGTAACCAGCACGGAGCTCTGGATGGACTTTATGTCTCTATTGCATAGACTTTGCTGTCTTGTGAGGATATAGGAACACAAGATGGTATCAGAAAGAGAAAGCAGAGTTGACTGTTCTTCTGAACTCTGAAATTCACTGCGTAGAAATCAATGGGATTTTTGTTTCAGTAACAGGAACGCACTCAGACAGCTGCACAAGAGCTATTGTCAACAATTCCACATAGAATTGGATGCCTTTCAGCTGGTCAATATGATTGAAATCAATAATGTTGCCTATATTATTATCGTTCTGAAAATCCTTATTGGATTAACACATTGTGTCAGACTAAAAAGCTAGTACAAGACAAATAATAAAATAGAGGATACCCAGTAATTATGTTGGCTAGTGGTGAGACATTTTTCCATTTTGTGTTTCAAAAAAAAGAGAAAACAAAACAAAACAAAAAACAAACCTAAACATCTGTTTTCTTGCTGTCATGGTGATATCTATTTAACTGACATTAAAAAAACAGGACAGGCAGCTAAATTTAGCTTTGAAGCTCGGCAGATGTATGGGTGTGCTAGTTTTCTAGGATTGGTGCAACTTTCAAAAATAATGTTCAACCTCCTATAGTCATTCCGTCAAAATAATGTGAGAGGCAAGTGTATTTGCTTGTATATTTCTAAGCATTTATTTACTTTTTTAGAGGAAATCATAATTTGTCCAAATATTAAGAACTAAATTGTATCTTATTGAAGCAGAGAGTTCAGAGAACTTGTTCCAGGTACTAACAACAACTCAATTATTCTAAAGTTTAACCCAGATGTAGATTGTGACCAGGAGACTTATTTTTGCAATTAATTGAAACATTTTAGAATGCCACTTGGACCCAGAAACCCAAGTGACATGAATCATATTTAAATCTGTACTTGACCATAGTTTAATGTCATTATTCAGATTCAAGGGAAAATTAGAATTGAAAAAAGCTTTAAAATTCAGGAACTCGAAAGAAATAGGAAATATCTACTTTCCCAAGCCCATGTGCAATAGTTAATATTCCTGCCCTGGCATTAAATAATTCAGTTGGAATCTCACATAATTAAAGAATCTTGATATCATTGACATATCTTGTCTGTTTTCATTGAAACACACAGTAGGTGACCCAAGATCAGAGGGTCACAAGTACAGAAAATTATTTAAGCCACAGAACTAGCAAAACTCAGATAGGCAAGAAAGAGGAAGAAAATGCACTAAATAAAGAACTCTATGTTTAATAAGTGTATTTTAACTGTATTGTATAATTGACACATAACATAATTAGATACATGAAGAAGAAGGAAGTGATATTTCTTCTATACTCACCTGTAAAGAATGACCCTAATGGCTCAGTAATTGCTCTAATTTTATCGGTGATTCTCCAGCTACAGTAAAGTTGAAATGAAAAACATAACTTTATTGCTTATGAAACCACATTTCACTTAAACATCTCCAACCAGTCTGGGGTTATTATTGCATGCTTGGTTGAAATAAAATTTCAACTGAGCTTATTTTTGTAATGGTTATGACTCAACAGAGCCAATAAAAGGCAGAGCCTATTTTCAACCCTTCACCTTGAATAGAGATAATGGCAAAGAATTCTCTAAAGGGTCTTTTCATTCCCTAATTTACTTTTACTTTTTTTTTTTATTTTGTTTTGTTTTGGGCCACACCATACCGTACTCAGGGGTTACTCCTGGCTCTGTGCTCAGAAGTTACTTCTGCAGGCTCTATGGACCATATGGGATGGCAGGGATCGAAACCAGGTTTTGTTTTGTTTTGTTTTGTTTTGTTATGTTTTGTTTTGTTATGTTTTGTTTTGTTTTGGGGCCACACCAGCAGTGCTCAGAGATTACTCATGGCGTTGTACTCAGAAGTTACTCCTGGCAGGCTCAGGGGAACATATAGGATGGCGAGGAACTAACCCAGGTTGTCTCATGTCCTACCTGATATACTATTGCTCCAGTGTTGTGTATGTAAACATTTTATGGGATTATTATGTTACTGACCCTACCCTGATCGGTGATTGTGCCCTACCCTAGGGTGTGACCTGGCATTCTGCCCCCACCCTAGGGTGGTACCTGATTCTGCTCCCACCATTGGGTGGTATCTGATCCCACCATTCGGTGGTACCTGATTCTGGGGGATAAAAACAAGGGTCTGTGGAAGGCGAGGAGCTTTATGGCTGGAACTGATACTGAGGTATTTGGGCTTCAGTCTTGTCCTCCGAATAAAGCTAATATTTTCACAAGCCTGACTGTCTGCAAGCTGTTTACCCACCGCTTCACCTCAGAACCGCCAGCTGAACAGGGTGGCAGACTCATGCTCCGAGCTGGAGGGGAAAAGACCTCATCCTCCATCCCTCCATCAGTCAACCGCTTCAGGGGCTGACTTGCAACACTCCAGAACCCCCCTTACTTTACTTTAAATGAAAGTGAATGCCAAAAAGATGGAATAAATGTCCATATATTCAAGTCATCAACATTTTAATTCAATAGCACTGGGAAGAAGAAAATCTCACTTGGAAGTTTACTAATTCTACTCTTTTTGCAAGATCTGTGACGACTGCCTTCATCTAGAGATCAACATTTTAGAAGGGAAGAGAAGGATGTATTTCATTATGGTTCCTAAAAGCCAATTCAAATGCTTGACCACCTTGACAGAAAATTTCAAAATCACTGAAGCAACTTTGCAATCATCGTCAAGATTTCACAGCTTTTCTTTTTCCAGAATTCCTGACCAACATACAAAAGGAAATAGTGCACTTGTCTTGGAAAGTCACAAGTGTGCTAACTCGAGGAAGGACCTCTCTGTGCAATTTGGTAAATATTGGGGATACTTGCAGACCTTGTAGCTGTCTTCATCACTGTGCTGTGGAATTGACTGGAGGGGGGGGGTAGGGCTTCATCTTCTCTGAGAAAGGCTAATTAACATTCCCCTCTACCTATGCAATGTTCAGGGCAGTTTCTGACTGGCTCAGGAGGAGTGAAAAACTCCCACAGTGCTCAAGAGATCATATGCGTTGCTGGGGACCTAACTGGGCTTGTCCACATGACCAGGCAAGTGTCTGACCTCGTCCTCTAGCTCTTCAGCCTTTTTAGAACATTCTCAGTTTCCTGCAGTGAAATGGATTTTCTCCTTCTATTTACAGAACTTGGAGAACTGCAAAGCCTTAATTTGAAACAGTAAACTGTGACAATGTGTTAATGAGAGTTGGACCCCTTGTATTTTTTTAATGGGGATGTTCTGGAGATAATGATTTCACCTCCACTCCCTAAATTGCTTCCAACCACAGGAATGTTTTCTCATTGTAAACAGAGCAGAGCCCCTGGTCTAGGGCACTCTGGCTTTTCTGTCATCTCTAATGTGTTAGTTGTTATTTATTTGGGAGGGGGGTTAGGGCCTGGAAATAAGCAGAAGATCTGGGTATGTGAACTGAGCTGGACCTAGCAAAAAGCACTTTCAACTTCATGGGGGAAGATGTTTACAATGAACCTGGAGCTCTGATAATGACCCTTCTTCCTCTTCCCAGAGTGTATCCTAGGGCTGAAGAAAACTTAGAAGTTAGTTTAATTGAATACAGTCTAACCTGCACACAGTTTACCAATTCCCAGACCCCTGCCACAGAGAGGCATGGCTGGCTTTAGAGGACTTGGGTTTTCAAGCATCTTTGGTGTTGGAATGAAGGAAGAAATATTCAGAAAGACACAGTTCTTTTAAGTTTTAGCTGATAGTCCTGCCATTGAAAGCACACCCAAATGTGTCTTTATTTTTATGAGCAGGGGAAAACTGTGAATTATGAAGTGTAGTGAGCATAGTCATGATGGGACTTGAACGTCCTCTGGGTTCCCTAAACGTATAATCTTCTAAAACAGTGGGAACATAGGATGAAAATTACCTGGTACCATTTCCAAAAAGTTGAATAGGGTCATGGAAGCATCTCAGTGGCAGCACACTTGTGTTACGTTCTGGGTTTGCTTTCTGCAGAAAATGATTTCCTACGTAGTGGTAACTGGGTCGCTGTTCAGACTCTTTCACTCTGGGCCTGGCCACATTCACTGGGCTGGTCCCAGTAGCAGATGAAAAGCTGCTTCTCTGTTCTTACTCTTCATCTTGGGCAGGAAATAGTCATTTGCAGACTGAGATTCCAAGCTCAGAGAGGAAGCTGGTTCTCTGCTCAGCTCTGATCCTCTAGGTGGGTTCTTACTCCCATCAAAGAGGGCAATTGGGATGCATATCCAACTAGAGCTATGTGGGCCTTGCCATGCTCACCTGCATGGCCTCCCACAGAAGACAAGATGGGTCACTGCTCTGACTTTGTCACTCTAGAGGGGGCCAAGATAAAATGTTCAGAGATGTCCAGGGTGCAGAGAGCAAGCAAGGTGATTTCTCCAGCTCTGTTTCTCAGGGTGGGACCATGCTCATTGGAAAACTGGCTCCTGCTCTGTTCCTCTAGGGAGGACCACAAAGAGCAATCCTGGAACAGAGAAGTAGGGTTAGCTCCTTAGAATGTATAAAGAATGTCCTGGGATATATGGAGAGATATAAAAATCTATAGAGCAGAACGGCCCTTTTCTTAGCAGATTTTTGTTAAAAGGGGAGATGGGGTATTAGAGAAGCAGGGAAAGGTAAATTGCTAAATTGGATCTAAAGGCAGACTCATTTCGATTTTGTAATTGGCAGAGTAAAGAAGATCCAAGGTCCCCTACTTCAGGGAAAACTCACTACAGGAATAAAGTCAAGCAAAGACCCACAAAATTTACTGCAAAGAGAAAGAGCCCCTCCCCCCAGACCCTACTGGTGTAGATATACAGTCTACACTTATCCTTCCTTATTTTCCTTGTTTTTTGTCCTTGCCATTTTTTTTTCGGAACACATACCATTTTTTGAGCTTTCTCAAGAATTCTGAATATTTTATTGAATATTCTTTTTTTTTTCTTTCTGGTTTTGGGTGAGACCTGGCAGCACTCAGGGGTTATTCCTAGTTCTATGCTCAGAAATTGCTCCTGGCAGGCTGAGGGGACCATATGGAATGCCGGAATTCGAACTACCAACCTTCTGCATGCAAGGCAAACACCTCATCTCCATGCTATCTCTCCAGCCTGATTCTATAGTTTTTAATGCTCTTAACAATGGTTTCTCTTGCACATACTTTCAACACTGCACCCATCACCAGCACATCTTCCTCCTTCTTTCAAGGATCCAGTACACCTCCCTTTCCATCCAAACCAGTTGTCTGGATCTGTTTCTCCATTATGTTACCTATGTCCTTATATTTCTCTCTTGCTGTGTCTCTTTAAGTCTCACCTATGAGAAGGATCATTCTGGATCTGTCTCTTTCTTCTTGAATCACTTCTCTCAGCAGGATCTTCTATAGTTTCTGCCCCTTGATGGGTTAACGTTATATGATTTTGTTCTTTCTCAGAGCTACATAATATTCCATTGACAAATGCATACTATTTTTGACACACACACTCTGTCATATTGTAGGTAAAAAATTGAGACTAAAAGAAAAATAAAGTCTTGGCATTCTAATTTTCTCAGAAAAAAATCTAAGGATTTCTAAATTAAGTCCTGCTTCTCCAAGTCAGTATTATTATCTCTGCTTTATGATAAGGAAAGCACTAGTAATGGACTCAATAGTGAATGTATCCATGCTTGTGATCAAGGGTGAGACATGTTTGATATGTGGAAGTAAAATTTATTCAGAAGCCATATTCAGAAGTTGATCACTGGGCATTTATTTATTTTTCCTTGTATATGCCTTTTGCTTTTACTGTTTCAGGAGATCACTAAAGAAAAAAAATGGGTATGCAGATAAGAGCAGAGTCTTCCTTAGCACTAGTACTTTATACTTTTGCATTTGCTTTTCCTTTGTGATCAATAAAAATTAGCAAGGTGCTTTGGAAGAAAGACAGGTAACAGTACAAATACTTTCAACCCACTACTGACAGACTCAATATATTAGATAAATATTTAGTTTGAAGTGTACATTTCTCTACTGATTCTGGCCTGCCTGAGGAATTATCACAGCACTGCTGTTCTTTCTGTCAAAACAGAAAGATAAATAATATGATATTATGTGAGTATCATGATGCCATACAAATGATCAGGTATGGAAAGTAGAAGATTATATGCTATTAACTACAAATTTCATAATTCCAACATGAGGCACAGAGCACGTGCTGGGTGCTTGTTGACTATACCTGCCAGCATTCTACCATTCTGTTCATAAGTACTCTGTGCTTCCACATTATTCTGAGTTTCCTGAATTTACTTGTATTTCTTCTCTACCTTATGATGAAATGATTGGAAGAGGGTCAGAAAGTAGCTTAAAATGAACAGCAGTGAAATTCAGCTTGATGCTTTAAGTAGATAATACATTTCCAGCATATCACTCAGTAATATACACACATCCATGCATCTAGAGGACATATGGATATAATAATAAATATAATTTATAAAACTGTCACTATATATATTCTGGTTTGCATTTAATTATTATCTTTCCCTCATAAATCAAGTTCAGATAATTCAAGTACAGATCAAATTCCTATAGACAACGCTACTGTACTGTATTAAGATGTTTTACTGGTTATTGAAATGGTGCCATTATAGGCTTATGACTGTTGTCTTTTCTATCTTTCAGAAATCACATTGCTGGCCAAATTATTCTGTTTCAATAGATTCTAGGAAGAGTGTTTGGAGACTAAATTTGGGAACAAAGAAAACCCAGCTTGAATTAGCTGACCTTGAGATTAACAATAGAGATCTAAGTAGTGAGTGCTGACTATTCTTTAAGAACAGTTCTACTCAAGTAGGCCCATTGGGGCTTATCTGAACAGATATTCTAAAGGATTACAGATGAAACCATGTGAAAAGTCGGGACACAACACAAGACTAGATTTGCCCTCAGCATGATGTGAGAATCAAGAGCTGAAACAAATTCTGAAGAAGGCTATGGTTAGAAAAGGTTAGAACCGAGTGTTCTGGAGAAGAATCATGGTGTATACTGTGATTTCATAAAGTTCAACAGAGCTTGTGTGTCTGGTTGATGTTGGGGAGGCATGCAAAAGCCCTGAAAGCTGGAAGGAAGCTATTGAGCCCTAATGAGAAGAAAGATCATAACATTCTTGCTAGTGCTAGAGAAATAGTACAACAGATAAGGTACTTGTTTTGCTTGACCAATATTCAATCCCCCTATACCACATAGAGTTCTCCATACTCATCAAAGAGCTATGAATAAGCCACATACATCATTGATTCAGTACCAGGAGAGACCATTGTTGCTGAAAACTCTTCAACTTGCCGAATTGGCCCCATGAACACAGGAAGTTTCCTGCAGGGCTGAGTGGAGTGGTCCTGGGAAGGCTGGGGGTGGGGGATACTGGGTAAGAGGCTAGGGTTTATATCCCTTCCAGGGTTCTAGCAAGTGACATGCTCCAGTTTCTCACTCTCACTTGGTTTACTCCAACACTAGTACATTGAAGATTTTTGTCTTGACTATCATTTGTTTCCAGTGCATCTGTTTGTTAGCAGATTGTCTGGTGCCTTAGAATAAGAACAAAGTAATGAGAATTCCCTAATGAAGCTCTGAGAAACTCTCCTTACAGGGACTTTGAGTACAAATTTGCTTTAAGCAGCAGGACACAAGCCTGTTGTTTGCCAAATTAAGAGTGTTTTCTTCACTTTCAACATGAGCTTATTCAGTGTTTTTTGCATTAGGAGTTTTTATCCTAATCCTCTTGGAGCTATTGATGGACTAGATGTACTCTTCATTTTGTGGAGTAAAGAAATTAATTTTTTTCAATAAATAATTTATTAAGGTAAATTTCTCTTCTTTATTAGGCATATGGAATGCAATTATATCTTTACCTAAATTTATATATCTATTCACTGCTTGAAAATGACTCAGAGCCAATTTTATTTTTGGGTTCTAGGACCTCAGAGAGCTTATACAGATGATATATGATCAATAAATACTCCTTAGTGAATCAATGAATCAATCTTGAGGTAATTTCTGGAGGATCTGACATCAACTTTAATGTATTAGTCAAAGTAAATAGTTTATAACAATATGTTTGTAAGTCCCCAGCATTAGTTTTCTGGGAATCAGAGAAATAATAACAGAGAACAAACTGCTGGTTGGACAAATTTCTTGGTTTATATGTTTTTCTTCTTTCTGCCCAAGACTTAAATTCTTAAAACAAGCCCTGAATGAATCTTGGTCAGTTGCTCATGGATAAAATTATAACTCATAGCAATTAAATGGCTTTTTTATTGGCTAAACTTTATATCCACAAGCCAGATGATAGAAAGATGGAGTTAATGAAGAGAATTATGATCTGATGAGTATCAAGGGAGCAGTCTAATTTGAATAAGATTACTTATAGGAAATGAGAATAACAAGCAAATCAGCAAACAAGTAAGAAATAGAGTTTGGAAGGAAAACTAAAATCAAGTTAGATGACTACTGAAGGTACATTAAGACATGATATGGTTCTATGGAAATCCATGATTATTTCAATCATAGTATTGCAGCCAAATAATAAACTCAAGTGTGTCACTGTGCTTTCATCTCTGATGTACCATATCCTAGAAATGATGGACTATGACTTGGCTTTAATATCTTTAAATTTCTTGTGACTCAGATAATAACATGCTGGGAAATTAGAAATGCTTCTAGTTTGTAGAGGCCAGTGACTAAGAGAAAATTAGATTAAAAATCAACATTGTGCTCCTTTCCCCTCTAGGATGCCACGTACCAAAGATTTTCTTAGAACTTCAAGTATTAAGAATGTCTATTTTGTAACAGAAATTTAATCCAACAGGAGGCTTTTACAATGATTATAATTTGATGGAAATATATCATTTCAGTTTCTTTCAGATAAGTGATTGAAATACCATGGCAATAGAAAATGATTAAATGCTAAAGATGATTAACATGTCTATTTAAAATAAATCTATTTAATTAGAAATTAATGGAATGGCTTTTGCTCTAAGCAGTTAGTGTTGGTTGATTTACTTTATCATTCAGAAATAAAACTCACAAATAATACTACGCAGGCATAACATTTCACAGTATGGAGAGGAACGTGATCAAAAGAAAATATTGCATTCAATCTAAATATCAGACTCATTCTGATTTTCTAGGAAAATTGGGCAAGGAGAAAGTCTTCTTTCCAAGTCATGTTGCTAAAATCTTGGTTGATTCTGTGGGCAATGTTCATTCAGTACAGATTATCTCACTTGTTTCATGTATATCAAACATTCTAGGTTCTTCCTTTCCAAAACTAAATACTCTCTTTTTTTCTCTTCCTTACTTTAAGTTAAATGTTTCTACCTTTAAAAATAGCATGTATCAATTTATAAGATACCTTGAATCCTTTTGAAAACTACTTGCCATTGATTATTTCACCCATTCCCTGACATTTGTTGCTGTTGCTGCAGTATTGGAGAATTACACATTTGTTTTGGCTGATTGTGGGATCACTGGCTTGTAAGTGGCACCAGGCATCAAACTCAAGGCATTGTTCCTTCGAGGAAAGTACTCCAACACTGCATTGCCTTCATGAACCCTGCAGTGTATTTTTTTTTGAAAGACAAATACGATGAATACTGAATACATGAGTATTAAATAAAAGAAAAATAACTAAGTAAAATATTCTTATTGGGTGCTGGAATAGTAGCACAGCAGGAAATTTGACTTTCATGCCGTCGACCCGGGTTTGATTCCTGATATCCATATGGTCCCCTGAGCCTGCCAAGAGTGATTCCTGAGTGCAGCGTGTAGAGTTATATGTTGTAGGATTATATTTTCTCCTAGACTGGCTGATGATAGATCCTCAAAGAGCTCCCAGAACGGCAAAGAGATTCCCATTCTTCTATCCCCTAGGATGGGAAGCGATCCTGCTAATATCTATCCACAGCAAATAATCCAAACAGACAGGAGGGTAAAAAAGGCGAGAAAGTCAGAGGCCAGTCTGCTAGCTGCTCCAAACGCCCAGAGCCTGCCAGCTAGCTGCCCAAAAGACCCTGACCTCCTAGTTTGATACCTATTTATTAGGGTCTCAACAGCTCCCGCCACCTTGAAGGTCGTAGTTGGGAAAGCATGTAGGGAAACTGATATCCATTTACCTAACACAAAGAACCAGGAGTAACCCCTGACTGCCACTGGGTGCCCCCAAAATCAAAACCCAAAAATGTTCTTATTGTATTCCTTGTCTCATAGTAATAGTAAGTCTCATTAATCTGACCATAAATCTCATTATGTCTCCTATACTATTCTATCATTTGAAAAAAAATAAAATAAAATAAAATAAAACCATGTACTTTAAAAAAATATATAATGATTTACCTCAACAACTTTCGAAGATAAATCAAATATTTTGGTGCTCTCCAATTTAACAGAATAGACATAACTCTCTTCTTGCAATAAATTTTCAAAAGGAAAGATAGGCATTTAAAAGTAAGCCTAGGTGGCTGGAGAGATAGCATGGAGGCAGGGTGTTTGCCTTGCATGCAAAAGGACTGTGGTTTGAATCCCTGCATCCCATATGGTCCCCCAATTCTTCCAGGAGCGATTTCTGAGAATAGAGCCAGGAGTAACCCCTGAGCACTGTTGGATGTGACCCAAAAACAAACAAACAAAAAAAGTAAGCCTAGGGGCTAGAGTGATAGCACGGGAGTAGGGTATTTGTCTTGCATGCGGCTTATCCAGTATGAACCTGGGTTTGATCCCCAGCATCCCATATGGTCCCTCAAGCCAGCAGTGATTTCTGAATGCATAGATAGGAGTAACTCCTGTGTGTCACCGGGTGTGGCCCAAAAACCAAAATAAGTAAATGTAAGCCTAATAAAAATACAATGGAAGTTTATTGATATGGATCTTCTCCTTTAAAAATTGTATTTATCTGAGAACCCAAGGATTAATAATAATAACCAAAGCCACTAAGGAGTTGTTTTAAAGAGAATTTTTCAGAGAGAATTTCTAGTCTACATGAGCCTTTGGAGACAATAGAATCAACAAATCACCTCTAGAAAGTTGAAGCAACAAGAAATTGTCAGGGACCAAATGAATAAAGGGACCAGATTGTCTACTGTAATTAGTCAGCTTCCATTTGGTGATGGTTCTGATTTCTCCTTGTTTTTAAAAAATGATATAATGTTCAATTCCTATTAAATAAATATAACTTCTTATTATTATGAATTGCATAATTAATAATATTAATCACAATTATGAGAAATAATATTAATCACAATCAAATTATACATGATATTCAGACTTATTGTTCTCTTTGATCATCTTTGATTTCTGCTGAAAATACTTCTGCTTTTAATTTCAAGTGAAATAGAAATGTAAAAACATATCATTTGTTCATATAAATCTAATGTTTTTACTAAGAATATGTATTCTCACTATTTTCTCGAAGAAAATAATATCTTTGTGACATTCCTTACCTCTTGTAACTACATTGCTAATCAATATATTTAAAAGCTCCAATAATCGAACCCAAAATTTCTCTAGTAATAATAATGTTTAGTGTTCTTTTCAGTTTTTTTCTGATACAATTAATACTATTGGGACCTCAAAAATGTCTAGACAGTATGCTGATGTCAAATATGAGCTGTGAATAAATATAGAAATATATGATCCATACAAATTTTAAGTAGATACAGAACAAGCAGAGAAAATAAATCTTTGGAATTGCTTTATCTAAGGGAGCCTGAGGGAAGAAAACTTTTTATATGTATTTTCAATGAAATAAAATCCTTTAAAATAAGTGCTAAGTAAAAACACATGAGTCATGTGATTTTGATTTTGATTCACAGAAATCAAGAAGTTGCAGCCTCTCTTTTGAAAAACTACAGTAAGTTGCAGTCTTTATGAGTGCCAATGTTAAAAATGTTAAAAAAAAAAAACATCGCACTTTTTTTTCTTCTCTTTTCATTACTGATCTCATAGCATGAAGGTTTTTTTATCTGTTGGTCTTGAATCCTAAGTCTTCCTATTCTTTTGTCTCTAGATCTAAAATAAATATTTTCACTACTATTCATTATCAGACTTTTGTTTTTTACCAGGCCCTCTATAATGTAAAGCCATCATTCTAATTAATCTTTATTTATTTTGTTCAAAATCATTTAGTTTTTAAAAAGGTACTTGGACTCACTGATATTTGAGTATTTCTGCTTCTGCCTTAGAAACTAGAGAGAAAAAATACCCAAATTAACAATTTTCTGGGGCTGGAGAGATAGTATAGAGGGAAGGCATTTGCCTTGCATGTAGAAGGAAGGTGGTTCTAATCCCGGCATCCCATATGGTTCCCTGAGCCTGCCAGGAGCAACTTCTGAGTGTAGAGCTAGGAGTAACCTCTGAGTGCTGCCGGGTGTGACCCCAAAACAAAACAAAACAAAAACATTTTCTGGTTCTTTTTCTTAGAATTTTTCTAGTTACCTTACATTTGTCTTTTTATATTAATCTTTCTGCTTTTTATCATATTTCTAAAGAAATTATCTTTACCTTCATAGTTCAATGCTGTAGCTATGTTGCAACTATATGCTAGTAAGTTTTACAGCAGTTTTAATTTATAATTACCATTTCCATAAATACAGTTATTTAGGACCAGATAGTACCACTGGTAGGGTATTCACCTTGTATAAACAGAATTGTATGTTTAATTTTATGTTCTACTAATTGACTTCATTCTTACCACTGTTACCTTTTCATCTTTCTGTTGAACCTGTGATACTGTCTACAAGAAAGCCGGACTTTCTATAGAGATATCCCCATTAATGTCAGTGATGTGTTCTTCACAATTATCCACTGAGGGATGTTACTGATTGGTTAGCAGGGATTCAAATATTAGATATTATCACACATTACATTTAGAAGCTAAGCAATGATTCAGTCTCGCCCTCATTCTAAGTCTATAATTTAACTCTTACTAGTCCTAGTAGTTTATCATTCTCCCAATGAGTCAATTTACAGCAGAGTCATTAGCAGTACATATATCAGCATGTGACTGGTGTAAGCACAGAAAATTCCTTTGTAACCTGGCAATTGGAATTGTTGAAAGGAATCGCTGTAGTCTGGATTATTTGTATTCTTCTCAAATTCAAGGAGAAATCCTGATACCTCAGGAGGTGTTTTTAAGAGTTGGTGCCTTGGGGTGCAGTTTCAGCTCCTCATACATGAATTCCTTCTTTTAGAACATGGACCATGACAAGCTTCTCAGCCTCTCCAACAAGACGTACATGAGTCTCTCCCACCAGGAGCACTTGCTGGCAACTCTCAAAAGACAGCAGATTTGTGGGTGCTTTGATCTTAGACTCCCAGCCTGTAGAACTGTGAGGAATAAATACATTTTGATAGTCAGACACCCAGTCTGTGTCATTTTGTTATAGCAGCCTAGACAGATGAAGCCTGGGATGACGGCAAACTTCTAAAATTTGATTATGGTGAAGACAGTCTAGCTCTGTAAATTTGTGAAAAAAACATTGAATTATACATTGCAAATGGGTGAATCTGATAGTCTGTAAATTAGACCTCAAGATAGTTTCCTTATAAGGGTTATGGAGATTATTGCTTTCAGGCTTAGCAAGGCTTTGAACTCTGTATATGTATATACAGCTAAAATCTTGAGAAAATTTGCAAACTAGTTATCTAAACTTTCCAAAGTGCTGTGCCTTTACTCATGCAGGGCTAGTAATGACCAGCCATAAGAATGGCCAAAATTGGGCCACTTAAAAGTTATGGAGGAAGCCTCTTTTATTTCAGTAATTCTTCTATCAGGGCATCGGTGTGACACCCCCCAACAAGTAGTGCTTGTCATGGAACTAACAAAGAGAGGTGAATGTTTCAGAGTCAACTTAAGTTATGGGGCTTCGAGAGACAAGACATGAGGAAAACAAAGCAAATCTCTCAGTGTCTCAATTTCTGTAAACATTTTGAGATTCACACATTGTTATGATTTTTCTGCTCTCCTTCAAGTTGTTTGTATCCATGTGAGTATGATCCTTGTTTTGTAACACTGCAATTATGGTGGGACAGGATAGATACAGTATCTAGTGATTTGTTAGTAGAGCAATGGATTTGGGGAGGGGAGGTTAATAAGTTGGGAGCAGGAGGTTGTCAGAGACTCATCTGTGGTTCTCATCGCAGTCTTGCAAGGCCACGGTTACAAAAGCTTTCCTTGTGGAAAACCTTATGGTTTTCACCATAAATAAAATTTACTATAGCCAGATCTATTGTACAACAGGAGGATACTTGCCTTGCACAAAGTTGACCTGAGTTTGACCCCCAGTATCACTGGAGTCACATCTGAGCTTAGAGCCAGGAGTATACTCTGAGCACTGCTGGTTTTAACTCCAAAACTAAACCAAACAAAAAAGAGAAATCATAATATACATGCATCTGACTTTGGGGCAACAGAGAGAGAGAGCTTTCCTTCAAACACACAGTGGAGTGGGTGGAAGGACCTATCATAAGAAATTAAAACATGTCACCGAAACTATGACAAGGGGTGTGTGATAAGTGTTGATTCCAAGGGGCTGGTATCAAAGAGTTAAATTGCATTTAAATGTGAGCAAAAAGCAAATGCAGAGCATTACAGACCATAGCCTGGCACTTGGACGCATTTTATGTAAAATAAAATTTGAGTAATTATAGAGGCTTTCACTGTAAATACTTGATAGAGCTAGGAAAACATTTCCCCCTTATAAAATTGAGCAGAATACAGACTCGTAGTAATTAAAATTTATCTTTAATATGTGTTGAAATGTTTACCAGTGATACTAATTAAGCTTTGGCCAGAACTTATTGCTTCCTAGAGGTCATTCTACTTTATTTATCCTAATAAGCTTCGAACACATTTAAAGCAGACCCAGAGAAGTAGCCTGTGAAAGTAGTACTGAAAAGATGAAAATGTTGAATTGAAGACAAAACTTACCAATTAAAAAAAGTCTTCTACTCTGATCAAGTAGCTCTGATTCTCTGGAGTGTATTATTATGTGTTTTTGTGTGTGTAAATATGTGTGTATATGTGCCTTTCCTTGTTTTTATACCCAAGGATATGCACATAAGTCAGACTTTCATGTTTATAAGATCTCTTCCTGAAACCCACCTGGAAAAATACCATCCATCACTAAAGATTTTAAAGTTGTCACCAAAGCAGTGTGTACCAAAGTCAGGGGAATGTATCCCTTAAAGTACCATTTGTATTCAGTAAGGATTACACCTAAAAAGATATTGGATATTGGATTCTGAGCAATTTTTTTTTTTTTTTTTTTTTTTTTTGGTTTTTGGGCCACACCCGGGGACGCTCAGGGGTTACTCCTGGCTATGCGCTCAGAAGTCGCTCCTGGCTTGGGGGACCATATGGGACGCCGGGGGATCGAACCGCGGTCCGTCTCCTAGGCTAGCACAGGTAAGGCAGGCACCTTACCTCGAGCGCCACCGCCCGGCCCCGGATTCTGAGCAATTTTACTATCAGCACTGGTACATCAAATTTGATCTTCTTGTTTTGTTTTGTTTTGGGGCCACACCTGGCAGCACTCAGGGGTTATTCCTGGCTCTGTGCTCAGAAATCACTCCTCATTGGAGTAAAAAAATAAAAAGAAATAAATTACACCTGGATGGGGTCAGAGAGATAGCACAGAAGTAGGGTGTTTGCCTTGCATGCAGCTAATTCAGGAGATGGTGGTTGGAATCCTGGCATCCCATATGGTCCACTGTGCATGCCATGAGTGATTTCTGAGCACAGAGTCAGGAGTAACCCCTGAGCACTGCCAGGTGTGATGAAAGAGAAAGAAAGAAAGAAAGAAAGAAAGAAGGAAGGAAGGAAGGAAGGAAGGAAGGAAGGAAGGAAGGAAGGAAGGAAGGAAGGAAGGAAGGAAGGAAGGAAGGAAGGAAGGAAGGAAGGAAGGAAGGAAGGAAGGAAGGAAGGAAGGAAGGAAGGAAGGAAGGAAGGAAGGAAGGAAGGAAGGAAGGAAGGAAGGAAGGAAGGAAGGAAGGAAGGAAGGAAGGAAGGAAGGAAGGAGGAAGGAAGGAAGGAAGGAAGAAGGAAGGAAGGAAGGAAGAAGGAAAGAAGGAAGAAGGAAGAAAGAAAGAAAGAAAGAAAGAAAGAAAAGAAAGAAAGAAAGAAAGAAAGAAAGAAAGAAAGAAAGAAAGAAAGAAAGAAAGAAAGAAAGAAAGAAAGAAAGAAAGAAATCATTCCTAGCATGCTTTAGGGATCATATGGGATGCCAGGGATCAAACCTGGATCTGTCCCTGGTCAGCAGCATGCAAAGCAAATGCCCTAACTTCTGTTCTATTTCTCCTGCTCCTGTACATTATATTTAAAAACAAAAATAAAATATGTTGAGTTTTGTTAAAGCAGGTAGCAAAGTTGCTGGGTTAGCACCATTGGCTGTAGAAATCTGACTACAACCAGCTCAAAAGGCCCTTGGATGATTGACCTATACTTGGCACTAGCTCAAAGATTCCTCTCTAACACTGAGAATTTGCTTTGCTTTGGCTTTGTTTTAATGATATCATCCCCTTAGCTTTGATATAGTTGCCAAGTAGTTGTGCAGAGAGTAAAGAGTGCAGTGAGACAGAGCATGAAAACCGGCTAAGCTTTGCAAAAGCTGGCTCCCTGTGTGTGACACCAGGCGGGGAAAATCCGCGAAAGTACACCGGCCCAGTGGGGCCCAACTATGAAAAACTGTGAGTGTGACCTGTCTATGTCTGTCTACTGTCCTCTTGCATGAAACTCTTGCCAGTGGGGCAAAAAGAGGCTCCAGCGGAGCACGGCCGCTCCGCTTCGCTATGTGGCGGTGTACTCTTTCTAAGGAAAGAACTCCATTGCAACAAGAAGGAAAAATCACACTAAGAACTGTGCTATATCACAGAAGCAAGCATTTCTCTCCGGACTGTCTTCTCTGTTGCATGCTCGGGCCTAAGATTTGACCCAGTGTGAGGCTTCATCCACGGAGGACTCCCCTCCCTTAGAGGCAAGTCAGCCCATCCAGAAAGGGAGGAGCCAGAGGAGTGTGCTGCCTGCATCATATAGACAATGAATACAACCACAACACGTAGAAAAACCCACAATACAAGTGTGACAATGGGGAAACAATGCAGGCCAGCATCAGACATAGAGAATGAAGATGACAATTCTGAGGACCAGATAATGACCAACCAACTAATCAACCTCTCAGATAAGGACTTTAGACTAGCAATATGGAAGATGCTCAACGGACTCCAAGAAACCATGGATGGAGTTGAACAGAACACTAATAAGAGTGCAGTGAGGAACATCTCAACCATTCCCTGTTCCCTATATTCTCCCCCACTATACAAGATGCAAGGGATGGGCAGAGGATATCTAGGATCCCCAAGACTTTCTAGAAGCAAGTCTAGAAAAGGGGATTATTATGAGAAGAAATTGCTCAATGGATGAGTTAAAGTAGATTCAGTCTCATATTAATGTGAGATAAGTTTATATTCAGATAAACTTTATATTTATATTATATAGCTAGTTTAATTATTAGTATAAATAAAAATAAAATAATATACAATAAATATATAGGGACATACCCATTGGCACTTAGGGGTACTCCTTATTCTGTGCTCTGAAATTACTCCTGGCATACTTCGGGGACCATATAGGTTGCCGGGGATTGAACCTGGGTCAGCAGCATGCAAGGCAAACACTCTAGCCACTGTGTGCTATTGCTCCAAATTTCATGGTTCCAAACAGGGCAAGTAGCTTCCACTGGGAAAGATGAAGTTTCAGCAGCCCCTAATGCCATACCTATAAGTAACAATCTCTGACTCATATAATTTTAAAGCACCTTCATCATGAATAATTTGGGGAGTAGCAATTTGGAACTGCTTTAATTTGCCTGTTGACCCTACAGAAATACCACTTGGTGTTTTGACTGTTGGTTTCTCAGATAGTGTGACCTGTTCTATCTTCACACCTTACTTGAGAGCCAAAAATCCAGCTCATCCTGGGAAAATATGGGCCAAAACTGGTAGATTGGTGCTTAATTCCCATGTTCAAGGGACAGTTGTACATCACAATCACTATCCAGACATCTAAGGATGACTCACTACAACTTTTAAAGCCATCCCCACAGAAAGTCAAGGAGGACTGTGGCTTCATCCCAGCTGAGGTCATCTGAGGTCCTGCAGATACCTTTAAATATTCTGTCCCTCCTCCAGCTAACTAGAAGAGGAGCAATTGGGGGTATTATCCAGAATTAGAGTTATTATTACCAGAAATAACCTTGCTAATTGGAGAATCCTATCTCTAGAACAGGGCAAGTGTCTCATTACAGAGCATCTGGTCTTGGTACTATGAGTCACTCTGTGGATCTGCTGTTCTTTCCCAGACTCGTTCCCATTGCTCAATTCAGGGTACAGGTCCCTGATTCTCCTCACTAACCTCAGAATCCACAACTCTGAAGATTTCCTGTGTTGTGTAATTCAATTTATGGAATTAGAATATGTATTTCAAAATGTGATTTTCTTCCACTTTCATTGCATGATGATTGTATATCTGACTGTGATGTTTTCAGAAGATTTTTAGAGACTTGCTGGTGTTCTACTAGAGGTTACACCATTTGTTGTGGTGCCAGGAATTCCAAAGAACAGATGCATGTGCAATTATGTAGGGAATCAAACTCATGGACTTACCAGCCTTATACTTGCAAGGTATCCCTAGATCCTATATTATGCTCACCAAACTATTCAGTTATTTATTTGATGACTGGACCAGTGTGAGGAGTTCTCCTTCTCCATGGTGTAAGCCATAGTTTATATCTTGCCATTATGGAATTCTTGATTCAGCTCACCCGGGAAATGATATTATTAGTGTGTGCATGTGATTGTATTTTTTATGTATCAACACCTACCAGTTAAACAGGACTGCAAAGAACATATGTAATTATATCCAGAATTAAAGGCACTGTTTTAGGCAAACAATAGAACAGTAATTTTGTAAGTAATTGTGATTTTATGCCTCTATTTACAGATGTAAACATTCGCCTAAAACCTCTAATCTGGTCTCACCTCTGATTCTGTGACCAGATTTCCACGTTGTATCTCTCTGGTATGTCTATCTCTGCTTCACCTGGGGAGATCCAGCAGGATGAATTGTATTTTCCTCCGCTTGTATTAACATAGTAATACTGCATAGAAGGCCCCACGGTGTTGGCTACAGAATCAATGACTATTTCAACTCAACCTATGGATTCCTAGTTAAGTTGTCCAGACTGAACATTTATCGGATGGTTGGCATGAGATAAAGACACAAATTAATTCTTTTGTTTTGTTTTTTCTTTTTAACATTTTCAAATATTTCTTTGCACATTTGAGAATTAAAGCTCTCCTTCCCTCTGGTATTCTAATTGGCTCCACAGTAGTTCTTCATCAGTCCTGAATGACAGTGATAAGGAGGAAGTCCCTCAAGATCTGAAAGTTCGTGATGGACATGTTCACTGGCAAATAAATGAGCACGTCTTCCACTTGGTCAGGAAGCCTGCATTGTCTGTTCCTCAGCATCCAGGCTAATTCACCTGAGGAGTTGCTCATTAATGATAAGTTATTTTTATGCATTCACCTTGTTTGGAATCCTTTGTGGGCTCTAATTGTTAAGACAAAGGAAAATCTTATAAAGTTTAAGTTTTGACTTGATACTAGCTGCCAATTAAGTGGAATTTTTTTCTTTTATTTTGAATGGTCTTCTCTGTTTTGTGACTATTTCAATAGATTTTTTTTATTTCAATTTCTTTGGGAGAATCAGTACATTAGGACTTAAGTAGGAAATTATAAAGAGGGATTTTTTTTTTTCCATCTTCTAGTAGCTGAACTCTGAAAGAGACACAAAATTGTTCTCTGGAATTCAGCTATCTATTTCATGTGTTGATTGTCTAGTGTTGCTTTACTGATATTATTTACTAATAGACATGCTTTCAATCTATCTCTGGATTGTTTAGTAACTCATGTCCAGTAAATGCAAATTCTGGGTATTGAATTTATGGTTAGGCTGACAAACAGATTTCTTCTCTCATTCTTTATTCAGTTTTATTCAGATGGCAATAATTATCCCCAAAGCCATATTCCTTTAATTTTTATTTAAATGCTTTTTCAATGAAAGTATACTTGCATTTAAATCATTTATGCATACTATTCAAATCAAATCATTCTCAACCCAAGTGATTACACTGCTTTTTATACAACAGCCACAAATCACACTGGGGAAAGAAATAACATTAAAAAATGTCAGAAGAGAATTGAACATGCTATTAAAAAAATAAATAAACCTGAAAGAAAGAGCATGCCTTTCATCTAGCCATTTACTCAAAATTCAATAAGAACTCAGGCTTGATTTACTTGAAGAATAAATTCAAAACCATCTGTTGTCTCATTCACAGCTTCCCACTTTTTATTCATAAAAACCAGTGGGTAAGTAAATATATTTTAATTTTGTGGTAAATTTTCTGAAACTTTAAACTTATTTTCTATGATCTCCAGTGAAAACTTATTCTGAAGTTATGTCAGTGAGTATACTTACACACACTTTGAATGTTTTTCATAGAATAATCTGACAAGATAAAAAAATCAAATCTTTCAAAATAATATATGTACATATCTAATAAGTATACTTTAATATTTAAAATAAGGGTGATGGTTAAATTAGCATAGTAATGAAAATTGAAAATATATTTTATAGTCATATATGAAAAAACATTTCCAAATTGTTACATCAATAAAGTAGAATCTCAGAAAAGTAAAAAATAAGAATAATTTTTCTGTTAGTGTAATTTACCTTTACTCTATTTGATTTTAAAATGATGGACACTTTCAAAATGTTGCTGCAATATATTATTGGATTATTTTAGCATCATAGAACAATAGGACACCAACATACTCATTACTTTACTTTCTATGATTCTCAAAATGAAATTTAGACTGCATTGTTTGCTAATTTTCTGATGGTAGCCATCAATAAAAATTAGCATTATGTCTCTTGCAGACTGATTGTACTTATTTTGGGAACCAGTGTAAAGGGATTAGGGGAATTTCTAATATAAATTGATGTTGCCTTCTCTGTGTCTCTCATCAGAGTCATAAAATGAGTTGAAATTTAAATCAAGGGTAAATAACACATTAGAACAAATTATAGAAACCTCATTAAAATATAAAGTTTAAGAGCCATTCAAAGGAATACATCATATTTTTCCAACTCAAAAAAGCTTTTTATAAAAGACATTAGTGTTAATAAATTAAAAGAGAGACCCGAGGAGCAGTGGCACAAGCATTAGGGCACTTGCCTTGCATGTGCTAACTTAGGACGAACCATGGTTTGATCCCAAGGCATCTCATATGGTCCCCAAAGACAGGAGCAATTTCTGAGTGCATAGCCAGGAGTAACCCCTGAATGCCACTATGTGGGCCCCAAAAAAACAAAAAATAAATAAATACAAAGAAAGCTAGATTTTTGCCAGCTTAGTAAAAGAGGATGCTAGACTTAGAGCTTGTTCATGAGCGACATACAAGTTTTAATTTCTGCATACACACTGCTCAAAGGCTAGTGCGCACACAACTGATAAAGGGTTGATAAAAAATATTTAAAGGACTGATACAATTGAAGAGAAAAACATTTCAAAGAATCTAACTGTAAAGCAGCACTGATTAGCTTATTTTCTAAAGAAGATCTGCCAGAGGCCAAGGGGTGCAGGAGAGATCAGAATTCCAAGTCACCAGGGAAATTCCCATCTTTGCTGTCCTCCCATCCTTTCTTCAGTGATGTGATGTGAGGCCAGAACACTATGTGTAGAAGGAATTTAAACATAACTATCATCCATTATTCCCTTTCCTTCATAGGTTACCATTGCTCATTGACTTATGTGTAAAGAGGGTGCAGAGGAGAATTCTGAGGTAGATCTAGTTGATAATAGAGACACAGAGATAGATTTTTCTGGACTAGGAGAAATTCTCTAGACAGACACATGTTAAATTTGCTGGTTTTCCACATTAAGTGAGAAATTTGACTTCTTATTGCAGTCCTTTAAAATAATTTATGGCTGTTCTAAATAATACATAGGAATTATTACTTGACAGATAAAATGTGCAGCAATACAGAAAATATTTCTGGTGAAGAATGTTCAACATAACAGTGCCAGATAATGTAGTAATGGTATTGAGATTGAGTCTTTTATATTTTTATTAATCAAGATATCAGGTAAAAAAGTATTAATGTATACAGCTTGTGTTTCATAGATGTCAAAGATTTAAGGAAATCCTTTAAATATGGAATTATTAAAAACATACATTTTAGAAACATATATAACTTATTGCCAATCACTAAAAAACCATAAAAATTAGAAAATATGACATTTATTTTTTTATATTTTTGTTTAAGAATTAGTACATTTTAGCATATTCCTGCCTTTATAAAATGAGAACTAATAACACAATGATTTAACTGCCATGAATGCAATTCTGAAGCCCATACAGAGTGATTACAGCAACCCATATTGCCCTTCTGATCCACTTATCACAAATGTCTTTATACTGTCATTAACTAAGTTTCCCTTTTCTGATGTTCTATGTTCTTGTCAGGCAACTACTTCAGAGTCAGATCAATGAGAATCTATAAAAATATCAAATTCTTCTCAAATATTTCTTCAGTGTAGAACTGTCCTTTCTGGCATTAGCATAGAACAATAAATATACATATGTGTTCAAAACTGTCCCCCATTCTCTCTATGAAGCAAAAATATCTCAAAGGTTTATGTTCTTTATAGAATCCAACATCCAGATAATAGGTACCAGAAATTGTAACAATTTCTCAAAATTAACCGGTTATATGCAATCTCTCAGAAATATTTTGCTTTGATTGCATGAAGATAAAACTACATGTGATAGAAATGAGTAATTAAATCTAGCAGTAGTCATTTAGTAAGAAAATGAAAGAACAGACATTAAAGAATAGTGAATAATTTAACCACATACCTATTTAAATGGATTCCATATAAGTTTTCTATATAGTCATAGTGATAATCTAGTCTACATTTTTCAACGTCAAAATGATTGAATAACAATAAGAATGAGTCAATATTGGAGGCCATGGCTTTGGTGTATCAAACAGGAATTGGGGTTCCAGACAGGATGCTAGGAAAGTGATTAAACCCTACCCTATCTGGTTCTATTCAGTGAGTTTAAATATTTGATTCTCTTCATATAAAAAAAACCACTCAGTGTCTAGAATAGAGGGAAATACTAGATAATTGAAAAACAATTGTACAAGCTAATTTATGAATTAACATACCTCTCCCGGTTCTCTCTATTAGCAATATAGCCAAACTATTACTATTTCTTTATATGGATAGTTTAAAAAATATTCGTAAACTTCTTTTGCATAAACTCTTTTAATGAGCCATTTTATTCACTTTTTATTTCCACTTCATAACAAAAAATAGCTTATAAAATATAAATCTAACCAGAAGCACAACTCTTCTTTAAAATATCCTGTTGTTTCCTCAGATGAAATGCCTAACATTGATGCACGAGGTTATCCAAACCAGGTTCCCAGATTAAACCATGTTTCCTTCTGTGAGATCCCATGCCTCTAGGCTAGAGATAAACTGCTTTATTCCTGACTATACTCACTTTATTGACTGTGCCCAAAGAATACATTCTAGCATTCACATTAATATTCAAATAATTAAAATTGGTGTGTAAGTTTTGCTATCCTGATGCCATAAGGAAAAAAAAACTGCATGATCCTGTTTAGTGGACATTATTAATTAAAAACCAAAGAATATCTGAACAAATTTTTGAGAGCACTGAGGGTCAAAACCATGACTTTAGTGTTTCAGGTAAGAACTCTACCACAGAACTACCTTTTTGCCTGAAATAGTTTAAAATAGGCTTTACCGATGCAACTTATGGCTGTGTAAAGAAGGTTTAGAGTTCACCTCACAGTGTCAGAACATGGAGCAGACAATCACATTTTTGTAAATTATTGACCTAAAAAACATTTATGCCCCTAACCCAGGTACTTAAAACTTAATTGGCTGGCTGGATTTTTTTTTTCTTCTTCTGGTTTTTAGGTCACACATGGCTGTGCTCAAGGTTTACTCCTGGCACTGCTCTCAGAAATTGCTCCTGGCAAGGTCGGAATGTCCCGTATGGGATGCCAGAGATCGAATCCAGGTTCGTCCTGGGTCCACCGCATGAGAGACAAATACCCTACCGCTGTGCTGTAACTCCATTTTTAGGCTGGATAATTTTTATTTATTAAAAGCATGAATGTATATAGTTTTATAAAGTAATCATTCCACATATTTATCACACATTTTAAGACATGCCTACTCTGTGTGTTAGGTCCTATTCTAGGTAAAAGAATTGCAACAAGTAAACAATAAATCAATGAATCTTGTAGCACTTAAGTCATGTAGAGATAGACATCGTAAATAAAATGGAGCATACAATAGATGCTATGTTAGAATATACATCCTAAATTAGACAAATTCTAAAGGAAAGAAGGTCATTTTAAGTAGTGTTAAGTAGTGTTCTTCATGGGGTGAAAAAGCAGTAGGTATTTCTGATGGAATCAGAAGAGACATGACTAATAGTTGCTAGAGACAAGTGTTCTTCAACTGAAGGCTTCATTCTCATTCATTGAGGACACCACGGGGGCTTTGCAGAGAGGCATTAATGACTATATGGTGTCATCTTTCTGATGTTAATGAGCTTTTATATTTCCCTTTGATTTTCACCTTCAACATTTTACAGGAACAGTGAGACAAGCCTCAAAGGGTATATCAACTTTTATCCAACACATTAAACTACTCTAAGGCATGTTTGGTAGTTACTGAGGATAAGTTTACTAAATTTCCATAATAGACTATGCTAGTTTTAATATTCATTTGAGATTCATCACCAAAAAATACTTTTTACTGTCTTTGAATACTTTGAATCTTCAAACTGTGTCTTCTGGAAAATGCAAAAGCATGTGGAGAATGAAGAATTGGGCTAAAAATCAGAAAATCCATATTCTCATGGCAGCTTCTCAATTTCTTGCAATATATGTTTTTGCCCACATCAAATTTACCTGAAATCAAATTTACCTGAAATTTACCTTTACCCACAGTCATGGTGAATAACTGAACAAGTCATGTTTTCAAACTCATTCATTTAATGTTTGAATTTTCCATGGAGATGTGGGGAAAATAATGTAAGTTAGGTATTTCAAGATCCACAACTTTGTATTTGTTGTATGAAAAATGAATATGGATAAGGGCCAGCTCACAATATAAAGCTGACCACAAAGAGTAGTGAGTGCAGTTAGGAAAAGAACTATACTAACAACTATCATGACTATCTTAATGAGTGAGGGAAGTAAAATGCCTGTCTAGAATACAGACAGGGTTGAGAAGGAAGGTGGGGAACATTGGTGGTGGGAATGTTTCACTTGTGAAGAAGAGTGTTCTATTTATGACAGAAACCCAACTACAATCATGTTTGTAATCATGGTGCTTAAATAAAGATTTAATAAAAATTTATTTTAAAAAGAATAAGTTATGTGTTATGAATTCATAACTATATTATTAATTATTATTACAAGCAAATAAAATTTCCAAAAATCATATTAACCCAAGTTTTGTTCATCTGGGAGTAATGACTTGGATATTTTTATATGGATAGAACCACCCTATTTGGTGATGTGAAATCATCACATATTTGATATTTCAAGCAAGTGTTCTTTACTTTAATTAACCTGATATAATACTAAAAGACAAGATTAAACTCTTAGTTTTATTTTCTATAAAATTTTCAAAAGACTTAAGATCATAGAATTAATTAATTCTTATAACATTTGTGCTAAATTCAGTAAATTGTACAGAATTTAAAAAATTTTCCAGAAAAAAATTAGAATGTTCCTTGAATTAGTATTTTGGGAATGATTTTATTTTATTCCAGATTCAAGTTGCTGCTCGAAGATTTGTATGTTTAGTCAAGACAAATTTTATATTTTATGATCATTATTAGTCTCCATAGAAGTTGCACTTTAAAGAACAGAGATAATCTTTGAAGATTTTCTGGAACACCAATATTTTATTCTCTCAAATTTTAAAATTGTTTCCAGCCAGGTGCTTATGTTTAATCAATATCTCACTGCCACTGTATTTTTCAAGAATCTGTGAAATTTCATACCTATTCACCTTATCCAGAAATCATTAGCTTTACACTGAAACCATGGCAACCACTGAGTTCCTGTAATCCTGTCTCCCTTATCTGTTTTCATAAAACTCTATAAAGCAGAAAATATGACAGCCCCTTGGTTACTATAGGAGTGATTTTTCATTTTTTGATCTTATTAAAATGTAAAAATGAAGTGACATCATGTTCAATATAAATAGAGAACTTTGAATGAAATATTGGTGTATATAAATAGTCATTGCTTTTACTTTGCAAATTAGAACTGGGGTGTTTTCCATTCCCTCTTAATAGGAGGCTATCACTTAGTATCCTGAACCTGTAATAGTTACAGAAATATATGTTCTGTCTCCTCCGACCCCTTTTACCACCAAGTATGTTCCATGAGCACTTTCAGAAGTGACCCCTGTCAGCATGGAGTCAGGAATAACCTAAGTACTATTAGTATGGCCTCAAACTTCTAATTAGAAAACAGCCCCAAAGCCCCAAAATCCAGGAATAAAAATCTTCAACATCAAATTCTCTCTTGGCCCTAGTGTCAAAAAAGTAAGGACATTTTTTGTTTGGGGGGGGGGGGCGGGAGGGCTTGGGCCACACCCAGTAACGCTCAGGGGATATGCACTCAGAAATTACTCCTGGCTTGGGGGACCATATTAGACACTGGGAGATCAAACCACTGTCCATCCTAGATTAGAGTATGCAACCACTCTGGCCCCTAAATATTCATTATTAAGTGCATATCTGGTGAATTCAAAGATAGATTCTGCTGAAATATTTCCTCTAACAGCTGATAAACGTTGACATCATTTCAGGACTGGAACAAAATGCAGTAGCTCAAGTTTGACTTCATTCAGCTATTCTCTGAATTGAGGGAGGCTTTATGTGAAGGATTTGTGATTTGGCTGGGGATCTTACTCATTTGTTTTCTCCTAGTGGAAGAGTCATTCTCCCTGTAAACTTCTGATGGAGGCCAAAGTGCTTAAATAGGGCAGCATTAAGAGAGAGGCCTCTACTGGTCTGAGCAGCTTTGAAGACTGCATCCCAGCTCTACTATCAGTGTATTACTTTTATTTTTAATTTCTTTATAATTAAAAAGGTCGTTCATAATATAGATCACATACACACAATTGGAAAGCTGATTCTGACTGATTTTTAGTCATACAATAGCCAACTACCATCCTTTCACCAGTGCACATTTCTCACGACCAATATCTCAAGGCCTGCCTTTGTGTTCTCTTTTTCATTTTCTCTCTTTCTCTCTCTCTTCCTCTTTCTCTTTCTCTACCTGTCTGTCTGTCTCTCCCCCTCCTAGTTTTTATAGACCCTCTTGTTTGCAGTATTGTTGCTGAAAGGCATCATGCCTAGCACTTTATCTACTTTCAGCACCCAATTCTGCTTGTTACTCTTTTTTATGATGACTGCAAAATATTTCAGTCATTAAATCTGAGTTCTTGCCTATGTGGGACAGAAGCAACTGTGCAAATGCAACGAACCACTCAGAACCCTGCTGCGGTTGAGTTGGCTCACCTACTGGCATTGGTCGCATCATCATTTCCTTGCAGCATCCACTGGAAGCAGATTATTTCTGATGTTAACTCTGCTATTATCTCCCAAAGAAAGACGACTTCATTATCTGCTTTCCCATAACATTTATGCTGCCCATGTGTGATGCTGCAAGGGTAGATCAGAGTGGTATAGATTAAGAAATCAAAAATCTGAGTCATAATGCAGGAAGGTTCAGTAAGCGTTGAAATGCAGTAGTAAAGACCTCTCTCAGCTCAAAAATGCTAGAATTTTTGTTCTATTTGCCTGGAGCTGGGAAGGTTCAGAAGCAGAAGGGGAGGAGCTGGCCAGCTCTGGTCAGTCCACTTAATGCCAATTAGATTCTCATCAGTACTGTTCTGATTAGTGGACACTTTATCCAACAAGATAGCTGCAGTTTTGGTTTTCAGCAGTCTTTAATTCTGAGATTTCCTTCGAAATACACCCAATCAGAGCAGGAGGGAACTTGTAGAGTGAGGAAGGATTTCCAGGGACTTCACCTTACTCTTACTCTTTTGGTTCTTACTCAAACTCAAGGTGGATCCATCTTTTGATTTTTAACATTGTTTATCATATATTTTATAGGTGTGGAGACCATGCCCAGCAGTGCTCAGAGCTTACACCTGAGTAGTATAACTCCTGGTAGTGTTCAAGGGACCATATGAAGTAATGGGGATTGAATTCAGGTCAGTGCCATGCAAGGCAATGAATACCCACTGATATTCCTTGGTTCCTAGTTAAATATATTGAACCTATATAGTTATATATAACTAGTTATGTATATATTAATACATATATAATTTATATATAATAGTATATAAATATATAATTATAAAAATAGTATATATGTTATATATCATATATATTATGGTATATGCCGTGTGATATATGTTATACAATATATGTGTTATATGGTATCTTTGTTATATATATTAAAACATATACCATATACTAATTTTAGATATCAGTGAACACATTGAAGACATTTAATTATGCATTTTCTTTTTCATCAATTTAAGACAGTAATGCCTATAGTAAGAGTAAAATTTATTTTTTATGTTTTTAGAGCAAAATTTATTTTAAAATAATATCTAATCTTTTATTTAGTCACTCATTTTTGTAATGCCGGGCATTTTTTCTATGGCTTCCAACTCACTGGACATATGTTCTAATGCTGTTTCATTGCTGGTCTAAGGCATCAACATCCTTATTGAGCATTATATTTAAAATCAAAATGCATATTTCTGTATAAGTACTTAAGGGAGTTATAATAAGAAAACAGTTTAGTTCACAAACCCAGCTCAGACGCTCAGACTTCATTTTCAGATTTATGTAGAGTACTTTATTAGGTCTTTACATGTTACATTTGTTTTTGCAAATGAGCACTATTTAAACTTCAAAAAAATTCTCAAACATCCATTTCAGGTCTGTATTCTTATTAATTGAATGTTTGTTACCTGGCATTTTCATGCCTATGTCCTCAAAAGAAAATCAAAAATGTCCTATGTTCTCAGACAGGTATCAGAGTACTTAATTTTGTAAGTGGAAGCAATGGCTCAGATGTTAAGTGGCATGTTCATAGAAAAGAATGGAGAACTCCGTTCAGATCATGCCCTTAGTCTGTCTATTCACTGACTAGTTGCCTGCTCTGCTCTCTGCTTGCTCATTTGCTCCTATTGTGAACAGCCTTCACTCAGCTCCTTCTCTAAGGTCAACCTAGATGATTTCATGCTTTTCCCAATAAGTATTTTCATAAATATTGACTCTAAATAAGGTTAAAAAAGCAGAGTTAGGGATTCAATTCACCATTTTAGCTATAGGTTCAACTATGGCTTAATTCTTAGAATTTCATTTTTTATTATTTGTACGTTCCTCTCAAATATTTTTTGCATAAAACCTCTTAGTTTCTTGGGGAGGTCAAAACAATTTTCAGTGCTCTGATTGAAGCAGGAAATCATCAGATGACTGTCTCTCCATGTGATTCCTAAGTTAAGGATTTCATGTGGTCTGAAAATATTTCTGGGTAAAAACATGAATTTTCATGGAGATAACCAAAAATATCAGATACACCATTCTTCTGTGCATTTTTCAGATAATGTCTGAAGCAATGAAAAAAAAGTCACTTTTTTTTCCTCTTGCACTCCAACTTAAAAAGTACATATAAATATATATTACCCTCTTCTAAGGGAAATAATTATAATTATCTTGGCATTTCTTTTTCTTTTAGTTCTCTAAAAATTTGAGGCAACTGTTTTATAAGGCTGCACTTGTTTCAGATTATGATTTCCTTCCTTTCAGTATGTATCATGCCACACCCAACTACCACACCTCCATTTTCTATGAATGTCTCCCCTTTCATTCAGCCCCCTTCTACTCTTTGAGAACCTTGTTTTTTTTTTAATTTTTTTTTAATTTAAGCACCATGATTACCTACATGATTGTAGGATTTCAGTCATAAGAAGAACACTCCTCATTGTTGTTTTGATTTGCAACTCCCTGATGATTAGTGTTGTGCAGCATTTTTTCATGTACCTATTGGCCATTTATATTTCTTCTTTGAAGAGAACCTTGGTTTTCAGGTCAGAGTATTAAAAGGAAGCCTTGTGCTCCAAGACCAGAAGATTGAAGAGACACCACGGATCTGGAAGAAAATGCTGATGCATGAAAAAATCCACACACACCAAAAGGGAGTGAAAGGAATTCCAACACACAAGCCTTTCACTCCTAAGGAGCATATAGCTTGGTGAAAGAAAGCCCGAAATGCAAGAGACCATTTTCCTGAGACCTGGGATTTTTATTAGGAAGAACTAGACTACACCATGATGTGGAGAACAAGTGGTCTAAACACCAATCCAAGGTGCTACATTCAAAGATTCCAACGAAAAGCAACAAGGCTTATACTGAGTGGGGAGGTACCTGGTTAATTCAACAAGAGTAGAAGTACCATCATCTTGTTTTGTCAATTCTCTAGTGTTGCTTCTGTATGTCTCAAATAGGATTTAAGTCACACTATATCAGTCTTTCTCTTCCTTACTTTAGATAGCACTATTCCCTCCATTTCCTTCCATGTTGCTACAAATGGCAAGACATGCAAGTCAAATATTTTTTTAAAAAATAATAATCCAATTTTTTCCTTTTTATTGACACACTATTTCTCCTTTATTCCTGGTGATATATATATATATAAATATATATATATAAATTATTTTTTCTAGTTATACATATAGAGTCAGGATAATAAAACTTGGCTTCCACAGACTAAGAGAATAAAAAAATAGAGAAAGGTAAAAGAGTTCAAATATTCAATAATAAAGTATTAAAGACTGAGGAGCTAGTATATGATATGATGACTATAATGATTAACAGTACATTATAAAAAATAAAGAAGAGTGGAACTTTATTGTTCTTACAAAAGATATAACTGTGAAGTGTATTAACTACTTTTGTGAAATCCTTTTACAGTGTACATAAATCAAATCACATTGTAAACTTTAAATATCTTTTTTTTTTTTTGGTCACACCCGGTGGTGCTCAGGGGTTAATCCTGGCTCTGCTTTCAGAAACTGCTCCTGGCAGGCACAAGAGACCATATGGGATGCCGGGATTCAAACAATCATCCGTCCTGAATCAGCTACGTACAAGGAAAACACCCTACCACTGTTCTATCTCTCAGCCCCAACTTTAAATATCTTACAATAGTTTTGTCATTTAAAACTCAATGGCACTGAAAACAATAATTATGAGAGAAATTAATAAATAGTACTGTGAATAGTATTTGAATTTTTGTTTCTCACTTTTTTTTGTTGTTCTCATTGAGAGTGTCCAGGGAGAAAAGAAAATATTACAAATGTATAATTTCTTTATTCTAATTTCAAATGTAGTTTTCTTCAATAGCATGTAATATTATAACATAATGTGTTTTATTTTACTATATTTTCTCTTTTATTCTTTTCTCCACTTTTTTGCTGTCAATAAAAAGGCATAATTTAAAAGTATAGTGTTGTATAATTTTGAAGGAAAGATAAGAAATAATGAAGCTTAAATTATGAATAGAAAATCGAATGGTAAGAAGGAAGCTTTTATTACTAAATAAACACTATAATACCTACTACCTTAAGCTAGAGAAATATTGACATCCCAAATTTTAATTATCAAAGCTTAAAGATGTTTGTGCTGGGAAAATAATTGTTTCTTTGCAGCAATACAATGAGTAAGAATTTTAGTTGTGAGTAATAAACATTTAATAATGATTATATTGGTCTTTATTTTCCTTTGAGTGTTCTCATTGTGTGTATGGTATATGAAACAGGTGCTAGATTATTTTTCTATTCCAGAGTTTAATAATTTTTACTGAGCTGACATTATTCATCAGAATCAGGTCACTTGCATCGCTATTGCTTTGGAAACTTAATTAGGAGTTAGGGAATTTGAAGCTCAGGTAATATAATATGAATTCACTAACAATCAAAAATACTTAGATGCATTATATTAAAATATGAAGACCATATCTTCAGAATTTTGGTAATTTAAAAATAATTTATTAGAACAGGGAGTGACAAATAGGACCAAATTTCTTTTAAAGTATAAATTCAAAAGACTTCTGCCTAAAGCAATTTTACTAACTTTATTTAGTCTTCTGCCTCCTCTATTACAATCATTCTAGTACCAATTGGACTACCACTTTATCAAAAATACAACTACCAAAACTGAAGTGCCGATGTATTATTTTCATTTCATGTTCACCCTTGAATATTATCCATTATTCAGTTTTTATTGGGGGCACATGTGAATATGTTTAGAATTGAATTGAAGGACTTTTCCACAAACTCATATTCTTATTGACAAGCTATTTTAGCATATAGCTGTAGTGTAATTCACCCCCTTTCACTCCCCTGCCCTGGTGGAAGCAGGCTTGCTGCTTTAGAGGCTTGATATCTCAAAGAAGAGCTTGGCCAAATGCTTGTGTCCAGTTGTGTCAAACCAGTATGGGCCCCATGCATTTTGGGGGCAGAACTTTTCTCTCAGTCATTTGGGTTTTCTTTCAAGGAAATAAAATTTCTGGAACTTTATGGACCATTTCAGAGTATTTATGAGTTGATTGGTTTGTCCGGCTTGTTATTATCTGTTTGCATTCATCTGCTCTTATTTTTTATTATTCATTTACTGTTGACTGTGTGGTTGACAATACTGACAAAGAAGAAGTTTTATGTAGACAATGTTGCTGTATATCTTTGGCTCTATATATTTAGTTCTACCATTAATGTCTTCAAGGCCCTTCAACACTTCTTTTTACCTCATACCCCTACCCTGAATCTGATTCTTAAATCTGAAAACTGCTGCATTGTTTTGTTTAGTTTTGATTTCTGGGATAACTTTGGCTATTCTCAGGGTTAATTCCTGGATTTGTACTTGTGGCTCATTCCTAGTGAGCTCTGGTGACCATGTGGAAGGGTCTAGAACCATAGTCAGCCATATTCAATGCATCCTTTTTTTTTTTGGTCCAGTTCCATTGGATCTCTGTTTCACCACTATTAATGACAATATTTTGATCCACTCTAAAATCCTTGAGTATATTTATTATTTTCATTGATACTATCTATAAATTCTTCATAGATAGCTGACAAATACAAACATTTGGTAAATCCAGAAAGATTTTGCTAGTACATTTTAATGACATATTCATATATATGCCATAAAAGTAGAATATTTAGGGCCAGAGTGGTTGCACAGTGAGTGGTAGGGCATTTGACTTGCATGTGGCTGATCCAGGATGGATGCAGTTCAATCCCCGGCATCCCAAATGGTCCCCCAAGCCAGGAGTAATTTCTGAGTGCAGAGTTAGAAGTAACCCCTGAGCACCACTGGGTGTGGCATCCAAAACAAAATAAAACAAAAGTGAAAATTTTATGATTTTAAACATTAGTAGATAATAGTTTTTAATTATATTAAAATATGCAGTTGATCTATGTAAATTACTCCATATTTTTATGTGAAAGTCTATAAAATACTGAGTTCTAAAATGATAGCACAGCAGGAAGGACATTTGCCTTGCATGCATCTGACAAGGCTGGGTTCGAAGCACCTTATATGGTCACTTGAACGTACCAAGAATGATTCCCAAATACAGAGGCAGGAGAAAGCCCTAACCACCGCTAGATGTAATTCCCCTCCCTCAAGAAAAAATGATATAAATGCTTTAAAGAAAAATAATCATCTAGCTAGTCAATATTTAATGGCTATTAGATTTTCTTTTATTGATGAAAATGCATCACATAGTTGACATAACTAATCATAATACAATTGTTTCAGCAAAACCAAAAGCAACATGATTAAAATAATAGAAAATTGAAAGAAAAAACTAAAGATATGGGAAAGAAAAGAAAGAAAATGTTAAATAGCAAGTATATTTTTGAAAATGATTGAATCACCAATGAACTCATTAAAGCACTAGCAAAAAGTTTAGTAAGCTCTTATTTTTTTTAAATGATGGGAGTTAAAAAAATTTCAATAAAAACAGTGAGGGTGGCAATTGTTGTTTGCTTAGGCCCAGCAAAATATTGGGGAAATAGAAGGGAAAGCCTTGGCCTAAATACAAAGAGACCTTACCCCTGACATTTTCTGGCACAGGACCAACTCAGGGCTCTAAACATACTAGGCTTCCAACCCCTGATTCATCTTTTGTGGTAGTGGTAAAATTTTTCAAGGATTCTCTGTTGTTGGTGTCAGTTTTCTGTAGTTAAAGATTCTGGTTCCTGTGCATCTTCTTCATTTAAGTTAGGATGATGTTGAGTGTCCTCTAGTTTCACCTCACCATTAGTGGGCAATGAGGAGAGCCCTGCCCAGCAAGCAGGTTGTTGCTGTTATGTTACTAAGTCATCTGGTTAAGAGAACCCTCTGTGGAGTAAGTCCATGTCAGGGCAGTGGTAGGGTCTTCCTTGGTAGAGGTTTGCTTCCTGTTAATGTTATAGATAATTGTTGATGTTTCTGTAGATGGCATCCATGGTTCAGCGGTGTATGGGCAATGCCTGCTCCTATGAGGCCTGAGCCAAGTCATTATGACCATGTTCATTCACCCCCACTGCATTACAAAATTTGTGTTCCTATCTCTATTAGATAAGAACTTGTTTGCATATGTAATATTGTTGTTGTTGTTTTTGGGTCACACCCAGCAGCGCTCAAGGGATACTCCTGGCTCTATGCTCAGAAATTGCTCCTGGCAGGCTCAGGAGACCATATGAGATGCCAGGATTCGAACCACCATCTTTCTGCATGCAAGGCAAGTTCCTTACCTCCATGCTATCTCTTCGGCCTCGCATATGTAATACTTTTCCATTTTAATGTGCCTATGCAAAAGGGGGACAATGCCACAAGGTATTATTGGTGCATATGGGGCTGAGTGAACAAGTCCAACAACCCAGGTAAGTTGGCTCTAACATGAACTCTAAATAGAGAGGCTCTTTTGATAGAATTCTCTCTTGAGCAGTACAAACAAACAAGCAAAAACAATAAGTGAAATTGTCATTATAAGAAAATATTCAATAAGAGTTACAGCTTTTAAGAGAATAACTTAAGATATTCAAGGGAAATATACATGTCTCTTTTATCTCTTTGGAACTAATTGGGGGAGAGTTAAGTTCAGGACACAACTTTGATCTGTAAGTTGGCCTTCTGAAGTCTTCAAAACTGCTCCCAGCAGTCCCATATCAGGAAATGTCTTTGAGTGGGGACTTCTCAGAAACCGAGTAAGGTAGCAAGCACAAGTACACATGAAGGGAGGTGGAGGAAAGGAGGCCACTGAAAGTAGATCAATAGCAACAGAGTATTGGTTTCTTCTCAGTCTGAGACTCTATTTTTCCACTGTGGGAGCTGTTTGGCAGCTGGCTTAAGTAGGAATAATGATCTGCTTGTGAAGAGTCAAGAACTAATGGTAAAAAGAGTTAAATGTGGGGTGATAGGTGGTGGGATGAGTGGGTAAACTACTAGAAATGTGACTAAAGGTGGTGACCCAAAGGGAAGGACAGTAAATTACATTCTGTATAATGCAAAGTGGATTAAATTCTATGATAATCTATTATTCTATATAAACTTTATTTTTTGTCCCCCAATTCACATTACAGACCAGGCAAAGGTCCTGGGTTGAGGTGTACATGAGGAGCATTTACTGTACCTCCTCTTTCTATACAGTCTGTGTAAAGAACACAGCCTGTGGTAAAAATTGGGAGGCCTTATCTTTTCTTTTCTTATTTTTTGATGTTTTAATATATATAAATATATATATTATATATATAAAATCCTTCACCAGTGCAACATTTCCATGACCAATATCCCAAGTGTCCTTCCTCCCCACCTAATAGAAAGCCTTTCTAGAGTACAGGCCAGTGTGGGGTGGGGAGGAAGGACACTTGGGATATAATCTATATAAACTTTAAATATAAAAATGGGAACTAGTGGGGAGGAAAGTTGCCATCGAAATCCTCAAGCACGCACCTCTTGTGCATTTTGGGTGTTGGGGAAGGCCTGGGGTACCCTTTAAACTCCTACCTGGCACCTACCTATTTGGCACACTCGGCAGGGGGCCAGGGATAGCATTGGTGTCCAGGAGGAAGGAGAGAGAAGGCTGTGGGGGGGGGGCAGCCGGAGCCCACATCTCCCCTAAGTGTGGCCAAAAGGTCTTCAGCATGAAGCCATGCTGCTCCCCATGCTGCCTGCTGAAGCCTCCAGCTCCCAGAGCGAAATTAGTATTTTAAACATCTTGTTACATCATTTAAAATAATTTACTCTCTGAAGGAAAGAAGCCTCTCAGAATCAACAAAACTGAAAGAATACCCAAAATATTGTCAAATATTTTTAATATATAAGTTTATGTTCATTTGGAAATCTGAAGGAATGAATAATAAAAAGTGATCTTGGTACATTTTAACAGAATAAATGTAATTAAGCATAAAGTAGTTATCAACACTTTCATACTCTTTGGCGTAAAGAAGTTATCACTTTTTGTCAGAAGTTAAAGAATCTTAAATAGCTGAAGTCACTATTGTCATTTTCATAATTTTTAGTCTTTTGATTCATATATTTATACACAGAAATATAATATTTTAGGGAGAAGGGCTAATACTTCTATCCCCAAATGTGTCTTCCATTTATATGCCAGATACCTCTTTGGAAAGAATATGAAGCCTTTAAAAATAGATTTTTATGTTGGAAAAACCCTTTAGAGCAGTAGTTTTTAACTGGGTTTTCTATGGTTTTATTATAGAATATTCTCAGGGAGTCATATATAAAAATAGCATAAAAGGTAACCCATCAGAAGAGATTAAGTCATTAACTTGTAAAACTCAGATTTTACAGAAGGGAAGCAGAGATAGAAGCGTCTATGATTGAACAAAGTTTGAGAAACACTATTTCAGAGTTAGAGAGTTCTGCTCACTGTACCTAAACAACATTTTTGAGAAGGTGGAAAAAATCTGCATATTTGTCTTCCAATATTGACTGTGTCATAATAGGAGATTCATGTCCCTCAACTTCTCCATCCACACCAGAAAACTTTCTCTTAGCTGCAGTGAAGATAAAGCCAATAATATTCATCTAGGAGACTCTATCAAGTGTATAGGAGATTCACAGCACATTGTTAAGTTTCATTTTTGTTTTTTATGTTTCCTTAATTTATTGATGCTTACTAGATGATTTTCCAGCCTCAACTTTGTGCTGTGAAATTACAGAAAGATTTTGATTAAAATTAGTTGTATAGATTTTCAAAATTAAAGATAATCATTGCATAAAGATATAAAACCTTTTGCTTATTTATCATCTTTGTAATCTCCAAAAGTTGGTGTTATTAGTATTTCAGGAAAATGAAATTAATAAGTAGTCTGGAAACATCAATGAAAAGCATCAGGGTGAATGATATGCATTTGAATTTCATCTCTCAATCATATTGAATTGGTGTCATTTATGAGTTTTAAATATCAAGAAATGCATATTACTTTTTTTGCCTCTATAATTATTTTCCAGCCTCAAATTATACTAAAAATAATTTGATTGAGAACCATTGTATTCTAAAAGAAACAATGAGTCCATGCTCAGCGGACCACGTTATCATAATTAAAAGACTTTTTTTTTTTTTTTTGCTTTTAGTCTGAACTGCTGATTTTGCTAAATAACTACTTAGAGTTAAAATGAGATACTGAATTACATTAGTAATGCAATTTTCACTTAGTGTATCCATTTTATGCAGTAGAATTATTTTAAATCTATTTTTACATGGGTTAGAGAAGACCAAATCTAACCATTCTGTCAATCATATAAGGTGTAAATTTCTATTTTTCTTTGAGCATAATTCCTTTTTTATTGATTCAAAGCTATAATTTGCACAGTCCACTGCTAAATCATATAAAGCTTAATTGAAGGGCGCTTAAAAGTATTTCACTAATAAACCTGCCAACACATAAGTTCCCTTTATACTACAACATGGTGGATCTTAATAACCTTCGTTACTATTCTTGGTGATTTTTAATGAGGCGAGAGCAGCAGAAGGACTAGGAACAGATTAAATAAATATATCAAAGGATATCTGGAGGTTAGCTACATTTCTAAGATTATTATGTCTTTTAAAATTAATAGAACACTTTATCAGGGTGGACAATTTTAAGACAAGTCCCCAAATTTCTTTATGAACAACTGGAGATTTTATTACCATAAAGGGAAGGAATATCCTATTTCCATGATTCTCTCAGGGCATTGCAGTAGGGCTTAGGGAAATTGGGGTAACCAAATTATTCATTCAATGTACCTAGTGGGTGTGCTGGAAGCTACAATTAACTAGCTGGAGATTTCTGTTCTATGTATTAGTCTACATTTGGCATATTGGCACAAAGGTTTTTTTTTTTTTTTTGGATTATAGCGGAGATCTAGTACATGCCAACTTTCATTTATACCAGGTAGAGATGGAGTGTTTGTGTTAATAATACTAATTTTATAAAACCATATAATAAATTGCATCATAATTCTAAAGATCCTTCTAATTATCATTGTTTGTTTGTTGGCCAAACCTAGTGGTGTTCCAGTGTTACTTCTGTCTCTATGCTCAAGGACATAGGGAACCATATATGTTTCAAGGATCAAACTGGGGTTTCTTGTGTCTAAGACAAGCTCTCTCCCTTCTGTGCTATTTCTCTTGCTCCTCTACTTTATGTTTTAGAGGAATTAGAAATGGTTGTGCAGTAATATTTCATGTCAAAGATGAACACAAGTATTATAGCTTGTAAAAATCATTATATTCAAACATCTCACTAAACCAATTTTTCAACTCTAACTCATATCTTTCAATCAGTTGCAAGGTTCAGAAATAGGATTTTTGTTTTGTTTGTTTGTTTTTGAGCCTTCAATGGTGGCTCAGAGGTTACTCTTAACTCTACTCTCAGAAATTATTTCTGGCAGGATTGGCCAACTATATGGTGTGCCAGGGATTGAACCCAGGTTGGCAGCATGCAAGACAAATGCCCTACCTGCTGTGCTATTTCTCAGGCCCCAGATATAATATCTTTATAAGAATAATTTTGTTATATAGTTAAAAAACAATTATCTTTATATGTAAAATCTTCTCTAGCAGAAAATAATTACAAATAACCGTGAGTTCATTTGTCTTAGGGTCATTACTATTTGTAATTGGAGTTTTATTGAAGTATAATTTCCAGTTCCTATATAGAAATATGTCCTTTCTTAAACAAAATATTCTTTCTTTATTTGATATTTCCTGAAAACATCCTGGAAGATAGGTAGGAACTAAACATGGCAAGAAAAAATAGAAAGTTATGAGCAAATATTTAATAAATTTCAGGGTATTGAGCTGACAGTAGTATATTCTGCACCTAAAGAAAGTATGTGCTATCAATACATAAAAATATTTCACAAGCTGGGGTTGGTCAGTGCATTATTTGCATTTAGAAGATATTTGGGGATCGCTTTGACCTAGATTAGAACACAGAAAGGAAGAGGAGAGAGGGAAAAATGAACTGGCTAATGTGTGTTCCTGGGGTGACTTAATGGCAAACTAGGCTATTATCCTGGTAATAAAGATGAAATCGCAATGAGAAATGCAAGAAGTGCTTGGGTTCTTAAGCCAAACAGTGGTCATGGCAGGCAAGTGCTGATTAGAGAGGAGAGAACAGAAGTGTGATGGGAAGTGACCTAAACGGTCACTGGTGTGTGTGTGTGTGTGTGTGTGGTGTGGTGTGTCTTTGTGTGTGCACTGTGTGCATCCTTAAGAATGAAAGCAGGTAATAGTGTGGCATTAATCAGGACACACTAAATCCAAGGTTCCTCTAGACATCCAAAGAGAAATATTTTGACATTTGCTGTAGGGCAGAGTCCACCAATGGTGGGAATATATTTTACCCATTTTTGGGTTTCAAGATACAACTGCAGGGAAAATTGCTTAAAGAAGAAAATAAGAAACTTCCATATTTAGTACCCAGGAAAGGATAAATGAATTAAATTTGCAAAATATTTGGATATTTTCTTAGGACACCTGAAGTGGAATGACTTAACCATGAATATAAACTTTAAAGCACATGCAAATACTTTTCCTCATATCTAAGTCAATTGCTCTACTTTCTGCATAACCTCATATACTCTTAACACTCACTAAAGGAGACATTTATTCTTCCATCCATCTTGAAATTCCATTCCTGTGTTGCCTAATTTCTCAACTACATCTTTTATTTTCTTGTGCTCTGATTGCCACCTTAGAGACCAAGATATCTTGCTTTTGCCAAAAACAGTGAAATGACCTTTAAGCAGCTCTGCATTATCTAGCATGTCTGAGCATGCTTGTGACACTGTGTCAGTGTCTTCTTATTGCTTTTCTAAGAGCCAAACTTTTCCTCGTGGCCAGCGAGGCATGCATAATATCAGATCCACATCACTTGAAAACAGTCTCACCCTCTAGGATGTCCCAAATAGAAAAAGGGTGAAATTCGTCTTTTAGTTTCCCCCAAATGAAGCTCTCGCATGGCTTAGTTCTTGAATATTTATAGTTCACTTCCTAAAGAATTATTTCTCTCCAATATCTGCCTTTTTGGCACTCTCTAGTCCTCGGGTCTCATAAAAATGTCAGCCCCTTTGAGAGCCTTTCTCGGGAGACAGTGCTCATTGGAAAAACTCTTCATAGTGTGCTAATGCGGAACCTTTCCTTGAGCAAAGGGTTGTTGTTACTGTTGCTGTTTTTTCCTTTGGTCTTTTGTCACTCTTGGCTATTCTGGGGGGCGGGGGGCCTTTGAAGTGCCACGGGTGGAAGTCAGGCCTCCCACAAGGGAACCCTCACTGTGGACTTCTGAGCCATCCCCCTGTGCCCTTAATAGCACTTTGCTTTCATTGTTATTGCTACAGCCCTCGGTTGGTAGTTGACTTATTTCTCCACCCATTAGATAGTTAAATCTGCACATGTGCCTTGGACTCAGAGTTAAGGCTTATATACATTCAACATCGGGGAGTCCAGCATAAAGGAGGAATTCAAAAAATGTGTCCGTTGAGTGAATAAACAAGTGGAAATGGGAACGGGGCCTATTGAAGTGTCAGGGAAATTTAAAACATGTTTCTGTGTGCTTAAGAGTGTTAAAAGGAATGTGGCACCAAGCCAAATGATTCTGTCTCACAGTCAACTTATTTGGCAAGGAAAGCTCTATGGTTAGAGTGTATTTGCTGCAAACACACCAGCTAAGTGCCCTAATCAGGCTACCCAGAGACCTTCCAGATTCAAGCATGAGTAAGTTAACACTAGTTTGAGCATGAACAGGTGGGACTTTGCCAACTTTACTCCGGGCTGTGTTCTGAGGAGTGGGTTCTATGCCCTCTGCTCCCCTACACATGTGTCCTCATGTGAACACTATAAGGGCTTTTAAGGTTTGGCTACTTACTGTGTTTGCTCTAGAGTTTCCTCAAACGTGTGCAAGTAAACCTGATTCTTCCTTTCTCACTCGTTTTTTTCCTCACCTCTTTTAAACACAAGGACAGATGCTGGATGGTTCTTCAAAGATGTTTTACTGTAAAACTATGTGATGCTGACCATTCTTGCATTTTTAGGCACCTCCTTGCAATGGGATTTGTCTTGATGAGGAAGAAAGAAGGTAGAGGAGAGACTGGAAATGCTGTCAAAGATGATGGATGGAGTCACAGCTAAGTTTTCTGTTTCGATTTTTTGTTTAATCCAAGGCCTCCCTGAGGAGGAATGTTTATCACTGGGGCTACCCGAGACACACCCAATATTGTTCAGGGAGCCTCTGGTGCTGGAGATCAAACAAACTCTGGGTCTCGAAATGCCAGGCAGATGTTTTCCCAGGAAATGAACCTTTATCTCCAGCATATCCTCTTCCTATTTTTTTCTTCTCCAGTGACCTCTGTGCTCTCTTCTCTATACATGACTCTTTTCAGGATAATCTCTGAGAATTAGATATCACATATCCATTAACCATATGCAGGCTTATTCCAAAACTAGATTTTTCATGGGTTGCTCTCCATGGTAAAAATTGAATTCTTTTTGTTTGTTTGTTTGTTTTTTTTGTTTTTTGAGCCACACCCATTTGATGCTCAGGGGTTACTCCTGGCTAAGCACTCAGAAATCGCCCCTGGCTTGGGGAGACCATCTGGGATGCCAGGGAATCAAACAATGGTCCTTCCTTGGCTAGCACTTGCAAAGCAGACACCTTACCTCTAGCGCCACCTCTCTGGCCCCTAAAATTGAATTCTTAAAAGTAATCTTCAAAGTGCTATAGTACAAGAGTAAAGCATGTTCCTTGCAAACTGCTGACCCATGATTGATCTCCAGCATCCTGTATAGCCCCACACCCTGACTACCACCAAAAGAATTTCTTGAGTTCATAGCCAGGAGTAACCTCTATACACTGCTGAGAGGGAGTAACCCCAAAATGAAACAACAACAGCAAAAAGTGCTATTGTTTCTAATAATAGAATAGAAGAAAGGGCTTCCTGACAATATTCATTTAAATTTGTTTTTGCAGCTTTCTATTAACTTAATGAGAAAACCCTTGTGGTTGTACAGTGTGCTCCCTCGTGATTTTCTTTTAATAAGGCCATTTGATTCAACAGGGCTTCAAAGCCGAATGGGGAAAGATGCAAATTAATTTAATGCAAAAGCCACCAAAGAGCTGATTAGGAGCTAGTTATCGACACTTCTTTTAGCTGATTGCTAGAACTCCCCAATAAAGAAGGCCAACTAGAAACAGCCCACGTGTTAATTTTACAAGACCCTTGAAAAATGAAAAAAAGAGGAAACAGTCACATTTGTCTTAACATCCTCATATTGAATAGTGCATTAATAATCCAAATTTGTGCACTAACGATCTTAGCTGAATACAGAGTGTGTGGTCTCTGTTTGTCAAATAGACACCCCCACACATTGGCCACCATTCTTAAGGGAGCAATTGCTTTTGCTTTGCAGAGCAAAAAGATTCCACATAAAACTGTTGAACATAATTGCTTTTTACAAAAGGATAATTGTCCTCCATCAGTTTGTATGAAATTAGGACATTAAAAACATCATATGACATGCATAAATAGGCATAAATTATATTGAAATATCTTAATATATTATATAATAACATAACAATTACGTGGAAGGTTTTAGTGGATAGAGTACTGCATCCCAGATGCACCCCATCCAAATCAACAAAGTTATTAAGACTTGACTGCCCACTTACTCTGTCCAATGCCCACAATATGGTGAACTATCCCCAACTCTTCTTTGAGATGGAAATCACATTTAGGAACTCAAACCCACGCACTGGGCCAGGTGATTAAATACCTAGCAGGGATTCTTCACTTTCTTTGCTCTGACAAGAAATGTGATGATGGAAAAGGAAAATAGTGCTAGCTACGGAGCCTGAATATGTGAACATGGAAGATCTAATCAGACCTGCTACTGTGAGCAGGTGCTTCACGTCTGACCTGGTCACTCGCTTGCTGTAATAGATATTCTTGGCATGAAGCTAATGGGGAAGAAGGCGGTCACTTAATCAGGGAGGGGGTTCATCTCTGAAGATGATGCTGGCTCAACTCACTTCTTTGGGATCCAGGTTTTAGATGCAGGTACTGGCTGGGCTGTTACACTTTACATCTTCCTGACCCTCAACCCTGATCACACTTTTAGGGAGCTCATTGTATTCTGGTCACCCCCTTGGAATATTCATTCCCTGCTCACGGCAGATCTTCAGTCTACACTAAGACATTCAGTTGACGTTCCTCCTCTAGAGGGAGAGCGGGCTGAGCCCAGGACTGCTTGGAGTTTTCTTCTGAAACAGCAAAGGTCCCACCCAAACAATAGCTGTGGATTCAGCTAGTTGGAAAACTAACCGACAGTAACTAGAATGTGTTGACTTTTCTTCCTGGTCAATCTTAAGGATATAATCATGACATTTAATTCTAATTTACTTTTAACAAGCAAAATATGCTAAAAGTAGTATATTATAGAATTAATATCAGCCTATTGTAATATATTATTGCATTATTTACATTTTGTGGGTGTGTAGGTGAGTCGTGTGTATATGTGAGATTGTGTGTGTGCATTGACAGAAACCAAGAACTCTAACATGTGAAGCATGTGTCAGAGCCACAGTCCTGGTCTTTATATTTTTCATTGCCCCAACTGGATATACGGGTTTCAGAACTCTGGTAGAAAAATAAAATCCATAAATTTTTTTATAGAGCGTGCTTATTTTGCCTGCTCATTTAGTTGTTGAATCTAATTCTTATGATTTTTTAACATAGAAAAAAGGTCCAGCATATTTATGCTGTGTATTTGTTATGATGTGTATTTGTTGCATGGTCATAAACACTGTATGAGCAAAAAAAGGGGGTATCATGTCTCTGTCTCAGAATTTTTGTTATGTTTGTGGATGTACATTAACAAATGTAGATACTGTTTCAATATCCTTATCACTGTGTATGGACAATGGCTTTTATTTAGGCTGCTGTATTTCAGACATTACCTCTACGTTTGCTATTTTATCCCTGAACCATCTTCTGAAGTCATTTTGTCGTATTATCCTCTCAGTCACTTCACAGATGAGCAAACAGAGCTACAATTAATTTGACTAAATCCAAAATGTTTTAACCCCAGGTCTAGTCTTTCTGGACATTTCTCTAAAATGCTATGATTTTTCTTAAAAATATCATGCACTGCATCATTTTTCCTGGGCCAGAGAAAAATAAAGCCCATTTGAAAATGTAACTCTATATAGTATTTGCAATTTCCTAGCCAAGTGAAAAATCAAAATACTTTTTATAATTGAGAAATATGACTGATTTAGAATGAAGATATGTTTTATCTAGATGTCTTTATAAATGAGAATTCATTTTGCAGTAATTTTTCATCTGATTTAGAATGTTTTTTGAGAAGTGAGTGGTTGTTTAATTTTGTACTTTCATTAATTGAAAATCAAGTAAATAAAAAATATAGGTCTTACTAGACCTCTTCATCAATGATCTTTTAAATATTCTTAATATAATTTACTATAATATCATGTGTATATATGGGTTTACTATCCTTGAAGTTGAATACATAAAATGTTGGAGGTAAACTTGGGCTATATTAAATTCTTATAAAAGCATAGACTGATTTAAGTAAAATTAATCAATGTTTTAATTAATACCATTTAATATAAATGATCAATGAGAAATCACATGGTAAAGACTAGAATTGAACTTTATATATATAATTGAAATATTACATATAGATATTTTCCAGAAATAGGAGAGGAGAAAATACTTCCCAATATATACTTAATGAAATTGTGTTACCCTGATAACAAACCAGACTTAAAATCTTATAAAAAAACATACAAACACTTTTAGCAATTTGTGAGCAAATATACTCTAAATTAAGTAGAAATTTTTCAGTGTTGGGATATTCAAATATTCCAAAATCAACCAATGTAATCCACCACACTAATGGCACAGAAAAAAAGCTTGCTTCATTAGGTTATCTAGTACAGAAAAAATTTAACACCTCTAGTCAGAAAACTTCAAAAAATAGGTATAAAGGGCACATTTCTCAATTTCACAGAGAATTCTACAAAAAAAAAAATACTTCATGGTGAAAGATTAAATGTTTTCTCCTATTATCAGGAACAAGGCAAGGATGCTTTTCATTATCACTCAGTGACTACAGTGATTGAAGGTATATTCTATGGGGTAAGGTAAGAAAAGAAAGAACAAATTATAAAATTCGAAAGGTGGATGTAAAACTGACCCTCCCTATAGATGAAATCATTTTCAAAGTAAAAATCAGCAGCATTTCAGAACAGAAGAGATGTGTTTAAATATCAGTGATATTTCTGTATACTCAGTGTACACCTGGGTACCAAAATTTAAATATATAATAGCATATGAAATCATGCAAAATATTTTTCTAAATCTTAAACATATTATACATATGGATGTATATATGAATATATCTAGAGATAGTTTACATTTACTGACTACACAGCTCTGATGAATGAAATCAATCAAAATGCAAATTATCAAAGTGAAATAGTATTTTTTTGGATTTGACAACTCAAAATCTAAATGTCTGTTTACCAGAATTGGTATAGGGGGTTAGGATTGTTTCTATTAAAAACTCAGAAGTACAATGCATTATCTGCAGGTGACCTTATCCTAAAATGTGTATAAAAAAACAATGATTAAAACAGCTTTTGAAAAAATAAGGTTATAATAAATATAAGTTGATGAGAACTCCAAATGCTGAAAGTAGGTCATTCATATTTTGCTATTTGTAATATATATTATTAGAGTCACTTTCAAGAATAGCCTGAACATTTAGATAGATGATATATAGATGATTGATAGCTAGATATAGTTATATATATATTTGACACAAAACTGATCACATACAAACCTACCATAAATTCTACGAATTTTGTCAAAGGGTATTATCTGCAGAAACATCAACCTTTATGTTAAAACCTGGTTTGCAGATGTTGATTTTCTACTCCCTTAACCTGGAACAAGGGCTTTCGGTGATTCGAGTCAATAGATTGTGATACATCCATGCAATTAATTAGAACTTGGCCAGCCAGACAAAGCAATGAACGGACCAACATTTGGCTCACTCTGGTAATTTCTACAGAAGGGAAACTCCCAGTCCTGAAAGAGAAAACATTCTTAATGGGGGTGTTTCATCACTCTTCTGAAAGTGATGAGACTCCAGAAATGGAGAAGAGGTGTGTAGTTGAAAGGAATAAAGACGTGGAATGGGAAGAAAAGATTCCAGTGAAGCTCTACCAGTTCTTGAGAGAAATTAGTGTCCATCTTCTTGATCCATGTCTGGTCTTGATACTATGTCTCTCATTTCCCAAGCTAGGTCATGTAATAGTTTTATAGAATATGGGTGGTTTTTTACAAAGACATGTGAATCTATAATTCAGAAATTGAAAGCCCTATTACAAATAAGGTATGGCAGAAATATTATTTAGCACTAAAGAAAAGAATCCAGCCTAGCCATTACTGGGAAAATCACCTTCAGTTTATATTAGGCCCTCTGAGAAGGGCGACACTGTGATACCGTAATCTGAGAAGATGTAAAAAGGATCAACAAATATAGTGAGAGCTCAACAAGACAGTTCAGGCACTTGAATTAAAACAATTGAAATTGGGGCTGGAGCAGTAACACAGTGGGTAGGGCATTTTCCTTGTAAATGACCTACCTAGGTTCAATCCTCAGTATCCCATATGGTACTTGAGCCTGCCAGAAGCAACTTCTGGGTACAAAGCCAGGAATAATCCCTAAGCATTTCCAGGTATGCCCCCCATAAAACTAATGTGCTTAGGGGGCACTCCTGGCAGTGCTCAGGGCACTCTATAAAGAATCAGGAATTAAACCTGATTCATCTAAATGTAAAACAAGAGCCCAACCTTCTGTATGATCTCTTCAACTCCTTTCAGAAAATTAATTTGTGGGGAAAAGTGGAGAACTAGTTTAGAAGTAAGAAGCTTGTGATGGGGCCTAAATTAAATCCCTAGCACTACATTTGATCCCCTAAACACTTCCAGGAGTGATCCCTTAAAGAGATTAGCTTTAAGAACCACCAAGAAGGGCCCATAAACAACAACAAAAATAACTTAATTATTCTCAGTACCAATTTTAGGCTAACTTCTGGAGTTGTTCAGTAATACAGGGGCCTGAAAAGTTTCTACTCAGCCTAATAAAGTGGGTTCAATGCTAGACCCAGGGCTGTGGTGCTTCTGAATCACAGGTGCTAGGATGAGCACACCATGGTGACTCTGAACCAGTGTCCTTGCTCCAACCAAGTAGACAAGTACATGTGTGATTATGCCACATAGACTGGCACACATCATAAAAAAAAAAGAACAATCAGTGTGGCAGAGATGTGAAGAGAAAGAAACTCTCATTCACTGCTGGTGGGAATGCCATCTAGTCCATCCTTTATAAAAAACAATATGGAGATTTCTCAAAAGACTAGAAATTGAGCTCCCATATGATCCAGCTACACCATCTTAGGAATATACCTAAGAACACAAAAATGCAATACCAAAGTTCCTTTCTCACACCTATATTCATTGCAGTGTTGTTTCCAATAGCCAGACTCTGGAAACAATCAAGATGCCCTTCAACAGATGAATAGCTAAAGAAACTGTGGTATATATACACACAGTGGAATATTATGCAGCTATCAGGAGAAATGAAGTCATGAAATTTTTCTATACATGGATGTACATGGAATCAACTATGCTGAGTGAAATAAGTCAGAGGGAGAAAGATAGACACAGAATAGACTCACTCATCTATGGGGTATAAGAAAAATAAAAGACATTATTGAAATAATGCCCGGAGATAATATAGATGAGGGCCAGAAGGAAAGATTCATGATATGAAACTCACCACAAAGAATGGTGAGTGCAGTTAGAGAAATAAATAACTACACTGACAACTACGGTGAAAATATCAGTGAGTAAAAGAAGTAGAATACCTGTCTCAAATACAGGCAAGTGGGGGATTAGGGAGATTAGAGGCATTGATGATGAGAACGTTGCACTGGTGAAGGAGGGTGTTCTATTTATGACTGAAACCCAACTACAGTCATAATTGTAATCAAGATGTTTAAATAAAGATAATATTAAAAATAGGCAGAGAAAAAAGAATCCAAAGGTAGAATAAAAAATAAATAATGTGTAATTAATTATGGACCAAACTAAGAAGTAGAACTTGAGTTTGATTTTTTTTTTTCATTTATGTCCAACTCTTTGACTCCATGCTATTAAACGTCTCTTATTCTTTTCTTTTTTTTCTTTGGGGAAGAATCATAATGATAAGGTATTAATAGGAAATGCATTTGAAGTAGAATTAGGGGATGTGTTGGGGCTGTAAGTAAGGTGTTCAAGAGCTCCTCGTCACTCTGTGTTTGAAGGTGCATAGACCCTAATTGGAGACGACAGTACCAGGGATCCAATCATGCCTTTTATATGCAAGCAAGTGCCTTTGATCTGCATACTACCTCCATTCCATGAAGATGTCCCAACTTCTACCATGGGGAATGTCTGTGGAGGTAGGTTGAGAAATGGTACATCCAATGAGGAATGCAGTCTGGGTTAGGCATACATCGGTCCAATCTCACAATATATTTCTGAATGTCTGTATAAATACCATGTCTCTGGGTTTCTGGTTTGGCCTAAAGCTGACAACATGCTTTTTGTTTCCTCTCTCTCTCTCTCTTTTTTTTTTTGCTTCTTCCTTGTTTCTCTTTTCTTCCCCCATATTTTAAATACAATTGCATGCATATAGATATATAGACATTTGCGTGTATGTGTATGAGTGTGTATATATATATATATATATATATATATATATACACATACGTATATTAGAATGACTTCATTGCATGTGAGACAGATTCTCTAGGAAGTTCTTAAGTCTGGTTCTATGGCTCAGTAAAACAAATGATATTAACTTTGTAAAGTGCATCTCCAATGGTCATGCATAATGAAAACATTGTGCTATTATTTATCAGATTTAGTTCCCTGTAGATTGCAGACAAAGACTGTTCAAGCAGAAATTCAAAGAGAAATAAATTACTTCTAAAAGAATATCAGAAGCAAGATCTTATGGGTGTTTTGATTCCTAAGTCCTTTTCAAGCTTCTGGGTCTCTCTTCTGTGAAAGAAGTTAGGTATGGTTAACTCTATAAATGCCTCCAAAGCTCTGCACTCTAGTCTGTCACAACTTGTCAACTGAGCTCTGGGTTTTCTTTATGTGGGTCCCTATTAGCTTTAGATAACATGATCACTATTCAAGTGACTCAGTATTCAGTAGAATCACTCCAGGATTTCTTTTCATAGCTCACATTCTCATAACATACATTATAAAAAATGTGTGTAAATATGCAATGAAATATGCAAAGAAAAACTGTTATTCAAATATTACTACTTTTGATGATTTTCTATTTATTTATTGGAAATTCACAATACACTCATAAGCTCTGGTACAGAAGTGAAGAACATTTATATTTAATATAAGTTCCATCATGCACTATTTTTGATTGGCATGTCAGAGCTGAGGCAGTAAGAAAATTTATTGTATTCATAGTTTTGTTGAGGGACACACTTGGGTTTTGCTCAGAGCTTACTCCTGGCTCTGTGCTTATGAAAGATAGGTCTTGGAGAGCAAGAAAATGTCAGCTTTTGGGCCCGGAGAGATAGCACAGCGGTGTTTGCCTTGCAAGCAGCCGATCCAGGACCAAAGGTGGTTGGTTCGAATCCCGGTGTCCCATATGGTCCCCCGTGCCTGCCAGGAGCTATTTCTGAGCAGACAGCCAGGAGTAACCCCTGAGCACCGCCGGGTGTGGCCCAAAAAAAAAAAAAAAAAACCGAAAATGTCAGCTTTGCTAGAGAGCTCCATTTGGGTCATTTCTCGAAGCAGTTAACCCAGAGTTGTGGGAGATGGAAGATTTGTAGCTTGAAAAAGTTATTGTGGGGCCTGCGAGGTGGCACTAAAGGTAAGGTCTTGGCCTTACAAGCGCTAGCCAAGGAAGGACCGCGGTTCGATCCCCCCGCATCCCATATGGTCCCCCCAAGCCAGGAGCAATTTCTGAGAGCTTAGCCAGGATTAACCCCTGAGCATCAAACGGGTGTGCCCGCCCCCCCCCCCCCAAAAAAAAAAAGAAAGAAAAAGTTATTGTATCCCAATGGTGGATGTACAATTTATCTGAAAAACCTTGTAGGTTCCAAAGTACTTGAGCCCTCTGCTTCTAGGAAAGTCAGAGTGTGCCTGGTTTCTTGAGTAAGAAGGGAAATATGATTGTGGGATTTGTCACATCAAAGAGGTAGAAAGAACATCTTGAAGTTGGAATTTGCTACCAAAAGTTGAAGCCACAACCTTAATTTTAGTTCTTATGACACATAAGTCCACACACAAAAATTGGTTTATTCTCAGTATTATCTTTAGATATTTACAAATTAGAGGGTTTGGGGGAGTTTGTAGAATATAATTTTCAGTGACCATAAACTGAATCTTTACATAGAATTTAAGAGAAAGTTTGCTCCTATAGAGGAGCTCATACATATTCATTATATATATCCATACATAATAATCTCTTGTTCTTAATATTTGTCAATGCAAATGAAGCACTCTTGTGTGACAGAACATTTTTGACTGCTTTTGAAAGCCGCGTATCAAAGTAACAATATACACAAGCAAACAAAATAATAAATCCCAGATGAACATTAGTTATCAAAATGAATGTATAGAAGTACTAAAGTTCCCAATATATACAATCATTTAATGAATAAAAGAACCTGTAAAATTGCTAAATCTCTAGAGGAATTGAATATAAATAATAGATTCATGCCATTTGCAGCTCACTACAGAAATAGTAGAAAGAAAGTTTGCATAATACAAATTTGTATGATACAATAAAGTCAAGAGAATACAATACAATGCCTACATACATACATACATGATAAAAAAAGTGTCAAACAATAAATGAGTATTGGAAATACATGAATAAAATCTGATGGAAATAGTTATAGAACATTTAATATATTTTTATTACTTAAAAGACTATTACCCATTCTAAATTGATTTATGCTTTGATGGATTGTTTTATGGTTGTTAACCAACATATTGGTTAACATGATATAAAATATTATATACAAAAGGTAAACTCCTTTCTGTACTTAAAGTAATAAATAATGTCAAATAACGAAAACAAAGTTTAGAATGTTACTCTGTAGGAAAGGCATAAGACACATGACAATAAATAAAATGTAAAATACTCAAAAAAAGGTTGAATAATTAAAGTATGTTTTATTTTTTATATAGCCAAAGCACTCATGACCATTTAGACAAATTGAGTGCCATCTGACAAACAGTGTAATTATATTATTTGTACAGTAACTTACTTGGTAAATCAATAGAATAAATAAAAAATAGGGGCCCGAGAGATAGCATGGAGGTAATGCGTTTGCCTTGCATGCAGAAGGTTGATGGTTCAAATCCCAACATCCCATATGGTCCCCTGAGCCTGCCAGGAATGACTTCTGAGCATAGAGCCAGGAGTAATCCCTAAGCGCTGCCGAGTGTGACCCAAAAAACAAACAAACAAACAAAACAAAAAATAATTGAAAATTACATGTAATTTTTAAATATAATGTCTATTGGAGAGGAAGGCAGTAAGCATCTTGTCTGCCTCTTTGTCATCTGCTCCTACATTACTATTTTTCAGTTTGGTGGTTAAAGTGAGTTCTCCATCTTAAAGGGAACTGTGATAGGCAGTTGCTCTTGAAAAGTTTCTGCTTGAAAATCTGAACCTATTTCCCACCTGGGATGCATGATGAACTGTGAATAAACCTGTGAATGAAGGTGGTGACACCAAAACAAGTGCTGAGAACCTTCCAGGGAATTGCCAGTTCATCTTGGTTCTTTCACTGTTTGAGAACTGGATTCCTTGTGTGAACTGAGGAAAGAACGCAGGTCCCAGTTCTTGCCACCAGTTGAATTTTCCAATATTTGATATAAATCACACTATCCTGATCAACTGAAAACCTCTAAGGTAAACAAAGCATATGCTGTGATGCTTCCTTATGTCTTACATTTGTGAATCTTTAAATAGTCTGCAAGGTAATTCAATTTTCAACAAATATTATACTTTATTTATATACAAACACAATCACCATGGCATAAGAACATAATGAGTAAAGCTAATGTTAATCTAAGAACTGCTGTAGAGAAATTCAGTTTTGTAATCTGCAGATTTTTAACTTATTTTGTTTCCTTCTGAATGAAAACTTTAAAAACAAGAAAATATAACAGGAAGATACATATCAAATACCTTATAGTCTCAAATGAGTGCAAAATATTTTTATTTATATTTATATATCTTATATTTAAAATAATATATTTTTAAATTTATATATAATTTTTAAATAAATTTTAAATTGATATATTTTACATCTGTTTACCACAATTTAATCAATGGCATTTGCATCATGGAATGTCCTAGCCCTGATTCCTCAGGCACCATTTTTAAACCTTTGACCAATCATTCCTGAGCCAATTTCATTTGCCACATTATCCCTTATTTTCAACTTAACATGACTTAATAGATACCTTGTTTAGGCCCACAATGTTGCTGTTTCTAGCAATTCTGACAACACCATAATATTAGAAATAAATTTCAGAAGAAAAGTTGAACAAAAATTCTTTGCAACTGTAGTTTATAAAAGAAAAAAGAAAACAGCCATTGGAGAGAAGCAGAAAGTCAAGTAATTCAGGATATGATTTACTTCAAAATGTAGAGAAATGTTGGAACGTCAACTGTGAAAAAAGACATAGATTTGAGCCGAAATGTGTCTCAATCTGAGTTGAAAAATTAATTCTAGGATTTGTTAGATATGTTAATTGGTTCAAATCATAATTAACATATGAAAAGGAAAGGAGAAGCTACTGAAAATAGACTGTGAATTACAGCAGCCAAAGAAGTAATAGAAACAAACCTTACATTTGACAGCCTGTCACCTCCATGAAATTGGGTTGGGCTGCAAACAGGCAGCTTTGAGAGCCTTGTGATATGAGTAGGGAAGAGTGGCTCCGGGGTTGGTCATAGAGACATTTTCTTTGCAAATATTCATGTCATTAATCTTCTTTCAAAAATCACTGAGCTCTACACAGGAAACAGACTCACATTTTTTGTACCCAGAATGCACTAAAGAGAAGTGTGTCACATTCTTTGTTGCTATTGATCCCTGTTGGCACATTGAAAAACAAATCCAACCAAGAAGACCCAGGGCTGGTACCTAGATGCCTCGTTTACTAACCTTGTGTGCCATACAGAGTACAGAGTTGGAAAGTCATGTTCCTGCATGTTTTTAATGGAATGTCTTTGGCTGGCTTTGCATGCCCTCACTTAGAAGCGTGCCCACAAAATTGATATTGTAATAATCACCCTTAATTCCTGGTATAATTAAATCAAGGTGTAATATAATAATAATTAAATCAGGGTGTAATAAACTGTTCATTACTGATACTAATACATACCTACACCTATAAATGGAAACCAAGTAAACAAGCTATAGAGATGCAGAGATGGGGATTTTTTTTTTTTGACATATAATCTAAATGCCAAAGCATACAGGTAGAAATCACACAACTCAGATTTCTTAATATATGTAGTGACTGATCACGAATCAAAATAATGTTCATTAGTGATTCCTGAGCACTGAGTCAGAAAGATTATACACAGCCCTGTATGACCTAAAAAAATAACAAATATATAAAATAACAAATAAATGAGCCCTGTTATTTTAAATGCAAGTTTTCTTTGTTGCTGTTGTTTTTTTTTAGGAGTCATACCTGACTGACTCAGGGCTCACTTTTTTCTCCGCATTCAGAGACCACAAATATCTGGTAGAGGGGGGAAGAGAACTCAGGTCAACCCCATGTGAATGCCTTATCCACCATACAATCTCTCCAGCCCCCTTTAATGAAAGTTTGAACTATTTATTTTCAGTTCAAGGCTTTAATACATCTGAGACTTGGATATATGAATGTTGGTCTAATTGTACAGAGTCCTAATTTACTTCTAAGTAGTATAAGACAGTTGCCTTCCAATGATTTTTGAAAGTGCATGATGCGCATACTGATTTTGTAATGTTTCTCTTCGGAAGATCAGCTTATAAAGGCTCCAGAGATGCTAGGTTATGTTCACAATTCCTTGAATATATTCACTTAAAAATTTCACTTGCAGCAAACAGTCCAAATAAATGCCTTCATGATATTTGTTTTTCTGACCTCCTATGTTAATATTCTCAATATAATTTTTGCTATTCCTGTTAGGCATTGGTTCTTAATCTATCTAATATATTCCACTTAAACATTAGGTATTTAATTCATGTTTCTCTAAATCTATAGATAATTTATAAGAGGACACTAGGCATAAAATCAAGAAGATTTCTATTAAGAGAAGGGGTATATTGTTCCATCCTTTTAGGTCCCTTTTATGTAACTTTCAGTAATATTACATAATTTTCTCTATACATATCTTAAATATCTTTATTAAATTTACTCCTAGGTAACCTACAGTTCTTGCTGTTGTTGCAGAATAGGATTCTTTTAATATTACATTTTAAAATTGGTTGTTGCTAGTATATATATAAAAAGGTATTGATTTTTAAATCTTGAACTTATGTCTGGCAACCTTGCTGAAATTCCTTATTAATTCTTATTGCTTCTAGATTCCATTCGATTATATATATTGGCAATCGTATCGTCTTCAAATGACTAGCTTTACAATGGTTATATTTCATTTATTTTTATGGCTTTATTCTATTATCTAGGATCAGTAATGTATTTAGTAATGAGGGTGATACTAGCACCTTTCTCTAGCTCCTACATTTCATGTTTCAAAGTTTCCCTTTATAGATGACTCATGCCCTGAACTCGCAGCTGCAAAAGGATTTCTCTCCTACTTTACTCAGCTCTGTCTCTCCTTTAGGGACTTCTAATTGCATGATTGAGTATTATTCACAAATTCATCCCAGGATTCAATGTGTTCCATTTGATTACATTAATAATTTTTAGAGTAACAGATACATGGAATGTTTTATTTTGTCCAGCTGGTTTAGGGGTTATGTATGGATGCTTCTGGAAATCATATTGGTATTGTGGTGTGTTTATTTGTTTTAGCCCAACACAGGACAATTTTAAGTCAGTTTTGTACATAGTTACTTTGTATGCTACACTAATTTCATAGCAAGGAAGTAGGTATGTGTATTCTATTTTTCTGGCTTCTACAAAGCCTGAACTCTTGTAGCAGTTTGAAAAACTGTGACATGTACACCAGGTTAAAGGAATTGCTCGTTCACACACCCTGAGAAATAAAAGAGATTTTGCATTCTCAAAATTAGCATCTAGAAAAAAAGAGAAAAAGTGAAGAGTGAGTTTCAGAGGTAAATAGGATCCAGATCCCAAACAGCTCTTAGGTCTTGGTTGGAGTTTGCCTCCTACTTGTTATTCAAAAGTAAAAATGGTTTGGGGCATTTTCCATGGTGGGGTGTAATAACAACCCCATATACTCAAAGAATGTGGTAACCATTTTACCTAAGCTATAATAAAATATAAAAAAATGGTCCAAACAAGTTGAGTTGTTTTATTTAGAATATGTATTTTTGCCTATCACATTGCAATAACTGTTAAGAGATATCAATAACACAGTATAAATGTGTCATCATAGCAAAAGCTAAGTAAATAAATAAAAACATCAAGAGCAAAAGGAAAACATTCCACTTACCAGTTATTATTCAACTTTGTAATTATTAAATTTGTATCATTAAACACCAGAATTTGAATATTGTGGAATCATTTTTGGTTCATTACTTGCTATCTTAAAATATAGGTCTTAAAATTATTAAAAGTAATGGTCCACCCTGTCTATTATGGTTTATTTTATTGGATCAATTTGTTTGAGCTAAAGAACTCTGTGAATAAATATTCTTCTGGCAGTGTCTGAGTGTCTTTTAGTTGATATTGATGTCAGGAGTTTTGGAGTAGAGCAGTTGCCCTCCAAGATGGGGTGAACCACACCCAAGCTTTTAAGACCTAATTAGAACAAAGCTCTAACACTCCTCTTGAGAAGGCTTCTTGCCAGCAGGTGACCTTCAGGCTAGATTTGCAGCATTGTCTTCTTCTGGTTGCTGCAGATTTGAGGATTTGAGGTTTACTAGCCACCATAGTTGTGTGAGTCAATCCTTCAAAATAAATCAGTCTCTTTCTCTATGCAGACATCTCATTGGTTCATTTTCTCTAGAACTTTTCTCTAGATCCTTGACCAATACACCCAGAGTGCTTTTGTCTTTGCTTTTTGACCATTTTATCCTTAGTATTCTGTGTCCCAACATCTGTGTATGCTGTTAAATTCCAAAATAATACTTCTTAGGTAAAGAGAAATAATGCCATCAATATTGTTATTTATTTATTTTTACCTCTTTGCTACTTTGAATGATTCATGCAATAGCAACAGCAGTTTAAGCTTTTCATATGCTCCGGGCTTGGGGGACCATATGGGATACAAGGGATCGAACTTCCATTTCTTCATTTCATAAGCCTATTATTTTGTATATTTTATTATTATTATTAACTTTTCTTAAAATATGAGATTATATTGTATGTATGTTTATTTAAGACATCCTAGGCTAGCACTTGCAAGGCAGATGCCTTACCTTTAGCACCACCACTCTGGCCTCATCAGGAGCAATTTCTGAGCACGTATCCAGGAGTAACCCCTGAGCATTACTGAGTGTGGCCCCAAAACAAACAAACAAATAAATAAATTTTATTCAAAGTGGTTATATAGCTTTTATACAATGTATATGTATATATCTAAACTATAAAACTGCTTGAAAATGCATGAAATACAACATCAAAAGTTTTTGTCAATAATAAGAGAAAATGAAATGCTAAAATGAGATGAAACACATATATTTAATACTAACCCTGCATACCAACTTTCATTTTAAAATTTGGCTATGCATCTATTTCATCTAATATATTTCTTGTTTAAAGATAGAAATATTTTCAGGCTTCTTCTATTTGTTAAAAAGTTTAATTGCTATGAAGAAAATGTTTAACAGTTATACTGAAGCATATGTAATATACTGTAATATACTGAAGCATTGTGTAATATATAAAAACTTATGAATAACTATATATTTGTAAACTAATAAATGTGAAATATGGGACAGAGCATTATATAGTGTATGTAGGGTATTACACTTTCATAAAACCAATTTGTAGGTTTTATAAACCATATGATCCCCCAATATCATGAGGTATGTTCCATTAACATAGAGTAAGGAGTCAGCTGTAAGCTCCAAGTGTGACCCCCCCCAAAAAAGGATGAACATGTAAAATAGTTTTTTATTATCATAAAATGTTTATTTTGGGGCTGGAGTGATAGTACAGAATATATATAGATAGTATAGAATGCCTTGCATTTGATTGGCTTAGATTTAATCCCCAGTATCCCATAAATTATCTTGAGCCTGCCAGGAGTGATTCCTGATCACAGAACCAGAAAATAACTCCTTAATGAGACAGTGTATGATCTAAGAAAACAAACAGAAAAGTCCATTTATCTTTTTATCTTTATTTGTTTGCTTTGGGGCCAAAACCAGTGATGCTCAGAGGTTACACCTTGCGATGCGCTCATAAATTGCTCCTGTCTTGGGGTGGGGGTATATGGGATGTCATGGGGGTTGAACCGCAGTCTATCCTAGACTAGTGAACGCAGAGCAGATGCCTTACGCCTTGTGTCACAGCTCCAGCCCCAAAAGTCCAATTTTCTATTGTCACCTTTCATATAGGTATAACACTGACTTCTATTTCTTTATTTCATAAGCCTATTATTTTGTATATTTTATTATTATTAACTTCTCTAAAAATATGCAATTATATTGTATGCATGTTTATTTAAAAATGTAATCCCCATGTATCACTAGAAACATATATTCTGTCCAATAAATTTAATTAATATTTCCAAGCATGAAATGTCATAGCATAGAGAAATTTACCTCAGGAGTAACATGGAAGCATGTTATGATACTATGTCCCATGAAATATACATCTATGTACTTAAATAGAATTATGTTCAATCAGCAGATGTTGAACATACAAATTGGGAGTTCTCATGGACTCATGTTGTTTCCACATGCAAAGTGCTAAAAATTAAATAGGTAGAAACTTGAGGAGGCTTAAAATTTATCAAGAGTAATAAGGAAGGTATGATTATTCCTGGAGAGAGACAGTATCTACATTTCTCTGCTCTTCCACATAGTGCTAAATAGTGCAGATACAACAGGTTTTTTTGGGTTTTGTTTGTTTTTGTTTGCTTGTTTTTATCACCCACTTTTTTTTTTTTTTTTTTTTTTTTTTTTTTTTTTTGGTTTTTGGGCCACACCCGGTAATGCTCAGGGGTTACTCCTGGCTATGCGCTCAGAAGTCGCTCCTGGCTTGGGGGACCATATGGGACGCCGGGGGGAATCGAACCGCGGTCCGTCCGAGGCTAGCGCAGGCAAGGCAGGAACCTTACCTTTAGCGCCACCGCCCGGCCCCTTATCACCCACTTTTTAATCAAAGAACAAAAACTTCTCAAGGACAGATCTTTGTAAGTATCAAAAGAAATTCAGTATGTAATTTTCACATTTTAACATTGAAAAGGTACAAATGCTTGCAAATTATAATTTAATGGAAAATTGTAACCTCGCCAAAGATATCTACTACCTATTTTATTCAATCATGTTTGTGCATACCTAACATTCCTGAAGAGTGTATAAAATATAATTTACAGAGTATACACAGGGAAAGTGGGGGGGGGGGGGGAATGGAGAGGACAATAGAAATTTAGCAAACACATATCCATTTGATTTTGCTTTCCCTTGCCACCTTTTCTATGAGGGCCCAGTGTAACGCATCTTTTCTGTGATGGAATACATTATTTCTATATGGAATTCACCAATATACTGGAAATGCAAAAACTTATCCATTTATTTTCAGTTTCAAATGGCATTTGGTTCCCAATCCTGGAAACAGCCTCCTGCACCTTTTCACAAGAGCAGTTAGGAAGAGACTTTAAAAGATGAAATTGCTCAACTTTGTGAACTGGGAATCCCTGTCAACTTATTGTCAGAAGAGAAGAGGAATTTCCATTAACTACAAGGCCAAAGGGAGTGGATTAAATGTACATTCAGCACGGCAGGGCGAGTGCCTGTCTGCCAGAAAGCAGATAGAAAAGACCTTTATTTCTTCCTTCTTTCTCTAATCCCTGGATCAGAAACAAAATCTCAACTGAGCAGAGAACTGAAAAGCTGGGCTTCTCCTGAGTGCATGCTAAGTGTCGGGCTGGGGGGGAGGAAGTTTCTCAGGCCCTCTGCCCTGACCCCAATGCTCAGCCTCATTCTTTAGCCATGCAGACATTGTCATTTCAAAAAAGCCAACACAAAAAAAAAAAAAAAAAAAAAAAGGAAAAGCATTATAGTAAGTGACTTGAACACTGAGAAGTTAGTTCCTCTGGGTGGAGGAATAGGTCCTTCTGTTAGGCATGTTGAATACTGCCCACACCAGAGCTGAAAAGAACTATAAGAAACTGAACTGTCATTATGCATGATTTTATCTTTAATTTAGGTTATTGATCTAAATTGGCTGAGTGTGGATGCCCTGTTCTGATTAGTAATAGATAGGCACAGAAATCACTGTTAACACTGATTTTTATGCCTTTTCTCTTCATACATTCATTGAGTCCATTAACACTTATCCTGTGGTGTTTTCTTTAGGACATCCATTAACTCAGGTTTGTTTCTTACTTATTCTCTGTTGAAAGTTCTGGTAAGCAGTCTCAAGATGCTCAGGGATTGTTGAGGGATGTCTCAGTTCTGTGTTCTCTTCCAGTTAGTAAAAGTAAAGGGTGTCTGAAACTTAATAGGTAGTTTTAAAATACTTTCTCGCTTAAACAGAGAAACAAAATGGATTCCCAAACCAGAGAGGAAAATCTACTGACTTGATCCCCTTTGAAGATGGTGTTGTGGATGTTGAGGATGATTTAGTAGGATAGAAATGTAAAAAAAAAAAAAAACAAAAAAACAGATGATGATCTTGAGCTACCTAGAACTCCTGGTTTAAAAACCCAAAACACATGAGAAAAATAGAAATCCAGAAAGGGCTGAAGCAAACACATTGAAACTACCTCATGCAAAGACTTAGATGTTGAAATAATGTATGGGTATTATTTTTCATGTTTTTTCTAGTTGTACACAACTGATTTATTAAAGAATTATTCCTTTATAGTCTTAAAAAGAATTCAAAAAACTTCATGATCTTTATAATAATGTTCAGATGAAGAGAAACAACAGCATGCGGAACTTCTTCCCAAGTCCTTATCCTAATGACCAGCCACTTCCTGCAAACACAGATTGAATTCTGAGTGACTGACTGTGTCTTCAAGGCTGACAGAGATTGCAATGTCTCTAACGTCTTGTCAAAATGAACTAGAATGAACGAATGTCATAGCATCTTGTTTGTCCCTGATGGCTTTATTATTCAGAGAAGGGAGATCTTGAGGAGCATCATGGACGTTCTAGCAGAATCAATTAACACATTTGTATTGGTGCAGAGTCTTCCCTTCTGGAGGATGTTCTCTGTATCATGTCTATCTTGAATGAGGCATTGTTCTTTTGTGTCAGTCAGACTCTAAAGCATTCAAAAGTGATGCTTATGTGAAATTTGTAAATTTGCACTTAAAAGGTCATCTATCATTTATATATATGTACATATATATATTAGAGGAAATAGAGCTTATATCTGTATTACGGTACATAGAGGAATAGAAAAACATAAAATTAATATTATATTACAATTAGCAAAATAAATTTCAGGATATATATTAGTGTATATTGTAATTGGTGATGATTTTCAACCAGAAACTCTCCACTAAAATTCAGAGATAATGAAAAAGTATTAGATTCACTATTCAAATAAAGTATTGGTGGCTTAAGATTCAGAGATTTAGGTTAAGAAATAAAAGTGGTCTTTTTCTTTTTTATTTGGGAACCACACTGAGTGATGCTCAGGGCTTGTTTCTCCTCTGGCTTAGGGGAACATAAGTGGAGTTAGAAATCAAGACTAGCTGGTCACATGCAAAGCAAATGATTTACTTACTGCTCTGTCTCTCTCCTTGTGAAAATGACAACTTGAAAAATCTTACTTTATGCTATGTCTTGGTTAATATCATCATCAATTAAATACAGAAAAAAATCTAGATAAAATATTCAGCACTCACAAACTTTATCAGTTGTGTTCCCTAAATTATATATGAAGAAAATTTTATTTTCATTTTTATTGACTAGCCTGTTTATACAATGCAGAAGATATTACACACAACTAATGCAATTCTCAAAAGTAAGCATATACACAAATTTACCTACAGATTTCAGAAGAAAATTAAAATCCACAATGAAAATGTGGGCAAATTAATCAGCATATTAATGAATTAAATTAAAGTCATCATTTTCAGAATCTCTAAGAAGTTTGGGGCTTTCCTGTTTTTGTGAGTATTAATGATTTGGAATCAAGGGATAATAGTATATTCAATAACTAGCACTGGTCTCATTTCTCTGTAGAATCAAATTGAATAACATAACAGCCTATGGCTTCTTGAGCTACCTCTTTCCCCACCTCTGTAGCTATTTAGAGGACTCACTCTTCCAGAAATAAAGGAATGTCTGAGATAATTCTACTCAATCATAATGTACTTTAGACCTTGACACTTACATTGGTGTTCTTATTGGACGTTAACAAATACACGTGCCTTTACAGTAAAGCCTAACCGGCACTAATTATCACTTTGATATTTAAGAAAAATTAAGATGAACATATAGGAATGCCTTTAAATACCTAGATTAATAAAATGAACCTGGAAATAAATACTCATGAGAATAGGATGTACAACAGAGTAACTAGGAGGATAGCTGATTTGCTCACCAATTACCTAAGAAGGATTAAGAAATTGTTCCTATTGATGTGGACATAAAGAAATAAAATCTCAAAAAGGGCAATTCATGGTTCAACAGAATACATCTTTGATTTGAACAACAAACTCAGGTAACATGAAACATCACATTGAATCCTTATAGATTCTACAGCTGGGCATTCAATGTCAGATCCACTTCCCAGAGCCCATTTTCTTTCTTGTCAGTTGCCTTGACATTGAGAACTATCTGCCTTGCATCCTGCCTTTGAATCAATAATTTAAAATACATTTATCTCCATGTTGATCACATCTGAAAAGTATAATAAATCTTCCATAACTTTCTCGAAGTGATTAAACCATTGACTCGTTTGGGCAAACAGTGTTTGGAGAATTACTGAACAAAAGTGTTTGGAGAATTACTGAACAAAAGGTTCAGGTGTGAATAGAATTTTTCATATCCAGAAATGCAACAGTGCATAGAGTAACTTAATTGCCTTCAGCAGTTTCAAGGATCTTTAATATCTCTTCACTTTTACAAATATTTTGCAGATTGCAATAACCTGGTAAAACAGGAGACATTTAGGTACACAACAGCAGGAATTATCTGCCATCAACTTTTTTGTCAGACCCTATTTCACCTACCAGAGAGAAAACAAATTGCAGGGGTCATTTTTTATAAACAAACAACATTGAAAATATTTCTTTAAATTTCCTCTTTAACTTCACTTTTCAAAAAATGCACACTTATATGTTGCAAAATGATATTCAAATATAAAGAAAAAAACTCCAATATATTTCAGCACCACTAAAAATTCACATATCATTAGAAGTTTATTTCTATTTTAGTTTGTTTGTTTGTTTTTGAGGGAGGCACACCTAGTGACACTCAGAAGTTACTCGTGGCTATGTGCTCAGAAATAGCTTCTGGGACACTGGGGTATTGAACAGCAGTTTGTCCTGGGTCAGCAACATTCAAAGCAAACACCCTACCGCTGTGCCATCACTCCAGCCCCTATTTTAGTTTTTTTTTTTTTATTTAATAGGTTTAATGGATGAAATTGACTTAGAAACATATATAGTGGCATCCTTTCCCTCATATATAACAAAAAGTGCAGCTATCTGAGATAGAATTTCCTAAGAAGAATTGCCAGAAATTATTTAAGTGACTCTTATACACCATATGAATGAGAAAATATCCATAAGCTGAGTAGAAAAGGCTAAATCAGACCCTCGCCTCACTCGATCACAGACACTTGTAAAGTGAACTCCCAATTTTGACTACCCTCATAACTAAGACATTAAATTTTAAGATGTCAAAGGTACTAACTGACTTTCCAAATACTTATCTCTGTAAAGCAATAAATGAGACAATATGTTCATGTCACCCAAAGAGTACAATAAAACTGGAAACAATTCAAGGGGTGTGGGATTCACCCAGCAGTGTACAGAGATTCCTCTTGGCTCTACATTTAGGAATCACTCCTGGTGGGGCTCAGTAGACTATATGGAAACCTGGGGTATCAAAGCTAGGTAGGCAACATGCAGAGCAAATATCATCCCCTTGTACTCTCTCCAGAGCCACTGGAAGCAATTCTGAACTGGTGTGTAAGACTCACCAAGTTATCACTTTAGATTTGCATATAGGGAGCAGACAAATGCTCCTATCTGGATAACCATGATCAAGTGGAACTTATTCCAAGGATACAGTCGGGAGCCACATCTGAAAAATCAATCAATGTGATTATCCCATTAATAAAAATGAAAGCTCAAAGTCAGAAGAGCTTCTGAGATATAGAAAAATTACATAGTGCAGCAGTGATTCATGGTAGAAGAAAAAAAAAAACCTCCCACTTAGCAAACTAATGAATGTACCTTCAAATAACCCAAGCCCTATATCACAAATTGTGCCAATAATCTATGTTCCAACTGGAGGTTTTCTCTCTGAATTTAGGAACAAGATGGATTCAATCACGCAATTGAGTAGGATTGCAGCAGAAGTAGTGAGAGCATTTGAAGGAGGAGAAGAAAGCAAAGGCACCCTGCCTGGAATCAGAACCTCCCTCCACCTACAGAGGCCACAGTATTTGGTGTAGAAAATCCTAATGACTGGACCCAAATTTTACTAGAGAAAGTCAGAGTAGGATAGGAAAACAACAGGCAAAGTGTAACTGTGGTTATATTGGAATAAGTTTTTAGTATTAGGTTAAAGAATTTAAATTTCATCTTGTTAAAAATAAAAAATCCCATGTAATTGTTCCAATTAATTAAATTACTTAAATTTCTTCTATGGTTCATTTATTTTATGATTTAAATAATGTTAATAAAAGTTAACATGTTTAAAATGTGAGTTTCCATGTATTTATATTTATTTTTGGGAGAATTCCAGTAAATTTACTAAAGAGGAATGACTTAGTTTTAAAACATGATAAACAACAAAAATGGTGTTTGAGCTTTTCATTTGTTTGTTTTTTGGGCCACACCCAGGAGCATCCAGGAGTTACTCCTGGCTCTCTGCTCAGAAATCACTCTTGGCAGGCACAGAGGACCATATGGGATGCCGGGTTTCAGACCACCATTGGTCCTGGATCTGCGGCTTGCAAGGCAAATGCCCTACCTTAGAGCTATCTGGCCCCTGTTGGAGCTTATTTAAGTACTATTTTACAATTATACTTTTTATTTTCTATATTCTCAGTAGACCATCTCTAAGCCATTTGAGGAACTATAATTTCAGAGCCAGAACTATAGTAGAGTGAGCTGGGCATTTGTCTTGCATTTTGATAATCCTGGTTTTATCCCCAGCTTCCCACCTGGACCCTAAGTCCTACCAGAAGTAATGCCTAAGAACAGGGCTAAAATAAACCCTGAGAACTGCCAGGTGTGGTCTAAAACAAACAAATACATGCCACAACAAACTTAAAGGTTCTGTAATCCACTATACTTATAAAGTGTCTTTCAGAGAGGAAATCCTTAGAATTCAATATAAGCTTCAGGCACACATTAATATTGATGAATTCTTGAATTAGTAAACACATAAAATTGTGCCTGACACCAAGTAGATTTTTTATTTTTTAGGAATATTTGGTCTATACACCGTAGTGCTGAGTTTACGCCTGACTCTCTGCTCAGGGCTCATTCCCAGAAGTGACAAAGAATTATATAGGGTGCTGGAGATCAAACTGGAGGCAGAAGTATGTCAGACAAGTTTTGTGTTATCCTTGTGGCCCCGAAATAGTTAATTTGTGCAAAATTGTTTTGTTTGCCTTTAAATGCAATTTTATCTCCCTCATTAAATAGAATTCATTTGGAATTTCCACTACGATAAAGTGTCATCTGTATGAATGTTTAGTATTTGTTTTGGTATTTCAGTGGGCAAATACCAATTTATTTTCATAAAAAACAACTTTAAACTATATTTTAGGAGCCAGGTAGACAAACTCATATGTTTTGCATTCAGAGGGCCCAATTCTATTCCTAGCAGTGCTTTTTCTCCCACACTCCACTGAAAGGGACCCAGTGGAACGGTGTTCCCAACATACATATGCATATAATAAAAAAAAATAAATGTGCTGAAAACTATGTTTTCCAAACATACTCTATAGAAACAGGGACCTCTCCAGGGAAAGAGAGTCTGGAATGATTTTCTGTCTGTTTCACCTACTAGCCTTTCACAAAAGACTAGAGATCGTGGGGTATTTTCTTATTTTTATTCTTCATTCCAGCTTTCAGCATTCACATTTGCTTTTAGGACCTCACTGTGGAACATTAATATTTGAAGGGTGAATATTTCCTGAGTAAAAACACAAAGTTATCAATTAAGTAGACAAGAACTAGATTTATTAGACAAGATTAATTAGACAAGAATTAAGTGTAATTTTTTGGCATGGGTATATTAAATGATAAACAGAATGTTAATACTTCTCTTTTTAGATGTCTAAGAGACAACTTTGGTGTGTCAAATATTATAAAGTAAACTTGCACATAGTGTGTGTGTGTGTGTGTGTTTTCTCTTTCTTCACCCTCGCTGTTTACATCTAAAGTTGACAGTTGAAAAAGTGCAAGTCTCATTAGGCAGTGTGCCTAATTGAAAGAAATCGTTGGCATTTAAGTTAAATCAGGGGGACGTTTAGTGAAAAGGGTAACAATCCAGGGAAGTGTTACCGCAGATAAAGCATAAATCTTAATCTAAAATATTAAGGTCTACAACTCTCGTAACTTGTAATTTTTAAATGAACAATATGTTCACGCATAAAGTTGCAATGTATCTGCAGCTTTGTGTTGAAATAGGTTAATTACGAGGAATTTGGCTTCATCTTATTCCTTATCATGATGCCAAGAGGTATTAACTCTGCATGGCAGAAATGAGCGAACTGATATGTCCAGAGGCTGACTTTAATAGCATCACAGGGAGAGCAAGAAGACATATAAAGAATATCTTAAAAAATCTCACTCCAAATGCTATTTTTGCATTGATGCCATTCTGCACACGTTGATTCAACAGTATTCCCAAAGTTGTACTCATCAGTCATTTTGAAATGCCAATTCTTCAACTGAAATACCACGCCTAATTGATGAATCAACAACATTTCACTGGACAGTGAAGTTTCTAAACTCCGAGATATTTCGACTGATTTGCTAAGCAATCCAAATCCCATATTTCAGGATTTAAGTATAGAGTAGTAATCTTCGCTCTGCCCTTCAAACTTGGCCAAATTTGCTTATTTTAAGTCTATTGTCTTAAGTCCATAAGTCTATTGCTTATTTTAAGTTAAAATTGATAGTCCATAAGTACATAGGTTGTGATGGTTAAATAACTGAATGAATATGAGTAGCTGAAATATTGTCTGGTTTATACAAAGGATACAGTAAAGGTTTATTAGGATATTTTTATTGTTATTATGCAAAGAATTCTTTATCTTTGTATTAAAGATTTGTATTACAATATTTCTATATGGAGTTCCTAAGTCATAAACAATTCATCAGAAATATTATGGTAAATATTATGAAAATAAAGATTGTTCCTGGTATATAGCTTTCCAAAGAAATATATCTGTTTTTGCCTTTCAGTATTAGTGATCATTATTAATATAAATTTATTTATTTTTGTTTTGGGGTCACACATGGCATAGTTCACTATAACAATATAATAAAGAAGTACATATCAGATGCTTAGGAGTGCAGCCTTGTATTATATATATATATATATATGTGTGTGTGTGTGTGTGTGTATATGTATATATGTCAGGGGCTACACTTACCTTAAGTTTGATTTATTCATAATGTCAAGGATTTCTCTGATGTATCTAGTGAGAACTTGCCTATGTTCTAAGAACTGACTGTTGTCGTATTGAGAAGGATTAGAATGTTAGGGTATATGAATGCCCTGGCTTCATGATCAGCACCCAACAATCCATCAAGGTATTTCTAGTGCAGTCCTGGGTTGCCCAGGCGACCTTACCTTGCATGTAGGCCCAGAGTAGCACTTTGCCCTCTGGCCCTTGTGTTCAACACTAGCTAGATCTACCAATATTTAGAGGGGTCTCACAGCTGCTTTGGAATACCTCAAGTACTAAATTTTTATTTTGAGGGGGTGTAGAGCTATTTTGAATTAGATATTAACACATGCTATAATCAATGCTTGCATATTCACAACACATCATAGTTTCTCTGAGGTCTTCTTTTCAATGACTAAATAAGCCTTCAACCAAATGGAATTTTTCCTCAATTGAACCAAATGAGAAAGAAAATACTTTGTAAAAACAGAAAAATATGGGCTGGAGAGATAGCATGGAGGTAGGGCTTTTGCCTTACATGCAGACGGACGGTGGTTGGAATTCTGGCATCCCATATGGTCTCCCAAGTCTGCCAGGAGCAATTTCTGAGCATAGATCCAGGAGTAACCGCTGAGGGCTGCCGGGTGTGACCAAAAACCATAAATAAAATAAAATAAAAAGAACAAAAAATTATGAGGCAGTGGTCAGTTGAAGAGAAAACGTGCTGGGAAATGTGACTGAGAAAGCTGATCTTTAGTTGTAATTCTACAGAGAGGAAATTTGCTGATCAGAATACCTGGCTACACTCAGAAGACCATTTTGATTAAAACAAGAAAATAATTCATTTTCTACTTCTCCATCTAGTTTAACTATGGGCATTTTAATAACAGTTTAGTTTTGAGTTTCAAAGCTAAATTTTACCTTTGTTTCTATGAGGAAATTCATTTAATAAATAATTATATTGGGTAGTTAGTAAAAATCCAGAGGCTTTATTAACCTCAGACATATGTAATGAGAATAAAAGGCTTACTCAATATTGCCAGCTTTTTGCTTTCTAATTTCAATTACATGAAACACCAATATTTATAGGGTTTCATTTCCTTGGGGGCTAGAAAATAGTTTTCTTAACACAACTTATACAAACTGCACTTTGGGTATTCAGAAGTAATCTGGAAAATGCAGGTCATAAAATCCACTAGGGTAAGATCCTTTTTTATTTTATTTATTTTTCTTTTCTTTATCTCTTTTCTAGGGGGATAAATGACTGGAAGACGGCCTCAGGAAAAAAGATCCCCTATCTTAAAATTTATTATTGTCAATAGTCTGCATGACCTTTAGTTTAACTGAATCTTGGCTGTCAGTAATAATCCAAGGCTGCACTCCCAATGATAAAATGAAAGACTTTGCATATTGAATCTCTGGGTCTCCTTGAAAGTGTTCAGATATCACAGTCATTTATTCCCATTGTCAGAGCAAGGTCTGTTATGAAAGCCCATTCGTCTTCCCTTGAAGATGAAGAGTGGAGAGACTCACTTCTGCCTCGAATCAAGTACTAAGTACTTCGGAGCTCATCCATACATCACACATTGTCTGCTCTTGTATTCCGTAAACTACTCCTCTCTCTCTTTCTTTCTCTCTCTCTCACCCCATTCTTTGGATCCCAGTTCTTTATAAGACTTCACTCTCCCTTGCTATCTAGTCTATCTTATTTTTCTTTTAGACTCACAACTCTGAAACCCAACAAACCATTTATTCTTGGTCCCTTACTACTGAATTAGCATGAAATTTCTCTTTCTTACACAGGCAGGGCCAAGCCCAGTGTCAGTGGGATATAGTTATAAAAGAGTGCCACTCACCCATATATCCTGTAAAGATGGGAAGAAACTTTACAGGCAGAAAGGGAGCCCTATTAATGTTTTTTTTGTTTTTTTGTGGGGTTTTTTTGGTAAATAATAAAACAAGAAGGAAAGTGTCTTTTCCTGAGGCAGCCCAAAGGCAGACTCATCATAAGATGCAGATGTTGAACGTGATGCTTCACCCAGAGAACGGCAACCCCCCTAAGAAATTAAAGAAGAATAGAAAGGCTATGATAAGAATAATAAGCACCATACGAGTCCTGGGTTTTCCCTGTGAAAATATGCAGATTAATTTCAATGTATACAGAAAACCCATGGGCAAAAACATTGAAAGATACACAAAAATAATACTGTGCATAATGTGTCAAAGGCTTTTCTCCCCTGGAGAAGCCAGTGTTCACCCTTTAACACATCTCTCTTTTTCCTCTACCCACACATATCTCTAAGTGCATTTTAAATAAATAAGCATATTTTTTCTAAAATTTAAATAAGGTGATTTTGCTTCACAAACAACTTGTTTGACACATAAAATAATGGTTTGTTATGTATATAAGCCTTTTTTCAACTGGGATTTTATTCATCTGTTTTTTTTTCTTTTCCTTTTTTTTTCATTTAAATGAATATGCTAGTTTACCAAAATTGTGAATAAGCCAGTTCTTGCCTGTCTAGGAAATAAAACCTACAGAAATCAAGATTATGTTTTATTATAAAGTATCTAATTTTGACATTTTGCTTTAGCATAGGGTATTTTTCATTAATTTATAACAAATTATTCTAAGTAAAGCAGTGAGTGGATCAACCTAATTCATAGGAAATACACATAGAATAATAACAATAAAATCATGACACATACTAATGATGTTTATGTCCCAGACTTTAGTTTAGATTACTTCATCACTGTCTGTTCTCAGAACAGATTTCTGTGTTCCTAAAAATCTCAACTTTGACCAACTTCTGACCAAGAACCATACTTTGGCATTTTTGCAATCTATTCTAACTGACCCTCTGGTGTCTCAGTTTAGTGTCAATATTCTTATTGAAAGGAAAGAAAACATTGTCACAGTTATACCAAGTCAACACACTTCAACAAGCTGAGTTAGCATTGACTTGCAGCAGAAAGAGAGACAAGAAAGGTCCAAACCAGTGCAAAAGAAAAACAGCTTGGGGGGCCAACGAGATGGTGCTAGAGGTAAGGTTGCAATATGCTTGCAACCTTGCAAGCGCTAGACAAGGAAAAACCGCGGTTCGATCCCCGGAGCCCCATATGGTCCCCCCAATCCAGGGGCAATTTCTGAGAGCTTAGCCAGGAGTAACCCCTGAGCATCAAATGGGTGTGGCCGAAAAAAAAAACAACCAAAAAAAAAACAAAAAAAAAAAAGAAAAAAGAAAAACAGCTTGGAAATAAGAATAGTTTCCACTGGCCTCTCTAAGCAATACCCTGAACCTTGATGGTATAAAACCACAGAATTTATACATTCAAGGTGCTAGATTCTGAAATCAAGAAGAAAGAATAAACCTTAGTTTCTGCTGGACAGCTGCTGTGTCTAGTCTCATTTTTGACTGGCCCCATTCTGCATTTTTAAACATTTTCTGTAATTCTCCAAGACCATAGGATTCTGTCATTAAATTTAGGCTTACTGGGAGTCAGAGATAATGGTCAGTGCCTAAAGTAGATACACAAACAAGAGGTTTCTTGGGTTCACCATATTCAGCTTCTTTCTTCATTTTCATTACAGACCCTTCAGTCCTGTGTGTGAATAGGTTCCTCTGCATTTAGAAGGACATTTGAGACCCAGCTAAGATCCCACCTTTAGCAACCAGGAGCATCTCCTCATCTCAAGATCCTTAACTGAGCCATATTGAGAAATGAGTCCCCAGCCTAAGGCGCATTGAAAAGTTCCAGAGAACAAGACCTAAAACCATGTCCTATCTGTTTGTGCAGTTGTTCACATCCTTCTGATGCTAACTGGCTATGAAGCTGAAGGAAAAACTCACTTGATGTCATTGCAAAGATGATAAAAATCTATATCTTCTAACATGAATAATTCTTAAAGGAGGAAAGAAAGTGGCCTTTGAAAAGAATAAAGAAAATATTGTTATTCTATATTCTCTATATATAGTCTATTCACTGCAGATCTATTTACAATAGCTAGAATCTGTAAACAACCCAAATGTCCAACAACATATAAGTGGCCAAAGAAACTGTACATACGGTATTTTCTGGCATATAAGACGACTTTTGAAACAAAAAAAAGTCAACCGAAAATCGGGGGTCGTCTTATATGCGGAGTATATCCCGAAAAATGTTTCAATATGCTGCTAAACAAAAATTGCCTGAATATTGCCATAAAACTAATTCTCCAACTCAATCCTGCACCAATCACTGCCAGGCTGCTCAGACTGCCTCTCTAACTAAGCCAAACCAAGCAGGCTTTTTATGCATGCAAATTAGAAAATGTTCTGGACCCGAATCTATGCCTGCTCAGATTGGCCAGAGTCAGAGAGGAAGTCTATTACAATATAACCTTTGAACCTTTGCTTGTTGTGATTGGCTCACTGTGGTACATGAGCACAGGAACACATGCAGCACATGTAGTACAGGAACGTTCTGTCTGATACAGCGAATATAGGCCTAAACCTATGTTTTGACTGCAAAATTAGAGGGTCAGCTTATATGCCCAGTCGTCTTATATGTCGGCAAATACAATGGAATACTATGCAGCCATCAGGAAAAAATGAACTCATCAAATTTTCCTGTACTTGGATGGACATGGAGACAATTATGCTGAGTGAAATAAGACAGAGAGATAGAAACAGAATAGTCTCACTCATCTATGAGATTTAAGAAAAATAAAAGACATTATTGTAATAATACACAGAGACCACAGAGATGAGGGCTGGAAGGCCCACAATACGAAGCTTATCACAAAGAGTGGTGAATTCAGTTAGAGAAATAACTACAATACAACTATCATGACAATGATAGTGAGTGAGAGAAATAGAATGCCTGTCTCAGATACAGGTAGGGGTGGGAAGAGCAAAATGGGGGGGCATAGGTGGTGGGAAAGTTCCAATGGTGAAGGGGAGTTGTTCTTTTTTATAACTGAAACCCAACTAGAAACATTTTTATAATCATGGTGCTTAAATAAAGATATTATTTAAAATATTTTAATGTTATCATAAAATTAATATCTTGACAATGCAATGTGACAAATAATTTTGAAAAGGGGTAATTTTTTAGAGGTAACTTACAATAGCTTCCTTTATATCCAGTTTTACTTGTCTCTATTTTTACTTGGCTCTGTTTGTTACAAAATATGATTGATAAAACCACTATAGTTATTTTTTCTACTACTTTTACAAAAATATTCCAAAACAAGTCAGAGTGTGTATACTCTGTATATTATTGTATCTAATACAATTGACTGGTTAATATATGTTAATGATGAGAAAGGATGAGGGGTGGCCTCTCTTCTGTTTGGAGACACTTTAGTGGAGAATAAATTATTTTGTATTAAAAAAAAGAAGTTGCAGTCATTGTCTAGATGTAATGATAAAGCTCTTAAAATTGTAGTGTAACTTAATTTACCGGCAGTCCTTGATTTTGACTTAATAAAAAGCATTTTCTGAGGTCTTTTTCTTTAAAGAGCAAAAGGAACCCACTTTGATAAAATCTTGCTAAGAACTCATCTGCTAAAATGCAAAATAGAGATGCTTTTTTACAGCTATTCTTGGGCACACTCAAATCATGCTTTTATAATCTTAGATTGACTGCCTCAAGCACCTCCTTATTTACACTGGCTTTCTCAGCTCTCTGCATTGTGCGGAGGAGTTTCTCTGCATTCTGATTAGACTTGTGTGGAAATGCATCCATTTTGTATCCAAGCAAAGGTTGACCTGGGAAAAACTGGCGGGAACTGGGGAGAGTAGATTACAAAACTGGCCATTTCTCTTAAATTCCAGCGGTTCCTTGGAACAAATGAGCCTGTTTTGATAAAAGGGAGCAATACTGGTCTAAATTAAAAAAAAAAAAAAGGAGAGAGAGAAAACCTTGACCTCAGGAATGAAACTACAAGAAATCTGCAAAGATGATCAAGATGGAAGAAAGCCAATCTGAATCTTTTTATGGGATGTAAAATAAGGAAACTAATACTAAGAATATGGGGACTTTTGGTTGATTTCATGGTCCTAGAGTTGTTATATATAAAGTAACTTACCAGGAAAAAAAAAATTAACTTATAAGGAGGATGCTTATCATTCCTTTACTTTTTTCATTTCTGTAAAATTGTATTGGGAAAGAAAATGTTAGACATCAGGACTAGTATTGTAACTCATTTACAACTTTGTTGTTGTATTAAATGTCTACATACCACTGAAAAATAATATACAGTAAAATAAATACATGTGTTTTTTCAGTATACTATTTCAAACAAATATGAACCTACAGTAATGCATTCCAAACTGTATAATATCAAGAAGAATGATATTAATGTGTTAGATGTATTGAGGAGAAAAAAATTTCATAATGTGACATTTCACAAAGTATACTAAAACAACTCAATGTCACTGACTTCATTGTTATGGAAAATTAACGTTTTCTTGTAATTAAATTATAAAGGATATTCCCGAGTGACCAGGCTTTTCTAGACTTTTCTGAAGTATAAGAAAGGATATTTTTATATTCAAATATTTACCAAGTCTAGAAATATTTAGGGATAAAATCAATTCAATAATATGAGCACTTTATGTAGGTTTAGTTTCCTGTTAAATAAAAGAACGGAGAAGTGCTATTATGTTTTGGTTGTAAATTTATCACATTAGAAAAAATATTAAATACCAAAACCATGAAAGTTGAAAAAGATGAAATGGAATATTCTATGTCATGTTCCTGTTATAATCAATACAACAAAAGTGAAGGGCTTTAAACAATTTGACTGACATATAATAAACACATGCACATTTACATAGCATTATGAGCAAGTTTCCCTGGAGATCATGGTAGAACTTAAAGAGGTATTAAAGAAAATGATGTGAGACAGCAGTTTAAAATACCTTGTCCTAGAACTGACTTCGTTTCTGAGCATCAGGACAAGTGGGGATTTAGAAGAGACCAAAAGTTTTTTTTTTTTTTTCTTCAAGAAAATATTATTTTTTTTTATTTTTTTATTTTTTTTAATGCATAATTTTTTTTATTTAAACACCTTGATTACATACATGATTGTGTTTGGGTTTCAGTCATAAAAGGAACACCACCCATCACCAGTGCAACATTCCCATCACCCAAGTCCCAAATCTCCCTCCTCCCCACCCAACCCCCGCCTGTACCCTAAACAGGCTCCACATTTCCCTCATACATTCTCAATATTAGGACAGTTCAAAATGTAGTTATTTCTCTAACTAAACTCATCACTCTTTGTGGTGAGCTTCCTGAGGTGAGCTGGAACTTCCAGCTCTTTTCTCTTTTGTGTCTGAAAATTATTATTACAAGGGTGTCTTTCATTTTTCTTAAAACCCATAGATGAGTGAGACCATTCTGCGTTTTTCTCTCTCTCTCTGACTTATTTCACTCAGCATAATAGATTCCATGTACATCCATGTATAGGAAAATTTCATGACTTCATCTCTCCTGACAGCTGCATAATATTCCATTGTGTATATGTACCACAGTTTCTTTAGCCATTCGTCTGTTGAAGGGCATCTTGGTTGTTTCCAGAGTCTTGCTATGGTAAATAGAGCTGCAATGAATATAGGTGTAAGGAAGGGGTTTTTGTACTGTATTTTTGTGTTCCTAGGGTATATTCCTAGGAGTGGTATAGCTGGGTCGTATGGGAGCTCGATTTCCAGTTTTTGGAGGAATCTCCATATCGCTTTCCATAAAGGTTGAACTAGACAGCATTCCCACCAGCAGTGGATAAGAGTTCCTTTCTCTCCACATCCCCGCCAACATTGTTTATTCTCATTCTTTGTGATGTGTGCCATTCTCTGGGGTGTGAGGTGGTATCTCATCGTTGTTTTGATTTGCATCTCCCTGATGATTAGTGATGTGGAACATTTTTTCATGTGTCTTTTGGCCATGCGTATTTCTTCTTTGTCAAAGTGTCTGTTCATTTCTTCTCCCCATTTTTTGATGGGGTTAGATGTTTTTTTCTTGTAAAGTTCTGTCAGTGCCTTGTATATTTTGGAGATTAGCCCCTTATCTGATGGGTATTGGGTGAATAGTTTCTCCCACTCAGTGGGTGGCTCTTGTATCCTGGGCACTATTTCCTTTGAGGTGCAGAAGCTTCTCAGCTTAATATATTCCCATCTGTTAATCTCTGCTTTCACTTGCTTGGAGAGTGCAGTTTCCTCCTTGAAGATGCCTGTAATGTCCTGTAGTGTTTTGCCTATGTGCTGTTCTATATATCTTATGGTTTTGGGGCTGATATCAAGGTCTTTAATCCATTTGGATTTTACCTTTGTACATGATGTTAGCTGGGGGTCTAAGTTTAATTTTTTGCAAGTGGCTATCCAATTGTGCCAACACCACTTGTTGAAGAGGCTTTCCCTGCTCCATTTAGGATTTCCTGCTCCTTTATCAAAAATTAGATGGTTGTATCTCTGGGGAACATTTTCTTAGTATTCAAGCCTATTCCACTGATCTGAGGACCTATCATTATTCCAATACCATGCTGTTTTGATAACTGTTGCTTTGTAGTACAGTTTAAAGTTGGGAAAAGTAATTCCTCCCATATTCTTTTTCCCAATGATTGCTTTAGCTATTCGAGGGTGTTTATAGTTCCAAATGAATTTCAAAAGTGTCTGATCCACTTCTTTGAAGAATGTCATGGGTATCTTTAGAGGAATGGCATTAAATCTGTATAATGCCTTGGGGAGTATTGACATTTTGATGATGTTAATCCTGCCAATCCATGAGCAGGGTATGTGTTTCCATTTCCGTGTGTCCTCTCTTATTTCTTGGAGCAGAGTTTTATAGTTTTCTTTGTATAGGTCCTTCACATATTTAGTCAAGTTGATTCCAAGATATTTGAGTTTGTGTGGTACTATTGTGAATGGGGTTGTTTTCTTAATGTCCATTTCATCCTTATTACTATTGGTATATAGAAAGGCCATTGATTTTTGTGTGTTAATTTTGTAGCCTGCCACCTTGCTATATGAGTCTATTGTTTCTAGAAGCTTTTTGATAGAGTCTTTAGGGTTTTCTAAGTAGAGTATCATGTCATCTGCAAACAGTGAGAGCTTGACTTCTTCCTTTCCTATCTGGATTCCCTTGATATCCTTTTCTTGCCTAATCGCTATAGCAAGTACTTCCAGTGCTATGTTGAATAGGAGTGGTGAGAGAGGACAGCCTTGTCTTGTGCCAGAATTTAGAGGGAAGGCTTTCAGTTTTTCTCCATTGAGGATAATATTTGCCACTGGCTTGTGGTAGATGGCCTTCACTATATTGAGAAAGGTTCCCTCCATTCCCATCTTGCTGAGAGTTTTGATCAAGAATGGGTGTTGGACCTTATCAAATGCTTTCTCTGCATCTATTGATATGATCATGTGGTTTTTATTTTTCTTGTTATTGATGTTGTGTATTATGTTGATAGATTTACGGATGTTAAACCAGCCTTGCATTCCTGGGATGAAACCTACTTGATCGTAGTGGATGATCTTCTTAACGAGGCATTGAATCCTATTTGCCAGGATTTTGTTGAGGATCTTTGCATCTGCATTCATCAGTGATATTGGTCTGTAATTTTCTTTTTTGGTAGCGTCTCTGTCTGGTTTAGGTATCAAGGTGATGTTGGCTTCATAAAAGCTATTTGGAAGTGTTTCTGTTTGTTCAATTTCATGAAAGAGTCTTGCCAAGATTGGCAGTAGTTCCTCTTGGAAAGTTTGATAGAATTCATTAGTGAATCCATCTGGACCTGGGCTTTTGTTTTTCGGCAGACATTTGATTACTGTTTTAATTTCATCAATGGTGATGGGGGTGTTTAGATATGCTACATCCTCTTCCTTCAACCGTGGAAGATTATAAGAGTCCAAGAATTTATCCATTTCTTCCAGGTTCTCATTTTTAGTGGCGTAGAGTTTTTCAAAGTAGTTTCTGATTACCCTTTGAATCTCTGTCATATCAGTAGTGATCTCTCCTTTTTCATTCCTGATACGAGTTATCAAGTTTCTCTCTCTCTCTTTCTTTGTTAGGTTTGCCAGTGGTCTATCAATCTTGTTTATTTTTTCAAAGAACCAACTTCTGCTTTCGTTGATCTTTCGGATTGTTTTTTGAGTTTCCACTTCGTTGATTTCTGCTCTCAGCTTTGTTATTTCCTTCTGTCTTCCTATTCTTGGGTCCTTTTGTTGAGCATTTTCTAGTTCTATTAGCTGTGTCATTAAGCTACTCAGGTAAGCTCCTTCTTCCTTCCTGATGTGTGCTTGCAAAGCTATAAATTTTCCTCTCAGTACTGCTTTTGCTGTGTCCCATAAGTTCTGAGAGTTTGTGTCTTGATTGTCATTTGTTTCCAGGAACCTTTTTATTTCCTCCTTGATTTCATCTCGGACCCACTGGTTATTGAGCATGAGGCTGTTTAACTTCCAGGTGTTAAAGTGTTTCTTCTGAGTCCCTTTGGAGTTCACAAATAATTTCAGAGCCTTGTGGTCAGCGAAGGTAGTCTGCAAAATTTCTATCCTCTTGATCTTATGGAGGTATGTTTTATGTGCCAGCATGTAGTCTATCCTGGAGAATGTCCCATGTACATTGGAGAAGAATGTGTATCCAGGTTTCTGGGGATGGAGTGTCCTATATATATCCACTAGGCCTCTTTCTTCCATTTCTCTCCTCAGGTCTAGTATATTCTTGTTGGGTTTCAGTCTGGTTGACCTGTCCAGTGTTGACAAAGCCGTGTTAAGGTCCCCCACAATTATTGTGTTGTTGTTGATATTATTTTTCAGATTTGTCAACAGTTGTATTAAATATTTTGCTGGCCCCTCAGTTGGTGCATATATGTTTAGGAGAGTGAATTCTTCCTGCTCTACGTACCCCTTGATTAATATAAAATGTCCGTCTTTGTCCCTTACAACCTTCCTGAGTATAAAGTTTGCATTATCTGATATTAGTATGGCCACTCCAGCTTTTTTATGGGTGTTGTTTGCTTGGATAACTTTTCTCCAGCCTTTTATTTTGAGTCTATGTTTGTTCTGACTATTCAGGTGCGTTTCTTGTAGGCAGCAGAAGGTTGGATTGAGTTTTTTTGATCCATTTAGCCACTCTGTGTCTCTTAACTGGTGCATTTAGTCCATTGACGTTGAGAGAAAGAATTGTCCTGGGATTTAACGCCATCTTTATTTCAAAATTTGGTGTGTCTTTTGGGTAGTCTTGTCTTAGATTAGGTCTTTCAGTTTTTCTCTTAAGACTGGTTTTGTGTCTGTGAAGTTTCTGAGCTGTTTTTTGTCTGTGAAACCATGTATTCTTCCATCAAACCGGAAAGTGAGTTTTGCTGGGTATAGTATTCTGGGTGAAGCATTCATTTCATTCAGTCTTGTCACAATATCCCACCACTGCTTTCTGGCATTGAGCGTTTCTGGTGACAGGTCTGCTGTAAATCTCAGGGAAGCTTGCTTGAACATGATTTCCCCTTTTGATCTTGCTGTTTTCAGAATTCTGTCTCTATCTGTGGGATTTGTCATTGTGACTAGGATGTGTCTTGGGGTGTTTTTTCTGGGGTCTCTTTTGGTTGGTACTCTTCGGGCATGCAGGATTTGATCACATATATTCTTTATCTCTGGAAGTTTCTCTTTAATGATGTTCTTGACCATTGATTCTTCCTGGAAATTTTCTTCCTGGGTCTCTGGGACTCCAATGATTCTTAAGTTGTTTCTGTTGATCTTATCATAGACTTCTATTTTTGTCTGTTCCCATTCTTTGACTAGTTTTTCCATTGTCTGCTCATTTGCTTTAAGTTTTTTGTCCAATCTCTCCTGCTGTATGGAATTGTTATGTATCTCATCTTCCACAGCACCAAGTCTATTCTCAGCTTCTGATACCCTGTCCCAGAGCTTATCCATTTTGTCATTCACTTCGTTTACTGACTTTTTCAGTCCTGTTAGTTGACATGTTATTTCAGTTTGGAGTTTTGTCATTTCTGCCTTCATATTATCTTGGTTCTTATTAGTGTTCTGTTCAACTCGATCCATGGATTCTTGGAGTCTGTTGAGCACCTTCCATATTGCTAGTCTAAAGTCCTTATCTGAGAGGTTGATTAGTTGTTCAGTCATTATCTGGTCCTCAGAATTGTCATCTTCATTCTCTATGTCTGATGCTGGCCTGCGTTGTTTCCCCATTGTCACACTTGTATTGTGGGTTTTTCTACGTGTTGTGGTGGTATTCATTGTCTATATGATGTAGGCAGCACACTCCTCTGGCTCCTCCCTTTCTGGATGGGCTGACTTGCCTCTAATGGAGGGGAGTCCTCCGTGGATGAAGCCTCACACTGGGTCAAATCTTAGGCCCGAGCATGCAACAGAGAAGACAGTCCAGAGAGAAATGTTTGCTTCTGTGATATAGCGCCGTTCTTAGTGTGATTTTTCCTTCTTGTTGCAATGGAGTTCTTTCCTTAGAAAGTGTGCACGGCCGCGTAGCGAAGCGGAGCGGCCGTGCTCCTCTGAGCCTCTTTTTGCCCCACTCGCAAGAGTTTCACGCAAGAGGACAGTAGACAGGCATAGACAGGTCACACTCACAGTCTTTCACAGCTGAGCCCCACTGGGCCGGTGTACTTTCGCGGATTTTCCCCGCCTGGTGTCACACACAGGGAGCCAGCTTTTGCAAAAGGTTAGCCGGTTTTTTTATGCTCTGAAGTCCCTCCCTGAAAATGGCGTCTGGGCGAGCGAGGTTTCTGGAGGCTCTTTTTGCCCCACTCGCAAGAGTTTCACGCAAGAGGACAGTAGACAGACATAGACAGGTCACACTCACAGTCTTTCACAGCTGAGCCCCACTGGACCGGTGTACTTTCGCGGATTTTCCCCGCCTGGTGTCACACACAGGGAGCCAGCTTTTGCAAAGGTTAGCCGGTTTTTATGCTCTGAAGTCCCTCCCTGAAAATGGCGTCTGGGCGAGCGAGGTTTCTGGAGGCTCTTTTTGCCCCACTCGCAAGAGTTTCACGCAAGAGGACAGTAGACAGACATAGACAGGTCACACTCACAGTCTTTCACAGCTGAGCCCCACTGGGCCGGTGAGACCAAAAGTTTTTGGGCATGCAAATTTAATCAAAAGGTAGATACTGGGGCCAGGCAGGATTCTTGCTGTGTTCAGCAAACAGGGTTCTTGTAGGGAGAGGTAGGGGCTAGGGTTTCAGTGGGGTGGATTAAGGCCGCAGAAATCCTTATTATGGGGGAGGGTGGTCCATTCACTAAATGAACTCCATCAACCCTGCATAGCATCTTATATTGAGTCAGACTGAAAGAGTGTGGAAGGAGGGAAAGATGGATCAACACTAAAAGCAGCACACTCCTCTTTGAGAGTAGTCAGAATGCAAAGTTTGCCCCCTTTTCCTCTTGCCTCCCCCAAAAGGCAACACAAGTAACTAGAATGTTGTCAGATAGATCTTTATCAGGAATCTTGCCTTAGACTCAAAGAATGTCAATGTGGACAGGGGTGGGCCATGCCTAAAAGGAGTTCTGGGTTAGAAAATCCTCAGCTCCTCCAGTCTGTAAGTGCCACTTCAGACAACAAAATATGGGTTGTTCTCATAAAAAAAGCTATGGGGATCTCCAGGATGTGTTGTCCATTTAGGATCTTTAGTTCCTAAAGTTTTGTCTTTGCCTGTCATCTTTGTCTCCAGAGCAGAAAGGGGATAGAGAGTTAGGAGAGAAAGAGATTATTAGATAGATATGCATCTGCATTTGTACACACACATCACACACACACACACACACACACACACACACACACACAGCCTGGTATATGAGTCAGCTTCAAAAGTTCCTTGATGTTCAAGTTGGAGTCAAAGTAGAAAGCACATTTTCTAAATAAGGAGAGCTCACGTTAAAATTGGAAAGAAGAGAGGAAACAATGGGACAGTACAACGAGTTTTCCTGAAGGACTAATTGGGCCATTAGATGCTCATACAGAACCTGAGGCCCTAATTACCGGGGCTTTATATAGACATTTCTGCCTCAGTAGACATCAGTGAATTCCTCATCTTAAAGGTATTATTACAAAATATTTAGTTTCTATAAAGAAAAGGACTTGTCTTTCCCAGAAAAAAGGAAAGAAAAAAAAAGGTAGAGAGCTGTGTCAAATACATCACGACTTCTCTCTGTGCACCTAGGCGGTACTTTCAAATGTCCCTTTTTTTTTTCTTATTAGTTTCCACAATAGTCTCTTTTTCCTTATGCTGTGTGTGTGTGTGTTTGTGTGTGTGTGTGTGTGTGTGTGTGTGTGTGTGTGTGTGTGTAATACTTCAAGTTGATGAGGAAAGTTTAAAATGGCCAGGTGATTGTAATTTTTTATACTAAAAGTCAGTTGTAGAATTCTTTAAAAATTCCCTTTCAACTATCATGATAATGTTAATGAATGAGGGAAGTAGAAATCTGTCTAGAGTACAGGTGAGGGTGTGGTGGGGAGGAGGGAGATTTGGGACATTGGTGATGGGAATGTTGTACTGGTGAAGGCTGTTGTTTTTTACATGACTGAAACCCATTTACAATCATATTTGTAATGAAGGTGTTTAAATAAAAATAAAAAAGAATAAGCTAAAAAAAATTCCCTCTCAAACATGACTTTAATCCCCAGAACAATCACCTCTCCTGCTCACCTGTCATAATAAAGTTCCTTTCTGATGAATATTCAAAGAGGAAAATGGCATTATAATCATCTTTCTATCTATGATTCTCCTTTCTTTAATAGTACAAAGGAATGAGTAGATTTGAATATACATATGTAATGTTTATCTACCTCTGATAAATATGTATGTGTATATGCACACACACATTCTGTTTGATTAAACTTTTTGCAAGTTTGGGGAGGATAGAAAGGATATTAGACGATACCTGGATATATATGCAAGGCTTCCTTCTGGCTTTGTACTAAGGCATTGGTCTGCATCCTTTTTTCTTCAACTGAGCCAAATCTCTCCAAAAGCATGAGTGAAATTTATTTTGAGAGCCACACAGGGCATGCACTGACAGAGGCTAGGAGCAGAGCCCTGACTCCTGGAGCGGCCACCTGGCACACAGAAGAGCCAAATTAGAAGTGTAAAGAACTACATGTGGCTCGCAAGCCACAGGTTGCTGACCAATGTACTAAGGGATTACTTCTGGTGGTTTATGGGGACTATATGTGGTGTTGGAAATCTATTTGTCTGACCATCCTCTGCTTTTACAAGCCAGTAATATTGACTTCTATTCCTTATTTTTGTTATGGTAGAAATGAAAGGAGAAAAGGAGGAAAACCAGGTAATCTAATTACTATTATGGGTCCTTTTTAAAACCCACCTTTATGAGATATAGCCAAGCAAATAGGTAATAACAAGGTATAGGGATGAAAGAAAAACAAACACATGAAAGTTACACTTAGGTCAAGTCACTTCTACTGCCTCTTCTATGCCTGGAAGAAAAAGAAAAAAAAGAGGAACAATTTTTACACATCGATGGCCAGAGAATAGTGGCAAGACAAAAGAATAAAGCATGTCAGAGAAGGTCAGTGTGTCAAATCACAGAGTTCTAAACCAACTGATCTCCATGCATGGGACAGAAGAGCCCTGTACATGTGGCCAAGATCATTAAGGTAAGTCAGCATTACATATACAAGGCATCTGGACACCCAGTTCTTTAGGGAATTAGGCAACTAGCTATAATCTCTTAAACATCTGAATATCTATCTGCATGCTGATTTCACATTCATTTCTACAAGACACCCCCCCCCCGAAAGTAAGTGCAAATTTGCTTTGAATTCACTAAATAAAGAGCTACCCAGAGTCTCCTGTGTGAAGCTCTGATTTCACTACAGTGACATAATACAGTAGTCTAATCTCTTCCTTGAAATTTATTTTGAAAAATGTTCACAACTCCTACCATTCTCAGTGCATTTATTTTACTGACTACTTTTCTTCCACCCTTGTAATTACTCGTGGAGTGTGTCATCAGAGATCATGGATTCTTCTGTTGATGGTTCAATTCCCCCTACTTTTTCATTCACAGGGCCTCCCCAGGTATCAGTAATTACTATACTTCCAAACAAGATCCTCTGTCCAGAGAGTGAAAACCTTCGATTTCTACTTAAAACTCCTAATTCATTTTTCTCACCATTTGTGAAATCTTTTACAAGTATTTTCCCATTTTATTTTCCTTGAACACACTTGTGACACTTTGTATATATAGTTTTCTCATTCAACAAATATCTGGAAACTCTTTTTTATATGAGCATAAGAATATTTTAGTTTTTTTTTAATGGCAAGGAGAATTATCCTCTTTTTGGAAAGAAACCCCCTTTCAAACAGAATCTCTTTTTGAAGTGAAGAATAACATGGGATGTAGATATGGTGAGTTCTAGCTCCCTTCTGAGACTTATATCCACACAGAAATCAGGGAAAATTGAGTAAAAACTGGAACTTGTGCTGTGGGCAGCTGTAACAGTGTTGAGAGTCCCCAGCAGGCCTGCCACATGGTCCCTGATTTATACTGCTACCCTGTGGCATGACACTATTATAATTTTTTCTGCCCTGCCAATTTGGGGGGACTTATTCTGAAGTCCTACCTGGGTCTGAGCCTTACTTAGTAGAATTCCATATGGTTCTGATTTCTGATTCAGATGACAATGGAAAATTATGAAATTTCTAAAAATTTCTGAAAACCCTCCACTGTATCCTCTCAAGTCTTTGTTTTGTCCTACTTCCACCTAAGGCTTTACAGATGCCATGTAAGCCCAGAGATCTGATAGCTGGTCATACTTAAGCCATCTGGTCAACCCAATCACTCATTTCTCACTGAAGACTCTTGTAATATTGGAACCAGAATATAGCAGAGCTTGTGCTAGAGTATAAGACATAGATAGGATGCAGAATATGACCAATCAGAATTCAATCTCTGGCAAAGTATATGGTCTTCTGACTGACTCAGAAATTATCTTGAGCAAGCAAAAAGGAGTAAACCTTGAACTATTTTGGGTATGACCAAATATCAAACAAAAAACAATATTGCAATGCTTATAATATATTGTTTAATTTTTCCATACAAAACATCTATAACATTGATTCTAGATAAATATATATTAGTAACAAAGATAAAGGAATAGTTTTAAACTACAACTGTCATTATCTATTGTTTTCATAGATTTGCCAATAGTTAATCATTGTTAATTGGATAAACCCAAAACACTAAGCTGAGGATAAGCCCATAATCACTCAACTGTAGTAATTATTCTGCAACAACTCATGTAGAACATACATACTCTTACTCTCTTACTGACACACTACGTCTATGAAACATCATCTTCATCATCATCATCCTATTGTGCTGAGCAAATTTCTTAAAATCTTTAGCCCAATTTTTTACACTTATGGCTCAGAATATGTGGAATCATACCTGGTGAGTGGGACATTTTGATTGATTCATTAATGATACCTGCTCATTAATCTAAAGATCCCAGAGGATTCTGAACAGAGTTTACTGGCAGGGCTGGGCATTAGACCCAATATAAACCACTCTATATTTGTTAGCATTTGAATTATGAAGCATATAGAGAAAGAGATATAGATAGTAATCCTTGCTACTTTTTTGTACTTAGGTAAGGTTAGCATTAGGTTACCGAGAAGCTATTCAACTGCACAGTATTGCAAGAGAGGGATTAAAACCCTAGAGGAAAAAAGAGAGATAAACAGAGACTAACAGAGACAGAAAGAGAACGTGACCAGAAACATAAAGATATTCCTAAAATCAGCCCCAAAGGGACTGCTAGATGCTCTCATTGTTTCTTTATATTAACTAATTCAAATGAGTTTTTATGCCCCAAAACTTACTGATTATGTGTTATAATAAAAACAATGTATTTCTAAACTTTTATTTTTTCTTTCCTCGATCTTCTCACTCACGTCTTAAATATTCCAGCATTTTGACTGCTTTTTCTGTCATGTTTGTAATTATTCAAGATCTTTCAGTCAAGACTCTATTCCAGGCTTTGTCCAAGGATCTGAGCAAAAACCAAGACCACTAATTACAGAAGACTTACTATAACAGTAATGGAACAGAACTTCTAGAATCTTAAAGAAAAATTCTCTCCTAGCCTTTGTCCTATGACTTACAGAAATACCAAAATCTCTAGCTACAGAGGCTTGATGTTAATATCCACAACTGAGCAGAAAGTTTCCTGGTACCATAAAAAGATCTTGGGGTGTGAAAATGAGCATGTATGAAACCTGTAGATGTTCCTATGGCAGTATGCTTCAAGGGTAGAGAAACCCTGTATCTCTTAGGCCAAGGAAATTCCCTTTCTAATTTCCCCAATACTTACTGTGCCTTTACGAAGAAGAAGAAAAGAAAAAGAAAGAGAAGAAGGAGGAGGAGAAGAAGGAGTAGAAGAGAAGAAGAAGAAGAAGGAGAAGAAGTAGAAGAAGAAGAAAAGAAGAAGGAAGAAGAGAGAAGAGAAGAAGAGAAGAAGAAGAAGAAGAAGAAGAAGAAGAAGAAGAAGAAGAAGAAGAAGAAGAAGAAGAAGAAGAAGAAGAAAGAAGAAGAAGAAGAAGAAGAAGAAGAAGAAGAAGAAGAAGAAGAAGAAGAAGAAGAAGAAGAAGAAGAAGAAGGAACCTTTTAAAGTAGTTGCTGGGTTGCTGGGTTTTTTTTATTTGGGTGTTTTGACTTTTTGTTGTTTTGTCTTGTTTTTGTTTTGTTTTGTTTTGTTGTCTTGCGTTTTTCATAGTTGCTGTTTTTTGGTTTTGGGGGTTTTTTGTATTTTTGTTGTTTACTGCTTTGTTGTTTTTTTGTTTGTCTTGTTTTGTTTTGTTTTGTTATATTTTTTTTCTTTTTTCCCTTTCTTCTAAATAGATATTTATAACACCTAGACGAACTCCTTGTAGGTTTTTGTTTTTGTGTTTTTTTCCCTTTTTCCTTTTCTTTTCTTATATCTCCAACAGAATTGCATTACTTGAATCATCTTGTTCAGCCTCATAATTTGAGGGGGAAAAATGGATGATACCAGGACCAGACAGTTCTATAAACATTTAGTGGAAATAAGAAGATGATCAGACATGAACACTAAACCCAAAGTCAACGACAGCAGAATTGATACCCAATCTACAACAAGCTGTACAAATGGGACTAGTGACACTAGCATTATGGGCAGTAAAGGAGGGAGATATGGGATGCATGCTAAGAACAGGGGTGGAAGGAGGACAACACTGGTGATGTGAATGTCTCTCATTCATTGTCACCATGTGCCTTAAATATCACTTTGAAAGATTTGTAATTCACTTTGGTCACAATAAAAATTTAAAAAAAAAGATTTTTCAGTTAATGTCTTAATTTTTAATTTGCTTTATTTTACATGTGCTTTTATAAAATGCAGGGATAGTATCCATGAAATATTTCTACTGATTATTTTAAGTTGAAATATTTTTATGATATTCTTTCCCCATGCTGATATAGTTAGTGAGACTTTTCTCAACTTGCTCTTCTCATACTATTTTTTTCTTCTATCTTGACCCTTTTGAAATAACATAGTCATGTTTGCTGCTTTCAAATCCCTAAGAATCTCTACCAAGTCTAGTGAACTTTAAAAAATGTCAGTTAAAGGTTCACTGGTTTTCTTGTTCACTTCCGTTAAAATTCATGGCTAGCCACCATCAAGATAGCCAATTCTGCTTGAACATGGCACCTTTCAAGCTTTGCTTTTCATCTCTACCTGTCTCTTTTTCCTCCACTCTCAAGAAATCTATTCTTGTTTGGAAACTATTTCATCTTTCATTCTTACTGAACACAAACTTACATAAATTTTTGTACTGAAGATGATAAAAATGGTAACAATTCTGCTATTGGGAAAATAATGCTTTTGATATTTAAATTTAAAGAGGAACAGAACAGCAAGTACTATTAGTTTAAAACTAATATGTATAAGAGTATTCCAATGTATTGTTTGCTTTGTTTTTGGAGAGAACAACAAGTGGTGCTCAATGCTTACCCTTGACTTTTGACTTAGAGATCATACCTAGAAGTACTTGGGACCACATGACATGCTGAGGATCAAAGTCCCTTTGATTGTATGCAGTAAAAACTCTGTGCTCCTTTACTATCTCTACGGTCTCAGGATAGAAATATCTTCTAAGAAGTGTTTCAAATAATTTATTAAAGATTATGTCTATGTGAAAAAAATCAGGGAAATTAAACACCTAGTTTTATACCAAAATATTTTATTAAACAAGATAAAAATTACTTTTATTGCATTTCTTTAAAAATTTACCTGGCACAAACAATCCCACACTAGCAGAACCAACTATAAATTAAAGAAATATGAACCAGAAATGAAGATCAGAATGAGTCAAATGTGACCCCTTGCTGTGGAGACAACACCTTTTGAGGTAAACAATGCATTACATCCAACGGAGTGAGGGCTTCTCCTGGCTGTGTCCCCTGCTCCCCAAAAGGGAGCATCCTGATTGAGTGGGGATAGACGATATGCACAGAAACCAGGATCTCTAACTCCAGAAACCTGACACCAACAGTGATTGTGCAAAAAAATTATGCCTGGGAAAGGTCTCCTTGTATTTAGGCCAAGGCATTTCCTTTCCATTTCCCCCATATTTTTCTGGGTCTATGCAAACAACAATTGCCACTCTCACACCATTTTTTACTGTATTTCTTTAACACTTATCCTAAAAAAAAGAAGAGCTTATTAAAACTTCTGCTAGTGCTTTCATGAGTTCATTGGTGATTCAATAATTTTTTAAAATATATTTGCTATTGAAATTTTTCTTCTTTTCTTTCTGATTCATCTCTTTAGTATTTTTTTCTATTTTCCTATTTTTTAATAAATTCACTTTTGGTCATCTTGAAGCAAATGTATTATGATCAGTTATGTCAACTATGTGATGCATTTTCTTTAAATAAATTTAATGATAAAAAACGTGAAAAAATATTCTGGAACATTACTCATGTCACAGGACCCAGAGAGAGGATATGATAACTTAGTAACCTGGTCCTCTCTATTGATCCCTACCATCACAGAGATCTCTGGATTGGGCAGTGAGTGAAGGGCAGAAAAGGGAAAGCTGTCATAGCAAAGGTCAAGTTACTTTTCTTAATGGGTGACGCTCTCATCTGGGCTACATGTGTGAAATAGAATCTCTCTGATATTATTGCCTATTTTCATTTTTTCCAATAGAAATTATGTACAAGAACCTGAGTGATAATACAGGCATTTGCCTTTCATGAGGCCAACCTGGGTTTCATTCCTGGCATCCCATATGTTCCTCAAGCACCATCAAAAGTAACTTCTGAGTGCAGAGCCAGGAGTCACCCCTGAGCACAGTCAGGTGTTCCCTCAAATGACAAAAGCAAAACCAAAATGCCATTGTGCAATGCATTATTGCATGACTATAGTATCTTTTCCTGAGGTCAAGGCATTACGTAAAATATCAGATAGACACATATGCATAAACAAATTTTTCTGAAACAAAGATTTAAACAGTATGTGCATAGTATCCAAATGCTCTATACTAGTCATGTTAACTAGAGTTAAGAAAAAGACCTGTCGGTCTATAAAGAAAATCATATTGAGGTGGTATTTTTTAACATTATTCATAGGTATATAAAGAACATTTAGAAAAAATTATTTAAAAATAAGTACAGTTTTACACTGCTACTAATTTTTTACAGTTCTACTTTAGGTATATTTTGAGGAAATCATTGTCTAGTTCTTAGTCATTTACTTGGATTTTGGAAAATAAAATATTTGGCAAGTCATATAAACTTTATGTAGAGATTAGAAATTTTATTTATTTTTTTTTGTTGGTGTTGGTCACACCTGGCAGCTCAGAAATCGCTCCTGGCAGGCTCGGGGGACCATATGGGATGCCGGGATTTGAACCAATGACCTTCTGCATGAAAGGCAAATGCCTTACCTCCATGCTATCTCTCCGGCCCCAGAAATTTTATTTTTAATGGTATCTTGTAGTAATCATTTTTGGAACAATACTCAAATTATACTAGAAAATATCTCCAGGCTTTTAATATCTAACCAGAGAATGATTGCTACAAATATATGATTCTGGGTATTAAATTTTTTTAGCATGAATCAATGTTTGTTTATAGGTTTTCTCTGACAATTCAGATTAAAAATTGCTTTATACCTTTTGTGAATATAGTTCTTCTCTTTGAGTATTTGTAATTTTTTTCCTTTTGGGGGCGTGTATTTTTTGGGTAACACCCTGTGATGCTCAGGGGTTACTCCTGATTATGAACTCAGAAATAACTCCTCAGTTGGGGGACCATCTGGGACATCAGAGGATTGAACTGCAGTCAGTCCTAGGCTAGCAGGGGCAAGGCAAAAGCCTTACTGCTTGTGCCACCACTCTGGCCCCGAGTATTTGTAATTTTCATACAATTGTTTTAAAAGACAGCTCTTTTATTTATTTATTTTATTTTTTGGTAAACTTATCTGCCTGGAAATAAGTTATCTAGTAGAGAATGACAGATTAGAAGTCTACATTTTATAAAGCATAAAGAGACTCACCCCATCAAAAAATGTATATTCAAACTACACTTAATAATTCCACACTTTCTGTATTGCAAGAAATTAACATTTCTGAAAGTATGTTTATGTGGCATGATAAAAAATTTCAGTCTGTTTTAAGAAGATGGAAACCTACCCCTAACTATGTCTTTTTACATTTATTGACTAATCTTCAAATATTTTACTTTCCTTCTCTTCCTGAAAAGTCTTTCAAACTACTGTAATTGAAACTTCTGGCTTTTGAGAAAAGTTCAACTCAGCATTGCAATCAATCTGTTAAGTTCTAATTTTAATAAGCATTGAGGCAAAGGACCAACAATTCCAGTAGAGCGGGGTTTCTTAAAAAATCACAATGACTTGGAGCAATGAGTAGAAGAAACAGATGTTTTCGTAGAGGTGGGATGCCAGGAAGTTGTGATCACGATGGGAAAGGACAACAATGAGGCAATGTTTGGGGAAAGGTATCAAAGAATGTGTTTATGGTGATGGAGAAGAACTCTTAGAACTGTTCCATAAGCCATGGTCCATCCTGTCTCTTTTGCTGCATGTGGGCCCCAATACTGATGTGCTGGGACTGAATTTCTGTTACTTTCTCAATATGGATTTCTAAAACTTTCCAGCAGAAAAGCAGCCTTGTTTCCCAGAATTCCCTCAGTTACAGTTTGCAGAACCATGCTTGTTGTCAAAGAATATTCAGTCTTGGCATGATACATGGTTTTTTAATATACTCCAAGAGGCTACATTTGCTAATTTAAAAAAATAAATTTAGCAATTTTGTTTGCAATAAAGGCTGGCCTGGAGGAGAATTTCCATTCAATTGATACTGATCTTATTTTAGAATAAGATTCACACTCGCTTACAGACATTATAAAGTGTGCTTGCTTTATTTTTATTCTCTTTAGGAATATTGTATATAAGTACTCTCTTATTTATAAGTTATAAAAAATCCAATCATTTAAAAACCTGATTATTTAAAAATATTATATTTGCAATCAGGATAAAATGTTAAATAGTGATTAATTGCTTTTGAAAAATGATAAGAATAATTTGTTATTAAACTTCTCTTGATTAAGTTGGCACTAGAATGATCTGGATATTTTTCCCTGCCAATCTCCTAAATAATACTCTGTATCGGGGCCTTTTCTCAAAGTTGATCAGTTTTAGCTACTTATAACTTTTAATGTAGAAAATGGTGTTATAAGCACTCTCTGAACAAGTGGAAGAGGAGATAAACAGATGGGACTACTTAAGCTGAGAAGCTTCTGCACCTCAAAAGAAATAGTTACTAGGATACAAAAGTAACCCACAGAATGGGAGAAACTATTCACCCAATACCAATCAGACAAGGGCTAATATGGAAAATATATAAGGTACTGGCAGAACTTAATAAGAAAAAACATATATTCTCATCAAAAAACAGGTAGATAAAAATGAACATTTTCTCAAAGAAGAAATAGAAATGGTCAAAAGGTACTATGAAAAAGTGTGCCACATCACTAATCATCAGGGAGATGCAAATCAAAACAACAATGAGGTACCATCTCACACCACAGAGACTGGCACACATCACAAAGAACAAGAACAATCAGTGGAGAAAAGAAACTCTTATTCTCTGTTGGTGGGAATGCTGTCTAGTTCAGCCTTTATGAAAAACAATATGGATATTGCTCAAAAAACTAGAAATTGGGCTCCTATATGATCCAGCTATACCACTCCTAGGGATATATCCTAGGATCACAAAAACACAATGCAAAAAAATGCCTTCCTCACAACTATATTCACTGCAGCACTATTTACAATAGCCAGACTCTGGAAACAACCAAGATGCCCTTCAACAGATGAATGGCTAAAGAAACTGTGGTACATATACACAGTGAAATATTATGCAGCCGTCAGGAGAGATGAAGTCCTGAAATTTTCCTATACCTGGATGGACCTGAAAACTATTATGCTGAGTGAAATAAGTCAAAGGGAGAGATATAGAAACAGAATAGTCTTACTCATCTATGAGTTTTAAGAAACATAAAAGACATTATTATAATAATACACAGAGACAAAAGAGATGAGTACCAGGAGGACCAGCTCACAATATGAAACTCACCACAAAAAGTGATGAGTGCAGTTAGAGAAATAACTACACTAACAACTACCATGACAATGTTAATGAGTAAGAGAAGTAGAATGTCTCTTAGAATACAGGCATTGGTGAAGAAATGATGCACTGGTGAAGGGGTGTGTTCTTTTTATGACTGAAACCCAACTACAATCATGTTTGTAATCATGGTTCTTAAGTAAGAATATTATTTAAAAAATGGTGTTATATTTTTGTCCCACTCTTATGATTTTATCTCCAAATATATTTTGTATACATATATATTCTTAGGCATTATTATCTTTTGTATTATGTTTATAATTTTTAAAAGTATTCTAAGTGATAAGTTAGAGTAAATATTGTCTTTCTTTTCTGATAACAATTTTATACCAAAACTGTTTAAATACTAGTGAGTCAGGCATTGCTGTACATGCCAGTATTAACTGCCTAGCACTGCAGGGTGTGATTCAAAGATTGAAACAAGACGTTAACTTTCTAAGTACTACTGTAGTCTCATTCTTTCCAATAAAATATGCAGAATACTATAAATAATTTTGGTTTTGTGTTTTGTTGTTTTGAGGGCCACATTCAGTGGCACTCAGAGCTTACTCTTGGCTCTGTACTCAGAAATCACTCCTAGCAGGCTTAGGAGACCATATGGGATGTTGGGGATTGACCCTAGGTCAGCCTCATGCAAGGCAAATGCCCTACTGGTTGTGCTATCTCTCCAGATGTCTACTATTGATTTTTTGAAGTAATTCTACATAACTTCAACAGTCATTTTGCTTCAGCATCCAACATTTAGTCTAACTAGAAAAAACAACAATAACAACAACACTATTATCCTACCTATGAATCTAAGTCCCATTTCAACCTTTCTTTGAATTTCTTAATCTTTGGAATAAGCCTCAGATGTACACAACATAGAAGTATGCATCCCTCCAGCCTGCTTTAGGCACCTGCCTTCACCTGGTCCTTTCACATATAGACCGTTTCATTTCTGAATCGTCTGTAAGAGAAATGCCATCCAACATCATTCCTATATAGCCATCTGCTGCCATTCAACATCATTCCAGGTTCAGACCTTCCCTCTGTGCTGCAGACTAAATTTACATTGGCTACTTTCATCCATCTCTTCAGTATTTGTCCATCTGTTTCCCAATTTGTGACCCAAAGAAGATTTCTTAAGCCCCGAAAGACACCCTACATTTGATGTCCTAGCAGTGACTAGCTCCACATTTCTGAAGAAAGGAGGTTGTCAATTCCAGAACCTACAGTAAACACATCAGTAGAACTACTTACTCCCCTCGAAGATACTTTTACTCCAAAATATCTAACTGGATTCTCTCTGTGTCTCTCCTCCAGATAGAGCTTAAATTTACTCTTAGTTCTTAGTTCTCATTAGACTTCTGTCTATTTGGACTTTATGCTAGTACTTAAAAGCAGTTTTAAATTTTTTTTTTCTCTCTGGGAGTTGCATGGGATTTGGGCCAAACCCAGAAGTGTTTAAGGCTTACCCTTGGCCTTTAAAATGCTCAGGGCATTATTTTTGGTTGTGGGGAGGGACTCAGGGTCAAATGCAAAGCAAGAGGCTTATCCCTTGTTACTTCTCTCCAGCCCAGATGTGGGTGCCTGATTTTTAGGTCTCTTCTTCCTTATACACATGTCATTGCAAGGCCTTTTCTTGAAATCTTACTTGGAATCTTTGCTCAGAAAATCATGGAAAGTCTGAAAAGCTGATTTATATATACATATGTATATATATATATATATAAAATCTGATTTATATATATGTATATATATAATTTCTCAGACAATGCCATTTTGTTCTGCATCTACCAGGATTTCTTTGGTCTTACAGACATTACAATACCAGTATTGCAGGAAATCCATGATATTTCCAACATACTATAGTTGTATTAATTTGTGTCCAGGAGAAATTTTCTTCTAATTTCAACATTTAGAATTTCCTGCAGTTCATGAATTCATGTGAATGAGACATCCCATCATTTAAAGATGATTTATTTTGCTCAAAACTATATACATATATAGATATACTTATATATATATATATAATTTTAATATGGAATGCTTCATGAATTTGTGTGTCATCCTTGCTCAGGGGCCATGCTAATCTCTGTATCATTCCAACTTTAGTATATGTGCTACCAAAGCAAGCACTGTTTATATATTTTTAAAAATAACTTTTTTACAGTATTTTGCTCTGGAATTGCACTTACCAATGTTAGTTCCATGCATCTTTTAAACTGTCTAATTGGTCTCCCTCTTGGACAATTTTCATTACCTTGTATTCAAATTGAGTATTTTCTTCCCTTTTTATTTTTAACTTAGGAATCATTTACTTATAAAGTTCTAATAAAAGCTTTTTTTAAATTTTAATTTTGGAATTGTTACTTATAATGTTCTAATAAAAGGATTTTTTTTTAAATTTTAGTAACCATGACTCCTAATGGTCTAATAGTAGGGTTTCATGCATGCATCCCTCCAGCACCACACCCTCCACTTCAGTGTGCCCTTCTGTCTACAATTGACTTGGACTCCCCCCAACCTATGTCACATTCATGCTCCCCACTAACCTTCATCATGGTCATCTAATCTGTTGAACAATTTTCAGGTTCTATTGACTTTAGTCATTTTTAATTTCCTTATGTGTCTTTTTTATGTTCCACATACAAGAAATTTTTCAACTTTCTCTCTCTCACTCCATCTCCCTAGAGAGTTTTGTCTTTAACTTGGGATCTTAATTTCATAGTTTTATAATTTCTATGTAGTTCCTTATAATTATTTAATAATATTATAATATATAATATAATGTGATATTTGTTATGACATAATATGATATGGTGTCATGTCATGTAATGTAATATAATGTAGCATGATATTATATAATTTATATAATAAATAATATTATATAATAATAAAACATTTTTTATGGTTCCCTTTCTTTTAGTGATCCTTTCATCCATTGTGCCAAGGGGGTGACTCAGAGGCCATTGGTGCTTCCTTGTAAGCATGAGATCATGAATTTCATCCCTGGCCACTGTTCACATGTACCGAGTCAATCCTAGCAGCTCTGTTGCTGTGGAGTCTGTTGTTGAACAGATTCCAATATCTTCCAACCAAGACAATCAAGTATGTGTGATTGGCTCATATTCAGTGGGACAGCAACACATGAAAGGAACATGGGTTCCTTCACTTCATTCCCCAATCTGGAATAGTTGCCCAAGGTAGTGCTAAGAAACCTTCACCCTAAGAAGGAGACTACTCACTCCTCTTTTCCTTTGACAACATTTTAATAATTCTTTGTATATAGAAGAGTTTTGCCCTGAAAGTGATACAATTTTCATGCTAACAGTTGTAAGTGTAATTTATGTGATTGAAGACTTGATAAGTTCATTTTACCGGGACATTCTCTTTATTGGATTCTCTTACTTTTCAATAATGACAGTTTAAGTATTTTAAAATTCATCTCAATTTACCCCTGAATACCTGTTCTATGTCAGCTAGAGGTCTGTGCAAGTTTGAGTCTGCCTTTTTCTTGCTCTTTCCTTCTCAAAAGCTTGCCTACCCTCTGCCATTCTCATCCCTTTACTATTTTACATGCTCCTTAAATTAGAATCCAAGAACTATGTGAGCTGGTCTGAGATACTAGATCTTAGAAAATCACCTGATGCCACTTTCTCTCTCCTTGTGTCCATTCTCTGAATCCCCCCCCCAATATTTTTATTATCCAGAATCTTTTGCTAGTTTCTTTTTGTTTGTTTGCTTAGAATTGTATTTGTATCTGTCCAATGAAATGATTATCTGCAGGAGGATCCATCAGTTCCATACAACAATATTCCATACATACAACAGTTCCATACAACAATCAATCCATACAACAATTAATAAACAAGACATTAACTCCCAAAGTATTACATTTGCTGCATATAGCTGTGGAAAATTCAGGCAGAGTTATCAAAGAGAGGGTGGACCATTGGCACTGGCACACTAGAATATATTTTTCAAGTCATGCTGCAAGAAGTTGCTAAGCAATTTGGTTTTTGATGTGAATATTGAAGAGAATAAGTGGTTATGTTATTTGAAGCTAAGCAAATAAATACATAGGTTTTATTAACTGTTATGGGAAAATGTGAGAGAAGTTAGGTTTCATTAAAATGTAAGTTTAGATTTGTGTATATCAGTTTTGAGCAGTCTCTTTAATACTGAGAGTATATTTATGAGTAAATGTTAACCAACAGGCAACATATTGGAGTTTTTAATGTCTAGATGATTTCCAAAAAACCTGGAAATGCAGCAACTTAGCATAGATTATACAAAGAGAGGTATTATGGAAATAGAGACAGAGACTTCAACAGAAAAACACACATGCACACATGCCAAGAACACACACACACACAAACACACACACAATCCTTAGTCATACACAGTCATATATTTAAAGGTGTAGTGGCCCTGAATACAAATACTTTCTTTTAGGATACAGATACCAAAGTATAATAGAGACAGAGACTTCAACAGACAGACAAGCATACACATTCACACAAGCACATACACAAATGCACACAATCCTTAGCCAAGCACAGCCATATGTTAAAGGTGCAGAGGCCCTGAAGGCAAATAATTCCTTTTAGGATACAGAGATCAAAGTATAATGTTACAGGCAAGTAGGAAGGATTATGTTCAGGCATAACTCAAGGAACCTTAGAACTTGAAGAAAAATATTGATCCCAAAGATTGATGAGAATCTCCAAACATTTTGGTTATTATTCACTGACCATTACAAAATTACCAGGGAACTTAGCTAAGAGTGCTTTTACCTTGAGCACCTCAATATGAGGCAGAAGTGGAAATCAAGGTTTAATTGAGGGGCCAGAGCACAGTGGGTAGGGTGTTTGCCTTGCACACTGCCAATCCGGGTTTCATCCCTAGCATCCCATGTGGTCCCCAGAGACTGCCAGTAGTAATTTCTAAGAGAAGAGCCAGGAGTAACCATTGAGCACTCTAGATGTGCCCCCAAACCAAAAACAGAATAGAACAAAACAAAAAAAAAAACAGACTTAACTGAAATATGGCTTTTTCCATGAAATTTAAACCAATCTCTCCCTTCCCTTTTAAATGCCATTGGCACTTGGAAACACTCTCCCAAGAGGACTACTTTGTACTATTACCTGCCTTTGCAAACTACAGATCTTAGTGCATTGTCATCACCTTCTGGCCCCAGCAGTAATCGGCAATGCTACTGTTTGATAAGTTGGATAAAAATGCCACTCAGAGAATTCGGAGAGAATCTGGGCCCTATCAAGATATATGTTTCTATCTTTAAGTTTTTTACTTCTGTGAAAAATTTTCTTAGCACAACACAATTTGTTCAGATAGTAAGACTAAAATGTATTTTCTGAAGGTGGTTAATAGTTATTTTTGATATGTTATCTTCAGAAAAATTTGTAGACTTGTAAATTTGACTTTCGATTTATTTTCCATATCTTTTCTTTTCTATTCTCTTTAGGAAAATAAGAATATAAAAGCCAAGAATGGCAGTTTCATAATGTTCCTACTTCTTAGGTAAGGACCATTTCATTTACAAATTTGAATAATTGCCATGAATATGGATTCTGATACATGAATATGAGCTTCTTTGATCTTTAAGCTGAAAGATCTTTAAGCTGGAAAAAAGAATACCCCTTCATATTCTCTTCAATGTGACACAAAGATTACAAAGTGGTAAGGTCATAATTTTGAACAAATAAGTTTGCTAAAGAAGAAAAAGAAATAAATGTTCTGAAAATAACATGATCTTTCATTTATAGGCAAATATATTCAGCCTTCAGAAGACTGTCCTCCATATTTTAAATTGTGTATTATTTATTTTCAAATTAATTATGAGGAACCAAGTTAGCACGAATAAAGATAATGTGCAAAGTCGATTTTTACTAAAATATTAATACAATCACAGTGTTGTTATAAAATTAGAATAGAAAAATTTAGACTCTCATTTTATTGGCAATAATAAATGCTGTATCATCAAAACTGGGGTAAAAATATGTTTTGTTCCATGTTATTTTTGAAACTAAAAGCCTAGACCTTTCAAATATATCTAATATTAGCTATTGGTCACATATAATAAAAGTAACCTATTTTCATTGTCTTTAAAGTCAAATGGAAAGAGGAAATGGAGTTTAGGATGGGACTTTTCCCCCCACCAGATCAAGTATTTCTTCTCTAGAAATAACCCTAAATTCATGTTCCTGTAAATTGAGTGAGTTCCAATGTCAAGTGCACAGCAATCACTTTGCTGTTATAAACTGGATAGACTAAACCTACTGACTAAGCAAAATTTACAAGAATTCTAGGTTCCAATATTTTTATTCAACTCTGAAAGTAAAAAGAACATAATCTCAATGTTTAAGGATTCTTTAAGAGTTATATCCTTAATCTATTTCAAGTGCCTGGAAAACTGTAGCTATGTAACCTACGGCAGGCCTACTATACAGAGCCTCAGAGAAGAGCCACACTAGGAGGCTTGTATGAGAGAGGTGCAAAGGGCATGTGGGGATGGAGGAAGAAGAATTTTTGTCACAAAAGTTTTCCAGGAAATACCTATTGTAGAACATGGCCCAGTGGACAATGCTAAACATTGTCCTTATTATCCAAACAGTGCCTAGAACGTACCTGAGTCTTGAGCATAGAGACACAGCTGTGTCTTTCTAAAACAGTATGGGGTTCATTTGCATATCTGTTGTTCCTGTTGTAGACTTAGAGTGGCTCCATCAGTAGCTCAGAGATAACAGTCTTTAGGGTGAACAATGGTGCCCAAGCTGTCTGATCTGTCTCAAAATCAATTTACCTGCGGGCCCGCAGGAGGCAAAGTCGGGGTGATCCTTGAGTGCAAAGTCAGGAGTAAGCCTTGAACATTGGGGGATGTGACCCAAACAACTAAAACAAAACAAAACAATAAAAGATTCCTCTAGGGCAGGGCCACAAAATGTTGTACGTAGGGCCAGAAATGGCCCGCGGGCCACGAGTTTGAGACCCCTGGATGGCTCCAGGCAGGAACTCAGCACAGCAGAACCTATTTTGTCCCAGGCACTGTTCTTAGAGTCTCTAATTTTTTTTTTTTTTTTTGGATCTTATAGTGTTGCAGCATCTATTTGAGTTTGAGGTCCCAATTCTCACTTCCACTGTGAGCCATATCTAGGCACTGGAGTCTGTTATATTTAGAACAACCCTGTCTCTCTCTCAAGGCACATCAGTCTGTACAAGGAAAGTGATTTGAACATTTTTTTCCTTCTCTAGCATGCCTTCTCTTCTGGAAAGAGTTGAACTCAGGTTCTTTTACATCCAGGGTAGAGATGCCTTTTGCCCCTGAACCATCCCTGGAGACCCTTAATCTGACTTTGTGCCACATTATGTGGCTCCACTTCATTGGTCTCACATAAGGCATCCATTCTGGTGTTGCAGCATTCGTAATAAAGACATCCCATAAACTAAGGTGGTCCCAACTGTCACATCCTTTGAACAATCTCCCTACAGGCTACCAAGTCAGAGAAAGAGAGAACAGAGGGTTAAATCACAGTATAGATTGCTAATAAAATTTATTCAGTGATATGGTAATTTTAGTTTATCTCATCACATAAGCCTGTGAACTTAGCTAATATAGTTCAGTAATTTGGGTATACAATTCTAATTCCTTCTTATCCTAATTCCTTAGCATTAAAACACAGTCCATCAGTAAATGAGATGGCTGTGAGACTAGTGTTCTTCTCACTGTGTGGGACATTCCAACAGCAGAAGTTTTTATGAGGAATCATCATGTACTTCTTCTTGGACATGTGTTTCCTATTTGCTCTCTCAAAGATTTTCTTCAGAAAAAGTATTTCTCCAAGTGAAGAATGTGATGGTATTCTTAAAAGTGAAGTCATTCAGTCAACTCATTGGTTATTATAAACTCTGAAGAACAAAGGCATTGTAAGGAAACACGACACTGGTAGCATTTCCCCCATTCATTAGAACATATTTCTGCTCCTAAGTTTAGAAATCAAAGACGAGCTTCTTAAAGTAAAGTCATCAAGAGAATATGAGTAAATAGAAGCTTGCATCTCAATATATTTTACGATATATATCTGTGATCCACAACATAATAATTATATTTATCATATGGCTACTAATATAAGCAATATACTATGTGTATATGTTATATGGTTACTGATAGTAACAATATTTTTATGTCAATACTATTTTTATCTCATTATGAGCAATATTACTAGAATATAACTATCTCTAAAATATTAGATAATACCTATTTAAATTAAAGTAATACATTTATTAGTATGTGCTTTTAAGTAATTTTTTTGTAAAGTATATCTCTGTTGAACTCAATCAGTATATTTATCTAGATTTCAAGGTCTAGCATTGTTATGTATATATCAAGTAAAATATACACCAAAATCAGCAAATTATGATTTTACAATATAGCAAATAAGAATTTTTATTTTAGGAAGTATGGGTAGTCCACATGCAATGCATTTTCACTAAACTATACATTGCAAAATAGATATTATTGGTGGAAATTTAGTTTTCCTTCTAATCAGAATTCAGTCATATTACAAAATTATCATTTTCAATTACATTAAAAATTAAGTGATGGAGGGGCCGGGCGGTGGCGCTGGAGGTAAGGTGCCTGCCTTGCCTGCGCTAGCCTAGGACGGACCGCGGTTCGATCCCCCGGCGCCCCATATGGTCCCCCAAGAAGCCAGGAGCAACTTCTGAGCGCATAGCCAGGAGTAACTCCTGAGCGTCACAGGGTGTGGCCCAAAAAAAAAAAATTAAGTGATGGAAAACACATGCAGCAACTTTTCTCATAAAATCTAAAGGAGGTGTCTGTGCATACATTAGCCACATTGGATGTTTAAAAAATTAGATAAAAATGGCCAAATCATCTGATTCACTGACTGAATTGCCATAAAAACATTTAACTCCACTAATTTCTCTATTCTCCTGATTTTTCTATTCTTTTCTGTTCTCAGGCTACCTATTGGGATTTGGGATTTGCTTTCAGCAAGACCCAATGAACAGAAGTTTTCAGAGTGATTACAGCAACGAAAGCTCAAAGAGGGCTCTTGAGGGCTCCAGATTGAACTTGGGTCTCACTATACAACTGCAGAATATCGGGAAGAGCCATTGATGCTTTTGTGGCAACAAATGCAGAAAGTCCAGGCCCCAATGGGCAGCCTCAGATACCATAAGCCATCACCATAGTAAGAGGAATGAGAAAACAGCCTAAGAATCTTAATTCCACGGAGGCAGTTATCCCATTTTTAAGAAGTAATACATAGTGCATACCATAGCTTCAAACTTTCCATGTTATTAGCTAGCTCATTGCTATTATCACCTGATTTTTTTCCTAAAATAATTAACAAAAAGTTCTACTTAGGTAGAAATCTACTATATACAAACTCACTTTCATATACACTCAAGTTTTTAGGTTAATTGCTCTGTTAAAGGATCACAGAAATATAAATAATAAGAATTTGTGTCTATGCTTTAATTTAAATGCTATATCAATAACTCATAGTTTCAGTTTTCCAAGAAGATGATTTAAGAACTATAACTTCACAAAAGTTACTCATATATTAAATCCTTAGTACTTTTGTATTTATATGATTCAGCAAAAACTTACTATTACAGTGAGTAAAGTTATAAAAAAAATGAATTGGGGCCGGAGAAATAGCACAGCAGTAGGGTGTTTGCCTTACACAAATCCAACCCCGGATGGATCCCGATTTGATTCCTGGCATCCCATATGGTCCCCTGTGCCTGCCAGGAGTGATTTCTGAGTGCAGAGCCAGGTATAACCCCTGAGCGGCACCAGGTGTGACCCAAAAACAAAAAAAAGAAAAAAAATAGAAATTATTTTATTTGTAGATGCTTGTCTGAATCCTTGCAAGTTGAGGTGGAAAAAATGTACAGCTCATCAGAGTCAAGGGAACATTCCAAATAGAAACATAAATAGTATTTGTGGTTTCAAATCAAAATATTTTGTGATTACTTTAAGAAAATTGGAATTAGTTTTAAACCTTCATTATGTTGTGATATATATATATATATATATATATATATATGAAGAATTTTATACTCCCTATGTTGATGGGCTTCAGGATTTAGAGCATGATTTAAAATGTGTCACATTATATGACCCCCATGACATGTCATAAAACTACTGTGTCAGAAGATAAGTCACATATACATTTACTAGTGATACCAAAATCTCCTAATGATTCATCTTCTTAGCTCAATAGGGGTTTAGAACTTTGCTGTATACAATATACATTAGCAACATATCATATACTATTCATAAACTATTTTCTGATTGCTTTAGAAAATGAACAATTAATAACTAGGGCACTTAGAAAATGTGCATATGAATGGAGTCACTATTGAACAGCCTCAGTGGCTACTTACATTTCTGCACTGAAATGAAAACTTGGTCAAGACTTTAAATCAGAGTGTAGATTATTTGTAAAATAAAAGAGGGACTATAACCACTTATCTTTGCTTTTATATACTTTTAAACTTAATTTTGAATGTTACTTTATCTGTATTTGATTTGGGGTCATGCCCAACTGTGTTCAGAGTTTGTTCCTGGCTCTGCAATCAAGAATCACTCCTGGTGGTGCTCAGAGAACTTTATGTGGAGGTTGGGATTGAACTCTGTGTGACTGCATGCAAACTCACTGTACTGTCTCTTTGACCCTCTATTCTGTAAATCATTAGAAAGTCTGAGTTTCATGCCCAAAAAGATAAACAGGCAAACAAAAAATAATGTCAAAACTGGAACTGTAGTTTTTCCTGATATTTTTTCCTAGTTCTTTTATGTTTGCCTCAATATCTAACTGTGCATTGTGGTGTGTACTAATCTAGTTGGGCCATGAGAACAACAGGAAGTGAGCTTAAATGGACTTCGGCCCACATTCATATTTTAATGAGAAGGATAATTTTTTATTGCACTTTCATTGGCCCGTCCTTCCATACTATTTTCCCTACTCTAAACTAAAACATTCCATACAATTGAATATTCCCTGCACTAACTTTGTAACTAAGGTCTGAAGTGTGCTACAGAATATTAAGAGCCTGACCTGTTCCTCTTCACTTGAGATTATCCTTCTCTGTTATCTGGAAAAGAGCATTCCTCCCATTGCTTTGAGATTTTCAGTTGAGAAACTCCTCTAAGAGTCAAGTGGCTTTTCACTTTAGTTCCCCAAGAGTTGTCTGTAGATTCCCAAGTGCCAACTTACTTAAAATGATGAATTTAAGTGATTGTTTCTGAAAGTATTTCAGATAACCCTTCCACCTCTGATGTGGGATCTGTGTTTTAACGTTGCTGAGCACGGAAGTGGCTCATTTAGTACTCAAAGGGAATGTTGCTTATAAATTGAACAAAGCACAGCTTGACAAGAAATCCTTCTATTATAGTGGAAGTCAAGAAGCTCAACAACTGCTCCTTGGATTGGGTCTGGCAAGCTTTTGTTCTTTAAGATAGGCCTATGCTTGAAATCTTTGCATATAAGTGTTAGAAGCTATTGTTGAATACATATGAGTGCCTGAATATGAATGCAAGACCTATTCTGAAAGAGTATATATCAACTGTGCAGTACTATTTCCTTTGAAATATATATATATATATGTATATACACATATATGTACTGAAATATCTTTGTACTAGCTCATCTTATTGATTATAATATATCAAAGATATTAACATATATAAACTATTTCTTAACATGAGTATACAATTTACCTGGGAATATTACTTTCAAGTAATTCCTGTCCTTATGCTTTATTACCTTAAAATATACTTACAACTAGTCATAGAAGGAATTTACATATAAAATAATTTTAGTATTATACAATTGCATCAAGGAATGAGCGAAGGGCACCATTTGTATATATTGAGTATTCTTAAGCCTATTTCTACTAAGTTCTTTTATTTTTTTTTACTAAGTTCTAATGTATTAACAAAAATTCTGAGTATTCACTGGAAAAAATATCTTCGTGTGTTTAAGGCATTGTAATTTATATTTTAATTATATTTTGATATACTAAATTTACCTCACTAAAGTTGCAAAATACTTGCCCTACAAGCGTTGATTGGTAATAAGAAATAATTTCAAGGAGTATTTTAATACTGCATTATTTAGTACTGCATTGTTTTTCTTTCTTTTTTTTCTTCCTTTTGGTGCACCATTCCTTTAGGTACTGCAATACCAGATTGATGTGTGGAATATATGGAGCAAGCTCCTATTCTAGTTCCTAGTGCCAAGAATCTATTTAATATATCATTGTCAGATAGACGACGTATCAGATATTAAACTGATAAGAACAGATACTACACTTGATCTTAGCCAAAAGGCCGAAAAGTGATTTATTTTTATTTTCAAAGTAGAATTACTAGATTTTCAAATATAATTTTTTTAGATAACAATATCACGTATGCATCAAATATCAAATAAATTTAACAGTATGCATGCTGCTAAATTCTTCTTCTTTTTTTTTTTTTTTTGGTTTTTGGGCCACTCCCGGCGCTGCTCAGGGGTTACTCCTGGCTGTCTGCTCAGAAATAGCTCCTGGCAGGCACGGGGGACCATATGGGACACCGGGATTCGAACCAACCACCTTTGGTCCTGGATTGGCTGCTTGCAAGGCAAACGCCGCTGTGCTATCTCTCCGGGCCCTAAATTATTATTCTTAAAGTGATATTTTCTTTTCATCAAAATGATTTAGAAGAGAAAATATTAAATATATATATATACTATTGCCATACAATCGTCTTTTCAAGCAAATTATTATATTTTAGTAATATATGTGGATAAATTTACAGTAAACTTTCATAGCAATATTATGGCACTATAAACGAAAATTGAATCAGAATAATAAAGTTTTCTGAAGTATAATCAAAGCAGAGTAAATTCTAGTGGGTTATTTCTAGACAAGAAAAAAAAATACTCCCTGTTGGGAAAAAATGTAGAAAAACTGTTAATCCCAATTGCATAGACATAGTGAATCCTATTTTTATAATTTTTGCTACATTTATGACCTTATACACATATCTTAACTTTTGTAACCTCTAATTCTTTCTTCATGTGTAATTGGGCATAATACTCACTATACAAAATGAAGATTAAGTTTAATAATGTGTGCAGAATATCTAACATAAAGTCTGGCCTTGGTAGACTCTAATTAAGAATTAATAACTATGAAAATAGACTAAGATGATTTTTCTGACTAATTGGGGTCATAGACCCTTTATTATCAAGGATAAAAAGTTGAGGTAACTTTTCAGAATAAGCCAACAAATGCATTTTGACCATTACAAACAAGTAGTTACAGAGCATTTTAGGTACAAGTGAGTCATTAAAATGATCTATTTGAAAAGCACATTGTGTTTCTTTCATTTGAGGAAAAACTGAGATGGCTCATGAGAAATAAATAACAAAAGAAGTTAAGATTTGAGACAGCCATAATGCTGATCTTCAATAATTTGGTACCTTTAGTCAACCCATAAACCACCTCTAACCTAGATGCCAATGGTGTAAGGGGCTGTGCGTATCTGATCACATTCTTAGGCCTGTCTTTATAGAAACTAAAGAATTTCTCTTCAAACTAGAAGAAATATTTTCCTAATCATTGGAGACTGGATATGGAATATCAAGGACATAGCCAGAAGCCTGCTGGTATTTAAGCAAAAAGTTTAACATACAAGATTATTGAGAGAATATTATCTGTTACCACACTAGAAAAAGATGGTGAACCAGAAAATATATGTCCATTTACTACTTTTAACTTTTATTATCTTATTTTCATATTATTGTAGAGATTTATTCAAGAATATTTCATCTCAGTGATATTAGTAGGGAAATAAGTTGAAAATATCTAGGTTGGAGAAGTATATTATAAAAGGAAGAGTTCCTTGATTAAAAAAACAGAAATAGTTATTCTCAAAAATCACATATTAAGAAAAAATTAATTTCTGGTTGATACAACTTATTCAATATGGGAATTTTTCACTTATCTACCAATGATAATATTTCTTCTATTATACTAATTCAATTACTTTCATCTAATTTATTAATAAAAATGTTAAATGATAGGCAATAAATGAGTAAACTAAAAATTGTATCATGGAAATTCATAAACAGAGAAGGTAGGAACAAGCTATAATTACTAAATATGTCTTATTTATTAGTTGTAATAAATTAAAATTTAAGGCTAAGAAACCACAGATGTCATTGACTACTATTTATTATCAATAGCTGATATTTATATTGATAATAACATTTTATTATCAATATCGAATGTTGACATTCTGAAAGGTAGAATAACATTCCTGGGAGCTCTATTACTATGTGTAATGCTTTATTTTATTTACCAGCTGTTTTTCAACATTATGTTTTGTCATGTCATATTGCCTCTTTAACTTATTCTAAAATTCCTTTGAGACAAATTCTTGGAGAAGAGCTGTTATTTTATCAGACATAGGATAAAGTATGTTGATATTTTATAATATTAAATAAATTATTTTTAATATTAAATAAAATACTAACCTAATACCCCAAATAATACTTCTTCATGCTTTTCTCTCTTACCAGAAATAAGATGAACTTTCTAGAATTAGGAAATCACAAAACACAGTGTAAAGCTTAAATTTTTCAAGCTGTGATAACTTTTCAGAACATTTTTTCCTCTTCGATGACACCAAGAAATATTGTTGCCCTGGTAAAAATCCTAGATAACTGGTTGAATAGAACTACTTAGTAAAAATTGGGCCCTGGCTCCCTCCCTCACACTCTTTTTAATCCTTTCTATCTGTGTAATACTGTGTTCATTCTTTTTATTTTTTTACTTTACATTATTTTATTCTTTCTTTTCTTAAAATAATTTTTATTTTGACCAAAGTGGATTACAGATCATTCAAAGTAGTATTTAAGTACATAGTGACATTGTATCAGAGGCATTCCCACCACCAATGTTGTCCTCCCTCCACCCCTGTTCCCAGCATGCATCCCATATTGCCCCTCCTTTGCCCCCTGGGCTGCTAGTGTAAGTGGTCCCTTCTGTGTCTAGCTTGTTGTAGATTGAGTATTGATTCTGTTGTAGTTGGCTTTGAATTTGGTGTTTAAGTCTGATCACTTTTTATTTCTACTCAATGTTCATACGACTTTTTGGTCTTGGTTCTTAGTGTCTCAACTGTGCATGCTCATAATTTATCTGCACATATAACATATAGATATGACCTTTCATGGAAAAATTTAGTGTGTTCAAATTCTTTTCTTTTTTTCTTTTTCTTTTTTATTTTTTTTGTTTTTGGGTCACATCCGGCAGCGCTCAGGGATTACTCCTGGCTCTACACTCAGAAATAGCTTTTGGCAGGCTCAGGGGTCCATATGGGATGCCAGGATTCAAACCCCATTCTTCTGCATGCAAGGCAAACACCCTACCTATGTGCTAGCTCTCCGACCCCTGTATGTTCAAATTCTTATGTAGCACAAACTTTACTCATCAGAAAACCAAATCCATGTTCTCCCTCTCTAAAGAATGTTTTAGTCTCTGAGCTAGTCAAAATAACTTCCTAACTTAAAGGTTATCTTCTCACAAATAAACCTCTTCTTATTCTGTTTGGCTATTTTTTACAACTTTAAATGATGTTCAAATTATAACTAGATACTTGTTTTCAGTATTTGCCATGATGATTTAATAATGAGGGAAATTTGTATATATAACTTAATGTACGAAAATGTGTATTAAATGTAAATGTGTGTAAAATTTATCTGATTTTTATGTGTGTCAGGAAAGTCAAAAAAGAAACTTTTATGTATGGTCATGTCATTTACTAGGCAAAAGAAGATGAGCAATAGTCAAATATACTATTATATATTACTGATATTCCAATACATATGTGCAAACATGGGTTCACTAAAACCCTGTATTGATGTTCTCAGAAACCATGAATGGATAGAAATGAAAAATTAGCATGTTAGAGAAATTGAAGATGAAGAAATGAAGAAACGTTCAATTCTAAAATGTAAATTTGTCTTTTTTTAACTCAATAGTACCTATTTATAGAAAAGGCTTAAATAAATTAACAAATATCTGAGTCTAAGTGAAGTCCAGCTTTCAACAACAAATTGCATGCCATATTGAAAGATGAAAAAGACAGTTTGAAAAAAACAGAGCAAGTGTCAAAACCAGAATCAGATATGGAAAGAAATGTTGGAAATATCAGACTGGCAATTTAAAATAACTATGATAAATATGCTGAGTTTTCTCATCAAAAACAAAGTACAAAACATGCCAGAACAGATGGATACTCTGAGCAGAGAAATGAGTATCTTGTTAAAATAAAACTTTATTCTCATAAGAAAAAAATGAAATGCAGGAAATCAAAAACAGTGGAATGGAAATGAGAAATGACTTTGATCCATTATTTAAAATAACTGAGTTATTTCAAAATAACTCAAAATTAACTCTGATTATGAGGAATGTGGACAATAAATTCCCATATGGAAAGCAACAAGACAAAAATTGGAATAGAATATTCAAAATACAAAAAGGTATGACATATGGGTGTTAGCAATAGCAGAAGTAAAAGAGAGAAACAACAGTAATATTTGAAGTAATCATGACTTAATTTCACTCCAAATTAATGTCACACAAAAAGCCATAGAACTTGGAGTTCAGCAACTTAAAAAAAAGCAAACATTCAAACAAAGAAAACCAAACAAAATACACTAGGTATGTCATTTTTCAAACTACAGAAAAATCACAGACAAAAAAAAAGATGTGAATGTAATTATAGGCAGATGCCCAAGTGGTGTAATGCCTTTTGCTTTTGAAAGAATAAGTCAAGTTCTATCTATATTGATGAAGGAATGTTGAAAACGATCCCAACAAGAAGTAGAACTGGGTTGTCATGGTGAAAATAGTGCACTTGTGACCCTGTGAGCCTTTTGTTTCCACTGTTTGCCCAGACACTCAATACACACAAAAATGTTTTGTCAAGAGGGGAAAGGTGCAGGTCTCCCAACCATTGCTCTATTTTGCATTAAAGAATGCAAGTTTAATACTTACCTGGCAGGGGAGATACCATGATCACGAAGGTGGTTTCCCCAGGGCGAGGCTCACCCATTGCACTCCGGGTGTGCTGACCCCTGCGATTTTCCCAAATGTGGGAAACTTGACTGCATAAAGAATGCAAGTTTAAAACAACAAACCTGAGGACAAGATGAAGGGCCAGTGAGAGGAGTAAGACAAGTGTTCATTTTTTCTTTTGAAATAGGAAAACTTGGATGGTAGTAAGAGAACTTAGTGAAGTGGCAGATGGAGATGGAGATGATATTGTAAGCAGAGATCTCCTTAAAGTTCATTTGGGCTTTTGGTCAAGCAGGGATATTATGTGACTGTTGATCTGAAAAAAATCCCTCAGCATAGCAGACTGACATAGTATGGAAGAAGTATATAACTTATCTTGCATAAGGTAAGGAATCAAATAGCTTTTCAGAGAAAGTCTAAAATATCTCATATCTACCTTTCTTTCCATCCAACTGTCCATCCATCCACCCACCCACTAATCTATCTCTCATCCATACATCCACCCACTAATCCATCCATCCATTCATTCATCCATCCATCCATCCATCCACTTGTCCATCTAGTCATACATCTACCTTCCTATCTATGAAAAAAGAGAAACAAGCTTCCTGGGAGCCGGGAGTCTAGCAGGAGGAGGTTTGGCAGGCCCCCGCCATGCCTGAGGCCTGCTTGGCTAGGCTTAGTGGGGGTGCGGGACTTGGGTAACCCCAGCACCCCTCTACCGCCTTGCTCCACATCTCCAGGGCTTCCCCGGGCCACACGCCTGGGCAAGCCGGTGAGTTGGGTCCCTTGGTGGAGCTTGAAGGTACCCTAGGCCTTCCCCCACTATCCATGCAGCTCCTTAGGGAGGGTCTGGGAGGGGCTCTGAACTTCTGGTCTCCCAGCTTCTTGAAGGATCTCTCCTTCCTGGGAGTCGGGAGTCTAGCAGGAGGAGGTTTGGCTGTCACTGGTAATCTCTGTCCAGTCTACATTTTCAAAATCGGGCGGGTGCTATTGCCCCCGCGCGCACAAGAAACATTAATAGTACTCTCACAAGAAACATTAATAGTACTCTCACAAGAAACATTAATAGTACTCACTATCATTGAATTATGTTTTTATGTATGCAGAATGTCCATTTTGTACTCTGCCCTTTTGCATAACCCTTCATAAGTTCATATTTCTCTTTAACTTCTTTAACTCCTATCATCATTACTCCTTATTTACCCTTTCTTTTTTTTTTTTTTTTTTTGGTTTTTGGGCCACACCCTGTGACGCTCAGGGGTTACTCCTGGCTATGCGCTCAGAAGTCGCTCCTGGCTTGGGGGACCATATGGGACGCCGGGGGATCGAACCGCGGTCCGTCCAAGGCTAGCGCAGGCAAGGCAGGCACCTTACCTCTTTGCGCCACCGCCCGGCCCCTATTTACCCTTTCTAACTTAAGTACTGTTGAGTCCTAAGTCACAGACCAAAGTGGTGCCCTAGAGTTAACACCCACCCAACTATTTTAAAAAGGCATAAAAAGGACACATATCTTTTCAACATTTTATGGGTGTTTTCTTTGACGGCTATAACTTTTGCTAAATACTTTCTTATACAGTGATGATCCCCCCCCCATGTTTTTTATCTTCTCTTTGTGAACTGCTCAATATGGAATTTGGTGTGAAAGAATCCCTCAGTTTAATACTTATGTTTGAACCAAGTCATGGGTCTTGTTGGAAATGTTCTTACGCCCCCATATATCTGATAGCACCACGTGGCTTTATATTTGTTTGCGTAGGCACACTAACATGGGAAAATACTATACATACCAGTAAGTTTTTATCTAATAGAAATGGGAACACACAAATCTTGTAGTGCAATGAGACCTTACACCCTGAACATTGACATAAAGACCTGGCACAGACCTCAGAAGAATGGGCATTCTCCATTTACCCCTTGATCTACAGAAGACATTTACAAAACATCCAAGGTTGTATATAACATCACCCGGAGGCATTCCTGTACCAGGGACGACCCTACAGCTGCTCTGACATTGATCTACTCAAAAGAGACACCCCTTAACACTGAGAAGACAACAAGAACAATGACCTGCTTACTGGACAGGGCTTGCTGTATTGCCCCTTAATGGTGAGGTTTGTCTATAACATCACCTGGAAGCAATCCTCTACCACGGAAGACCCTACCACTGCTCAGACATCATCCTGCTCAAAAGAGACTTCCCTTAACACTGAGAAGACTTAACAACAACAACCTGCTCACAGGACAGGGCTTCCTGCATTGCCCTTTCATGGTGAGGTGAAACAAGAAGGCACTCCACATCATGACTTCAATGTAGGACATGCAGATTCCAGAATCTTTAATATAGAAACATGAGACCAACAACAGAGACTGTGTGATATGTGTGTTGGCACTACGGACAATGTCTTGGATCGAACGATAACTTGCCTGAGGCCTAGAGCTGGTCTTATGCCAGGAAACTTCAGGGGTAGGATCTCTTTGTATTTAGGCCAAGGTTATTCCTTTCCATGTCCCTCATATTTTGGTGGGCCTATGCAAACAACAATTGCCACTCTAACACCGTTTTTACTGTGCTCCTTTGACTCTAATCCTTAAAACGCACACACTTAAAATTTGAGGTTAACTTAAGCTAATATGCATGTACATGGAAATGTAAAAAATACTATGCCTCTAATGTTTAAGGAGTTACGTAAGTTTGATGGCTTTAGATTGCCTTGTGTGCTGTTAAGAAATATTATAATGTGCTACAATCTGGGAACTTGAGGGACAAAGTAATTGCACATGGATTCTGTTTTATTTATCTTAACTTTCTTTGGTGAAAGTTCAAAGTTAAGATATCAGCAAGGGGACTTCTTCTGATAATTATGCTATGGGTGATTGTCCTTCCACTGTAACTTTACCTTATCCTCTTTCTTTGCATCTTTTGTTCTCATAATTCAAAATAAAAAATTTATTAAAAAAAAAAGAGAAACAAATGACATTGTTCAATTTTTAAGTTGGGCAGTAAATAATTTCATTGGCTGAGAAGATTCAAATGTATGTTTTAGACAAGAATAGTTTCTTGGCCTTTGAACTGTAATGAATTTAATAAACATTATCAATTCATATCTAAATTTATTCAAATGTTTTTGATATAATATCAGTTCTGACTAATAGTTCAAGATGTTTTATCTCAACAGTAAATTTATATATTTTTGTTTCAATACTTTTTGTTATTTTATCTTATATATTTTGTTGTTTGAAATGTATGAAATCTTTATTTCAAAATTTATATGGAATGGATAAAAAATACCAAATACTCATCCATTGTTAATAATATATTACTGGTATTCACTTTAAAAGTAAACTTTTAACAACTGGAACCAATATTTTCTTTATGGCATAAGGATTAAAATGATCTTATTTGAATTTTAAACTTATATTTCTTAGTAATACAAAAATATAATTTTGCAAAATAATGTAATAATAGTGGATAGATTTTGAACATAATTTAAAAAATATTAATAAAGCAATCATCATATTCTTTATAACTTCTATACTCAGAGGTTACCTAATCAACAAATAATATTCCAAAAAGCTTTAAAATTATTAGTTGTGAATTATTACAAATTTAATTTAGCTTTATATTTTAATTCTTATACAGAAATTTTTTAATTTTTAGCAATCAATTACATTTTTAGAATTAACATCAATAATATATATAATATCCATAAGCAGAATTGGCCAAACATGTAGCAAAAACTATAATATTAAAGTACTAAATATTGTCAGTTAAATGTTTTAATCTGGTTAGGATTTATGGATATAAATATATACACATTATGGATATAAGATATACACATATAAAATATTTTCATATGCATAAAATTATACTTTGTATAAGTAATGTGAATTGTAACTTCTAAATTTGTATAAAATCTATTTCCATAATTTTAAGTCCATGAATTTGTTTCTCTTTTTTTTAATGAAGCATTTTAATTAGACCTATAAAAATATGGAATGCTTCACGAATTTGTGTGTCATCCTTGTGCAAGGGCCATGCTAATCTCTGTGTAGTTCCAATTTTAGTATATGTGCTGCCGAAGCAAGCACATAAGTTTGTTTTTCAAACATAGTTATCTTATGGTTTTAGCATTGAGACTTTTACATTTGATAAAATTATGGTATATTAGATATAACTTATTTTATAAGTTTCACATATTTTAAATATATTTTTCTTGAAAATTGAAGGAAGGTGAATTTTGTTTCTTAAAGTATACAAAGTACAAAGTAGAGGCAATAATTGAACTCCTTTTAAGTTTGATTCTCGAAAGGAAACATATATCTTGATGTAACAAGAGATGATAAAAGCAGCACATTACAAAAGTATTTTATTTGTCTCTTGTATATGTGGTTCCATTTCTCAGTGTTATATGTGATACATCATAGTAAAATGTGAGGGAGGATTTATTATAATCTTTGTCAGAATGCTCTGTGTAGTACATTTATAATATGAAATCTCCATTTACGATTCGTGACATTATTTTAAAGTAAGGGATAGTACATTCAAAAGTCAAACACTGTTTATGATGCGTTAGTACCTCATAATAAAAATGTAAGTGGTATCATTGTACTTCAATAAGTAAACCAGTATTAGAAAGACTGAAACCCCATATATTAATTATAAACTTGCTTTCCTTCTTTTGTCTTTGACTAAGATTTGTATTGATTTTCTAAGTATGGCTCTTATCTCCTCTCTAAAAATTAAGCTCCAGAAAAGTTTTTGATATACTTCAACCGCACCCATACATTATATATAAAATTTCAAAATGTCTTGTCTTCTGTTATTTACAGTTTTCTGGTATTTTATTGAGCTTGAGAATGGGATCATAAAAGCATGTTTACTGATTTTACAACAGAGGTATTTATTCTCATAAATCCTCTTACTCTGACTAACAGTATAGTATTTTTCCTGGCACTATTCTAAAATCTTATCTAAGGCAAAATGGTGTGTAGAAATAAAACAGTGGTTAAGGTGCATAATTTGTATGTGGGTAATCCCAGCCCAATCCCACTAACAGGATTCGTGAGTTTGGCTAGTTGTAGCCCTGGAAGCCCCAGAGCATCACAGGACAGGGGGCAGGGTTATCCCTTGGACTGCAATACCCAAATAGTATTAATCCTTGACTAGTTCGACCAAGAATTTTCAGAATGGCAGTAGGAGACATAATACAATGGGTAGGACACTTGCTTTGCATGCAGCTAATCTGAGTCTTCTTCCTCTCAGCACACAATCCCCTGAGAACAGTCAGGAGTAATCCCTGGGTGCAGAGTCAGAAGAAAGTCCTGAGCAACTTAAGGTGTGGCTCCAAAACAAAAAAACAAAAGCAAATTAATAAAACTTTAAAAGCTCTATGTGATTAGAACATGTTTTGCTTCACTTACGAGTAAAATACAGTGTACCAAGTCCTAAAATGTTAAAGCTAAGCATTTCTTTTATGTCTACAAAATTCCTTTTTATATCTACAGAATTTAAAGCAGAAAGAAATGGAAATTCCCTATTGGATTTCATCTTTTGTAGTTTCCTTTCAACTCTTTAAAGATATATTCAGTATGTGTCGGAACTAGATTAAAATTAAATGTCAAAAAGTTTTAGCAGATTTTTGTCATTCTTGAAAAATCCTGGAATACTTCAGAAGTGAACAATAATAGTTAAAAAATTATGTGTTGCATTTATTTTTGTTATGCTTTAAAATGAAATAATTGCTAAGTCATAGATTTCATGTTCTTAAACTTAAAAGTAAGATTCAAAGGAATAAACTTTATTTTATACTGTGAATAACTTAATAAGTGGGAGGAATAAAGACTTACGTGATTTATTTAATACAAACCAGTGGAAAATTATTGAAGCTTAGAAAATTTTAAATAATCTTTAATATGCTGAAATTTTCAAAGATAGCAAAAAAATAAACATCAAAACAAAAAGCATTGAAAATCATGAGGACTATGGCACATTGATTTAGGTATGATTTACTAGGGATGTTTAATAAACAAAACAGCACAAACAGCCATCATCATCATCATAATAACATAATTAAAAGGAAATATAGACAAATCTGCATGTACAGTTGGGGATTCAGAACTTCACTCTCAATATATAATAGAAGTGCCATAAATTCAATGAGAACATCAAGTATATGAATCAGGAATTCAGCCAAAAATTTCTAATTGAATTTCTAATTCATCCAAAAATTCTGGCATATACTACTTCATCAAAAATAAAGTAACATTTTCACTTACTTATTATTTTTTAAATGCCCATAAATTAGATCAAAGCCAGTCCCCCAAAACATACAAAATGGTAAAAATTGAAAAAAAATGGTAGCATTTTCTGTCCCTGGAGTAAGACTAGAATATGGAGTCTATAGATATTGAAAATAAATGAATGAAATTGTATTTGCTGAGAACAGAATTGTCTGTATATAAAATCTAAAATATACCATCAATAAAGCTGTTAGAATGTGTCTGTCCATCTAATAGTATAATGGGATATAGACTTCTCTGAGCTCTGGAATTAAACCCTGACATTACAATTACTAAATAATTTTAGAATAGCTAAAGCAACTTTGATCATAAGGAATGAAGTGATAGTAAATCTTACATTTCATGCTAACAGTTACTACATGATTACAGTAAAAAGGATATTGATCAAAAGCAGGATGGACCGATGGGTGAAGAAAACTCACCCAAAAATGTTGAATAGTATTAAGAATGCAGAGACACCTCAGTGGAGAAAAGATAAGCCTCACCAAATGATCCAGAAACAAATTGTCTTCTTTAGGCAAAATCAATTTGAAAATTCCATCTTTACAAAATTTTGAAGAAATGGGATTCGGCTCATAAGTGAAATGCAAAACTATAAAACTTCTGAAATTCATCTGAGAAATCATGTTTAGAGCTATATTATAGATCTAACACTTGGCACTAAAAATATTATCATAAAGATGTTATGGTAGACCTAACCAAACCTGAAATAAACAAACAAACAAATAAATGATAAGTAGTTATTTGGTTTCAAAATCATAATATATCTAGTTGGGTACCTAGGTGTCTTGCACACAGCTGACCCTGGTTGGATCCTCATAACCCTGAACGGTGCTCCGTGCTTGTCAGAAGTGATTACTGTGCACAGAGAAAGGTAGAGGCCCCGGAGCACTGTGGTGTGCGATACACACATGCTAAAAATAAAAAAAAAGAAAGAATAGACTGGGTCGAAATGTCTACATGTTGTGCATTCTTCGATGGATTTGCATCTAACCTTGTTGCCAAAAGTGAGCAGTAATTCTATCTCCCCTAGTGAATGTTGAAACAACTCCAGGAGCTCTCTCTGGGTACAACTGGGAAATGTAGGCCCTTTTCTATGTGTTTGCATAAAAAAGAAAGTTTATGGGGGTGGTGGGTACTGATAGATTCTTTTGTAATTGTGCATAGTGACTATCAGCCTATAAAGTTTGGAAATGCTTGATAGAATAAAATGACTTTCAAAACTAAAAGGAAAATATGATTAAAATTACAGTAGGCAGGACACTTGCATGGTCCAACCTGAAGAAAGAAGAAAGGAGGAAGGGAGGGAGGAAAAGAAAAGGAGGAAGGATAGAGGGAGGAAAAGAAGGAAGGAAGGGAGGGAGAAATGGAAGGAAGGAAAGGAAGAAGGGAAGGAATAAAGGAAGAATGGAGGGCAGGAGTGTGGGAGGGAGGGACGGGGGAGGGACAGAGGGATGGAGGGCCAAATGGATGGAGGGACAAAGGGATGGAGGAACTGAGCGAGGAAGGCAAAAGCTAGCAGAAGACTATTTGCTACTTTAGCGATTAGGTGACTATGATATAGAACCACATGATAATATGTTCATCATCATTAGCCCTTGCATAAAGTAAAATTAAAGCCAGAATGAATTACCACTACAAATACCTGAGAATGATAAAAATAGTGTTAAAATACCACATAAAAGTGGAAAGGTCATAGATAAATGAGATAATTCAAGAACAGTGTGTGAGAATGAACATAAGGCAATATAACTACAGGGGACTGCTAACAGCTTCTTGTAAGACCTAAGATTGGGGTCAATCATTGATCAATTGGTCATTGTACACTCAATTAATAATAAAAATACATGAAAAATAATCACATATGAATGCCTCGACCCCAGAAATTCCCATTAGATGTTAAGTAGAATTGCCTCAAACACTTAAATAGGTGGATAATTACAACTCCACAAAATTGTCATCCATTTAAAACTATCAATAAATAAAATAATCTAGATAAGTATTCATGAAATTGTGCAGAGAAAATGAAAATCAACCCTAAAAATGTATAGACTCTCTGATGCCATGTAATAATTGTGGAATGATCGCATTTTAGAATGGGCAACTATTAACAGTTGAAAGAAGCAGAATCAAGTAGGTCAAGGCAGAAATAGATTCTGTTGATTCTGGAGTATATGAATCTTGTCTGTGTCGGGTTGGTCACAGTTATCACCAAGGAGTACCAAGGTGTTCTGTAGTCTGCACATCAGTTGCGTCAGTTGGCTTGAGGGTAACAAGGGTTTCTTGGTTAATGTTCATTAGCTGAGAGCTAACTTTCAATTTTCTGTACAATAGAAATTTATAGGAAATTAACCTCAAAGTCCTTCAGTTTCTTTTTTCCCTCTACGATTCTACAGAAACAAATTTTGCACTTAAATGGGTGCATATTTACTTTCGGAATAGATAGGGTGTTGATATAAAGGGAGCATACCAGGAGGATGACTGAGATAAAAATTTATGAAATGACCACAATATTTAGAAATAGCAAACCAGTTGACATTCATATGATGTCATAAAGACAGTTTAGTGAAAACCAAGGATTCTGTCTTCAATTTAGAGATTGCAAACAGAACTGTTCAGTAATGGCAAACACCGCTTTATAAGCTTTGACAGCAGTGAACATTGCTTAGGTCAAAAATACCAAAAATGTCCCATTAGAAAATAAAATATATATCTGTCTACAAAAAGTGATTTTGCATCTTTTTCTTAAAAATTTAGAAGAAAAGTATTATGGGACTGCAAATATGCTAACATAGATATTCAGAGTTATAAATTGCATTAATTAGAATGATGAAAAGGAACTTTTACAAAATTGTGAATAGATGTCTCTTATTTTATATATTTGCACATATAAAGACAAAAGTTAGGTAAAAATAATGTACTTAATTATAACAATTTTCAATACAGATCAACTATAGTTACTAAGTTTTTCTTAATTTGCCTGTCAAATTATCTGTTGAATCTTAAAAATGCTTAATAATGCTAAAATATATACACCTTGCATATTACTGATTATACAATAAAATATGTAAAGTGTGGCAGATTATTACTGTATTCTCTGGTGTGTAAGATGACACCCTACTTTTCCTGTTAAAATATAGGATTTGGGCAGTGAGTGATCAAAATTATATTTAACATAAATATGTCTACCCAAAGTGCGATTGTATCTACTGTATGTAATCGCATATACTGCTTCTTTACATACATATGTGTGTTGCATTCATGTTTGTTTATAGTTTGCTTAAGTTGACTATTTTAGAAAGTGACATTTAGAAAAATTCTAGTCTTAGAAGATTTTAAACTTTAGTACATAGGATAAAATCAAATTGCAATTACATTTTTTATTTTAATATCATTATATATACAATTTGATTATAAACATAATTGTAGTTGGGTTGCAGCCATATAAAGAACCCTTCACCAGTGCAACATTCCCGTCACCAATGCCCCAAATCTCCCACCTCCCTACCCCACCCTCGCCTGTATTTGAGACATGCTTTCTACTTTTAAGAAACATATCTTTGTCATTTAAAATTCTCTTAAACACTGGAATATATTCTGCCACATGTTGAAAATTATTTATACAACAATGCAGCAAGTTTTTCTTTGCTTTAATTAGAAGATGGTGCTTTCTTAGTTGTATTTAAATTTTTAGCAAAACATAAATTTGACTTTGATACAATTAATTCATAGCAATGAAATAATTGCACATGTAAAAGAAAGAACTATAAAGGAAGGTTAAGTGACCACACTTGCTTTAATTACAAATATATCTTAAAATTTACCAAATACAATTGAATTTGATATAAACTTGGCAGTCTTCTATTTCAATTAAAAGGAGGATTAATATATGACACATAGTAATGCATAATCACTTTTGAAATGACTGGAAATTATTATTCTGATTCTTTTATTTATAAAGTAAAATTTAAAATACTAACATTTTAACTAATTTACATAAGACTATAGAGGAAATTAGCAATGTTGTTTCTAATTCCAATAATCAAGGGATATGAAAATTTCAAGGCATTTAGTAAATGTTTTCCGAATGATTTTTTTTTTTTTTTTTGGTTTTTGGGTCACACCCGGCAGCACTCAGGGATGATTCCTGGCTCCACGCTCAGAAATCACTCCTGGCAGGCTCGGGGGACCATATGGGATGCCAGCATGCGAACTTTCTGCATGACCTTCTGCATGAAATGCAAATGCCTTACCTCCATGCTATCTCTCCAGCCCCTCCAAATGATTTTTTAAAAACCTTTATTTATGCACCATGATTACAAGCATGATTGTAGTTGGGTTTCAGTCATAAACAGAACACCTTCACCAGTTCAACATTCCCACTACCAATGCCCCCTCCCACCTTCCCAACCCCTGCCTATAATCAAGACAGTCCTTTTACTTCTCTCACTCATTAAGATTGTCATGCTAGTTGTTAGTGTAGTTATTTCCCTAACTGCACTCACCACTCTTTGTTGTGAGCTTCATATTGTGAGCAAGTCCTTCCAGCCCTCATTTCTATTGTCTCTGGGCATCATTATAATAATGTCCTTATTTTTTTCTTAAAACCCATAATGAACAAACTATTCTGTGTCTATCTCTCTTCCTCAGCATAATAGATTCCATGTACATCCAAATGATTTTATTCAAAAGTTTAACATATGCTTCCCTCAACCATTTTTGAAAATAAACCTACATGCACATAATAGCTAAATTATAATATACTAGCTAAAAGACATAGTGCATAACATTTTTGATCACTAAGCTACAAAGAGAACAACAGCACATGTATTTTCTAAGTTATCATTACATGATAGTTCTTATTTAAAATTAAAGTGTTTTTTATTTTGCTTGTTTGATTTGGGGTCATTCCCAGACATGCCCAGTGTGTAATCTGCTCTGCTCAGGGATTACTCCTAGAAGTGCTTTGGAGACCATATGCAATGTTGGGGACTGAACCAGGTTCAGCTACAAACAAAGGAAGTGCCTATCTTTTGTACCATCCTCTAGCCCATTAATTCTTTTTTTGTTTTGTTTTGTATTATTTAGGTTTTGGGCCACACCTGGTAGCTCTCAGAGCTTACTCCTGGCTCTGCACTCAGAAATTGCTCCTTACCAGTTCAGGGGACCATATGGGATGCTGGGGGTCCAACCCGGATCCATCCAAGGCAAGGCCGTATGCAAGGTAAATACACTACTTCTGTGCAATCTCCCTTTAATATTTTATTTTACAAATTTATGATATAAAATATGAGATATATATGTATACATACATATATATGTACATATATTGAGTAAATGCTTTCCTTTTTTAATTAATGACCCCACTTTTCAAATATAACAAAAATACACCTAATATCATGTTCATCTTTATTTTCATTATTAAGATGAATATGAAATAAAAAATAGGTCCAGTAAATAATTATTGAATGGGGATTGACTATTGTTTATAGTTTTTAAAAATTCAAAATTTTTTTGTATTTATGAGACAAGATATTTACATTTTATTTATTTGGTTTTAAGATGGTTGAATTCAGCAGATGGATAGCTTGTTGAAATGATATTTTTCATTATATAGACATAACTTGTGAAGTTGAGAATGGATTTGATTGTCACCATCTGCACAAAGATATTTTCCTTGCATATGTTGTACAGTGTGATAACTAAATTAGTTACTAGTTTCTTTTCATACCTCTAACTTCAAATACTTACGGCTTACTTGAAACATTCAATAGTATATAACATCGTTTCCTCCTCAAAAAGTGGTCTGACTAGAAAATTTAGAAATATTCTTAGTTTTTTAATATTTGATAAAACAATATTAATAATGAAAGTAAAGACCCACTAAAAGCCAGACTCATTTAATCTATATATTTCAATTAACATTGGACAAAGGGTTATATTCTCTGCTCTGTTATTTTTCTCAGTGTTGTATTTCTATGCACAAATTATAAAATTTAAATTAGTTTTGGTACATTTTTTAAAACTGCATTTATATCTTGAAAGACAGATACATTTCTATGACCCTTTGGGAATCAATACCCTTTGGTATTTACAAGGCTTTTTGAAATAGTTCTTGGGAATAACTACATTCAGTCTCTAATTGACACAAACTAAAAACAAATTATTTCCTAACTTGAAAAACGAGTTTCTTTTTTCCTTTTAACGGTGAAGTGAAACCATACTTCACAGATATGAAGTTCTATGTTTATCTTTCATATGCCAAGTTGTGCACAGGAGAGCTGAATCATGCAGTGGTTTACTCATCGAATGTCACCTGTGGGTTTGTGGTAGATATTTGTGCATTAAAGAGGAAACAAATATGTTGATGACAGAGTAAAAATGACTATTTTATACACAGGAAAAGCTAAAAATAATGTATCTGGGAGCTGAATTACAAGTTACATTACATGTTATTTCATAATATCCCAAGTTAAGTGCTATCAAAATATGTCATCATCAGTTATCAGAAGACTGGAAGTAACTTGGCCAACAAAGGAAACTATGAAGTTGTCTTCCCAGTCTCTGTGTGGGAGTCCCAGGACCTCAGACTGAGTGAGACTATCTTTGGAGACAGATGTTCAAAACAGCACCTGAGGTGAAGGAGAGCTTAGGCTGGACTAATCCAGCTTGATTTTGTCCTTGTGAGGAATGGAGATAAGGAACCACATAGCTCCATAGGAAAAATTTCAGGACCAGGGAGAGAAGAGTCATGGACTAAGCCAGGAGAGACATTCAGGGGAAAAGTGAAGCCAAATTAATCACACCCCCAGCCATTAGCTTTCTCACCTCTAGAAAGAGAAAATCTATTGAACTGCTGAAATTTTCTAGTTTTGGTAATTTTCCTGACCTTACACTTACCTCTTTGGTAAGAATTTAGTAGTCTAGGCCTTTGTTTTTGTTTTTCCTCTGGGTATCTATCTTTTGTTTCTAATCATAGACGTATTTGTGCTACTTGATGGAAGACTTAAATTTTTCATCTCTACATTTTTTAATTGTATATATTCTCTATAGACTTATCAGAAGGTCTAAATAATAGAGAATAGAGGAGAAAGAAGGATTCTGGAAAGGGAAAGACACAAGTTTCACCAGTTTTCAAAGTAGATTTTGGAAGAGCGTTTGCTTTGCTTCTGTTTCTGTGATTATTGTCTTGGAACGTAAACCTGATATGTTGCATACAACACCTGCCTCTATACATACTCAACTACACCACGAGCACAATTTGAGAAAATGTTTAAGCATTTCTCAGTTAAAGACAACTCTACTTTGGGGCTGAATGATACCTGAAGGAATAAGGCACTTGCTTTGCACAGGGACAACCCAAGTTTAATTTCAAGCACTATGTTAGGTCCCCCAAGTCCTACCAACAGTGATCCCTGAGCAAGAATAAGACCTGAGCCCTACTGGGTGTGCCCTTCTCCCCCAAAATAAAAGAGTCTTCTTATTTTTAATTAAAAACATGTCTCACTTCTCTACAATTTTTAATAAATGATAAGATGCCATGATGTAAGTTTTGACAATTTATCTAGAAGCATGTTGATGCTTTATTTACTCTGGCACTTTGTAGATATTTCACTTATTTCTAAAGACAAATGCAAATAGTATAATTGTAGTGTAGCTAAATAAAAATAGCTAAAATATTAAATATGTCATCATATTAATATGTCCTATTTATTAATATGTCATCATATGTATTAATGTGTCATATTTATTTATATTTGTAATATAAATATGACATATTCTGTCAATTTAGTTTATTTACCATTTAACAGGGACAATAAAATATGATGAATTCATGTAAAGTATCTATGCCCATTCTCATAGCACATTTTTCTTACACTGTTCTAAGCAAAATCTCTTTCCTAGGAAGTATATTTACATTTTTTGTTTGTTTGTTTTGGGGTGTCACACCCAGAAGTTCTCAGGGGTTACTCCTGACTCTACACTCAGAAATCGCTCCTGTCAGGCTTGGGGGATCACATGGGATGCCAGGATTAGAACCACTGTCCTTCTGGGTGCAAGGCAAACGCTCTACCTCCATGCTATCTTTCCGGCCCTGTATATTTACATTTTTGAGGGTGAGACCACACTCAGTGGTACTTAGAAGCCATTTTTGACTCAGAAGCAGCCCCTGGAGACTTGGAGGACCATACCTGGAATAATGAACCAAAGCAGTATTAGCCAAATGCAAGGCAAATGTGTTAAACTTATCCTCTAGCCCTTTCTTAATTATGTATTTTTTCATAATGTATATATCTTTAATAGATGATATTTTAACAGCATGAATACTTATTTTTCCTATTACATTTATGTTTTTAGATTTATATTTTATGGATCTCTTTGGAGAATGTAATACTATTATCTATAATTTTAATTTAAAATAATATATAATGTTTACATTTTAAGTCAGCTAATTAAAAATATATAGCATTGATTAGAGCAATATTGACTGGTCAAATCATGTTACATTTTAATTCTCTTTTTTTGTTATTTTTATTTTGGGACCACACCCGGTGACGTTCAGGGGTTAGTCCTGGCTATGCATTCAGAAATTACTCCCAGTATGCGGGACCATATGGGATGCCAGGGATTGAACCGTGGTCCATCTGAGGCTAGCATGGGCAATGCAGACTCCTTACTGCTTGTGCCACTGCTCCAGCCCCTAGTTCTCTTAATTCTTAACTAAAAAGTCCCTTTGATATGTTCATAATTTTATGTTATATTGCATTTATGCTCATTTCTGATTAAAAATTGGGGTTTATTAAAAAGTCACATGTACTCTAAAGGAACATACATATATCATCTGTGCCTAAATCATCAAAATAATTTGCTAAGAATATATTTTGAGGAGGTGGATCTCAATGGGACCTTATCCAACCTGAACTGGGGACTAGTCTAGACTATGTCATCTGGCTGCTCTGGGCCTGTGGTGCTGGGATCCACCATCACTCAGTGATGGGGCTCTAGGGATGTGGATGTGATATCCAGGGAACCAAGTGGTACCCAGGTTCCAAGTAGAGTTGATTGCACACCAGGCAAGCATCTTAAGCCCAGTACTATTTCTCCATCCCTGAGCAAATATTTTTAAAATTATTCACGAAAGCTATAGCTTTGGGGCCTCGGAGATAGCACAGCAGTAGGGCACTTGCCTTGCACTCAGCCGATCCAGGACAGATGGTAATTCAAATACCAGGATCCCATATGGTCCCTCCATTCCTGCCAGGAGCGATTTCTGAGTGCAGAGCCAGGAGTAGCCCCTGAGCACAGCCAGGTGTGACCTCCCTCTCAAAAATTTTTATTTTAAATTATCCTTGTGTTTTGGAGAACTCGGGTCTAGGAATTAAACAGACCTTCCATTTAATTTAACAAACATCCCTTGTTCTATTTCTGAAATCCACAATCCTGTGGGGTTCACTAGAAACAACCGCTAATTACTGCTGATTGTGGTTCCAAAACTCAAACTCTCTCTCTCTCTCTCTCTCTCTCTCTCTCTCTCTCTCTCTCTACCTGTATACATAAACTTTGTGAGCATTTTGTGAGTAAAATACACGAGGATTGAGTAAAATTTATTAATTTGATTAATTTAACAATTATTTGAATTGAATTTGTTCTTGACTGAATCTCAATAAGTGGAATAATATTTACAATGTTTATCACTTTGATCTTCAGTGTTTTAAATTAGTTCTGCCACAGAACAGACATTATATGTAGTAGATTAGCAAAAAGTTAAGAACAAATGCGTATTTTTGTACAAATGTTTACTTTACATTATGGACTTTTAAATTGATTTGATTCAGTTTGACTTCTAATTCAGTTTGGCATTTTTATTGAACAGGGTAACCAAAGGCACATAGTAAATAATATATATAATATTTTAATATTAATATAATATATTTTATAATATATATACAGTCAAAAGAATTTCTAAAATTTAATGGTGAGTTTTAATATTTCCAAATTTGTGGCAATAGCAGTGGAGAAAGCAAAAATGTACTATAGAAAAATTCTAAGCAATTCACATTAATAAGATTTTTATTAATTTAACATTCTTCTTCAATATTAAGATGACAATACTTGATCGCATATTGCTTAATTTGTTTCTATATGTTTACTTAAAAAAAGTATTTAATATCTAAAGCAGAAAATACATAACTAAGCAGCATCATGTGGCTAAAGGAAAGAAACCTTTGGTTTATCGTTAATCAATACTTATCTTTTTGTTAAACCAGGTGGTTGGAGGGAATCCATGTTTCCTCCAACTTCCACTGATGTATTTATTCACTGGCTAAAGCCCAGGTAACCTGTACATTAGCATCGTTCTTGCTGGCAGCCAATTCTTTGTCCCTTGGGCCTTTTCTCCTTGGATTCCAGCCAGACTAAGCCAAGGCTTCATGAAGATGAGGATGTGGTATTGATTTTCCTTTTAAACTAAACTTGTTGAGCCTGTTGCTCCTTCCCTGGCATTGAACAGAGGGTAGTAGAGGGAGCCAGCTGCAATGCTGAGAGGTAGAACTGTTTCTTTGCTTGACCTGAGCTGAATTTCAAATGCTGAACATAAACAGAGTAAAGGGAAGTGGACATAGGCCGTTCTTTCAAGATACATCAGCATTCAGGAGTCTCTTGGGAGACAGGGAATTTGCTTGTTAGAACAAGTCAGCATGATTCTTATTAGAAGAGCTGGTATAGAGTTGTGAGCCAGGGCTATAGCCCTTTACACCAGAATGTTCTTAGAATGATCTGTCTGCCAAACTAACTTTGTGTTTAAATAATACAATGGGTGTATACTATATAATACCTATGTCCATATGTTATACATTTATACAGCATAAGTATAAATATGCATGCTATATAATATAGATATGAAAATGTTCCAATTCCTGTGCTTTATATAAAAATTATATCTATCCTGGACTAAAAATACCCTGGCTCTTTACTTCAGATAAATTCATGTAAATGAAAGCTATTAATTTCTATGTTGATGCTCGTGTTTTATGATGACAGTACCATCTGTTATGTTAGTAAAGAAAATATTTTAATAGTTTACCATATAAAATCTGTTGACATATATAAATCTTTGGAGTGTTGTTTTTACAGCATGTGCATTCTGGTATTCATCTTTGGATAATGATACCAAAATTCTAACCCAAGACTGCACAGTTGTGAGGTAAACTTTCTACCTCTGAGCACATCCAAACACCTCTTTACCTAAAGCAGAGAAAAAGCAAGTATATTAAAAAAATTCAAAAACAACATCCATGACTTTGAATTTGTCAAATCATGGGTCTGAGCCGTAGCACAAAAGGTAGGGCATTTGCCTTACACACGGGTGACCTGAGTTCATTCCTTGTTATCCCATGTCTCCCCTGAGCCAGCCACGAGTAATACCTGAGGACAGAGCCAGAAGCAACACCTTAGCATTGCCAATAGTGACCCATCCCCCCCTAAAAAATAAAGAAAGAAAAATAACAACAGCAATAAAATAACATAAACCTGTCTAATCTACTTAATTCTTATTTGCCAGAATTTTCTAATTCCCTCTCTACTCGATAATTATCACCATGATTACTTTCCATTATGTATCTTCCAAGAGGCTCATAAAAAGTAGTAGAAATCTGTTTTGTATCTTTAAAATATCCCTCATGACTCACAATATTTATGCTACCAAAAATAAATAAATAAACAAAACAACCATTACATAGGACAAAAGAATAGGTTTTGCTTTACTGAGTACTATCTGAAGTTTAAATTTTTCATTAAAGGGGTATAAAAGAGTATGAAGGGAGGGAAAAATATACATATACATTGATCTGTGGATACTGTATATATGACATAGATAGGCATTTGAAATATTATATAATTACAATACTTGGGGAATTTTTATTTCTCATTTGTTATATGCTAAGCAAGTGCTTAGCATTGATCGCATTTGAAAACCAATGGTCAAATGATTTCTGGGACCTTCTTCCTCTAACAGCTTTTACCCCCTTAGCATCTATTGAGTGCAACCCTACTCCTCTTGGCCACTCTGCTGGGCCCATCTCGAAATTTAAAGTGAGTAAGGGGTCTGGACAAAGTATTCCTGTGGCAGTTGAGCCTGGATTAAGCCCAAGGTCCTAAGGTTTACTTGCTTGCAGGGGTCACTCACCCACTGCCTGCTACCCTGCAGATACACTCAACAAGTATTTGATTCAGTGCTTGGTTCACTTCCTGTGTGATGCTTATGAGAAGACATTTTGACCTGGGGTCTGGAGTTAGACAACCGCAAAGAGTATGTCAAGATCAGATCACAAACCAGACAGAGGTCCATCATCTTTACAAATTCTCTTTTTTCTAGTGGGCTTTGCATGTGATTATTTTAATGCTTACAGAAAATACACTTTTGCCAACTTGCCATATATTTTATTCTTACCTTTATAAATACTATAAGGTACCTTAAGTCCTACCTGATATAAGAAAAAAATTGTTTGGGGAATGTGGAATACATATGCCATATGAAATAAATAAATTAAACTATTAAAGATGTAAAAGATAAATATATAGTAAAATACACATTTCTTAGTAGAAGACTCCTAAATTTTAAATGTGGCCATATTTGAATATGTTGTGTTGATTCTATATTTACCTCTACAATTTTTCCTACTTAGCCACGTACTATTTTCTCTGGCTACCATACTGTAAAAAGTTTTAAATGTTTTGATTTTATTTATAAGTAATCTGGACTAACTTCTTTTCATATCTGTATAATATGTGAAGCTGCATATAAACATTTTCAAGTATTAACTTGTTTTTGTTTTTGTTTTTATTTAACCAACTTTATTACATACATGATTGTATTTGGGTTTCAGTCATGTAAAGAACACCACCCATCACCAGTGCAACATTCCCATCACCAATGTCCCAAATCTCCCTTCTCCCCACCCAACCACCGCCTGTACTCTAGACAGGCTTTCTATTTCCCTCATACATTCTCATTATTAGGATAGTTCAAAACATAGTTATTTCTCTAACTAAACTCATCCCTGTTTGCGGTGAGCTTCATGAGGTGAGCTGAAACTTCCAGCTTTTTTCTCTTTTGTGCCTGAAAGTTATTATTGCAAGAATGTCTTTCATTTTTCTTAAAACCCATAGATGAGTGAGACCATTCTGCGTCTTTCTCTCTCTCTCTCTCTCTCTCTCTCTCTCTCTCTCTCTCTCTCTCTCTTTCTCTGACTTATTTCACTCAGCATAATTGATTCCATGTACATCCATGTATAGGAAAATTTCATGACTTCTTCTCTCCTGACAGCTGCATAATATTCCATTGTGTATATGTATCACAGTTTCTTTAGCCATTTATCTGTTGAAGGGTATCTTGGCTGTTTCCAGAGTCTTGCTATGGTAAGTAGTGCTGCAATGAATATAGGTGTAAGGAAGGGATTTTTGTATTGTATTTTTGTGTTCCTAGGGTATATTCCTAGGAGTGGTATAGCTGGGTCATATGGGAGCTCGATTTCCAGGTTTTGAAGGAATCTCCATATTGCTTTCCATAAAGGTTGAACTAGACGGCATTCCCACCAGCAGTGAATAAGAGTTCCTTTCTCTCCACATCCATCCCCACCAACACTGCTTGTTCTCATTCTTTGTGATGTGTGCCAATCTCTGGGGTGTGAGGTGGTACCTCATACTTGTTTTGATTTGCATCTCCCTGATGATTAGTGATGTGGAGCATTTTTTCATGTGTCTTTTGGCCATATGTATTTCTTCTTTGTCAAAGTGTCTGTCCATTTCTTCTCCCCATTTTTTGATGGGATTAGATGTTTTTTTCTTGTAAAGTTCTGTCAGTGCCTTGTATATTTTGGAGATTAACTCTTATTGATTCATTCTGTGTATTTTTTTAAATATTTCTTGAAATAGTTCTATTTTTCTACTTAGTGTATATACACATACATCAAAATCATTTGTGTAATATTCACACATAAGACAATAATGAACTATCAAAACAGAAGTTACTAGGGTCAGAGTGATAGCACAGTGGGGAGGGGGCTTGCCTTGCATACTGCTGACCTGGGTTCCATCCCCATCATCCCATATTGTTCTTCAAGCACTTCCAGGAGTAGATTTTTTAATGCAGTCAGGACCAACCCAGAGTCATGAGTGCCATCAGGTGTGCTCCCAAAACTAAAAACAAACAAAACCAAATAAACAAACAAAAAACACACACGTTTCTGGGGCCAGAATGATGTAACAACTGGTAAGGTATTTTCCATACCTATCACAAAGCCAATTTTGCTCCATGGCATCCAATATAGTCTTGAGTGCTGAGCCAGGAGTAATCCTTTTGTACTGCTTGGTGTGGCCCCAAATCCAAAAATAACTAACTAACTAAATAAATAAATTTGTGACTGGAAAGATAGAACAGGGGGTAGAAGTTTGCTTTGTTTTCAGACAACCTGTATTCTAACCACAATCTACTATATGGTCCTCCTTGCACTTCCAGGAGTTATTCCTGAGAATCAGGCCAGAAGTAATCCTTAAGTTTGTCAGTTGTGGACAAAAAAAAAAAAATTAAGGAAAATAAAAATTAATAAAACAGAAATTTCTTACTTCCAAAGATGCCATTTTTTCTAACATTTTCCTATTATTCCACTTTTTTAATCTTTTTAGTTTGCCTTTTGTGCCCAACCTACCTGTCCTAGGGTCATACTACTGCCTCTGTGCTCAGAGATCTCTCTTGGTAGTACTCTGGTACCCTTTTAAATGATTGATTAAAATGTAAGCAAAGAAATGATACATTCGAGAAATTCAAATCTGCACAACATATAAAAATGTGTGTGAATTTTATATTTACATTCCTCTTTAATTATATTTGTATTTATGCATGTTTGGATGATTTGGTGATAATTATGCAAAAACATAGCTTAATTTTCAGGACTCTTTCTTATGCTTGCTCACAAGGCAGAAAATGAGGATTAGATGACAAGTAGTATGCAGTGGTTTGCTACAGCTAAAAAATGGAAATTATTAGTAATTAGTGAAAACAAAACAGTCAAGAGTTCAGAAAAGGTACAATAAAGCAGATCCACCCCCCCCAAAGTTAAAATTAATCAGAGACCATGGGCTATTGCTTGGTCAAATTTGCTCAGGTAAATTCAATCAATGGGTACAGATATTATAAATGAATAGTACTAATGCTGCGTCTATCAAAGAATTCATATTGGAACAGCAAATCAAAGCAAGCAAAATATTTTGGGACCAGAGAAGTGGCACAAGTGGTAGGGCATTTGCCTTGTGCATGCTAACCTAGGAAGGAAAGTATTTCTGAGCTCTAAGTAAGTAATTGAGTGTGCACCTTTTGCAAATAGAGCTTATCAGTATGAATCAAATGTTTGCTTAAAAACAAATATATTAGGGCTGGAGCAATAGTGCAAAGATATGGTGTTTGACCTCAGTTTGATCCCCAGCATATGGTCTCCACGACCGATTTCTGAGCTCATAGCCAGGAGTAACCCCTGAGTGTCACCAGGTGTGGCCCAAAAAGCAAAAAAAAAAAAAAAAAAAAAAAAAAGAAGAGGAGGAGGAGGAAGAAGAAGAAGAAGAAGAAGAAGAAAAGAAAAGAAAAAAGAAAAAAAAAGAAAAGAAAAGAAAGCAAAACGTTTTTAATAGTAAGTTTTAACAATAGGTTTTTAACAATTTCTATAATATTATGTAATTAAAGAAAGCGTAGAGTTCCATATATAAACTAAGAGATGGCACAGTGGCCAGGGTGCTGCAGGGTAGTAATAGGGCCCAAGTTCCACAAGCCCCCCACCCCAACATGCCAGATATAAATCAGAGCCCCCTTAACACTACAGAGTGGCCTTACAGTTCCTCAGCCACCCACATCCTCCAGACCTACCACTGAACTAAACAGCATGAATTGTGGAGTACTATTAGGGGTGGTTTCTGAGATACCCTCTCATTCTTTGATTGCCCTTAAAAACCCCAAAAGGTCTAATTACATTCCAGTAGATCTTAGAATATTTAGAAATATTTGTCAACGGAAAAATAGAAGTATAATATATAAATGTATTGCATGTATTATGTATTATGTAAATGTATACATGTGCATTAATCATATGCACACATTCTATATACTTTTCACAGGAGCAAAGTTATATATGCACGGGGTAAAAATATTCTTCATATTGGCCCAAGCTTTTCTACAACTGACAGCATGCTCAGAAACATTTTAGAACAGGCTTCTGGTTGGTTCTGGGGCACATTTCTGTTTTAATTGCTTTTTAAGCCAAGCATCTCTGGGAGAGACACACCTGAAAAATAAATAAAATATTACAGAGAAGACATACATTTCATTCATCATTCACCAACTTTTGAAAACAAGTCAAAAAGCATTAATATATTTGGGGAGGGTTTGTAGTGGAGGTGGGTTTTTTGTTTGTTTGCTTGTTTGGGGGCCACACCCGGTGATGCTCCGGGGTTACTTCTGACTCTGCACTTAGAATTCACGCCTGGCTTGGGGGACCATATGAGATGCACCTATATATTTGTTTTTAAGCAAACATTTGATTCCTACTGATAAGATCCATCTATTTGCAAAAGTTGCACATTCAATTACCTAGCTAGAGCTCAGAAATACTTTCATAGCATATATTGCATTTTATATTATTCCTTTACTTTGGGTATTGGGGGGGCACATATGCTCAAGGGTTACTACTGGCTCTGCTCTCAGAAATTGCTCATGGCTTGGAGGACCATATGGGATGCTGGGGATCGAACTGAGGTCCATCCTGAATCAGCCACACACAAGGCAACTGCCCTACTGCTGCACTTTCACTCTAGCTAACCCCTACTCAGGGTATTTTGCCCCACTGATTGTTTAGTGCATATAGAATAGTGCAATTAAAGACTTCACTACATTTAAAAATGCTAAAGATGAAATGCATAAGGTATGTGGATAAAAACAGCTTATTGCATTAAGATAGCAACAAAATAATTTAAAAATAAAGCTAGAGACATAGAGTAAGGAGGCCGCCTTGTAAAATTTAACCTGATTTCAACCCTCATACCTCATATATTCCCCTGAGCACTGCCAGTAGTAAGTTCTGAGCAGTACTGGGTGTGCCACCCTCCAAAATAGTTTATAAACCAGTTTACATTTTTTAACAATTCGTAATGATTTTTTAATATGTTAGCACTGTGCTTGCAGTAGAGCAAGTTCTTTGGCTCTTAATAAAAATTTAAAAACATTTAAAGATTATCCTGCAGAAGCAATGAAGAGAGATATCTAATGTTCCCAATCATGTTCTGGTTCATGTGTACTGAGTTTAGTTCCCCAGAAAAATAGAAACTGGCCCCAAGGTGGGTTTAGCTGCCCAGTGCTTATGGCCACTCCTAGTTCCTCCTTGAGCTGGATGTAAAAAGTCACTCAAACCAGCTCTCCACAGCCAGTAACATCATCTGGCAATGCTCTATATATCCAAAAAGATTGCAGATTCAGGAGATGCTATTGAAGGCAAATCTACAACTTATTTTTTTAAGTCAGGAAAGAAAAAAAAAGATTATCTACAAACTCAGGATCTCAAGACATTAGTTTTCATTAGCAAATATAGAGGGTAGAAAAACCAACAGTAATTGTTTCAGATTGCTGAAAATAAGCTCTTTGTTTAGAGTTTGTACCTAAATCAGACATCAGGTGAGAATGAATCTACTGGGCTTGAGCTATCAATACTTACCACTGCAGGGGATTCCTGCTACAGGAAAACAAAATAACTGCCTCACAGAATACATGACTTCCAGGAAAAGCTTTCAGAACTCCTTAAATAACATATAAATACATGAGGTAATGAGAGGGATTTTACTACAATCATATCTCCCCAGTTTAAAAAGATGATGGTAGGTTAATTCATGAAATTTTCTTCTTCACCTAAGAAATAACTGAGTATGTGGCAGCATTAAACATACAAAGCATCTAAGATCTTGAGATCCTAAAGAAAAAAAAATAGTTTCTATCATGTCCAATCAAAACAATAGGTCAAATAACATCTTAAAACTTCTGTCATACCATGTTATTTGTAAGGGACAACATGCACCCAATTACATGTTTTAGTTATGTTCTGCATTTGCAATTATTGTCTGAAAATATTTCAATAACTTTGACACTACTGCATTATTTTCAAATATGAAATGAAATACATACAAGACTTTTGGTTTGGTTTTGGTTTTCTTTGGGTGCCACCACAATGTTCTTCCCATATTCTTGGATCTGTATTCAATTAGGAGTAACTCCTGGTTATACTTGGGACACCATTTTGGTTTCCAGGATGAAACTGGAATGAGCCTCATATGAAACTTACACTCTGGCCTATCTCAACGGATCCTCAAGTATGTGCCAGACAGTTAAAGGATAGAATAATGTTAGCTAGATTTTATGAATCAGTAAATGATTGTGAATTATAAAATGTAGGCTAATAGAGAGTTTTCTCTTAGATAACCATTCATGTGGCTTATTGATTTAAAATATTACTTTTACATCTAAATTGTTAGCCTAAATTGGAATAGTTTGGATGCTTTGAAAAGGATCAAAACATCTTATATAGTATATACAATGTAGGACATGGGGGGAAAAAGCTTTGTATATGGAAGAAAAATATTATCAATTCTAGATTGAACTGCTGTCAATAAGAATTATGGATGTAGGGCTGGAGAGATAACATGGAGGTAAGGTGTTTGCCTTTCATGCAGAAGTTCATTGGTTTAAATCCTGGCATCCCTTATGGTCCCCTGTGACTGCCAGGAGTGATTTCTGAGCGTGGAGCCAGGAGTAACGCCTGAGCACTTCCGGGTGTGACTCAAAAAACAAAAAATAAAAATTATGGATATGTATATTTTGGAGGGATAAAGAGTGAGATGCATTTAAATTTAAATTAAATTAAATTAATTATATTAAATAAAAATTAATTAATTAAATTAATTTAATACATTTAAAGTATTTTCTTAATTGGTAGAATACCTGCTATCATATCTGAATTATATAACTGTGTTATAGACTAGATTATATTACTATATAAACGGTATACATTGTACTTTTTGGAGGCTTTCTAGGAAATAAGTGAAAACTTAAAGATATCCAGATATTTGTTGTATTTTACTACATACAAAAATATCTACAAAGAGTAGTAGGCTACTGCAAACACTGACATAGTACTGTTAAGAGTCTGAGAAAGTCCACCGCCTCAAATAAAGACCACAAATATTCAGAGAATGCAATTAGCAAACAGATTTATTGATTTCAGCTAGCTGGGAAGCCGGCTTGCCATACAATTGAAACCGAAAGCCCCAGGTTAAGGAAGTGTCTTTTATACATTTAAGGAACCTTAGAAGGAGAGTCGATATGGAAAGTAGGGATTTTAGAATGCACCAATCCCTGGTCCAGGTTCAAACACAATGTCCAATCAGATGGTGAGCTTGTCCTTTTCCAGATAAAGTAAAAACCTTAAGAGGGGAGAGCAGAAGTCCATTCTTTTGCCCAAATAGGCCGATTTCCTCTTAGGAGTGGCATTGGCTAATGGTTATCAGAGAAGCAGGCCATTGACATCTCAAGGTGAAATTCCAGAGCAAGAGTCTCACCAAGGTGGGGTGGTGAAAGGTTTAACAGGCATCTATATCTGATCACCTATCTGAGTTAATATAATCATCTAAAATCTATTTACATAAATATTTTATATAAGTGAATGATTTCACTTTCAGGAAATTAAATTTGTTGCATGATACAATCATCTATTTTATTTATTGTGGTTAATTTGGAATGGATAGATCATCTTTCAGAATCAATTGTATTAATTAAGAGAAAAACATGTTTCACTGATTACAGAAAATCAGAGGTTATATAAAAATAGAAAAGACAGGGGCCGGCGAGGTGGCGCTAGAGGTAAGGTGCCTGCCTTGCAAGCACTAGCCAAGGAAAGGACCGCATTTCAATCCCTGGCGTCCCATATGATCCCCCCAAGCCAGGGGCAATTTCTGAATGCTTAGCCAGGAGTAACCCCTGGGCATCAAACGGGTGAGGCCAAAAAAAACCAAAATAAAATAAAATAAAATAAAAAATAAAAAAAAAATAGAAAAGACCAAGGAAAACATAGGTAAGCATTGAAGTATCTATTAGGTGATACTATTGATAAAGCCAAACTTCCAGGCATTATCAGAATTGATTAAAATACAGTAATTTAAAATCAGTAATAAGCCAGCTATCAATTTTGTTATGTTTTTGTTTAGCACATATGGAAAAGAAGTATAAAAATGTAATTTCCCAAAGTGCTTTCAAAGACTCTCAGGCACAATTATAAATCATAAAGTTTGAGTGCTGTCCATTTTCACCTTGAAACATTCAAACATTATTTCACTTTGAGTTTCAGAAAATTGTTTTGTTCTAGCAAATCTCCCTTCATTGCCTGTTGGCCTGTTGAAAATGCATTTTAATATTTTTGAGGGGAGAGGGTCATACCGGCGATGTTCAGAGTTTGCTCCTGCCTCTGTGTTCAAAAATTGCTCCTGACTCAGGGGACCATGTGGAATGATGGAATTCGAACCACCGTCCTTCTTGGGTCGGCTGCATGCAAGGCAAATGCCCTGCCATTGTGCTATCTCTGGCCCACATTTTACTATTGGAATGAAATGTTCCAGGTCTCCTGTGCCATGACCTCTCTTACCACATTTATTTTGTGAAAAATAATCCCATTAGATCCTTTTTCTAAAGCCACTTCCTAGATGTTCCTGAACCTTTGATCTCTACTGCAAACCAGAACAGCTTTCCCTGGCCTAAAGAAGTTTGTTACCTGGTACACAAATTAGTGGGTCTTTCCTTCAGTTTTTCACTCCATTCCTTCTACTCCTTTTTCTACAGAATGATTTGGTTTCTTCTGCAATCTGTTTGGCATGTCCTATACTGTGCATTGCCCTCAGCAAACCTCCCTTCTGAGTCTTTGGAAAAAAAAAAAAAGCAGTGAGCACAGTAACAGGAATTCAATTATTTACCCTCCTTCTCTGCTATTCAGGCATTGGAAAAAATACAAAGACGACTTGAAAGACATATTTAAAGAAAATACATAAAGCATTTTCTCATGGCACCTTGAGGATGCCCCTTCGTGTATTTTAGGGACTTATTCTCAAACCACCATATGGCCTGGAGATTTGCTGGAAAATCTAAATAAAGGCTTGGAAAGACTTGTCTTTATCCCCACACACACACCCACACAATTATTTTAAAGACATAAAAAGTTGTAGATTGCTTTTAAAAGTAAATTTTAAAATGCTAGACCTTGGTGAAGACTAAATTAAAAACAATTTGAGGAGAGTTGAACATGACAAAATAATAATTCAAGGAGATTTAGAGACACTATCAGAAGTAAAGCTGAATTTAAGAGAAACAATTTAAAGGTTATTCCAAGGAACTTACCTTTGTTCTCATTTTAATGCTAATGAACCACAAAATATTAGGCAAAGAAAGTTAATCTGTATTCAGCGCATCCTAATAAATTAAATGAAAAAAGGTCCAGGTCTCCTGCAAGGTGCAAATGCTCCTTTGGATAATCATCCCATCAGTGGAGTATTTATCTAATCAGTGTGGCTAAATTTACTTTTCTCACTGATACTGCTTTTCTCCTTTATCATCTTATTTTAGTGGTATTTGAGTCCATCTGAGAAGTTTCCCAAAATTGGGGGAGATAGAAGAGAGTAAATTCCTCAGTTTATTAAGCTGGAGATCTTCACTTGACATGTTTAACTAACTTAACAAACTCAACCTCTGATGGACTAAATTAAATATGGTTCAATTTATGAGGGGTTTTATAAGAAAACTGAGCTTCGTACAGGTCCTAAAAGGCTCTTTGCTACTTTGTCAATTGATAAAAAATGTTATAAAAAACGTCAGCATCCTTCAGAGGTGTCTGGCAGGGCTGAGACCTTTGGGTTTGGTTATTTGCCTTAAGCACTGTCCATTATCTTATTCTCCTTGGTGGGGCAGAATTCTAGGGTCTAGTTAGAAAGTTTCCAGTTTGAGCCAGGCCCTTGGGGATGGATGTGTGTTAGGTCAATGGGATCAGATGGCAAGAGAAACTTGAGGCTTCCTCTTTCATATTCATCTTCTGAGCTTCTTTCCAGCTCCCTAATCTTACTAATATACCTCCTAACAATGAAGTTTCATGGTATTAAAAAGAAATCAAATTCACCCAATATTTCACTCCCTGGGTATCTTTTCTATGCAGGAGCTAAGTTGCTTGTGTTACGTTAATGTGGGGTCACAAAGCTACAGAGATCTCTGTGAGACATGGGAAATCCCACCTAGCACAATTAAAATGCAATGATTTCAGACAAGAATTCACAGTCCTTATTCACAGGGATTTCCTGTTTACTGAGGGATTTTTAAGTCTTTTTCTTGTATGGCCTTGTTTTCTTAAGAGAGAAGAAAAATCCTTCCCACCTGTCACGAGTTGATTCATTGACAGTGTCACTGATGTTTATAAAAGTTGACACTTTCTTTTATTTAAATATAAACTATTTCTCCTTATTCGTTTACATGTGTGGAACTTATTGTTCTGCAGATTACTTGAAAAAATGTTTCTGAATTATTGGCTTGTTTTGTTTAGTTTTTTTCTGTTTGTGTTTTGATTTGGAATTACACAAGGTAATGCTTTGAAGTTACTCAAAGTTCTGCTCTCAGGACTTATTGTTGGCAGTGCCTTAGGAGATCATATGGGATGTTGGAATCAAAACCAGGTTGACCGTGTGCAAAACAAATACCCCACCCCTTGTGCTATTGCTCTAGCCCACAACATTATTATTATTTTTTAAATTCTTTGCACAGAACCTTTTGACTAGCCTTTCTTGGAAAGATTCTTAAAGAAATTTCACAGATACTATGAGGGTTAAGAAATGTTTTTAAAAAAACATTTTAGGATTTGGACTAAATAAGAAAGAGGGCCCATGCAGAGTTGACTAGAATATCATTTTCAATTTGAAAGTTATAATGAACTATCACTGCTTTTCAATAAAAGTGACCTTTTTTAAGAAGTGAAGAGGTGTGTCTTCTTTCATGAGAATATTGCATTAATAATTGCCAACTTGCAATTAGGAGAGGAGCAGGCTTTCAATTTGTATAACTTTTCTCTCAAAGGTTGGCCTGTGAAAAGAAGTGCCCTGGACAGATGGGAAATTAGCATGTCATAAAAATCTATAAAAGATTGGCTTGTGCTGTCAATCTCGGGAAAGTAATTACTTGGTGATGACTTTTCCTGAAAATTACTATGGACTTACCAGGGAAAATATTATGCATATAAAGCAAACAACAATGCGAATAAATATCGCTTTCTTTCAATAAAATTTCCTAATCTCTTTTTAATTGTTAGCCAGGATGAAGGATTTAAAATTATGTTTGTATGATAGTGCCAAGCAAAATAGAAACTAACATTGGGAAGGAAGCATGTGTACAAAGATAATTCTTATTCTGCCCTACACTCATTCTTTAGTACATTCTCCCTGCTATCACATGGTTCTATTTATTGTTTGTTATTTTTGGTGGTGGGAACCTCCATTGGTTACCTCTGTGTTACTCTTGGCTTTCTGTTTAATACCTGGTTGTACTTGGGGGAGCGCATAGACTGTCGGGGTTGAAATATGGGTCAGTCAAGTGCAAGGCAAGAAGCTTATTTCCTGTATTTTATCTCTAGTCTTCCTACATTTTATTTTAAATATGATGCTTTCGAATCAGGCAGGGTGTGGGGAGGACGGATATGAAAGCATTGGTGGTGGGAAGGTTGCACTGGTGAAAGGGGGGTATTCATTATTATAATTGAAACCCAACTACAAACATGTTTGTAATCATGGTGCTTAAAGATATTATTTTAAAAAATGATGCTCTTGTTTTTTCATTAATGACTCTAGTAAAAATGAATCTGACATGTTCATTCTTCTGTGTTGAACTGTTTAAATACTATGTCAACCACATCCACAAGTCATCTGGGAAACAGATGTCAGTAAAGGTATTTTCTCCACCAGCATCATGGATTTTTGTAACATTATTAACTTCTATTCCCACTTCTATTCCCAAGGTGCTCTGGGTAAGACTTTTGAGGTCATGCATGAAAGGGACATGTGCTCAGCTACAGAGCTACACCCCCAGTATGTAGAACAATCAATGACTATACTAGCTCCCACTTCACACATTCTGTAGACAAGTGTCAAATGTTGCTTTCAAGTTTATCAGAACATCAGCATCATTTTCACTAATCACAAAAAAAAAATAATGCAGCAATGTAGAAGCTTAGGCAGGTTTGGAGGCTGAGAACATAAGCAAATAATTTTAAATAGATTTAAAATTAACAGAATCACTTAATGACTTTCAACAAAAAATGTGTTCCTTGGTAACTTATTCTCTAAATAGATTTTAGTTTTGGAGGGGGGGGTGTTGGATCCATATTTGGCTGGAGCTCTTTAGGACTAGTTCTGGCTCTTTCTCAGAGTGTGTTTTCCTCAGTAGTGTTCTGGAGACCACAGGGTTCTGAGAGTAGGCCTGGACTCAGATGCATGAAGCACCTTCACTGTCTGTTACATTGTCTGGCCCTGAGTCATCCTATGGATTGCCTGTATTTGTTTCACAGTCATTCTGATGGTGAGTATTCATCTCTATGCATCTATGCTATGGACATGATGTTCTATTTAGAAGAAAATATTTTAAATAGCTTATAATAAATATATCATTTTTTCTTTCACATACACTCCTCAAATGTATAAAAAATGTTTTTAAATCATTATGAGCCCTGCAAAGAAATCCCCACTTGGGGTTATGTGGTAGCTCCCATCTAGACTCTCACTGTAGAGGAATGTGTTGTTGGAGAGAGGCCAGCTCATTTCTGGTAACCCGCTTTCACTTTCGGTGGCCAGCTTTCATTTATGTTGGTGGTCCACTCTCATTTCCAGTGCCAGAACTCATTTCCAGTGGCCTCTGCCATGTCCACAGGTCCCATCTTCATAGCATCCCTCTGCTTAGTGGGACCACCTCTTCTCCACATTTCCAAAGACAAATTTCAAGGCTTTTAATTTATTTTTTTCTCTTTACTATTCAACATATAGGAAAGATTTCAATCAGATTTTTCCCACTCAATATTAATTTGGGGAACATTATCATTTGATTATTTGTATGTGTTGTGAATAATATTTTTATTTACTAGGTTTAGTAATTATTAAAAAGAAAGTCAAGCTGATCTATGCAATCTGGCATTGATACTGTTAGCTGATATATTTTTATGGTGTTAAGTAAGAGTAAAAATTAAAAAAAAAAGTCCTGAATTTTCTGGCATCATTCATTCATTGGTTAATGTGGTTTCAAAAATACAGTTGGAATCTATTTTGATGACTGAAAATGTGTGCTTATGTTACAATCTAGATGGTAAATCTAGATGGTAGTGTCTCTGTCCTCATGGAGCTAACGTATGCATATAGATTAATTTCTTATAGATATCTACATTCATGCAAAAATGCATGTGTATAGATAGATAAGTACACTACATTGTAGAAGCAATTTTGTTCAGCATATTTGCAGCATGATTAGATATTCACAGCTATATATACATGAACATGTGACCTGGGTTAACTGCTTTCAGATGCTTGTCACCTGACCTTGGCACTTCTTTTCTGTAGGGCTCAGGAGAACTAGTTTCTGTGGGTTTTTTTTGTTTGTTTGTTTTGTGTTTTTTTTTGGGGCCACACCCGGTGATGATCAGGGATTACTCCTGGTTATGCGGTCAGAAATCGCTCCTGCCTTGGGGGATCATCTAGGATGCTGGGGGATCGAATTGCAGTCCGTCCTGGGTCAGCTTCGTGCAAAGTAAATGCCCTATCACTGCGCTATCATTCAGGCCCCAAAGGCGAACTAGTTTCTAAGGGGTTGTGAGAATAGGTCTGTTGCTATTCATGTGTCTGGTCCTCTCAGAGTCATTGCTGACTTTTTGGAGGAGGTGATAGGCATTAGAGGGGCATTTCTAAATAAGGCACAGGGAGCACAGTTGGGTAGAGAGAACAGATTAGGTTCAAGAAAACAAAAACATCAATGGTATAATAAGCTCAGATAATTAAGCTGTAAAGATAAAAGTGATTGGTACAAAGCATCTTATGTATACACCATACACTAGCCTCAGATATCATCTCAGATTCAAGAAAGCAAACAATGTATTGTACTTGCATTGCCTTTTGAGTTGGATCCAAATCTTATACAAAAAATCTGATTTCTGTTTGAATTTTTTACACTGCAATGAAAATAATGGGTCAAACTAAGGGCATGTTTATAGTTCACTGTTAAGAAAAGTGGTGTTCAATGACAAACATTATAAAATAATGCAGTAGGCCAGTATAACCTCTTTGAATGGTCAAAGAAATAATGCAAAAATATCATCAAGAATAGTTTATATTCCTATGGATCTCATCAATTTCATCAACTCCTTTTCTTGCCTCTGACTCCTATCCTTTCTTGAGGGTAGAGAGTCAGACAGAGATCAAATCCATGAACCACCAAGAAAGATGTGTAAACACACAGTCTCCTTACCTGGGCAGCACAAACCCTGTGCTTCATTGAATCTAGTTGGAATCTGAACTTCAGTTCCTGCAGATAAAAACATTTTGATGATGATAAATCATGACATGATCATTTCCCCACATGCTGCCGCTGTGGGTGACCTGTGGCCCACTGGTGACTCACTGAGTTCCAAAATGGAGGATAAAACAGGAGATACACACTTCAGGGAACCTCAGAAGTGTTGGCAGCTTTCAGAATACTGGAAGGGATGTTGATGGCTTTGCTCAAAATGGATATTTGTTCTTGGACAGAGAGACCTTCATATCATTGGGTAATGAGAAGAAAAACTATTGCGAACATAAATTTGACCCTCTTTCCCACTGTGAAAATGTCTTCCTGCCAACAAAAATAAAAAAAAAAATGAGGCCTATTTTTCAGGTAGGCTTAGAATGTGGATTTTGTCCTGGTGGTTTGAAATAACCCTCATTATCTAATGGCCCCTTCACACCTGCTAATGCTGCTTTTGCCTGAACTCCTGGGCTGGCCTTAGGATAAAGTCACAAAAGCTTTCTCTCCAGTCACTGCTGCTGGATGAAAATTTTACAGTCTTTCTTTTCTTTTTTTTTTTCAGTTAATATCGCATTTGTAAACATCAAATTTTAATTCTGCTGCTAATAGCGCCTAATGACTTTTATCCAGGCTTGCTATTGGCATTGTTTTCATGCTTTCATTCCATGAAATTGTCACCAGCTGATACTGAACTAATCATTACATGGCAAAAGAGGGCTGTATCCAGAAAGGATGAGAATTTCAGAATACAGTGTACATGGCCCTGGGCCATTTGAGTCCACTGTGTTCTAAGCACTAGCTTTAAGTTTTCCTGTATATTCTAGGGATGGATATTTGACTCCCATAATTTTGTGATTATGGCTCTATTTATAAACATCTGATAGGAACTTTTTCTGTTGGTTCATACCTGCCCATCTATCTTTCTCCATATTGATAAAATATGGAAAAATAAGGATATAATCTTGTCCCTATCTGATGACTCTTTGTCTCAACATAGCTTTATTTTTTCAATAAAATTTATTACAAATTCCTCATTTATCTGGGAAAAGAGATCTTTTGAAGAAACTGAATTTATCTTCATTTTAGTTTCATTTCTCTCAGTTGAGTTCCAGATTCAGTACCTTTTCTTACCTGATCACTATTTTTAGAGGTATAGATTTTACTGAGGTAATGATTGGTTTTCAGTAGTGTAAAGATTAGGCTCATTGTATCACCCCATGCACATACCACCCAAGTGCCATGACCCCTTAACCACTCCATTTCTTCCCATATAACTCAGCCTCAAATCTATTATCATTATAAGAAGATTTTATTCCAAGACTCTAATACAGCTCTAGAAGTACCTTTCCCTTCATCTTAGATATTATGTTTATGCTCATTTTAACTTTAAAATCATTTTAGTCACTCCTTCTCTATCTTAATCATTCTATTATTTATGTACCTCCTTTATTTCTCCAGTATTTGTACCTGGGAAAGAAAGACTGGGAATGGTGTAAAATATTCTTTCATAGACTACAGTAAATACTTTAACAATTCTTTTTGAGTTTGAAAACATATAGAGGATTTGCAATATAAATTGTTGTAGCTAAGATATGGGATTGAAGAAATACATCAATTTTAATTTTAATAATATGCACATTTCAGAGAAAATATATAAATTATATCTTAGAGTACATACAATATTACACATAATTGTAATAGTTCCAAGGATTATGGGTAATAGCATCCATATAACATTGTATATCAATTTCCATGGACTACTCTAATAACCTAAGAAAAATAAGCACTCAAGTGAAGATAAACTTCTATATATTTAAATGTTTTTAGATACTTAAAAACTTTGAGAATTCAATAAACACTTCATTCTCAATCTCCTATGTAAAAAAATTTAGAATGGATTGTCACTAATACACTGTCAACAGAAAATTGCAATTTCACTATTATAAGCTACATTGTTTACAGTGTAAAAATATCCTTTAGTTTTTTAAGTATGAAAAATGAACTCTGAACCATTTCAATATCAACATAACAAGGGTGGGTAGCTAGCAGACAAATTACATAGTTTATACAATATTTAAGATTAATCTTTCTTTTTTCTCCCTAGTTAAGATCATTAAGAATGTTTAAGCTTCCAGCAGGTCCTAGGTGAGAATGAGATCCAAGGAAGGCCAGATGTCTTTCCTATGTCTCTTCTGGAATGCACCACCAACTTCTAGATCTTACTGGAATCTCTATTGTCCTTCAAAGTCATTCTCTCTTTCTGATATTATAAAATCTGTTCATAAAGTGCCATCAGATTTCTATACCCCATTCTCTCTATTGAATCAATCCAGTCCATAGACATACTTAAAAATATGAACTGGGAAACAAATGCCTTGTCTTAGAGTCTTGTTGTGCCTTTTTTAATGAAAATTAAAAAAGAATATTTCAAGATAAAAGCAGAGATAATAAAACATAAAATATTATCTTGGGGCCGGAGAGATAGCATGGAGGTAAGGCATTTGCCTTGCATGCAGAAGGTCAGTGGTTCGAATCCCAGCATCCCATATGGTCCCCTGAGCATGCCAGGAACTATTTCTGAGCATAGAGCCAGGAGTAAACCCTGAGCACTGCCAGGTGTGACCCAAAAACCAAAAACCAAACAAACAAACAAAAAAAGAATATTATCTCAAAATATCAAAAATAATGCCGGTGAATACTTAAGAAACCTAAAAACGTTTTTCCAAGGAAATAAAATAAGAACAGTGCATTGCCAACACATTATTTTAAAAAACTAAAATAGTCCACAAAGAAGATTGTTAACCTCAGTTCTATTCAGATGTACTCTGGTTAAAAAAGAAATTAAAGCAGACTCTCCTTCAAATAATGCGATAATGCACATAAAGAATCCACACCTTGGAACGCATTTGCTTTATTAAACAATCCCTCATTATGACTCAGATGATCTCTTGTCTTTAGAATATCATTCACTTCTGTGGACCACTTTCTTTGGTTAGAACATGTGACAAATATACATACACAATTTTCCAAATATTGATGCTGCTAGGGTGAGTTTTTTTTTTTTTTAGGTATATCATACTGTTTCATCATTTGTTTGTTCCCTAAAGGATATATAATTCTTTCTGTCTTGTATTACTACTTATCCTTGTTGTTACAGGAACTCATCTTTAAAACTAGAACCAATGAGAATCAAAAGTAATTTTCCCCCAAAGTTATTTTTTAAGTGTACATTGAACTATTGCATGGAGATTGCAATATATAGAGATAGATAATCGCATCAAGTAATAGATGCTTCTTTTATTCATTTATTTTGATCATGGCAGATGATGCTAAAGACTTATTCTTGACTCTGTACTCAGCTATAAATACGAGTGACTTAAGGGTGCCACGAATTGAATCTGGTTTGACCACTTGCAAGATATATGCTCTATCTGCTGTGCTTTTCCTCCAGTCTCCAGATTAACTACCTGTTATTGGTTTTTGGTGTGGTTGCTACACCAGTGGTGCTCAAGAGGTACTTTGGTTCTGTGCTTAGAAATCTCCCATGTCAGGCTCAACTTGGTCGGCAGCCTGCAAGGAAAATCATTCCAACCACAAAGGTTTTTTTTTTATTCCATGCAAATAAATGAAACATTTTGTATTTTAAACTGGGACCAATTATTTAATTAGTATTATGGGTGATTTGTAATATATATGAAGAAAAATAGATTGATATGCTGCTTATTTCAGAAGTTCTACCTTAAAAGATATCTCTTCCCTTTGAAAGAAATTACACAACAACAATAAAATACAATACCTGCAAAAGGCATTAATGAATCAGGTAATCCGATCAGAGAATATGTGGTGCTTGGAGGATTTACTGAAACTATGTAAATGGATAAAGATATGGAAATGCCCTTTTGTTAATAAAAACTGTATTATACTCTCATATCCACAGATAACATTCTCACTTAAGAGTCAAGTTATTAAATTTGTACTCAACAAACTTTAAATATTTGTTTAGTGAGATAGAAAACAGTATTGGAAATGGAAGCCTATTCCATTCTAACCTTGCATTTTGTCATTTCAATACTCTTTTAACTATTTTCCTTATGAAAGATGTCTAAAACAAAACTATAGTTATGAGTAGCTAAGTTGAGACATGACAAAGCAATGAGACACAGCTTACTAGCTTCTCTATGTAGAGACACTAATGTGATGTGCAATCTTTTTTGATATGAACTCATCAACCCTTTGGCCAAATCTTGGTAGAATTAAAATTTCTTCTTATAAATTTTTTGAAATTAACGTTAGCTATTAGTTTCATACGTGAATTTCTTTTCATGGTGTTGCTTATTTTTGTTCCCAGGTCATACCAAGCTATACTCAGTACTCAGAACTCCCTCCTGGTTCTGTGTTCAGAGACAATTAAGTGAGAAATGTGTTCACATGAGAACACAGGCTTAATAATCAAGCTGGTTGGGCATTTCTTAAAAAGAGATAATAAGTATGAAGTTAATTAAAAAGACACAAAAAAGCTAACTTCTTAGACAACATCAAAGAAGTAAAGATATTCACATCTACCTTTTGACATTATAATTAGTGTCTATGCAAAACTTATTCATAATTGTGGTATGACATTAGTTATTAAAGATGAGTACTTGAATATAACTTTAATAGGGTTATTAAGATTCATTATACCTGGCTCATATAACTCCAAATCCATTTTTATACCTTCCTTATTCATTTTGTTTTTCAAGAGCACAACAGGCCCAAATTATTGGCTATTTTTCCCACAGTTTCTTGCAACAAGCTATGTTCAGGTGATAGAATTCTGGCCAACTAGAAAAGATCAACAGGTTTCTGGAAAAAGGCAGGAAAGGTTTATTTTTCTTTCCTACTAGAATATTGCTATATTCTTTTCCTTCACATAATTAAAGGAAAAAGGGGTAGAGGCACTGATATGTCTTTATAAACAATCATGATCTTTAAGAAGGCACCTACAAAAGGTACTGCAGTTGAAAGAATTAATATGGCAGGGATATTTAAAGCATTGAAGTATTGTACGCAAGCTTTGTTTAACTTTAGACATGGTATGTGAGGTGAAAAACAAACCTATTTTCAATTCAGTTATTTTAATTAGTTGTTTGTTGTATATGCAGTGGACTGGTCTCTTAAATATTCCAAATATTATCAGCTCATTATGTTTTGAATTTTTCAACATAATGTGACACCTTCTCCGAGTGGAATTTTAATTGAATAGATTTTTATGAAGCATCATACAAATTCTAACATTATAAGAAAAGACAAACTATAAAAAAAATTTGTATTTTATCATATAAACCATCTCTCCTTAACATTAATCCTTATACTGACAAAATGTTAGCATGTTTTATTATTTTTAACAGTCCCTTTTTCTTAAGATGTTTTCATTATTCCTTTTTCTTTTCTAAATTTTTATATAAATAAAATGCAACACATAGTTGACATAACTGATCATCATTACATTTGTATGAAGATGAGAGGAAGCAAGGTTATTAATCAAATAAAAAATAGAAAAAACTGGGCCCGGAGAGATAGCACAGCGGTGTTTGCCTTGCAAGCAGCCGATCCAGGACCAAAGGTGGTTGGTTCGAATCCCGGTGTCCCATATGGTCCCCCGTGCCTGCCAGGAGCTATTTCTGAGCAGACAGCCAGGAGTAACCCCTGAGCACCACCGGGTGTGGCCCAAAAACCAAAAAAAAAAAAAAAAAAAAAAAAAATAGAAAAAACTAAAACATAAAATAGAAGAGTAGAAAAAAGACAGAAAAAAGTTTAGTGGCAAGTATATTGTGAAAACTATTGTATCGCCAATAAATGTATTAATACAATAGCAGAATGTTTAGTAAGCTTTTTTATAGAGATAAAAAAATTAATAAAAAGGTGTGTGTGTGGCAGTTGTTGTTGTTTGCATAGGCACAGAAAAATATGAGAAAAATAAAAAGGAAAAAAAAATTGGCCTAAAACAGAGAGACCTTACCCATAAAGTATCCAGACATATGACCAACTACACAGTTGCTACAACTACAATTGCTCCAGCAATTCTAAGTTGTCTAAACACAAAGTTGTCTAACCACTAAGCCAGTAAAGGCTTTCAAAATCATGGTGTTGATGTCAGGTTTCTTATAGCTAAAGATCTTGGTTTCTATACAGATCCTATGTTGAAGTCAGGGTGACACAGAGTGTCTTCTGGTTTCATCTCACCATTAGGTGCCAATGCAGAGAAACTTGCCCTGAAAGCTGGTTGTTGCTGTTACCAAGTCATCAGGGTGCCATATGAAACCACTCTGGAGAAAGTTGATGCCAGGGCAGCAGTAGGGCCTTCCCTGGTAGAAGTCTGATTCCTGGTGCTGGTGTAGAAAACAGTGCTATTTTCATAAATGGGATCTAAGGTTCAGGGGTAAATGGTCAATTTCATATCTTCTGAACCCTAAGCCAATTCACTCTAACAAGTGTTCAGAGTGTAATGCTTTACTAACATATAAAATGTATTTGTTCCTGTATCTATTAGATAAGAACTTGTTTGCACACAAAAGATTTCCCCTTTTAAATGTGCCTATGCAAAAGAAGAACAATGGCACTGGTACATATGGGGGTAAAAATAACAAACTAAGCAATCCCAATATCCTGATTCTAACATGAACTCATATTAGTTGTAGAAATTTATATATGAGAATGCCCTACTTAATAGATTCCCCATATTGGGGGAAATTTCCTCTACATAAGAAGATAGACAATAAGGGTTATTTATACCTATTAAGGAAATAAATCTAAAGAAATATTCAAATAAGATATACATGTCTCCTTTAAGTCTTTTGAAATAGTCTTGGGGGATGATAAAATCTGGAGCACACTTTATGTCTGTGATTTGGTCTGTGGAATCTAAAAAATGGCTCCCAGAAATATCACGAAATGTCCTCAAGCTAGGGGCTTCTCAGAAACTGATTCTGGTAGTGAGCAATAGTCCACAGAGAAGGGAGGTGGGGGAAAACGGGCTACAGAGAGAAAATTCAGCAGCAGCAGCAGCAGATATGGAAGCTTCTCGGGCTGAGAATCCATCTTTTCACTTTGGGAGCGCAGGTTGGCAGCTGACTGGGATGGGGGGAATGTTTTGCTTACTAAGGAGTTAATAACTGAGAAAAAAAAAGGAATATATGGGGAAAAACAGAAGGGGGAGTGAGAAAGTGAAGGACTAGGAAAAAATTGTTGTTTGTTTATTTTTTAGAGAAGAATTTGTAAGGTGGTAAGTGAAGGGGGATGGAGGGGTTATACATAGCAGGGGAAGGACAGTATACAAGATAGACAGACATGTATATTATAGATAAACATTAAAAAGGCATTGAGGTTCCTTTTTCCTTTTTTTTAATCTTTTTTAATAAAATCTTTATTTAAGCACCATGAATAAAAACATGATTTTAGTTATGTTTCAGTCATAAATAGAACACCCCCTTTACCAGTACAATATTCCTGTTGCAAGTCAGCCCCTGAAGAGGTTGACACATTCCCACCATCAATGACTCTCCTCCCTCCTTCCCAAATCCTGCCTGTATTCAAGACAGGCATTCTACATCTCTCATTCATTAAGATTGTCATGATAACTATTAGTATAGCTATTCCCTTAATTGCATTCACAACTCTTTGTGGTGAGCTTCAAATTGTGAACTGGTCCTTCTGGGCCTCATCTCGATTGTCTCTGGACATTATTAAAATAATGTCCTTAATTTTTCTTAAAACTCATAAATGAGTGAGAATATTGTTGTGTGTCTCTCTCTGAATTATTTCACTCAGCATAACAGATTCCATGTAAATCCATGTATAGGAAAATTTCATGACTCCATCTTTCCTGATGGCTGCGTAGTATTCCATTGTGTATATGTACCACAGTTTTTTTTAACTATTCATCTGTTGAAAGGCATCTTGGTTGTTTCCAGAATCTGGCCATTGTAAATAGTGCTGCAATGAATATTGGTGTGAGGAAGGATTTTTGAATTGTATTTTTGTGTTCCTAGCGTATCTCCCTAGGACTGATATAGCTGTATCATATAGAGTTCAATTTCTATTTAGAGAAATCTCCATATTGTTTTCCATAAAGGGTGGAGTAGACGGCATTCCCACCAGCAGTGAATGAGTTTCTTTCTCTTTACATCCCCTCCAGCACTGATTGTTCTTATTCTTTGTGATGTATGCCAGTATCTGTGGTGTAAAATGGTACCTCAATGTTGTTTTGATTTGCATCTCCCTGATGATTAGTGATGGGAGCATTTTTATGTGCCTTTTGGTTATTTGTATTTCTTCTTTGACAAAGTGTCTGTACATTTCTTCTCCCCATTTTTTGATGGTCTTAGATATTTTTATCTTGTTACGTTCTTTTAGTACCTTGTATATTATGGATATTAGCCCCTTATCTGATGGGTATTGGGTGAACAGTTTCTCCCATTCTGTGGGTGGCTATTGTATCCTAGGCAGTATTTTCCTTGAGATGCAGAAACTTCTCAGCTTAGTCCCATCTGTTTATCTCTGCTTTCACTTTTTGATGAGTACTGTTTCCTCCTTGAAGATGCCTTTAGTCTCAATGTCGTGGATTGTTTTACTTACATGTTGTCCTATATATCTTGTGCTTCAGGCCTGATATTAAGGGCTTTAATCCATTTGTATTTGATCTTTGTGCAGGGTATTAAATGGAGATCTGAGTTTGTTTTTTGCAAGTGGCTAATCAGTTGTGCCAACACCACTTGTTAAAGAGGCTTTCCTTGCTTCATTTTGGATTTATTGCCCCTTTATCAAAGATTAGTTTATTGTATGCCTGAGGAATTTTCTTTGAAAACTCAAGTCTATTCTACTGATCTAAGGAACTCTTTATTCTGATACCATGCTGTTTTAATAACTATTGCTTTGTAATATAATTTAAAATTGGGGAACATTATGCCTTCTAAATTCCTTTTCCCAAGGGTTGCTTTAGCTATTTGTTGGTGTTTATTGTTCCAAATAAATTTCAGGAGTGTTTGATCCACTTCACTGAGAGTTTCCTTTTATCTAAAGAAACAAAGCATGATTAATTACAAGATGACATTTCTAATTCTATAGAAAAAATGGAATATGAATTATAAATATGAAATTAGAAGGAAACTTTTCTCCTATCGATAAAAGGATTATTTTGCAATTAGGCAGATCCAATTGTCTTGTTTTAGCCTCTAATTAAAGCAGACATTTTATATTTATATTGCTTCAACCAACCCAAAATTATGACAAATCACACCTGGGTGTCAGCCCCTCTTAGCAAGCCACAATCCCTTAAGTTTTGTTAGTACCTGCAGACATACTATGCGCTCTGTTTTGTTCATCAGGCTGAAATCAATATGACACCATAGTCCGACTTCTTTCTTAATCTGGAACAAAATCATTCAGTTAGTTGGAGAGTTCAACTTCTCCTTGTGGAGGAACTGAGATCAACATGGTCATGGCAGTTCGTGGCCATATGTGACCCTAAGTGCTCAAGGTGACCTTCATTCAAGGTAAATCATGCCCAAGAATATTCCATCAAGTCCATCTCTACTTATATTCCCTTTTTCCAACATGCATTTCTGGCCTCTAGCCAGAGAAGATACTCATATTTTATAGTTGTGCATGATTGTATTGAGACTCTGTATTCAAGTATAATTTTAAGGTTAGATCCTTGATTGACATTTACCAAATCCCTTGGAGAGTAACATCAAGTTTCATAGATGCCAAGTTAGGACTTGGAGGTAGGAGCAAATAATTCTTCCTTCTGTAACACCCATCCACCAACTTCTCCAAGAAAATAAAATTCTAAAAGTGCAAAAATTAATTTTACTTTCCAACCTAAATAATATCTTGAATCACACACATATATTTATCTCACAATTGCTACTTGGAGGTGTTACATCTCATATTGATGGAAATTCCCATCATTTTTCCACTGATACCACTTATATTTAAAATAAAAGAATCTTTCGTATGTGTGTTTTCATTAGTTTTACATGAAAACAATTGAGATAAGAGAGTGAGCATGATTTAATTCTTTTTTATTTTAATTTTTTATTTGGATTTTAGGTCACTCCTGGCTGTGCTCAGGGGTTATTTTTGGCCTAGGCTCTGCACTCAGAAATTGCTCCTGGCAGACTAGGGACCATATGAATTGTTGAGAATAGAACCACAGTCCGTCCTGGTTTGGCTGCATTCAAAGCCAATGCCCTACAGCTGTACTATCTTTCTGACCCCAATGATTTAATTATTTGATGACCACAATTATGTTCTCTTTGCCACATGACATTAACTTGCCACTTCCACTTAAGTCAAAAATGCTCAGTAAGACATTTATGATTTAAATATATGCATTTACATTACTCATAGCAGAAAGGGAGTCCATAAATTATGGTAAGAAAAACCAAATATAATATTGAGGACTTTGGTTAGGTAATATAAGGCAGGGTGTAAAGAAATACACCCTGTCTAGTTTGAACACTGTCAGACAGAAAGCATGAGAGATGACATGTTTGTCTATCTCAGTGCTTCTCAATTATTTTCTGTTATGCCCCCTATTAAGAAGAAAACATTTTTCAAGCCCCCCACATGACTGTAAATAGTATCTTTATTAAGAAAAACTTTAACCTGCAAAAAAATATATATAAAATAGTTTGAGCTGATTTTTTTTAAATTAGAGGTGATGACTGGATAATGGCTACAATAAGCATGTTTTGCAATTCATAACTTTTCAAAGTGGGGTCTGAAGTAGGACACAGCAACTCCCAGCTCCAGAGACATACAGAGACATAAACTTGGGGCTTAGCTTGTTATTACAATGCTTGCCGAGGTCAAAAGCAGCCCCCTTTATGGAGCCTCAAGACCCCTTGGGGGTGTGCCTCTCTATTTGAGAACCACTGGTCTATCTCAATGCAATTTATCTAAAGAAAATGGAGAATATCATAGTCATAAATATATAAGTAGTGATTTACTTAAATTATTTATAAAATTAAATATACAATGATCACATTTTTATCTGTGCCTAGGAAAATATTAGGATGGAGTTCCTTTATGTCTCATTTTACATGCTCTCAGTGAAACCTATCTGAGGTCAATGAGATTGCTAATTCTACCTAATTAGCTAATTACTAACTTTAAAGTAACAAGTCTACAAGGAGATATTATATCTATCCATCTTTGGAATACCAAGAATGATTAATTTTCCTTTGTTAAAGTGAATATATAAAGTGAACAACCCTGTGTGTGAATATTAAGAGTAAATGTGCAAGAAATAAAGAGTAGTGCCATTTGTTTGGTAAGATTTTCAAGTTAACATAAACCAGGATTTATCACCTATTCAAATAGAGTTGAATCATCTGTTTAATTTCAATGGAAAATCATTTAAGGATCATGCAATATTGGCCAACAAACCAAACTTTGGTTTTAGAAAATGTTTGAACTCCAGCGTCATCACAAAAGCCTCAAGACAGCTCGGAACAGAAAGGATGGTGATCAGCCTCAATACCCACTAACCCTATCATCGAAAATGATAGCTCAGTGGGGTTGTGAGCAGGGACCCTGGTCACGCAGCAAATTCTGAGCTTGCAAAACAACTCACACCAGTACAAATCCCAAGTATTGGAAGAAAGGCAGTCTGGATTTTTTTCTGTTGCTATAGTTAGCCCAGAATTCTGCAAGCAGTAAATAACAAATTCATATAGCCTTGCAATTTTTTGTGAATCTCAACCGAGATCAAGATGTCATCCACGTAATGGATCAAATATATCCAAGGAAAGCTTTTGTGAACTGGATGTAAAACCACATCAACAAAATATTGACACATGGTGGGTGAATTTGCCATGCCCTGAGGCAAAACTGTTCATTGAAATCACTGCATAGGGCCCTTGTTATTAATAGAAGGAACTGAAAAGGCAATTTTTTTTTCCGTCTTTAGGATGTATAGAAATAACATAAAAACAATCTTTTAAATCAATTATTATCAGAGGCCAGTCTCTTGGAATGGCTGCTGGAGAAGATAAACCAGTTTGCATTTTGCCCATCAAAAACATTTGAAAATTAACAGACTTTAAATCAGTTAAAAGTTTCAAGCTACCTGATGGCTTTTGTTTTGTTTTGGTTTGTTTTGATTTTTGGTTTTTTGGGCTACACCTGGCAGCGCTCAGGGTTACTCCTGGCTCCACGCTCAGAAATTGCTCCTGGCAGGCTTGGGGGACCATATGGGGTGCCGGGATTTGAACCAATGATCTTCTGCATGAAATGCCTTACCTTCATGCTATCTCTCCAGCCCCTACCTACCTGATGACTTTTTGGTGATAAATATTGGAAAATTCCAATGAGAAAATGAAATTTCAATATGTCCCTGTCTCAACTGCTCATCAACTAAATTTCTAAGCACCTCTAATTTTGTGCTATGAATGGGCCACAGGGGAATCCAGTTTGGAACATCTGATTTTCATTCAATATGGATGGATTCTTGGTGCTTTAACCCAGTAGCCCCAATTCAAAAAATGAAATTACTGGATTAACATGCTGGGCATTTTGGAGAGGGATGTGATATTTTGTTCTCCATTACTTATGCAAATCACATCCCTATAGGTTCAAGGAAACTGACTCTAGTAATGGCAAAAATTACTGCTTGTTGAGTTTCTAGTCCTATGCACTTCAGGAATCTAGCACTCTTGTGAACAAAATTTCTAGGTAAGATGCCTCCTATCCCTTCTAAACTGTATTGGACTTCTCATAGACCCCAATTTTTAGTTCAATCTCTCAAAGAAATTACAGATACTTCTATCTATACGTCTATCTATACCCACTATCAAACATACTGGAGAATTTTTTTGCCCTGAATTTCAAGAGTTAACATTGGATTTTCCTCTTTTAATTTTGCCATAAAGGCTATAAATGCATTAGCAGAAACCTCAGGGTTAGTACTTCCAAAGATTTCTTTCCTGATATGCTCTGATTTTCCACATAGCATAAGGAAGCAATAATATCTGAGCTCTGTTTTCACCTTTCTTAAATGTCCAGATTATGGGTACTGAGACAGTAACTACTATTTCCCCTACATGGTCAGAATCTATAACTCCAGGTGAATCACTATTCCTTTAAGCATTAAACTGATTCTTCCTACAATAATACCCACTGTTCCTTGAGGAAGAGGCCCTGTTATGCCAGTTCTCATCTTATAAGGGTATTGTTATGGACAGATTGTAAATTCTTCCGGACATGGAATGTCTAAAGCCACAGATTCCTGCAGTGGCAGGTTTTAAGCTGCAGAGTTCCCTTAGTTTGAACTGGGAAGTTGAATTATTGATGATAAAGTCCCAAGTTTGAGGGGCCAGAGATTGCCCTCTTACCCAGTTTCCCAAGACAGATTGAATTAGTTCTGGTCTCAAAGTGGCAAATCCCTGAGCTGGTACAACAAGAGGTTGTACTCTGCATTGGTTTTTAAAATGTTTCATATTGCCAATCTTACAGCATTTTGCCTGCCCATGTGAGTTAGTTTTCAACACTTTTCCATTTGCCAACTTGTTGTTGGGGAGCTGAATGGCAGTCTTGTGTCCAGTGAACTCCCTTACAACACCTTGAACATAGTCCAGGTACTCTGATTATTCAAAGACTGGTAGTAGTTTGATTCCCTGGAGTCTGTATTTGAATAGCCTATGCTGTTAAGGATACCATGGCATGAGATATGTTCAAGCAACTGACCTGATTTCTAGGGATCTGCACCTGTATAGTAAATGGTGTTAAAGGTGAGCTGCGGGGGGGTAAGGGAATGTAAGTAGAAGTTAAAGGTACAGTGGCAGAATATCCAGAAAGATAATTATTAAAACCAGTGGGGTGGTAGGGGATATGGTGTAGAGTTATTATAATAACTGACATTTCTGCAAGCATGTAGGTACCCCATTAAATCCTTTTCTCTTATAGTGTAATATTGCCTGACAGACCATTAGCATTATCAATTGCTAAAGTTTTTATTAAGTTTATTAAGTTTTTATTGCCTGGCATCTTTATCTTCCACCTGCCTCTTAACTGCATTTTGCAATCTGCCTAGAAAATCTGCATTGTAAGCCCCCTAAACAATCTGGCATAACTACTAATATACTCAGCTTCAAAGTCAACCTTTTTCCAATCTTCTAAAGTGAGATCCCTAATAATTCTTAAAATAGCACATGGTAATCTAGCCTGCTTATCCACATCTCTGAATTCCCCTGCTCCAACTAGTATGTCATAATTCAATTGTATTTCGGCAACCATCTTTCCAGAGTGATCTAGTTTTGTAAGTCTGTCCTGAGCCAGCTTATGGAAATACATTTTCCATTGTTAATATTGAAATGAGTCAAGACAGACCTTCTCCACACATTTATAATCTCTGTGGGTCCAATTTGCATCATTACTCCAGATACAAAGGTGTCTAATACAATAAAGAGCAAGAGGACCATACTGAGTACATGCTTTCTTAAACTGACAAGAGTTTGTATACTTAAATCTTCCTAAGGTAAGACCATTTCATCCTCTTGGTTGGGAAAATTTACTCCTGAATCTATTTCATTACCAATTCCTTGTAGAACTGGTTCTTGATGTCAGATATTTTACTGATGGTATGTTTCAGAATCTGTATTAATTCCTACCTAAGAACTAGTCGCTTAGGTGAATTGTTTCACTGGTGAGGAAACTTTACTTCCAAATCTGTATTTATACCAATCTCTCTTATGACAGGCCATTTTGGGGAACATAGTGGGTTTACCCCACTTTCCCTGAACATCTGTGGGGCAGGTATAGGAACTGTACCACACTCGCTATAAGTTTGTTGTGAAGGGAGTGTGGCTAATATGTTTGCAGATCTGTCTTCCCCGGCTGATTGGGCTACATTAGTTTCTTGCATACAATCAGCATTTCTGGACAAAACATTCGATGGTTCTCCATATTTTCCATTGGTCCTGCCTGACCCATGCTAGCTGTTGGAACTAAGGAGTTTACTGGCCCTTCCTCATTAAGTGGCAGTGTAGGACCAGTTTCATTTTTTCTATTTTGACCATGTATTTTAACGGAAAAAAACAATTATTGAGTCTTTTCTGACTTTCAGAAAAAACTGAAAACACCTCAGACATTTTCTGAGATAAATCAGTGTATTTTAAAAGAACATCCAACATTTTCTGTGCTAAGTCTGTTTTCTGCCTGCATTTTCTTTATCCTCGAATTCTTATTTTTCTTTTTAATGTTTCTTTCTTTCCTTCTTTACTTTTTATAAATATAAATGTACATGATACAGATTGTCACAGCAGTTTGACACCTCTGCTCAAAGTAAACCTCAGTTTAGCTATGCCTCTTACTGCAACTCTAGAGAAATTACTGTCATTTTATTTTTTAAACTTTTTGTTTAATATAAGAAAAAACAACAGACACATTCCTATCAAACAAATTACAATATCCATATTTACCATGTTCCTAGTCCTATCTGCACACCAACAAGAGAACAACTCACAAATAGAAAATGATGGAACACATTCAGAAAAGCCTGAAGTTAGCTCAGCAAGATCCAGACAAGTCCAAGTTAAGGGCACCATTTTCTAAAAACTAAACACTTTGGTTCCAACCAGAGAACACTACCAAGACAGATTTTAACCAGAAGGTGATCTGAAAAATCATCAAACACACACTTAAAGAAAGAAAAGTCTTCAAAAATTCCCACGTTACTCTAACTCCAGTTCACAAACCACCCTGAGAGCAGCCGCACCAGGAAGCTCCAGGAACAAAAAGCCACGCCTTCTCTTTTAGCCTTGCATTTTTAATCCGTGGAAAAAGTCACACCTAAAAGGTGGGGCCATCCGATTTTCCTACCAATCGGAGGTGCTGCATTCATAAAATGACATTCAATGAGCAACCAAGTAGGAGTTGATTGACATAGAGACAGATAAATTCCATAATCTCACACTACATCAGTAGTAGACATTGGTGGAAGTGCTAGAGACTGTGTGACAATAATTACAATAAACAAAGAAAACAAAACCAAAGAGTCTCATCTTCCTGTAGCTAAATACTAATGGGATAACATAGTTGAAGTACATAAAGGGTTAAACACAAAAATACTGTAAAGATCAATATTAGGGAAGAATCAAGGATTTTCTGTAGGGGATACTTCTTTACTTCTCTCTCACTCACTCATTCTATCTCTCTTTTCACTTTTTGACCCTGTGGTTTGCACTATTGTTAATGAAGAGGTACTATGCATATCACTTTAACCCTTTAAGCATCCCTTTCTTGTCCAGAGTGATCTGTTCCAACTATCCTTGTCATAATGGATTCCTCTCTACCCTAACTGCATTCGCCACTTTTTGTGGCAAGCTTCTAACAATGGACTGACTCTCCGGGCCCTCATCTCTATTGTTTCTGGAAATTATCTTTCTTATAGTGCATAAATTAGTGAAGTTATTCTGTCTACCCCTCTTCCTTTAACTCATTTCATTCAGCATAACAATCTGCATATTCATCCATATTCATGAGTAAATTTTATGATTTCATTTTTCCAAATAGCTGTTAAAGATACTTCATTCTCTTCATTGTTCCTTTTATTTTTGAATCCAGGGATGAATGAGCAGTTATAACTTCTGGGGCTGGGGAGATAGGTCAAAGGGTCACTGTGTTTAGTGTTTGTGTTTATTTTATTGGGCCACATCCTGTCATGTTCAGGAGTTATTTTTAGCGGTGCACTTAAGAATGACTCTTGGTGGGTTGGGAGAACCATATGGGATACCAAGGATTGAACCCATATCAGCTATATGCAAGTTAAGTGCCCTCCCTACCTGCTGTATTATCACTCTGAACCTCAAAGGGTTTATAAACCTTAGGGTCCCAGGAAAAAGCCCCAAAAAACAAGTTGAAAAAAATAAGTAGCACCTGAATACCACCAAGTGTGGCCCATAAATCAAAGCTTAAATAAAAGATTAGGAGAGAGAGCATGGAGGTAGGGCATTTACCTTGCATGCAGAAGGATGGTGGTTCGAATCCCGGCATTCCATATGGTCCCCCGCACCTGCCAGGGGCAATTTCTGAGCATAGAGCCAGGAGTGACCCCTGAGCATTGCCGGGTGTGACCCAAAACCCCTCCCCCTAAAAGAAAAAAGTTTAGGACTGAAGCTTTGGTGATGAAGGCAGCGGGGTGACAGCTCTGAGCTTGGCTTCTGGGGTGTGTGGGCCGCTGTTGCTTGAGCCTGGTATGTATGTACACATGGCTGGCTAGGATTCTGGGCACCATGTTCTGTTTCTGGGAGCAGAGGGTGCCACCAGGTGGGGCCCTCCTGGAGAGATGGCACTCGAACAGGTGGCAGCAGGGAAGAAGACCCCGAGAAGGGGGGCTGCTAGAGCCCTGTCTCTGCACAGGGCAGGCCCTGCGGCCAGAGGTGCGGATCAACAGAGCACCTGTGATGTCAACCCCACTTCGTCACAATCCAGGCGGGCACGACCAAGCCAGAGGCAGACCCAAAGTTGTGAGGCTCTGCGAAGACAGACTGGTCGAGCCACTCCCAGGTGTCATCCATGGGTCACAGCGGAGGCTTTCTGGACTGCTAGTGCAGCTCAGAGGCAGGAGGTGGCAGCTGTCAGGCAAGAAGGAGAGTGGTGACTTCACCTAGAGTGTAGGGTGGGCTGGGGTGGGGTGCGGTGGGGGTACGGTGAAGTGGAAAGAGGGAGGGAATCTGTGTGAGGGGAATCAATCACAAAGGAGAAAGACTCATAATAGCCTCCTTTGAGAGAGGCCACTCACTGACCAACACTTGGTTGTAAAGTTGCAAAGGGTGGCTTGAAAGTGCTTCTTGATGTAGCATCTTGCCTTTGGGTCTCCCCCACTTCACTTGGCATCAGGACCCTGGCCCCCAGCCCAGGGTGCCGCATTGCTGAAGAGTTTACAGAAGAGATTTGAGAAGTGCCTATGCAGATGCCTGTTCACAATCCAGCATGAAGTGATCAGAGGATCACTTGATGGAGCAGAATGACACTGTTTTCTACAGTGGACACTGATGAAATACCTGCTAGAAGACCAAGAAGAGAGACTGCCTTATTCATCAAGTGAAAAGCGGTCTCTACAATGCTACCAGTTTCTTTGGAATTCCATCTCAGACCACAAAGCCTATGGTGACTTACACTAGTAATGGAACACAGAATGTGGCCTTTTCAGGAGAGGTATTTTCAAACTCTTCGTCTTGTGAACTGACAGGTTCTGGACCTAGGAAAATTTTGAAATTGGATCATAAATATCCTCATGAAATCAGTGACTATCCAAAGATCAGTGTGACAGTAACCCAAAATCAACCTCACGGAGTTTCACCTTCATCAAGTTTTACTTTGAATTCAGAAGGCTATAATAGAAGACCTAGTGGTCATTGCCATAGCAAAAGCAATCCAGAGAGTTTCTTTATGGGAAGACCTCAGGAACAGTTGTCAACAGAGACTGTCTCTGAAAACAGTAGCAAGGGTCAGTGGCGTCCCCACTGTACTGTGGAGGAGAGTTTTCAAAAAGAGGAGAGAAAAAAGTACTGAAAGTTACTGGAGCAACAAAAAAGAGTTGGCCAAGGAAACTCCGTTCCTACTGTAACTTCAACACATCATAGTTCTCCAAGAAGTCAGATGGAGATATTAAAGACCAAAGGCTTGGGGGATGAATCAAGTCATGGATTCAAAACAACACAGTTTGTTCCAAAACAATATAGAGTTGTTGAAACAAGTGGACCTGTCTATTCAATGAGAAATGAGAAGAGGTGTTCAAAGTAAAAAATTTCAGATAGAGAGAAGACCATTGAAGTCACACTAGAAAATGAGAGTCAGAGAGGACACCAGCTAGAACCTGATTTGTCTAAAAAAGTGTCACCCCCACTTCACCTGGGTTATAGAAACGAAGATTTTAATGAAGGGGAAATTATCAATACTTGAGACAAAAGAAAAATTTTGCTCAGGGAAAAAAAGGGATAATAGCATAAATGATAATCTTGAATTTATGGAAGACATGGAAAAAGAAATCAGTAATGCACTAGTCATGATCCTCATGATGAGATCCTAAGTAGTGCTTTCAAACAGCAAATCATTCGAGGAGATATCCAGACCTTGAAAGAATGATCATTGGCTCAATAAAAAAGTCATCAATTTTATATGAATATTCTAATGGAAAGAAACAGAAAACAAGACTATCCAGAACTTCATGCTTTCAGTACCTTTTTTCTACCCTAAATTAAAGTCTGGTGGTTACCAAGCAGTAAATAAATGGACCAAAGGGGTCAATCTCTGACCAGGAACTTATCTTGGTGCCTTTTCATCAAAAAGTACATTGGAGCCTAGTGGTGATAGACATAGAAAAAAGTGTCTTAAACATCTGGATTCAATGGGACAAAAGAGCCACAAGATCTGTGAGATTCTCCTTCAGTACTTACAAGATGAAAGTAAGACCAAAATAAATACTGATTTGAATCTTCTGGAGTGGACACACTATAGCATGAAACCACATGAGATTCCCTAATAGTTGAATGGAAGTGACTGTGGAGTGTTGTAAATTTTGCAGATTATATCTCTAGGGACAAACCGATCACATTCACTCAGCACCAGATGCCTCTTTTCTGGAAGAAAATGGTACTAGAAATCCTTCACCAACAGTTTCTGTGAGAATGTCCTTCTGATCCTTCAAACTACTACTGGTAGTTCTTTCATGAACAGATGTTTCCATATATCTTACGCATATGAGAAGTCCCTTCCTCACCTCTGTTCTGCCAGGTATTGAGTTGTCAAGACCATGAGGGTTGCTGGTAACCCTGTTCATTAGACTAATCTGGCTTTCATTATCAATGGAGTGTAATTAACTCCATTGAGAAAAAAAATATTAAATATTTAAGGGCAAATAAGGAACATTTAACTATTCTTCTATAATTAATATATATTAGAGGACATCCCCCTTAGATGAACTTTTTGCTTTCAAAGAGATTAAGAAAATGTGTTATACCAAAATCTATTTGTAGTGATGAGCCATTGACCATGAGTCAATATTAAGACTAAAGGTTAATAAACACCCAGTAGTCTGAACATAACAATGAGTAAAATAGACATATAATCAAGAATGATTTCTACTGAGAAAGCTTGGTATTTCATATTCATTTATTTTCCTGGGTTTCTTTTTGGCCCACATCCAGTTACTCTTGGCTCTGTGCTCAGAAAATATTTGTGGTAGGATCCGGAGACCATATGAGATGCTGGAGTTCTAACCTGGGTTCATTTCGAGTCAGCTGCATGTGAGACAAATGCTCTATCACTGTTCTATCACTCTGGCCATTAGGATTTCATATTCTTAATACAATCTATCTTCTTTTCTTCTATGAAGAAAATGATCACTCTCATTTCTATATGCAATAACTTAAAACAAAGCAAGTTAGTGATTGGTAATATTCTCTATTCATTTCATTTGCTTGCTTGCTTGTTTACAGTTTCTTAAATGAAGGCAAATGTTATTTTAAATTTTATTGAAATAGTATTTTTTTAATTTTTTTGAATAGTATTTATTTAAAAATTGTAGAAGCTACAGAGACTAAAAATACAATACAACCAAAAAAGCTAAAATAATCTTGCTTTATTTCCTAAAAATAGAATATTTATGACTGAGAGGGCTTTATTCTTAAAAATATATATACTTGCAATTTATTGCATCTACTGTATTTCATTAATTATAATAACAATAAGAACTAGTGACTATTGGTCAATCCAACGTAATAGAAATACTTTAAAATTTATTTATGGAATAAAATCAATAAAAATAAGATTGGCATGAAAATTAAATAGTGTCAAAAGCAAATATATGATTAGTCACCATGATTGTCTCAATAGCTATTAAGAAAACCATTATGTAATATATGTAAGAGTCAAATTAGAAAGAATTAACATTGCTTCTTTAGACTTTATTTCCACTACCAAAACATAGTAAGTTATTTATAATTGACTATTATCAATCCATAGGTATTGACATCAGTTCACAGATTTTTTCAATTTAATTTTACTCAATATATTTTGCAGTTAACTAAGGTACTTCACTTTATTTTATTTGGTTAGGGAGGTATATCAGGTGATGCTCAGGGTTTACTCCTAACTTTACATTCAACTTTACATTTAACATTACTCCAGGCAGTGCTGGGAGACCATATGGAATGCCAGGGATCAATTCTGGGTTGGTTACATGCAAGGCAAACTTCCTACCCACTGTACTATTGCTCAGTCCCCAAATTAGGTACATTTAGTCATATCCACTTCCTCATGTTAACTTTCCCCCTCAGCTTTGAAGTAGAAAGCATGCAAATAGGTATACATCAACAGTACAATTTATTTATTTTTTCAATGTTCTTTATTTAGGTTTGATATCAGTCATTTTGGTTGATGTTTTCCAAAGATCCAAGAGCATGATGTTAACTCCTAGGCAACAATTTTCCTGCATTAAGAGGTATTAGTGGAAAAGCATTTTCTATGAAAAAGAGTTACAAGGTTTAATAGAAAGACACTTGAAACTCTTAGAATTACCTAGAATGGTCAGGAAGTCAGCTTAACAGACTGCTAACACTAACAGAAAAATCTAGCAGGTGGTTGTTCCCTTGAAAATGTCTGTATTAAAGAGCCTAGAATATCCTTGATTTATGACTTTCTCTTACGAGTCAATACTGTTTTCCCCTTACTAATTTTTAAAAAATCAATATACTTTATATTTGCATCTGAAAGCACCCTACCTCTGAGCTTCTTTGGTAAGTGGTTTCTGCCGCCTACATGTGAACATATAAAATTGAGAAAAAAAAATAATGAACAGGGAAAAAAATAAGGATTTGAAGTTGTCAGAAAAGTCTTCAGGTAGAATATGAAACCCAGTATTGTGTTTGATAGATGAAAGTGTAGAGAAAATGAGAGAATAAAAATTCTGGATGTCTGAATAAAAAAGTTTGATGTGACAACCTACAGCACCTTTCATAGAAATTGCTTATATGTCAGAGCGGTTTATTTTAATAAACTGGAAGCATTAGCCTTTATCTCCATTACTCGTCGCTTGTATTTTAGAGCTTCTGAAAGGTTGAACTCTGTTTTTTCTAGAGTGTGTTGTATATTTATTGAATTTGTAATCAAATAAGATGATATGCAAGCTGGTATCCTCTTACATCCTCTTCAAAACGGAAAACGACTCTCCGGGATTCATGAAGCGAAACCCAGTTGTCAGAGGTCTGTGGGGTGAAAGATGTGACAATTATCTCTGGGGCCACGTTCTTTTCACTCTCAGGGAACCAAGAACCCTTAACAAAAAATAACCTAGACCTGTTGTTAGACAAAGCTATTTAGTGGAAACTGAACAAAGGAGCACTTTTAAACCTAATTCCTTATTTTAATTCTAAAACAATAGCCCAATTAATGTTTCTATGGACATACCATATGCATTTAACATCTGTTTGTGTGGTATTTCTCCCCTCTTCATGACTGCCAGCCTGCTCATAAATCTGAGCAGACTTTCCTGAAAAATTCTAAATATACACAGATGGTTGCAGACTTTTGGTTTTACACAGAATCAAAGTGCATCCTTCTCTTCTCAAAGCTTCAGTTATAGTGTGTATTGGCCAGATGAGCCACTAGAAGTTACTTTCTAGCCCAGAAAAATCGTTCTTTCCTCTTAGATACTTCTGTGATAGTGTACTGGATAATCTATTAATTTTATTTAATATTTTTCATTAATGTTACACTTTATTTAAAACCATCATGTATTATAGAAAAGTACAGTACTGTAAATCAAATTAGACTATATTCATACATCTTTTTGTTTGCTTGAAAATAAAACTACACTCTAGAATAATTGAAGCAATCTGGGGGGTGTCTGTTTCTCTGTCTGTGTATTTAAACAAAGACAAGACATTCACTTGATTGTTTTACCTAAAAAAAATGTTGTTAGTTAAGAGAAAGCTTGAGAAGAAGAGATAGGACTTCTGCTTTTCAGATTATTGATTACTTGTCGTGAGTTTTGGTAAAAAAGGAAAGTGGGATCTTTTAATCTGAGAAACATATATAAATTATATTTATGTTAAAATTTTAGTTGTCAATTTCTATATTTACTTCTCTCTTTCCCCTGCTCAAATTATACTACAGCATTTTCTTAAGAAAGTTTTGTCATTCGATAAATTTTTAAGGCATAATGAAATCACTGTCACCACTTTTTGCATTAGATATTGGATACTTTTACTAAATTTGGTCAAGAACTAGTCAAATATATGATATTCTCAGCTTTTTTATTACTTAACTATGAGCTTTACTCTTCGATACTATATTTACTTCTATTGAATTTAAAATAAATTTGAACTTTTAAAATTATTGGTCAGTGCCAGAGGTCTAGACTAGAGCCTTATATCCCTTCTGAATACCAACAGGACTGATATCCAAGCAGAATCACAAGGATTCCAGAACACCAACAAGTATATCCCAACATCCTCTCCCTTATAATAATGCAAATAAAAGTTATAGCTATATTTTATGTCACCGGCATCATAATTAAAAAAAATTAAAACGTGTGAAGGCAAAGAATTTCAAATGCACACACACAGGAAATAAAAGTTCTCAGAGATTATATACTTACACTGTTACCGTGTCTTCTGAATTTAGAAATTTAAAACATTTAATGCTATGGCACATCCTGCTTACAAAATCATAGTCAAATTATGATGTGTGAGTTATTTAAAACAGCTCCCCAAGCCCAGCAATGAAGTAAACAGTAAACACAACCCAATTTCCATGGAGGGTACTTTTGCATTAGTAAAAATGATTCACTCCCATATATTTGGTCCTGTCTGATCAAACTCAGTTGTGAAAATGATTATTCTTACTTCTACTTCCAGCAGTAAAGCTGGTCACTGCTGTTACTCAAACAAAAATGAAATATTTTAACATTTTAAACTTGTCCATAGCTGGATTTTAGCAAGGTAGTGTAAATCAGAAGACATATTTGCTGAGACATTGTGGGTGTTGGGGACAAACAACTTCACATTGTTTAAAACAAATTGAACAATTTTGAAACAAACTTCACCATATTGGCTCAATTGACTCTTTACTTTATTTTTATAAATGGACTCTGGGCTCTGCATTCTCTATAACCAGCATTTGCTGCTAGCAAATGATAACTCCAATGACTTTGTCACATCATCTCTCTGACTCATTTAATAGAAAAGTCTCCAAGTAAATAAGAACATTCCCTTGTGGATGTTCTGTGTACCTTGCTAAGGAAAACACATAATATAGATCGGCAGTATTTTAAATGAGTGATTTCTGTTTATGCAGATCTGCAATTGCCTTTCTTTTTCATCTCTTTTTCTTTCCTCCATCTTTTTGCTCTATTTTTCCTTGTCAATCCCTTCACACCCTGTCCTCTGTCACTTTATGTCCCATTATTTTAAAATATGAACTGGTTCAGTGTATTATTAAGCAAATAAATTTACTCTCACTCAAAAATGGAACCTTAGAATTAGATAGGAGATCCTAACTACTAGCTCTGAAGCAAAAATCTACTTTGCACAAGATAATTCACCCTCTTTTCACAATTACGAAAAGTGGTAGAATCCCAGAGTCATTTCCTAAGAAAGGACAAAGAAATGGCAGGTTTCAAGTATGTGTGATTTTTTCTCTTAAGAGTGTTAGGGTGCATTGCACCATGGGAAAAATATGCCTATGTCAACAATTCTTACCCAAGCATTAACAGCAAAGTGAGAAAACAGAAAAACCATTTGTATGTTATAGAAGTCAACAGAATAAGTTAATAGAATATATATAGTAAATTTTAGAGATAAATGACTTTTTTCAGTTAGAGAAATTATTTTAAAAATAGTAAAAACAAACAAAAGTAAAATAGAGTGATCTGCCGATAATCAGGCATTTGCACATTTCTGATTGTTTTAAATTTCCACCTTAATAAAATGATCCACTAACTTAATGACTAAAGTGTTTCTGCTGTATGTTTTTACACAAGCCATTAAAATATTTTATATATTCATAATACATATACAATTTTAACTATAATTTTTGTAAACTATAGAAAATTTGACAAAGTAAATGTTGAATAAATCAGAGTTGAAGCTTCCATAAAGATTAATATATTGATTTTAAAAATTCTCTAAGGTGAAAAAACCGGCAAACCTTTGCAAAAGCTGGCTCCCTGTGTGTGACACCAGGCGGGGAAAATCCGCGAAAGTACACCGGCCCAGTGGGGCTCAGCTGTGAAAGACTGTGAGTGTGACCTGTCTATGTCTGTCTACTGTCCTCTTGCGTGAAACTCTTGCGAGTGGGGCAAAAAGAGCCTCCAGAAACCTCGCTCGCCCAGACGCCATTTTCAGGGAGGGACTTCAGAGCATAAAAACCGGCTAACCTTTGCAAGAGCTGGCTCCCTGTGTGTGACACCAGGCGGGGAAAATCCGCGAAAGTACACCGGCCCAGTGGGGCTCAGCTGTGAAAGACTGTGAGTGTGACCTGTCCATGTCTGTCTACTGTCCTCTTGCGTGAAACTCTTGCGAGTGGGGCAAAAAGAGCCTCCAGAAACCTCGCTCGCCCAGACGCCATTTTCTGGGAGGGACTTCAGAGCATAAAAACCGGCTAACCTTTGCAAAAGCTGGCTCCCTGTGTGTGACACCAGGCGAGGAAAATCCGCGAAAGTACACCGGCCCAGTGGGGCTCAGCTGTGAAAGACTGTGAGTGTGACCTGTCTATGCCTGTCTACTGTCCTCTTGCGTGAAACTCTTGCGAGTGGGGCAAAAAGAGGCTCAGAGGAGCACGGCCGCTCCGCTTCGCAACGCGGCCGTGCACTCTTTCTAAGGAAAGAACTCCATTGCAACAAGAAGGAAAAATCACACTAAGAACGGCGCTATATCACAGAAGCAAACATTTCTCTCTGGACTGTCTTCTCTGTTGCATGCTCGGGCCTAAGATTTGACCCAGTGTGAGGCTTCATCCACGGAGGACTCCCCTCCCTTAGAGGCAAGTCAGCCCATCCAGAAAGGGAGGAGCCAGAGGAGTGTGCTGCCTACATCATATAGACAATGAATACCACCACAACACGTAGAAAAACCCACAATACAAGTGTGACAATGGGAAAACAACGCAGGCCAGCATCAGACATAGAGAATGAAGATGACAATTCTGAGGACCAGATAATGACTGAACAACTAATCAACCTCTCAGATAAGGACTTTAGACTAGCAATATGGAAGGTGCTCAACAGACTCCAAGAAACCATGGATCGAGTTGAACAGAACACTAATAAGAACCAAGAAAATATGAAGGCAGAAATGACAAAACTCCAAACTTAAATAACATGTCAACTAACAGGACTGAAAAAGTCAGTAAACGAAGTGAATGACAAAATGAATAAGCTCTGGGACAGGGTCTCAGAAGCTGAGAATAGACTTGGTGCTGTGGAAGATGAGATACATAACAATTCCATACAGCAGGAGAGATTGGACAAAAAACTTAAAGCAAATGAGCAGACAATGGAAAAATTAGTCAAAGAATGGGAACAGATGAAAATAGAAGTCTATGATAAGATCAACAGAAACAACTTAAGAATCATTGGAGTCCCAGAGACCCAGGAAGAAAATTTCCAGGAAGAATCAATGGTCAAGAACATCATTAAAGAGAAACTTCCAGAGCTAAAGAATATATGTGATCAAATCCTGCATGCCCGAAGAGTACCAACCAAAAGAGACCCCAGAAAAACCACCCCAAGACACATCCTAGTCACAATGACAAATCCCACAGATAGAGACAGAATTCTGAAAACAGCAAGATCAAAAGGGGAAATCATGTTCAAGCAAGCTTCCCTGAGATTTACAGCAGACCTGTCACCAGAAACGCTCAATGCCAGAAAGCAGTGGTGGGATATTGTGACAAGACTGAATGAAATGAATGCTTCACCCAGAATACTATACCCAGCAAAACTCACTTTCCGGTTTGATGGAAGAATACATGGTTTCACAGACAAAAAACAGCTCAGAAACTTCACAGACACAAAACCAGTCTTAAGAGAAAAACTGAAAGACCTAATCTAAGACAAGACTACCCAAAAGACACACCAAATTTTGAAATAAAGATGGCGTTAAATCCCAGGACAATTCTTTCTCTCAACGTCAATGGACTAAATGCACCAGTTAAGAGACACAGAGTGGCTAAATGGATCAAAAAACTCAATCCAACCTTCTGCTGCCTACAAGAAACGCACCTGAATAGTCAGAACAAACATAGACTCAAAATAAAAGGCTGGAGAAAAGTTATCCAAGCAAACAACACCCATAAAAAAGCTGGAGTGGCCATACTAATATCAGATAATGCAAACTTTATACTCAGGAAGGTTGTAAGGGACAAAGACGGACATTTTATATTAATCAAGGGGTACGTAGAGCAGGAAGAATTCAATCTCCTAAATATATATGCACCGAATGAGGGGCCAGCAAAATATTTAATACAACTGTTGACAAATCTGAAAAATAATATCAACAACAACACAATAATTGTGGGGGACCTTAACACGGCTTTGTCAACACTGGACAGGTCAACCAGACTGAAACCCAAAAAGAATATACTAGACCTGAGGAGAGAAATGGAAGAAAGAGGCCTAGTGGATATATATAGGACACTCCATCCCCAGAAACCTGGATACACATTCTTCTCCAATGTACATGGGACATTCTCCAGGATAGACTACATGCTGGCACATAAAACATACCTCCATAAGATCAAGAGGATAGAAATTTTGCAGACTACCTTCGCTGACCACAAGGCTCTGAAATTATTTGTGAACTCCAAAGGGACTCAGAAGAAACACTTTAACACCTGGAAGTTAAACAGCCTCATGCTCAATAACCAGTGGGTCCGAGATGAAATCAAGGAGGAAATAAAAAGGTTCCTGGAAACAAATGACTATAAAGACACAAACTCTCAGAACTTATGGGACACAGCAAAAGCAGTACTGAGAGGAAAATTTATAGCTTTGCAAGCACACATCAGGAAGGAAGAAGAGGCTTACCTGAGTAGCTTAATGACACAGCTAATAGAACTAGAAAATGCTCAACAAAAGGACCCAAGAATAGGAAGACAGAAGGAAATAACAAAGCTGAGAGCAGAAATCAATGAAGTGGAAACTCAAAAAACAATCCGAAAGATCAACGAAAGCAGAAGTTGGTTCTTTGAAAAAATAAACAAGATTGATAGACCACTGGCAAACCTAACAAAGAAAGAGAGAGAGAGAAACTTGATAACTCGTATCAGGAATGAAAAAGGAGAGATCACTACTGATATGACAGAGATTCAAAGGGTAATCAGAAACTACTTTGAAAAACTCTACGCCACTAAAAATGAGAACCTGGAAGAAATGGATAAATTCTTGGACTCTTATAATCTTCCACGGTTGAAGGAAGAGGATGTAGCATATCTAAACACCCCCATCACCATTGATGAAATTAAAACAGTAATCAAATGTCTGCCGAAAAACAAAAGCCCAGGTCCAGATGGATTCACTAATGAATTCTATCAAACTTTCCAAGAGGAACTACTGCCAATCTTGGCAAGACTCTTTCATGAAATTGAACAAACAGAAACACTTCCAAATAGCTTTTATGAAGCCAACATCACCTTGATACCTAAACCAGACAGAGACGCTACCAAAAAAGAAAATTACAGACCAATATCACTGATGAATGCAGATGCAAAGATCCTCAACAAAATCCTGGCAAATAGGATTCAATGCCTCGTTAAGAAGATCATCCACTACGATCAAGTAGGTTTCATCCCAGGAATGCAAGGCTGGTTTAACATCCGTAAATCTATCAACATAATACACAACATCAATAACAAGAAAAATAAAAACCACATGATCATATCAATAGATGCAGAGAAAGCATTTGATAAGGTCCAACACCCATTCTTGATCAAAACTCTCAGCAAGATGGGAATGGAGGGAACCTTTCTCAATATAGTGAAGGCCATCTACCACAAGCCAGTGGCAAATATTATCCTTAATGGAGAAAAACTGAAAGCCTTTCCTCTAAATTCTGGCACAAGACAAGGCTGTCCTCTCTCACCACTCCTATTCAACATAGCACTGGAAGTACTTGCTATAGCGATTAGGCAAGAAAAGGATATCAAGGGAATCCAGATAGGAAAGGAAGAAGTCAAGCTCTCACTGTTTGCAGATGACATGATACTCTACTTAGAAAACCCTAAAGACTCTATCAAAAAGCTTCTAGAAACAATAGACTCATATAGCAAGGTGGCAGGCTACAAAATTAACACACAAAAATCAATGGCCTTTCTATATACCAATAGTAATAAGGATGAAATGGACATTAAGAAAACAACCCCATTCACAATAGTACCACACAAACTCAAATATCTTGGAATCAACTTGACTAAATATGTGAAGGACCTATACAAAGAAAACTATAAAACTCTGCTCCAAGAAATAAGAGAGGACACACGGAAATGGAAACACATACCCTGCTCATGGATTGGCAGGATTAACATCATCAAAATGTCAATACTCCCCAAGGCATTATACAGATTTAATGCCATCCCTCTAAAGATACCCATGACATTCTTCAAAGAAGTGGATCAGACACTTTTGAAATTCATTTGGAACAATAAACACCCTCGAATAGCTAAAGCAATCATTGGGAAAAAGAATATGGGAGGAATTACTTTTCCCAACTTTAAACTGTACTACAAAGCAACAATTATCAAAACAGCATGGTATTGGAATAAGGATAGGTCCTCAGATCAGTGGAATAGGCTTGAATACTCAGAAAATGTTCCCCAGACATACAACCATCTAATTTTTGATAAAGGAGCAGGAAATCCTAAATGGAGCAGGGAAAGCCTCTTCAACAAGTGGTGTTGGCACAATTGGATAGCCACTTGCAAAAAATTAAACTTAGACCCCCAGCTAACATCATGTACAAAGGTAAAATCCAAATGGATTAAAGACCTCGATATCAGCCCCAAAACCATAAGATATATAGAACAGCACATAGGCAAAACACTACAGGACATTACAGGCATCTTCAAGGAGGAAACTGCACTCTCCAAGCAAGTGAAAGCAGAGATTAACAGATGGGAATATATTAAGCTGAGAAGCTTCTGCACCTCAAAGGAAATAGTGCCCAGGATACAAGAGCCACCCACTCAGTGGGAGAAACTATTCACCCAATACCCATCAGATAAGGGGCTAATCTCCAAAATATACAAGGCACTGACAGAACTTTACAAGAAAAAAACATCTAACCCCATCAAAAAATGGGGAGAAGAAATGAACAGACACTTTGACAAAGAAGAAATACGCATGGCCAAAAGACACATGAAAAAATGTTCCACATCACTAATCATCAGGGAGATGCAAATCAAAACAACGATGAGATACCACCTCACACCCCAGAGAATGGCACACATCACAAAGAATGAGAATAAACAGTGTTGGCGGGGATGTGGAGAGAAAGGAACTCTTATCCACTGCTGGTGGGAATGCTGTCTAGTTCAACCTTTATGGAAAGCGATATGGAGATTCCTCCAAAAACTGGAAATCGAGCTCCCATACGACCCAGCTATACCACTCCTAGGAATATACCCTAGGAACACAAAAATACAATACAAAAACCCCTTCCTTACACCTATATTCATTGCAGCTCTATTTACCATAGCAAGACTCTGGAAACAACCAAGATGCCCTTCAACAGACGAATGGCTAAAGAAACTGTGGTACATATACACAATGGAATATTATGCAGCTGTCAGGAGAGATGAAGTCATGAAATTTTCCTATACATGGATGTACATGGAATCTATTATGCTGAGTGAAATAAGTCAGAGAGAGAGAGAAAAACGCAGAATGGTCTCACTCATCTATGGGTTTTAAGAAAAATGAAAGACACCCTTGTAATAATAATTTTCAGACACAAAAGAGAAAAGAGCTGGAAGTTCCAGCTCACCTCAGGAAGCTCACCACAAAGAGTGATGAGTTTAGTTAGAGAAATAACTACATTTTGAACTGTCCTAATATTGAGAATGTATGAGGGAAATGTAGAGCCTGTTTAGGGTACAGGCGGGGGTTGGGGGGGGAGGAGGGAGATTTGGTACTTGGGTGATGGGAATGTTGCACTGGTGATGGGTGGTGTTCCTTTTATGACTGAAACCCAAACACAATCATGTATGTAATCAAGGTGTTTAAATAAAAAAAAAATTAAAAAAAAAATTCTCTAAGGTTATATGTTGCCAAAATGTAAAAATAAAGAAAATCTATAAATTTGCTTTAGAATACATATGAGTTTAATATAATTGTATAAAATATGCTTATGCAGAAGAATAGATTTCTTTGGAGTTGATTATTATTTGTAAATTGAACCATGCATACAAATGTCCCTTACTATTATCATTCTCCTATTCAAAGATTTGGTATTACCGAATGAAAATATGCTGAGTTAACAAAATGATCTGTATGAATATTGGAAGGATTTGACACAGGATGTTAAGCAATATGCCTCTTATTTGATGCATTAAATAAGTTTAATGAATCTGAGTAAAATTTTAAGACCAACGTTAGTTTACAACTGGGTAAGTGATCAATTAAAAAATCAACTCAAATTTGATATACTCAATACTGACAGTATTAACTTCAAACAGCTGCTAAGTTGCTGATGAGATAAACACATTAATGTGATTTCAAATGCAAAGCAATCCATTATTTCCAGAAGACATTGAAATAAATGTTAGGAGCTGCATACATTTCAGATTAAGAGAGGCAAAAAAACTTGTTGTAATTCTGGGCCCAGGCAACTCATTTTGTCTTTGTGAGTAAGACAATTCAGAAACCTAAGATTTTTATTATCGGGTTACTTGAGTTTGTATGATAAAACATGAATTACTGTTATGCAAATATTTTGCATTCCTAAGTAAATTAAATGCTTATACTTCCCCAAAAGTAAGGAATGAGCATCTAGAAAATATATAAATCTGATAAACATTTTGAAAGGCTTCACAGAAGCTTCACAGAAATAAAAAAATAAACAAAATTTTTATTTGAGTATTTTAAACAATAAAAAAGTCACCAAATTTTCTGTAGAATAATAAGTGGTAGTTTTGCATCAAATTAACTTGAAGACAAAATAAATTTTGATTTGACATTTTATTATGTTTTAATATATATTTTTTATCTTTCTGGACATTGATATATTCCCTTTACTCAGGGTTGCTCACATATTTGGCTGTGTTGCTGTAATGACATTTGCACACACTGATGTTTGTACACAAAAGACAATGAAGAAAAGGCACTGTAGGAAAGTTTTAAGACACAGGCAAAGACTAGTGGACCTATCTGGGGAAAGTGAATATTGAGTAGCTAAGATGATCAAGGAGTAGTGGGGACATCTGGTTTATTATCCTCACAGTTGTTCTAGGGATCTAGGCAGTTCATGAAGAGCCTACAATAGAGACCATAAGCCCATCTTCTAGGAGGCTATAGGCAAAGAGGAAATGGTAGAGGGAAAACATTACCCAGGGTGGCTGTTAGACAAGTGATCATAAAGAAGATTCTTTAGGGAGGAACAGCTTAGGCACCAAGAGATGGTGAGTCACAGGATAAGTCACTCACAAGAACTGATATTTCAATAAGAGACTTCAAATAGAACCTTAGTCACTTTTTCTGTCATTCATATTCTTGTTTCTCAAATGCTGCATTTCACCCAGATCCCAAGTAAGTACATGAATCTGAATAAAATATTCAGAATTAAAAACAACACCAACTTCTCTTCAACAGTGAAACAGCTGTGTTCCTGCCACCAATTAATAGTCTATATTTACAAATATAAAATCTATATATCTAATATCAGTATGCCTAATACAATGTACAACTTTTATGTAAAAGTAAAAATCCCACAAATTGGAGTAGACTTTAGCTGTTCTGCAATCAGAGTCTTATTTGAAACAAAACAAGAGAGTACCTTTGACTTGACTATCTTCCTGTGATGCTAAGGGTGGCTTGAGCTAACGATGCCCCACTCATATTAAGATGTCAACAGGATTTGTAGCAGATTCCTGAACCTCCACCAAAGCCTGAGAATTATTTCCAATTTACTGCCAGTCGAGCTAAGCACATTTATGTAAGGCAAATTATTCATGATCTACGAAAAGCTGTGATACACATTTCCAATTTTCCCTCATTCCAGCATCACTTTAGCTAAGTGAATAACCCTTCCCTATATGTCTTCTTTATTTATCCATTATCTATTCATGCTATTTTGAATTTCTGTTTCTTTGCTCCAGCATGTCACTTACTGGTATGAAAGCCTTATTAATAGGAAATATTCATGTTCTTTTGTCCTTGCATAAAATGTTGGGTTCCAATTTTCATCAGAAGGTGAGACTTTCTGGCTCTCTGCACTGTATTCCCTTCAGACAAGCATTTCTTTCTTATCCTCTCCTGTCTCTGCAGTTGATTCCATTGACATGGATTGTCAATCTGCCACTCTGTTAGGTGGACTCTACATCCCAGATTATTTTAGAAGGGTGACGACCATATTTAATATTGTCTCTGGTTTCCGGTTGATCATCAATAAAGATTTCTTTACCACATGGGACACTGTAAATCCCAGAAAGACTGAAAATCCATGAAAAATGAGTAGCCACTGTGGCATATTTTTCTTTTAAAGTAAATTGTGAGATCTTAGCATGTTAAGAATGAACACAGGCATCAGAAGATTAATGATTGTAATAGTTTCAGTCTATGTCATAGTAGCCAATATAAAAACAAGATATACAAATATTGCAAAATAGAATAGGGAGCATATTTAAAGTATTGCCCTAAAGAGCAAAACTGAAGAAATCTGAAGACAAGAAGTTTCAAAGCTGCTTGGTTCTTTTTCTGGATATTATCCACATAACAAAAATTAGGTCTTATTTTTCTTTCCATGTTTCTCCCAAATGTGAAGTTATAAAAAAGTGAGTCATGATTGTTATATTTAATCTCAGATGTGTGAATTTGTAACCCATATTTGTTACCACAAAAGTAAATAAAAATCTTTTGAATTAGTAGAATTTAAAAACCAATGCATTCTGTTATCAAATAATGATAAAAAATAAAATGACACATAGAATTTGGAATATCACATTAAATTTTACAGCATAAGAAAATTAATAGGATTTTAGCATGACTAATATCTCTTAAATATGACTTACCTAAAGATATACAAAATTCATGTGTTTCATATGTTTAAAAAATACAAGTATCTTAAAAATTATATAAATTTCATTTTGGCCTACTTTAGAATTTATCTTTCAGTTATGCTTAATTACTTAAGTTTCAAGTTAAAAATAAGACTTTCAAGTCTATTTAGCGTTCTTTATTTTGATCTTTTTCCTCATTATGAACTAAATATTGTAATTATTTATATAGTGCAAGAAAAATCTGAGAAGAATATGCTTTAGCAATCTTGTATCTGCATATAGCAACAATAGTATGTCACTGGGGGAAGTCTGGAAAGCATGTCTGGAATTTATTTTTTGGGGCCACACTGCTAATATTCAGAGCTTACTCCCAGCTCTGGGCTGAAGGATCACCCCTAGGGAACCAAATGTCGTAACAAAGATTCTGACCAAAGTTGATCTCAAGCAAGACAAATACTGTACTTCTTACTAACTTTCTCATCCAACTTTGTGATTATTATAAATATATATTCTGTATGACTCATAATAAGGAATTGCTTGCTATTGTGATTAAAAATAGTGAAAACAGAGATAGAAAAATAGGAAACACATTTCCCTGATGTGCGACTGACCCAGGTTCAAATCTCGGAATCCCCACACAGACCCAACAGGGGTGATCCCTGACCACAAGCCTTGAGTCTGCCCTGAATGCCACCCAAAAACGAACATAAAACATCAAAAATTAAAAATTTAGGACCTTAAAATAGAAAAAATACTTAAGCATTTAATAACAGATCACATAATTAACAAATTGATAATAATTAAATGATTGATAATAATTAATAATTAACAGATTAAATAATAACAGGTTTTAATACAATGTAGTAATGTCTGAACTCACTATATCATAAAATATATTTATTTTGGCTAATATTTTAATATTAAAAAGAAAAATAGAATAAAATAGGAAAGAAAACAAATTAATAAATTATGGTAAAATACAATTTTATTTTTATATGCACTTGTAACTAGCTAGTAATACAGTGTTCAAGAATAGTTGACATTATTTCCAAATTAGAGGCAATATTAAGTCTCTTTGATACTACACCTAGATATTTATGTAAATTTCACACTTATATGTTAAACATATATTTACTTTTGTGTATAATAAAATTCTACAGCAGACTTACACATCAAACACAAATTTGGGGTGTCTAGAAAGAGACGAAGATTTACAGAATAAACAAAGGATAGTAGTGAATAAAATCTTTTTTGATTGGCATCTATAAAATTAAAAATAATGATCCTCCCATAAAGTAACAAATTTCCACTCTCGACATGCAGATGACAACAGATGACAGTCTATGATAGCATCATTCTCTTTCTATTAACTAAATGCCTGCTGTTCATTTTCTTCATCTAGTAAGAAATCAATGTAAAAATATGAGGTCAAAATATTTCCATTTTTTGATGATGTACAAGAACCTAAATCACATGTGTTATGTATGAATAGATTAAAGTATGAGGCCAAGAGTATTATCAACTCTAGTGCTTCAGCTTTCAGATGATAAAGACTTGTAACATAGGCCAGGGTCTTAACTCAAATTAGATCCATTCCATAGTATTATTACACCCTAAACATTTCCCTTACCCCAGCCCAACTCCAGAGGAGCAGAATCTTGTCTACATTCATTAATTTTGATTCTTCTTTTCCTTTAGCAATTCTTGGCCACTGAATTATCATGTATTATCATGATAATGATCATGACTTATCATTTATGCAGAAGTACAGTTCTGTGTATAAAATGCATACATTATATGTAAAGTCACGAATCTTATTCTGAATACTTCAAATACTTTTAACAGTGATTCACTCTTATCAGTCACGATGAAATGAGACAGCAACTTTAAATCTTAACTCCTCATTGCTATATATTGAAATATTCTCAAATATGTAGGAACCCCGTGGAAAAGAAAAAAAACTTCTATCTTATTTATCTAGTGAAATCAAGTGGGGTCTTGTAGACAGGGAAGTCTCTAAGGAAATATTGTTCATTATGTATTTACAATTATTGCATTAAAACTTTGTAATGTACTATGTTCAATTAATAATAATACATAGAGGGTGAACTGTGAAACACATTGTGCTTTTTTAAAAGCTCTAATATGGGAAAAGACAAGCAGTTTGTCCTAATGAATGCATCTAATTGGTGCACTTTATTATAAAACACTGGAGCAGCATTTTTCAAGAGGCAGTTCTATTTGTAACTGGCTGTCTTCAGCATGTCAGTGTGTAATAAATGTACTACAGACTACAACTGCTGATTAGCATTTCTGGAATCCTGGGATGTTAGTAAAAGCTGTTTGCCATTATAGAAGGACCTTTTTAGCAGTTTCAGAAAGAGAGCTTGCTAGTGACCTATAGTGGTTTGACAGTGTAAGTAACTTTAGCATTATTATTTGAGGGATACTCTTGACTTTTTTAAAAATATTTTTTACATTTTATATTTCCTGTTTCTCAGTAACCTAATGATGGATGTAAATAAGCCACTGGCAAATGAAACATAAATGACATTAGATTTTGGTAGAGTTATTAGTGTTGACAGTAGGGCCAAACCTAATGTCAATTGTGAAACAGATTTGATTGACATACTAAAAGGAATAAAAGGCATTATTTTTCACCCTTATAGACATCACAATACAATACAATGTTAAGGGGAAAATATCTGAGTCATGAGGTAGATACTATACTTTATCCTGAAAATATTTAAACCAATGCCTTTAGTCATTATTTTCAAGATTTTATTTGTGAGCTCAGACAAATCATTTTTGATGCATATTAATTCTGTTGTCACCTTTTAGTCCATTGCTACTCTCAAAATCATTTGTTTATTTATTTTTGACTTTGGGGCCAGACCTGGTAGTGTTTATGTATTACTGTATCTGTGCTAAGGGATCATTTCCTATTAGTCCCCAGAGTTTTATATGGTCCCCAGATCATATTCAGTGTCGGAGGTTGGAGATGCAAGCTCTGGCCCCATTTATAGTCTTATATCAATTATTTCTAAAATTACACAGTATATGAACCTTAATTATAATTTGTTTTTGCACATATAGAATTCAGTGAATTTTAGTATGTACATATCAATAAATCTATGTTAGTGGATAATGATGTGGCTCAGAGTAGAAGAGCATATTTAACATGGGAATCCTGGCTTTGATTCTTGACTCCAGAGAACCTTAAACTCTAGCAGGTGTGATCTCTGTGGCAGCTCACATAAATATTTCTATATTAAATGAACTCCCAATTCTAGTTTTCTGAATGAGAAACTACGGTTGCTTGCCATGCATATTAAGCATGGATGAAAAGATAAATTGTATTCCTGGTGAAGAAAGAGTGCATTAAAACAGATGAACAATAATCTTCAACTCTTGAAAACAAAGCAAAACAGGATGAGTCAGCTTCCAGGAAACTTTAGAAATGATAGTTTAAAAAGCTTGTTTGTTTTGGACATTTATAACAACCTTCCAGGAAAATTTAGAATACCCAATTGCAAGTCACTGTAGGGAATGAACATAGGCTCAGAAAATTTCAGAGAAAACTTCTCGTCTACTGGGAATCCGCAATACACCCATCACTTCATTTGCCATCAGAAACTTTGCAATCAAGGAGCCACTGAGTTGATATATACAAAGTTTAGAAAGATTTAAAAAAATCAATGAGGGATCTCTGAAAATGTTCCTTTATTAATGACACATATGAGAACATTCCCAGACAAAGGCTGAGATAAATTGTACACTTGAATGGAGACTGGCCTTGTTTGTTTTGTCCCATATTCCCAGTTAAATATTGAGGCTAAGTCAGAAGACTTTAATATCCTTCTGGTTGTAATAAAAAGAAGAGTGACACAGACCATGTAAAAAGAGAAAACTTTGATAAAGGTAAATAGGAGAGAAATAATACAAGCTACTAGTGTTTTCATTTTAGTTTTGACTTTTCTTTTAAATTCCATCTTCCTTTCTTTCTCTTCTATCTTTGTTGTTTGGCAGTACCAAGGATGAGATAGAATCTAAACTGCCAAATGTAATTTATAGGCTTAAACACTGAGCTTCAGCCTTAGCAACTTTTAAAAATAATGTAGCATATTATTAAAAACAAATGGATGATAATAATAATTACCTGTGTTTTGGGGAGTTTAGAATATAAGACATAAATTTTATTTCAGTAATCCAAAGATTCATAAACACAATACTGATACTTTCACTCATTTCTGCTATTCGACTTTGTATTAGAAATTCTATGTAGAGCAACTAGACAAGAAAGAAATGAATAATAAAATACTGAAAAATGAAACGAAAATGTATTATTATTTTCAAATAATATTCTAAAGGCTGCCACAAAAAAAGACTAATATGACTAAAAACAAATTCAGCAAAATTTCAGGGTGCGATATTGATATAAATATTTAGCTAAATTTCTATAAACCAGTGAGGTTGTAATAAACAATGAAGAGAAATTTTAAGCTAAGTTTCATGGACAGTAGCACCTAAATATTAAATACTTTGGAATACATTTATCTAAAGAGAGGAAAGATTTTTATTAATATTAAAATTTATTAAAACTAAAAGATATTGCAATAAAATTAATTAGATGAGAAAAATAAATGTAAAAGTAACCCATGTTCATTTATAACAATGCTGACTTAACACTACAGAAGGATGTGAATAATTCCAATTCAATTTATATTGGAGCAGTGCTACTTTTGCAGATGTTGAAAATACCTTATTCAAATTTATGTGGAATTATAAAGTGCTCCAATTCATCAACAGTTTCTTTAAAAAAAGAATAAATTTTTGACCTCTCATTTCTCATTATTAAAGCCAATAAAAGCCAGTAGTATTTAAACTTAAAGGTTCTGTGATAAGGATAGATAATAGAACCAAATAAAGAAATTGTAAATGATTCTTTTTTTTTTTTTTTTTTTTTTGGTTTTTGGGCCACACCCGGTAACGCGCAGGGGTTACTCCTGGCTATGCGCTCAGAAGTCGCTCCTGGCTTGGGGGACCATATGGGACGCCGGGGGATCGAACCGCGGTCCGTCTCCTAGGCTAGCGCAGGTAAGGCAGGCACCTTACCTCCAGCGCCACCGCCCGGCCCCGTAAATGATTCTTAAATGAACTTCAAAGTGATTTTTAAAGTCTTTTCAACAATTAATAGTGGAAGAAAACTGGATATATACATCTGAAATATTAAACATTACCTTGCCTTTAGTCTTATAAAATATAAACCAAGAGTGAACAAACCAACACATTAAAATGTGCCATCTATCTTTTAAGAAACCTTTAAGGGATGTCTTCATAATTTGGATTTGGTAATTCTCCATCCCCAAGAGTTTGGAATAGATAATTTGGCTTCATGAAAACTGAGAACTTTTGCATTTTATAGCATATGATTAAGACAATGAAACACAGCATATGGTGGATAAGAAAGAAATTTCAACCAAGGGGTTAAATTCAGAATATGTAAATAATTCTTACAATTTGACAACAAAACATAACACAATGCATTAAAGTAAAAAATAGATATTTCTCCAAAAATTATACATATATATACAGTATTTGTGTCCAGAGATGTTCAATGTTGTTAGTCATTAGGGAAAACTAACTGGACTATAATGGGTGAAAGGGAAGTATTAAGAACTGATTAATGATGATGAAGTGCATTTTTAATTCCCCCTGCATATTGCAAGAAATGTAAACTGACAAGTAGCCTCGGAAAACAGCTAAATGACTAGAGAGCAGGAGAGATGTTACAGTGGGAAGGGACTGGCCTTGCCTTCCTCAACTATTTTTAATCCATGGCACCAACCATGGCCCCAAGGTTGGTCCCCTTGGTCAGGAGTGAACCTAAAGATAGAATCAAAAGTAAAGCCTGAGCTCTGTTAGATGTGGCCTGAAAACAAATAAATTAAAGGATAATGCTAGATTAATATCCTGCAACAATTTTCTTGAGTGAACTTATATAACCAGAGCATCTGAAAGCAAGGACACCAACAGCTATCTTCAAATTGATGTTCATAGGAAAATTATTTTTCAATACAAAATGTCAAACTCATGTCCATCCACAGGAGCATGAACGAACAAAATATGGTAGGTCCATACAATGAATATTTTTCAGACATAAGACAAAATAAAAATTTAATGTCTTAACAGAGTAGATTAATATGGACAACTACATGCTCAGAAAAGTGCCAGTCATTTAAGGGTAAGTATCTCATGAATTCACACTTTCATGAAGTAGACTATCCTAGAGATAGAATATAGAGCCACATTTTTAGGAATTGAAGGAAAGAAGATTTTGACATGATCTTTTCATGAATACAGACGATAACACAGAAGTAGGGCTATCACTTTTCACTTGGCTGATCTAGGATAAACCTTGATTGGATCCCCACCCACCCCGAGCCCCCGGCATCCCATATGGTCCCCCAAGACAGAAGCACTTTCTGTTTTTTGTTTGTTGTTTGTTTTTTTTTTGGGGGGGTCACACCCAGCAGCACTCAGGGGTTACTCCTGGCTCTATGCTCAGAAATCACTCCTGGCAGGCTTGAGGACACTATGGGATGCCAGGATTCGAACCACCATCCTCCTGCATGCAAGGCAATGCCCTATCTCCATGCTATCTCTCCAGCCCCTAAAAGTAATTTCTGAGCACATAGCCAAGAGTAACTCCTAAAAGTCACCAGGTGTGGCCCCCCCGCAAAAAAAAAGAATTTTGCTGAAGATCATAAAAAGAGTTTACGAAGAACTGGATTACTTGTCATGGCTCTACTGCATTCTGAACAAAATTAATACTACTAAATTCTACAATTCCTGATAAATCAATAAATAGATGGTTTATTTGATCACACATTTTCCCGATACTTTTAAAAAATGCTGACCTCTGTAGCATTCTGAGCAACTTACACTTTTCTATAAAATTGCCTTGACTTACTTTTTTATTTAATGTTTATAGCAGTAAAATAATTTTATAAAATGACAATTCAAAAAAATGTGAGTGTAGTGAAAAAGAGAAATATGTGTTGAAGAGAACAAAGGCTTCTCCAGAGTGAAAAAATAGAAGCTTTCATTTTTATACTTGAAAAAATAGTCACTAACAAAAACAATATGATATATACATACTTATGCATATACCATACACGAAATGCCAATGTATACATTTGTGCTCATCCCAAACATTAAATAAACATCCTTTTCAGGGTAGTTTTACTCAGAGTTGAAATTATAAGCACTCATTTGTTTAAATTTCTCCCAATTTTGAAGTCATATAAACCCATCTGTGATTCAGCTAAAAGCTGAAAAAAATATTTTATAAACTATGGACTTGTAAACTAGGAATTCTGAATATGTCTGGTGTTCAACTATCCAGGGAAGTCACCTCACAGGTGAGTGTGGGTTTAGTATCTTAAGCAATAAGTCATTTATTTCATTTCAGCTCGAATTCACTTGGACATGCAAAAATTATACCAAGATTTCTGAATTTAATTGTTTACCTTCTATTTCTGAAGCTTTTAAGAAAGTGCCTTTATTAAAGACATGTTTTTGATGAAAAGATGTGACCCTGAAACGTACCCAGTGCCTCAAAACTTAAAGGTACTGTATGAAAGTCTTTTCTCTTGGGCTGGAGAGATAGAACAATGGGTAGAGTGCTTGCTTTGCATAGCTTTGCACATGATTGAACCCATGGCTTGGTTCTATCCTGGACACATCATATGGGTGATCCCTGAGCACAAAACAGAGTGCAAAGCCCTAAGCACAGCTGGGTTTGATACAAAACAAAACAAATCAAAACAAAGAAAAAGAAAAGCAGTTGGGCATTTGCTTTGCATGGGCTAACCTAGGACAGACCGTGGTTCGATCCCCCAGCATTCCATATGGTCCCCCAAGCCAGGACCAATTTCTGAGCACATTGCCAGGAGTAACCCCTGAACTTCATCAGGTGTGGCCCAAAACCAAAAGAAACAAAAAAGATAAAAAGAAAATTGCTACTGGGAGATGCTACAAAATGCATCATGTTCTAACACTGGATGGAGAAGGAATCTCTATTTACATTGACAACACATTTAAAAGGAAAGATGCACACTAATGGAGGAAGTTTAGGAAGTTTTTTGAGTTCTTACTAATTTTTGAACTTTTCTTAATGTTGAGTAATATTTCATCATGTATTTAAAATGATTCATTTTTCACTTCAATAATAAAGTTTGATTTTGTCTGCTGTGGATGTATTCCTATTGTGTATACATATATGGCTGTTTCAGTCTTTCAAACCACCTCCTTCTAAATTATGGAATAATAATTAATAGCTGTCCTTTGCATATTCATTCGAAAAATGGTTTATGGTTCAATCCATAAATTTTTCTGGCCATAACTTTTACATGGCATTATTCTTAATTGCTCAACAATTACTCTTTCACTATCTTCTTCACAGATGTCAGTCAGATTTATCAAGTGTAGCCTTTGTCTCATTGAAAGTTACTGCCATAACAGCAAATACTCAGGGTTGTTGCCAATGCAAAGCCATTAGCACTAACTGCTCATGAAATTCAGTGCCTTATATAACCTAATGGACTTACAATCATATCTCAGGAATAAAAATGCTGTGGCCACCAGTCTGTTTCAAGTTCACTTACTTATTCCTGATACACAATCATTTTATCTCCAAGGTTACAGACATGAGATAACTCAGTTATTTACTTTTCATAAACTATCAGGCACACTTATGGTTATCAAACCATCATAGGGATTATAACACTTGAGTGATTATAATAGGATTATTAAAATGAGTTGTTATATTCATTTTTATGATTCTGATTTGACATCAACAAAGTGAATGACATTAAAATGATTATGTTTTGGAAAATAAAATAAAAATGTACAAGAGAACATGCTAAAATGTTAAAATACACCATAAGGGATATAAATAGTTTTAGAAATGAAAAAGATGAAACATTAAAAATTATGTGAAAAATTATTCTAGAAGTCTTTGTGGCCAAAATATTGCATCATATAAAAGCATACAGTGAAGTTATATTGAAAAGTTAAACTTCTGTTTCCCCCGCATCCCAGGCCACACCTGGAAGTGCTCAGTATTCAGGCATCATTCCTGGCGGTGCTTAGGAAAACATAGGGGATGGGAGGATTAAATTTGGGTCAGTCAAATTCAAGACAAATGCCGTCCCCACTGTACTATTACTCTGACCCCCCCAATTGCTGTGCTTTAATTATTAAAATTGTATATAGGTACAGAGAGTGAGAGAAAACAAATTTCTATGCCTATTGGACTCAGAAACATATAAATAACTTTTTTTTCTGAAGCCAAAATGCAGCCTCCTAAGTATTCTATTGATAAAAGTAGTTTTCTTGAAGGGAGACAAATGAGTACTTTACATGTATACATAACTCATAATCACAAAAGTTGAAAGAAAAGTATGAATGGTGAAGTTGCAATAGGAAATAAATATATTGAAGGACTTTACCTGAATCATAACTGACAAGGATTACTGACACCAAAAAGTTAGAAGACAGTCTAGAGAAAACTGTCTTCCCATGGCTGAATGTAAAGTGGGTACAGGCTAATTTACTGCATAGTGTGGAATAAAAGGACCCAACAAAAGTCATAAAATTGGATGTAAAAATTTATTATAAACCAATTTCTAAACCCTAATTTTGGGAAACAAAAATAGTTTTTCTCTATACTTCCGAGTTCTGAGCTGAGAGTCCAATAATGAAAGATATTCTTAGATATAAACAACTTATTCACATATACACACATCCCTTATTTATATATGAATTAGGGGGCACCCAAAAACATTGAGTCTGTCTCCAGGAAAGGTTTAAGATTCAGAACCAAAATGACAAGTTCACTGCATAGAGGGGTAATGTGTGACTTGTAAGGGGTCTAGAAAAATAACTGAGGCAGTAACCAAGAGGGATAGATGGAGACCAATAGCATTGTCTGGATGACCTAGGTTGGCATCTATCACCCTCCCATCTCAAACCCTCTCTGATCCAGCTTGAATCAACCTTGGAGAGAAATCATTGACTCTATAACTGCCTCTGTATTGAGGAAGATGAAAGATATTTCAGAGGATTATAATTGAGACCAATTAAAATGTCCAAGAGTTTATGTGAGAAAATCTATGATCACATCTAGAATCATCAAGCAAAAAGGACTAAGATTTGGATCAGGAGAGGTAGGACAGGCTAAATACTTGCATTACATGTGGCTGACTTGTTTATGACACTTCACTGCCTATGAAGTGGTCCCCTGAGCACCCACTGTAAACACATTGCAAAAAATTATCCCTGAACACAGACCCAGAAATATGCTCTGGCTACTATTGTGTACTATTGTGTGTCCTCCTCCTCCCAAGGAAATAAGAAATAGCTAAATCCCTCACCCTGGGATTTTGGAGAGGCATTTGAAGAGCATTCGCAAGTGAAAATTTAAGAGATGATGTTACAGTAACAGAGTTTTCTTATTTGGAAGAAGCTTGTTATTTGCTAGGAGTGCTAGGATGGTTTTATTTCTTTCATGTGGGACACATGAAAGCCTTTACTGTAGTGTAGGTTGGGGATGTTCCTGGCTGTTGATAGAACATTAACATCACTTCTGTCCAATAGTCTTCTTAGGTATTTATGGGGGTAAATTGTTAAGGGCTTATTAGAGTTGTATAGGGCCTGTTCCTATTTCTGAGCTCAGAAGTGCCTTTCTGGAAATATTTGTGTAATCATATGTGGTGCCAGGTGGAACTTGGCCTATCACATTCAAGGCCAGTAGTTTCCACTCTGTATATTTGTTCTCTGAATCATAGATGATCTTAATTAGTTTAGGCAATCCTATCTCTGCATGCAGTGGATCTTTTTAGAGTTCCTTTTGCTCAAGTTATTCATGTAAACAAAATATCATACCTTGAGGTTGGAATTTCTAATTTTTATCACATGAAGCAAACATACCAAGAATGTAGGGAAAAGGCCAAGTGTTTAGTTAGAAGTTGAAAAGCATATATAATATTGGCTATCTCACAAGGACATGGTTTTGGTATAAGGGATTGTTTGTTCTTAAAAAAAAAGCCTCAAATATTATGTATGGGGTTCACATATAGTATAACCTATATACAAATTGGTAAAGTTATATTAAACCATCAAATACTCAGAACAATTTGGATTGAACGATACAGAATCCATTTACTTATCATCTTGCAAAAGGGTTCAAAGGGAAAATATAATTTATTTAACCCATTTATATCATTGTCTTTGCCCTGGAGGGACAACTATCAACTATCAGAGAGCGGGAGGAGAGAGAAACTATCTATAGCATTTTAAAACTTAATTTTGTTATTGAGAAACTAACACATTTAAATTTATTATCACAATGAAACAACTAGACTCACTGGCACATATTTGGATATTTTGCCAAATGGGATGTATGTATTTTTATTCTTTATCTTACTCACATATTGTTTCAGATACATTTTATTGAGGGCACACTTTAAACTTAAAAGAAAGTCATTTGATTAAATCTATGGATATCTTATAATTTTGAGCACAAATGTTTTACCTATTGAAACTTTTCTCATTGCCATCTTTCATAGTAGTGTTCCTCAACCTTCTTTTCTGACTATGGACCCTAAGATCTCATTGCCTTTCTGTGGTCTCCCTGTCCTTCTGGTGGGTTCCCTCCTCTCAGATGGTGACCTTTGCTATTTACACAATTTTGCACCTGTGTACCCCCCAGAACATCATCGGGGATCACAGAAACCATATGGCCTTAGTTGAGAAATGCTGCTGATTTGCAGTTAATAAATCAGTGCAAGAGTATATTTGCTTCTTAAGAAAGCCATCAATGTGATCATTATGTTCTTTTATGATTTGACATTAGATATTCTACATTCTCATCACAAACTTAGACTAGTTTTCACTCTCTACAACCTCACAATTGATTTTTCCCCTATGTCTCCTGCTCCATGATTTTCTTTAGTTGCCCTGTTAAAAATGTAACCTCTCTATGTCCAGAACCTCACAATGCATTTTATTTGCATCACCAAGTCAGTTTTTCAATCTTAAATAACCTAAAACATTTTAAAACATATATATATATATATGTATTTATTTACAAATAAACTTTACATAGGCAACCTGTTTTTTTTCTATTAAATATTTTAGAAGTTGAGAACTTTTAGCAATTTGAAACATCATATACCTGTTTTTCTTTCCCTCTTTCACTTCCTGAGAGTTATTATTGTTCTGAATCTGGTTTTATTTTTTCCATTACTGTCCCTTAATTTTCTTATATATAACACATGAACTGTACAGGCATATTTCTATATTTGCATTTTCTATTATTATATGCTCATATAACATGCCTATTTAATCTATTTTCATAATTATGTGTATTAAATCACTGTATATAGATTTTCTCATGATTATTCCTTTAGTTAGCAATATGTTTTGAATAGTTTTTCATTCGTACTGATGACTATAGTCTCACTAATTTATTTTCACTGCTCTACTAATCCATTCTTGCATTAATTTAAGAAGCTGGGTTTCATGGCATGTGCTTTTTCAATTTTCCTGGTAATGACAAATTACTTTTCAAGTTAATGGTGCTTATTTAAATGACCATGAATCTGACGGGGGTTCTCTGCTCCACATTTTCCAATATCTGATATTATCAGGCTTTTGAGTAGTTTTAATTTTACAAATAACTAATGGCATTTATTTTTAATTTATCCCTTAGTCCTGTGTTGCATATGAGATGGGAACTTTTAAAGATGTATTCCATCCTCATTTTATCTTTATAAAATATAATTTCATTTGGTAGCTCATTTTTCCCTCAAATCAAATAAATAAAAATAACTTGAAAATATTTTCTACATTTTGAACATTAGCCCTTTCTTAGAGAAAATTTATTTCTAAATTGGAATGTATCATTTTGCATATCTTTTGGATGTTACTTAATTTTAAGGTATCTAAATTAAGTGATCTTTATTTTCTTTTTTATTTCCCTTTGTTTGGGGGGAGGAGATAGTGTAGTGACAAAGCTTGGGCCACACTCAACAGTGTTCAGGACATACTCCTGGCTCTGTACTCCAAAGATCTCTCCTGGTGGTGCACAGAAGTATATAGGGTTTATTGAAAACTGTTCCCAAGCAAAGTAATAAAAATGTGTCCCACTTATTAAGCATTTCTCTGTTGTTTAAACATGCATCCACTCTTATTTACAAAGATGTCTTTCTTTTGATGTTTGAAATATTTTCTTTTCACTTTGTGTGTCTTTACAGCAGGAAACTGTAATGTGGAATTGACTTGAACACAGGGCACTTAATTGCTTATAATCATTTCTCTAGATCAAAAGAGAGAGCTTTCCAAAACTATTAAGTTGTTCTAAGACACCTCTGGGGGTGCAACCTGGGAAGAGACAAAATGTTCCTTGGGACAAAAGTTCCCACACATTCAGATAGACCCTCCCAAACTAGCAGAGTTTCCTGTCTGCTCTCCTCAGCGTTCATCTACTTCTTCAAATACTCATTGTTTTGCCTCATTCTCTCATTCTCTCCCAGCCAGTGTCTCATTCTCCCTGCCCTCCAACAATGAGATAGAATCAAAGTCTTATTTTCAAGTAGCCCCTCTGATACTTGGCAGCCTGTGAGGAAATTTGCCCTCTGTTAGAAATGTCTTTTGCCAGTTCACATCTTTGACTTTTGAATAGTTTTATTTTTACCCTAACTAATGGCATTTATTGTTAAATGTGACCCTTAGTCTGTGTTACATATGAGACTGGAACCTTCAAGGTTATGCTCATTCTTATTTTATCTTCAGAAAATATAATTTCTCTTATTTAGCTTAGTCTAAAACCTAATAGAATAGAAGGAATGGTTTGACATCCCTGAGTCTAGGTAGTATACAGAACAGATCTGACCATTTTCTTTCTAAATAACTATACATTGTGTAACACTCATTATCAGTAAAACAAGGTGTGTATATACACATATATGTATATTATCACCAGATGTTATTTTCTGTGTGAGTTGATGTATGTAGAAAAAGCACATTTTGGAGTTTGATTGTTGTTTGATTCTACTGTTGGTGCTTATGGTTTGTATTGGAGTTTTTCATTAATTCTTACCAAGATATAAGAATGTACTATGAATCATAGCAATTCTTTTCACATTCATATGATATAGCATCAAAGCTATGTATGTAGTCTAGCTAAATTGATAAGTTCTGTGGAAACAGTAAGAATTATATGTATAATTTCAATAGATTTACATTGCTTTGAGAAAAAAATAATATATCCAAAATCCTCATGTATTTTCCATTTCTTTATACTTTTCTGGTGAACTGGTTTGTGAAAGTTTGCTCCTGCTGAGGGGAGGTTTCATACTTGGCATAATGAGATGATTTTCAAAAGAAGGGGAAGATTTCAAAATGAGTCAAGGGTACAATAGTTCTAATATAGAGCAAACTGTTTTCTGACACAAGGGTATCCCTTGTCAGTTCTGGCATTAAAGTTGAGTTATTGTATAAATATAGTCTGAGGAATGTTTTAAAAATTCAAAATTCAGGACATAGACTCTGTACTAAGTTGGATTCAAAATATTTTGGAACCAAATTTTTCTTTCTTTTTTTTTTTGGTTCTTTATTTGTTTTTTTGAGCCACATCTGGGGTGACACTCAGGGGTTACTCTTGACTATGTGGTCAGAAATCACTCTTGGCTTGGGGGACCATATGAGATATTAGAGGAGTGAACCGCGGTCTGTCCTAGGTTAGCATGTGCAAGGCAAATGCCCTACCACTTGCACCACTACTCTGGCCCCAGAACCAAATTTTTCATCCATTTTTTTGCTGTTGTTTTGTTTTGGGTTTTTTTTTTTGGGGGGGGGTCATACCTTGTGATGCTCAGGTGACTCTACACTCAGGAATTATTCCTGGTGACACTCTGATGATGCTGGGGGTTGAACCCCAGGTTGGCGGTATAAAATGTAAGCACCTAAGCACTGTACTATCACTCTGGCCCTCATCCATGTTTTTGAATATAATTTAGCAACACTGAGTAGCTTTCAAAGCCTATGATAGGCATCATGTTTTTGTGTGAGTAGTACCCATTCTCAACCACCAAAGACATTAGCAGGAACAAGCATGGGGTATCTTGTTTAGGAAACACAAAAATATCTTTGTATAGGCAAGAGCACTAGTACTGTAGTATGACATTTGTCTTTCATACAACCAATTAATATTCAATACCTGGCACCCCTTATGGCTATAGATGCCCCACCAGGGGTGTTCCCTGAGCACAAACCTCAGCAGTGCCAGTTGTATCCCAAAATTTAAAGAATATATTTTTGTTAAAAAATAGGGGCCAGAGTGGTGGCATAGCAGGTAGGGTGTTTGCCTTGTATTTGTTTAATCCATTTTCAATCCCAGGCATCCTTTATAGTCTCACAAGCATCAGCAGGAGTAATTTCTGAGTACAGAGCCAGGAGTAATCCCTGAGCATTGCTCAGTTTAGCCCAAAAATAAGGAAACAAATAAAAATTATGTATGTGGAACATGAGAGCTACAATAACATTTGAGTATGAGAAGATACCATCATTTATTACACAAACTCAAATTTTACTCCTAGAAGATTATTCACAGTAACAAGTCCCAGAAATTGCCATATATATGTATATATACAACATATATATATATACATACACATATATATATATTCCCTGTCCTCACACAATGAAGAATTCATCTCAAAAATATTTTTATATAAGCTCATTCTTTTCACACCAAAACATTTTTTTCCAAAGGGGTACCCAGAAACAACTATCCATCACAGAGATCCTTAAAATAAAATACCTTGGGGAAAAAAAAAACCTCACATTGGTTTGGTGGAATGTATCTACCAATATAAATCTGCATTTTATTTTGCTACTATTTATGTTGATTAGTCATTGTTCCAAAGATCTCACCTTAAATAAGGAAGAAAGTGAAGGAGTAAAATTTATTTTTGTTTTTCCTTATTTATTTATCAAAATTTAGTATATTGGGTTACCTACAGACTCCCACAGAAAAGTTTGTAACCTTTAAAAAGAAGAGTTAATATTCTGTCTCATAAAAGACTTGAATGTTTTACAACTCATCATCTGATGAAATGGTTTTAATGTCTGCATACGAGTAGACTGAGTTTTAGACTCTAAGATGCATTTTAACTTTACTTAATACAGTAAATAAGGGAGTGCAGGGAGAGTAACTTTAGGAACAACAGTTGAAAGAATCTGCCCATTTACAAACAGTTGCCCAGATTGATTTGGAGCAATAGAGCTAACAGAGAAATTATTGGCTGCAAACTCTTCCCCAGAAGTATCTGTCAATTCAGAGAGTGCAGAGTGCCAACCCTGTGTCCTCAGCAAATGCCAGTGCCAAAGGATTCTCAGGACTCCATCTGCTGGGCACATGGGGGAAAAAAGACAAAAATCAAGTTAGGAAAAGAACATTTCCTCTGGAATGTGTCTATTGTTAGCAGATCTCTCAAGGATTGGGACTATTAGCAAAATGGTGAGTAAGATTAGTGGATGCAACACTTTCATTTCAGTGAAGTCAAATAATTTTAATTATCCATCGATTTCATTGGAACATAGAAGTAATCTCAAGAGTATAACAAAAATGTTGATGTTTTTAGTTACTCAACTTCCTGCTCCCAAAATTAAGAGGTGAGCCTGAAGTAAATTACAGTGGTAGGCTGCTCACATTGCAAGCTACTTATTTCAGTTTTCAGCAACCCATATAATCCTGGTCAAGAGTAGTTTCTGAGTGTGAAGCCAGGATTAAGCATAGAGAACCTCCAAAATGAAACAACAAGGGGCCGGGCGGTGGCGCTAAACGTAAGGTGCCTGCCTTGCCTGCACTAACCTTGGACTGACCGCGGTTCAATCCCCCGGTGTCCCATATGGTCCCCCCAAGCCAGGAGCAACTTCTGAGCGCATAGCCAGGAGTAACCCCTGAGCGTTACTGGGTGTGGCCCAAAAACAAAAAAAAAAAAATGAAACAACAATAATCTAGGAATTTCTACTCTGAAGTTAAATTGAACAAAGTACGTGGAATTAAGAGTGGAGAAAAGCAAGAAACAAATTGTGACATTTAAATGAAAAATTATGAATTATGATTATCTTTCTAATCAGGAGTTCTAATAAATATTCATTACCCAAATTATTAAAACATTTAAGAAATGTTAACATGATTTCCCTTTTAAACAACTGAATACTAATTATTGTAAAAATTGCTTTAGTTATAATTTTTAGGTTGTTCAAATCTTATCATTTTAACACATGATATTAAATTTGAATATATATAAATCAATACTTAAAGATAAATATTTTTCTTGATCTGTTTAATACAGTTAATTTTATAATCAGGGGCTGGAGAGATAACATGGAGGCAAGGTGTTTGCCTTGCATGCAGAAGGTCGATGGTTCGAATCCCAGCATCCCATATGGTCCCCAGAGCCTGCCAGGAGAGATTTCTGAGCGTTGAGCCAGAAGTAACCCCTGAGCGCTGCTGGGCGTGACCCAAAAACAAAAAAAAGAAAAAGAAAAAGAATTTATAATCAAATTTCAACACTCGCAGTCCTTTATAATAAACGGTCTTGAGTTCACTGATAAATCATTTAGTAAAAACCCACAAAAAAGGGAATTGCAATGTTTAGTATTTGGCATTTTACCATTTTCTTGATTTTAGGTGATGTGTGGATCAAATTATTTGTTGATTTGTAGAAAATTCATGCCTAGAGGTATGATCAATCTATTTAAACCAACAAAATATTGTATTTGTATATAACTATGGTGATATATATAATTAAATATAATTCAAGCAATCTTGCCATCAATATACTCCAATTCAATTTATCTACTTGTTTGATTTTACTACTAGTAATTCACTCTTTCATTTATAACTAGTAAGATTGTTTATTCAATTATATAGTTTTCATCATATTTCAAATCCAGGGGACATTCCTTAAAGTTAAAAAAGTTCTCTATAGTCTAATATTATTTTAGTGAATAACTGTTGGCTAAGTTATGTTTATATGTTCATTGCTGTTAGAAAAACAATAGCCCTTATTTCTTGGATTTGATGATCTGGTCTGTGGGTTTGTGAAAGAATTCACTGAGAGAGAATTACAAGCCAAAGAATGGTTATTTGAGAATAGGATGTTTCAAGAAGGAGGAAGTTGGCCTTTATTCCAAAAGCATAAGGAACAATGTGGATCTTTGTCTAGGTTTATGTGTGAGTTTTGGGATGTCTTCTACTTGTGGAAGGTCATCTGTCTAACCTGTCTGAAAGTCTTCTTGTCCTTAGGCCTGGCACAGTCACTTCTTACAACTCAGAGGTTATCGAGATACTGATAAAGTTTCTGGTAAGCTGCTTAAGTTAGATTCTGGGATTCATGGCCTGGATCCAGGTGTAGGGATGGAAGCCAGCTGGGACATCCTGGAGAGACAGTCACCTGAGTTACTGGCCCCATGTGGCCACGAATCGACTACTGGCTGCTAGGGGTGATGCTTGCTTCTGGAGATCTGATTTGTTCCTGGGAACAAGGGAGCTGTTTAGCAGAGGGCATTGTATCAGTGTATATTCTAAAAGTGTACATTATAACAGTACTTTACAACTATGACACCCCTGAGCCTCAAACAGGAATTTTTACTGTTTAAGGCTCACAACTGTTGAGTATAGTGGCAATTAAAGACCACTCAAGGGTATTTAATATTTGGTCTTGAAATGACCAAGAATCTACAAAGTGAGAGTAAAGTTTTATAAGTACTACTTAATAATAAACGTCATGAAATTGCTGTGAAATGAGGTGACCAACAAAAATACATAAATGTACAGCTCTTACTGAGCAATATGAAAGCTACTTAAAGCTAAAATTTTAGGGAATTCCAAATTCCTATTAGTGGTGCTTTAAGAATATGAAATGTTCATAGATATGCCTCATGGAGCCAGGCAAAAATACTGTGATACATACACATGAAACCTATAACAATATATTTGCATAAAATTGCAGTTCCTATTAAGATTCCTAGGTTATTTTTCAAAAGCAGCTTGCAGTAAATAAGGACAATACAATAAATAAAGTCAACACAGTAAATAAAGACAATAAATATAGACTCCTTTCTCTGTTGCAGTTTAGCTTCACAATCTCCAGATGTGTGCTGATTATTTACCTGTCCATATTGTTTCATTTCTGTCTTATAAATGGCACTAAAGTGTTTATTTTAAAATACATAGATACACATTTTAAATACATATTTCTTGGTAAAGAAACATTATATAAATTAATAATTATCACATTATTCTTGGATAAAAGACAAAAGTATGGGGGCAAGAGAGATAATACAGTGGTAAAGCATTTGCCTTGCATGCAGCTGACCCCCTCGACGAATCTAGATTCAATCTCCGCCACCCCATGTGGTCCCCCAAGCCTGCCAGGAGTGATTTCTGAGCACAGAGCCAGGAATAACCCCTGAGTGCTGTTAGGTATGGCCCAAAAACCATAAACCGAAAAAAGAAAAAAGAAGAAAAAGAAAAAAAGTATGTCTAAGAAAATTTTAATTACTGTATTTTTTGCTCTATACAATGATACTCTTGACTATAAAATGCACATAATTTTTAAATGCTCACCACCACCACCCCCGCCCCTGCACTTAGGCTTCAGCTCCAGGTGTAATTAGTTCCATAAGACAAACCTTGGTGGGAGGATGTCTTATGGAATAAAAAATATGATAGTTCTTGCTTCATAAATTCCTTTCATGTACTAACTCTGCATATATACCAAAGATTTGATCTGATCACTATTTTTGGCTAATACAAATGCTGAGCATTATTACAAAAGACCATATTATACTTCCATGCAACTGAATTTCTTATTGTCTAATTTTTTTTGTTTGTTTGTTTTTTTGGGCCACACCCATTTGATGCTCAGGGGTTACTCCTGGCTAAGCGCTCAGAAGTTGCCCCTGGCCTGGGGGGACAATATGGGACTCCAGGGGATCGAATTGCAGTCCTTCCTTGGCTAGTGCTTGCAAGACAGACACCTTACCTCTAGTGCCACCTCGCCGGCCCCTAATTTTCTTTTTTAATATAGCATAAAACTGAACTTCTCAGATTTCTTTGCAATCCTTGATGCCTTCTCTTCTCTTTCCCCATTTCCCATTCTCTCCTTTTCATCCTTTCCCTCAACCCCCAGTCCTCTTCCTCTTTCACTATTCTTTATGCTCCATTTGGGCTATGTAAGGCAATTTCTTTTCCTCCTACTCTGTACCCTAAACCAGACTGAGTCCTATTTTAAATGTTTTTTTAAATTTACTGTTTGTTTGTTTTCTTGCTTTTTTAATATTGTGATTCTCTTTTCTGCATCTCTACTTTCTTAAATTTGGGTGATGATAATATAAAATAGAGCCATGAACGCCTGGGGTTGTTTCACTAAAAAGAAATGCCTTATATCACACCTACACAAAATGCTTAAGGAGAAATATCAGGTAAAGCTAAAGACAATTTCCCGAATAACATTTGGACAAATTTATTTGCTGTGTGAGCTAAGATGATTTATACACATCTAGCATTATTTTAAAATTTAAAAATAACTTTTCTGGCACCTTTTAAAGCTAGGTTTATTAAAGAAGTATTACAGAAGTAAACACTCTCTTGCTGAAATGTGTTTCCTTTTTGTAGAAGATGTGAATTATATGCTAGCTTCTTCAATACCTTGACCCACACAGTGTGTCACTGATGAATTGCTGGAAAATTAACTTGCTGTTTTCTTGTACAAGCTTTATTTAATATGGACCTCATACCTTTAATTCTACTGAATCAATGATTAAACACTTGACTATAAGTTATATATGGCAAATCAATGTTAAAAAAACAGATGAACTAAAATGGCACAGGTTGAAAATCTGTTTTATACAATGTAAACCATTTGGATACTTGTATAGAAAAATTTAGGGGTTTTGTTTGTTTATTTTGTTTGTTTTCTGGTTTATTTGAGAGCCACACTTGGCAGTGGTCAACATTACTACTGGCTTTGCACTCAGGGATTACCCTTGGAAGTGCTGTTGGGACCATATATGCTGCTGGGAATGGAACCATTGTTGGCTGCATGCAAGGCATAACTCTACCCATTGTAAAATAACTATCCCTGAGAAAATTTGAAGTTTTAAGAGAAAATTTTAGATAACAAATAATCAATATCCCAAATAACTCTTCCTAAGTCTAAATTTTAACTTTATAATAGGTTTTAATTTTCTGTAGCTCTTTTGATGGTTAAACTGATTACATAAATCCGATGTTCATTATTAGTATTCAGTGTCACCATTATTTGGTTCATGCTTAATTACAAAAGTTAACTAAGAAAGCTAAATAAAATGATGCATAATAGAATATTATTTGGTCTTACATAAAAAAGCTCAGTGAGTTATCTTCATTACTTTTTATAGTGAATATGTAATTATGCAGTACTAAATTTAAACAAACTTTTTATATATAAGATTACACATATAAACCTACTCTAGAAGTTATATCTTTGAAATGACCTCAGAAAATATGTCCATACCCACTCTTTTTCTTCTTCCTTAGTCAATCAAGCTCATCTGATTTAAAATTAAAACTAGTCTTGTGGATAATTATTCCTAAGAACTGTTATAAAAAAAACCCCATTCACCTCACTGCCAATTTTCAAATTCTACTACTATAATTATATAAAGACCTCATGTAAATTTATATTTTTAGATCTCGCCATATGGAGAACAGATCCCTTAAAATAAAAGGAAAGTATATGAACTTATCTGCAGATAAGTGCTCTTCAAATAATGAACCTGAATGAATATTTCGAAATACAAAGTTATTGCAATTAAATCCAATGTTTTCAAATTCAGAAATAATGGTCTAAAATCAAGAAAATAATCTTGAACAAAGGTAGGAATAACATTTAAAATTAAAAGATATGACCAGGGAAGACCTACGGCTGCTCTGACATAGACCTGCTCAAAAGAGACTTCCCTTAACACTGAGAAGACTTAACAACAACGACCTGCTTACAGGACAGGGCTCTCTGCATTGCCCTTTAATTGTGAGGTGAAACTAGAGGACGCTCCACATCCTGACTTCAATGTAGAATATACAGATTCCAGGATCTTTAATACAGAAACATGATACCAACAACAGAGACTGTGTGAAAAATAAAAGTGTATTGGCACTACAGACAATGTCTTGGATTGGACAAACTAGCGTGCCTGGAGCCTAGAGTTGGTCTTATGCCAGGAAAATTTAAGGGTAGGGTCTCCTTATATTTAGGCCAAGGTTTTTCCTTTCCATATCCCTCATATTTTGGTGGGCCTATCAAACAATAATTGCCACTCTAACACCATTTTTACTGTGCTCCTTTGACTCTAAACCTAAAAAAAAAAAACCCACTTAAACTTTTGAGGTTAACTTAAACTAATATGCATGTGCATGGAAATGTAAAAAAATACTACGCCTTTAATGTTTAAGGAGTTACATAAGTTTATGACTTTAGATTGCTTTGTGTGTTGCTAAGAAATATTATAATGTATTACAATCTGGGGACTTGAGGGATAAAGTAATTGTACATGGGTTCTGTTTTATTTATCTTAAAGTTCTTTGGCTGAAAGTTTAAAGTTAAGATATCAGCAAGGGGACTTCTTCTGAGAATTCTGTTTATGGGTGATTGTCCTTCCACTGTAACTTTACCTTGTCCTCTTTCTGTGCATCTTTGTTCTCATAATTAAAAATAAAACATTAAAAAAATTAAAAGATATGTCCTATCAAACAAGCCATCTCAATTTATCAGAGTCTGACAAAGCATAGAGTTTCATTAGGAATCCCTAATTTTACTAATAGATTTATTTAACATAAATGACAATACTTTCGTACAACTTCTACTTTCTTCAACTCTGCCATCTTTGAATTTGATAAGCAGAACTGTACCTCTATGTTGCTTAAAATGTGGGTTAAGTTTTTATGAAAATATTTATTGATAATAAACAAGTATAAATTATGAATTAAAGGGTTCAAATTAAGAAAGACTCAGATTAAATTCCTTTAATACTCTTAGTTCTGTGATCTTTATAAAAATATATCAATTGGGGACCAGAGCAGTGGTGCTAGCGGGAAGGTGCCTGCCTTGCAAGTGCTAACCTAGGACAGACTTCGGTTACATTGGCATCTCATATGGTCCCTCAAGCCAGGAGCGATTTCTGAGCGCATAGCCAGGAGTAACACCTGAGTATCACCGGGGTTGGCCCAAACCCAAAAAAAATAAAGTTAAGAAAATAGAGGGTGTGGGTATAACTTACTTCATAATACCTATTTTATACATATAATGTAGTTTGATATAATATTGTTCTTAATGTATTTATTACTACTACTGTTCTCGATGTATTTATTAACATATTCACAAAATGCAATAGGGACTAAGATATTCACTAACTGGTTGTTAATTTATAATTATAGTATAGAATAGCTCTAATAGAGTAAATATTCTCTTTAATTCCAAGATGTTAAAGAAAAATACATGAATTTTAAATTTTAAAATGTCCCAGTAGCTTTTTGTTTTGTTTTGAACAGTTGTATCCATAACCTTACATACTTATGAAATAATGAGAAACAAGAGGAGTTTTAATAAAGGAAAAAATTAGGCTAAAGATCCAGTGAGCTTACTTACTATTCTCTCCACTGGAACAACTGAGAAGTAACAAAGGATTATAAGTATGATCTATTCTTTTTTTTCTTTTTTTTTTTTTTTTTTTTGTGGTTTTTGGGTCACACCCGGCAGTGCTCAGGGGCCACTCCTGGCTCCATGCTCAGAAATTGCTCCCGGCAGGCACGGGGGACCATATGGGACGCCGGGATTCGAACCGATGACCTTCTGCATGAAAGGCAAACGCCTTATCTCCATGCTATCTCTCCGGCCCCGTATGATCTATTCTTAAGAGTCATGTAGCTTCGACATTGCCTATTTTGAACTGATGATTGTTGAAAAAAAAAAAACCCAGTCATAAAATGTCCCATGAGAAAGATACTCTTCCTATATCATGAACAGAACAATCTGACCACTCCTGGCTAGCCCTATGGGGTGCTGAGGATCAAACCAAGGTGGGCTGTGTGCAAGACATACTTCAAGCATACTATTGCTACAGAAAAGAAGAATCACCTTGCTGGACATGCTAAAATGAACCTGTAATAATATGGCTACTAAAATATCTTACTTTCCATTTGTTTCCCCTACTTATATTCCAGTCTTTTCCCACAATATATGCCTCTGTCCCAAATCCCTTTGTGGTGTCACTTTTCACATAAATTGATTTCCACATGAGAGAAGGAATATGAACTGTCATTCTTTGGTTCTGTGTTTTCCATCTTAGGAACTGCACATATCTATAAAATTTATGAATTCCATTTTCACATTTTTCTCTTGTGAGGTTGTTTCATATCCATCTGATTCTCAGGTCCTGCCACCATATATTAAAAAGTAGAAGAAAGTTTGCCTTGCCTACACCTCTTGTTCCATTTTAGGTCAGCTCATTGGGATCCTGCTGATTAAATGTATGGAAACTCAACAAAAAGTATGAAAGAGAGATATAGAGAGGACAATTACAGATTAAAAACAATCCCGAAGAAATTTTGGATAAAATGAGAGAATGTTGAGGTCTCAGTGCTGAAATGATGTAACACATTTCTATTAAGTGACACATTGGAAGGAACCAGGAGAAGGAGGCTGAGAGTTGCTCAGGTAGAGTGTGAAACTGAATTCTCAGAATCTGGGAGGAGTTGTTCTGGAGAGACCCACCAGGAGAAATTGTGCCAACAACTGGGGCCGGGCGGTGGCGCTGGAGGTAAGGTGCCTGCCTTACAAGCGCTAGCCAAGGAACGGACAGCGGTTCGATCCCCCGGCGTCCCATATGGTTCCCCCAAGCCAGGGGCGATTTCTGAGCACATAGCCAGGAGTAACCCCTGAGCGTCAAACGGGTGTGGCCCAAAAACCAAAAAAAAAAAAAAAAAAAAAAAGAAATTGTGCCAACAGATAAAATCAGCACAAAATGGTTCCCCAGCTGCCTACACAAGTTGCTAAAGCATCAGTAGCAGGAAAACAAGTGGGAGTCAATTCATGGCACCCCGTGATGTCTCTTGTATCCATCGCATTGGGCTTCCCGAGGACAGCTACAGCACTGCTTTCAGACTTTGGCCAGCTCATTCCATCAACTCTATGGGAACACTGTCTATAATAGAACCAAGACCCTTGTAAACTCAGCCCCTCCGTTGTAGATAATTAGAAGTGGAGCCCTGCATTCTCAAGGTTATAGTAGAAAAAGAAGTGGCAGGAGAATGAGTAATTGGCAGCACTGCTGAGCACTAACATGAATGTTCCTGAAAGTCAGAAAAGCAAGGGAATACTACCATATTATGTACATAATTTGTACCAAGCAAAGAAAGCTGTGTATTAAGCACAAGTGTTAGCAGTTATACTTAGGAGAGAAAAAGAAAATGCAGCTAACAGCCATTGCCTCTGTACTTCTGACACTGACTCTATAATCTTAGCAATCTCCTCCAGCTCTGAATCTCATTTTCCTTTTTTTGAATCTTGAGGACAATCATACATAAATCAAAGTTGGGTAAAATGTTTTTTTTTTTTAGAAAAAGATAAACTTTAAAAAGCACTAGAAAGCCTAATATGGGCAGTTGTAAGAGATAGGCATCATCACATGTTTTTGTACCTAAGCACACTTAAAATTATTATTTAATGAGACAGCAAATCTGCAAAGCTCTCGCTAAATAATAATATAAAACAGCAAAGAATAACTCACCAAAGCTACTTGTTCATTATAACTCATTTAAGTGTGTCCTTTTCTTTCACTTAGAATAAGATTTATAGCAATTATTATAACTGATAACTTTAAAAATATATAGGCTCCAGTTCATTTTCTAAGCCATAAAATGTTCTCCAAAATAAGTCAACTGTATGTTGCTTTCTTAACCATATTTTTTCTGTGCATTTAAACTCCAAAGACAACCTAGGGATTAGGACTAGTGTTAGGTACCTACAAGTTTTTATGTTGATTTAGCAAAAGCTCAGTACTTGAACCTTCCTCTCATATACAGCCATAATAAAAAAATTTTTTTTGCTTACTTCAATTTGTAACATGAACAGAAAATAACAGGATGACACATATGAGAACTTTGTGTCACCATATAATAAAAAAACTATTTTAGTCAACTTATCTATCAGTCAGAATAGCAATTAATAGAGTGTCATAGCTCTTTCCTTTTTCTTCTTTTTTTTATTTTAGGGCCGCACCTAGCAGTTCTCAGATCTTCTCACTCAATGCTCAGGGCTCACTACTAGCTGGGTTTGACTAACTGAATGGTGTCATAAATTGAACCTGGGTTAGCAAGTGCCTAACCTACTGTACTGTATCTCCATCCTTAGAAAGAGATTATTGTTAAATTGTTTGGATTTCAAGGAAGAAAATTGCTTACTGCTTTATATATGGTACTCCCTAATCTATGTATCTTAAAACACTTTGGGGATCTGTGCCACAGCTGGTAGGATTCATGGGTTACTCCTGGCCGTACACTCAGGAATAACACCTGGAGGGCTCAAGGGACCATATGGGATGCTGGGGACCAATACCAGTATGCAAGGCAAATGCCCAACCTACTATACTACCTCTCTGGCTTCTATCTTTATAAATATTTAACTCTAAGTCTCCTTTGCAATTTAATTAACTTGGGTTGAAATAATGTGAGAAATAAGTTTGATTATAATTAACCTAATTTTAACTAATGAACTTGGTATAGTATATCATATAAAATTGGGAAGTCTGGTTTCAGAAATATCAAAGTTTTTTGTTAGCTTTTAAATAACAAATAAATTAAAATATATTAAAACATTTGGTCGTATTTTCATAATCTTATTTTGAAGTGAAATAGGCCTGAAATTCAATTTAAGCATTAAAATATGATAGCATTTAGTATTATTAACTTTAATAAATTAATAATCATAGAGAGGACATATGTTCTAAAAGGGACATTATTAATTTTAACTTTGCTAAATTCAATATTTTCTAAGCATATGCATAATTCATTTATGCAAACTAGATCATGTTATTAGACAAAAGATTTTTTTTAATTTAAGTAGGTGATTGGTGAATGATAATATTCTGGTACTTATTATTTTAGTTAAGTTTCTAAATATCTTGAAATAATTTCCTCTAAATTATAATTCAAAATCCAATCTGCTTTGGGTTATACTTTGCATTACAATAGTATCTAATGTTTGATGGCTCCCATCAAAAGCAGAGGCTCTTGCATAGTAAAATAAATGGATCTTCTGCTTAATGAAAATTACAATTCTAATTATCCACTTCTTTATTTGTCCTCAGAAACATAGAGAATGTTTTTATTTTTTTTACTGGTCCATGTCTAACATCCCTGGCTGACTTGATTTGACCAACCATTGAGCTGAATGTACTACATGTGATTTGGAGAGTAAAATAGGTCATTAAAACTCAAAGAAGGGCCTTTCTCAAGTATAGATTCATGTTGGAGAGAATAGCTTTTAACAACTCTAAAAGAAAATATAGTCTTTAATAAAATCACGGAGAATATTTTTAAATATCCTACTTATTCAAATTGGCTTAGAAGAGAGAAAAGAAAATATTTGAAATGCAAAATGCCTACAATAATAAATCAATAGTTCCTTTAAAATACAGTTTATTGAGAAATGATGAAACTTAGAATACAAAACATAATTTTGGTTATGAATTAATATTTGCATATTCTCCAACTTAGCTTTTTTTAAAAGGGCATTTATATGAGTATTTATGACCCCTCTATGTTTCCTATTTGATAAAATAAAATAGAGAAGATGTTTCCTCATTTCTGTAGTTAACTTAGACTTTTTCTTAAATTTTGTGAAGCATATTCTTTTTATGACCTTATTTTGGCTCTGTACTTTCTTTTCCCAGTATGGAATTATATGGCAGATGTACTGTTGAAAGGTATTTTGTCGTCTCAGAAAGTGTAAACTTTTCTCTATGAATCTATATTAGTAGCAAATCTCTACAAAGTTTAGACAGAGGGAGGATATATGTAGTCAGATATTCCTAGAAGAACAAAGAATGCAGATCCCCAATGAAACTTATATTTAAAATAAAATTAATTAGGATTTTATTTTATTTCTAAATTGTGTGGCCACTGAAGAAAAAAATACATTATAAAATTATGCTATCCCAACATGTAACTTTAGAAATCCAAATAATATTCTTATCTGTGGACATAGACCTAATGAAATAGAAAGTTGTTATTTCAGGTTCATTCTGTTGAGGTAAAAAAAAATGGATAAAGGAATCCGAAACAGGTACAGAAGCTGGTATCATAAGCCAGAAGGAGGTGGAGTAACAGCCATGCATGTGTTTAAATTTAAATGGAGTGTCAAAGAAATTTAAGGATCCCAAGTGAGAAAGTGACTCATGCAGAGAAGAGTGAAGTAAAGAGAGAAACAAGAGGGCAGAAAGTACAGATGTGTCTGCTGAGTTCCACTTTGATACAAGGCTAGAGTCTCCTAAAAAGAAAATGAGACATAGTAAGATGATGGGATTTCCCAGTAGTCGGGAATCTGATTCCTTTATGCCCATATAGAGCAGGAAAGAAAAAGGATTGGTCCTCCTTGTTTATCTGTGGACGGCTCTGAGCAATATTCCAGATTCTGATTTTTAGCATCACAGTATCTGCCCCATGAAGCGTGGAGGGACATGAAGCAAAGAACAGGAAGACCTGTTCTGGGACATTTTTAAAGAAAAAAAGCATCTTGGACTTCAGTTTCTAGAGATAACAAACCCCATGACAGAGCTAGGAGCACTTGCTTGAACAAGGGTGAGGAAACATCAGCTGCTTGTGGCACAGGAGGAGAAATTCTTTTAGGGAAGTAACTGCCGGAAGGAAGAGTAGAGACGATAGATGTCAAATGTTGCTCATGGATCCAAGAAGCCAAGACCAGCACTGGCACATAGTCAGAGTGAAGAAACTTGTGAACTTTGCCACGACAGTTTCAGTGGAGCAATGTCAAAGCCTGTCAGTTTTTCAAAAGCCAATGCAAGTGGGATTTGAGACAGAAACTGGGGAAAATCAATGTTTGTAGACGTTTGGCTCAAAAGGAAAGGAGAAAAAGGTGGAGATGGCTGAGAGAGTTGAGTTTTTGTTTGTTAGTTTATGAAGACAGGACAAGTTTGCCTGGTAATGGGAAATCTGAGACAAAAGAATTTATAGGATTGGGTCCAACTCTTAGCTCCAAAGAGGTGGAAGTTGAGCACAGCCTAGTAGAGATTCTTCCTATTCTAAGTTGGGGTTCAGGGTTCAGGTGTTTAAAGTGGCCCAGGAATCATCGTCATTCGGTTTAGCTATGTACAAGGCAAACACCCTACCCACTGTGCTATTGCTCCAGACGCCAGACAAATGTCTTCAATGTGTGCTACGCAAGCTCATGTCAGGAACCAGTCAGGGGCATCCCTGGCATCTTTCAGGCACGGGGCTCTTCATGGAGCCAGGAGGGAATAATGGCAAGTTCCAATTGCAGGGTGGATTCTTGGACTTAAAACAATGGGCACAAATCTGAATACCTTAACATGAGAAGGGGGAAATTTTTCACCTCAGAAAAGACGTTCCAGTGACTTGTTCTGGGAGATCCTTTGTCCAGACACAAGGGAAAGGGGGGTACAGTGAAAGAGAAGGTCTCAGTCTGTCTCTGGAAAGGCCACTCTGTGCTCTGTTAGGCAGATGTCTGAGCATCTGAGAATTACTGGCTTGGTGGCAAGCGCCGGAGCAGAGAGATAAAGCAGGTAGAGGTCTGACAGACAGACCTTTGGAATGGATCCGTTCCACTTGGCCTTGACTTGACCTGGATGACTCAGTGCTGCAGTCCACTTCTCTCTGGAGGCCAAGGAAAAACCTCTCCCAGACTTGCAAATCAATAAACAAAAGGAAGAATAACAAAAAAAAAGGAGTCAGAACTTCTGTCCTAGTATCCTGGGGATTCCGACAGGTCTGTGTGTGAGTAGAAAAAGAAACTGGCTTCATCTTTGCTACTATTGCACCCACTGATCCTGGGGTAGAGGATGCAGAGGCATTGCGCTCAGCCGCCCACACCTTTTTACTCTTTCTGTATCCACTCCTTCACCTCAAGCCCTATTCCAATTCCCAAATGGTTTCCTGCCTGCCTTGCTTTTGGGAGGTATAAACAGAACAGAGCCAAAGATTCCATCATTAATAAAGTGAAAAAAATGAAAGCAGCATTTCAAACAGTGTAGAAATCATTGAAAATTATGGTACAGCCCTATAAAGTACCCTGTGGTCAATTATATAAGTTTGATGTCTATAATGAAGTGAAATCAAAGGATGTCTATAGGGTTGGGGTGATTTGATCAATTCTTTTCTCTTATTAAAATAAGTTCTTAAGTAATTTATGCAATTTTAATAAACATGAAAGTACAATAAATGTTAATTATAAGGATGAATGCCATCAGCCAGGCAGAAAATAAAAGACGAAATACTGTGCATCCTCTCTCTTGCCTGCAGGCCAATTGCACACATGATTGGTTTTTAACTAGTTCAAAAGCTGAAGGGAAAAGAATAAAGATGTTTTGAGGGACTAGAACTGAACAATCTGCCTAAAAAAGGCAAGAACCCTATAGCATCACTTAAGAATGCTAATCATTATTTATGGAATTAGAGTTGAAATGTCTCCTTACTGAAACTAAATCTATTTTTGTGAGTAAAGATTGTCCATTTATTAAAGTTTGCAAAAGGTGCTTCTTCATGTGGAAAGCTATAGTACCTTTTCAGATACTTAGTTCATTATTAGAATCTACATTTATTTCATGAAAATTATGTCCTTTTTTCTTTCGTTAGTTAATAACTGACTCAAAATATACTCAGGAATCAAAATTTTCATTTATTTTCACACTTACTAACTAACCCTCATATATGCCTTATAGTTGTTAACATTTTTATGGAGGCTTAGGGATTTATATTTTTAAAATTTTCAGGATATGTTTTTATTATATAAATGGTTTATCTCTTATGAACATAGAGGTAGAAAAACATTTACCATATATGATGTTATGGATAATAATGCAGATAGAGAATCATCAAATAAAATAATAAATTCTAGCTCAGCATAGAAAGTTCAGTCATCTTTGTTCATCAATAAGGTGTTTTTCAAGATCATCAAGAATATTCTGATAGTCTGTTTTGACAGAGGATATTTGAATACACATCCAGAAAACATATGAGATTTTAGTTTATTTTTTAAAACTCCTGTAACTACATGATAAACTTCATTATGAGAGCACAATGCATATGAATTTCATTGATATGATCTGAACCTAAAATCCACTTAGAAGTACTATATATCACAGAGGTGGTTGGTACTAGCATTACAGTCAGAAAGAGAGAGGGAAGGGAATCCCTTCCAAGGTCTTGGCACTGGGAGAGTGTTGTAGTGGGAGAAGCATCCAACATCAGAGTAATAAGTGAACTTCAGAATTGCAATGAAGCTCCTTGTTTCTTTTCCAGGGCTGAGTGATGTTGGGGGAAGGACTTTGAGGCAAGAACCCCAAGTGGTCTGAGACAGTACAGATACTCCGAAAAGTGGCCTGAAAAAGACCATGTACTATTAGTTTTTTGGTAACTATAAAATGTCACGTGGTTATCCAAGGCACTTTATGAATAGATATTTGGAGTAGTGTGACACACTTAAGCAGAATATTCCTTATGAAGACTCAGTTTCCCCCACTTAGATGGGTAGCATCTAGATATGATTTAAAGAGTGGTGAGGCAATTTATTTGCCAGTTTATAAAAATTTGGTCTATTTTGTTAAATCAAAATATAATGCATTCCAAAAGGGTACATTTATGCATTTCCAACTTATTTCTATTTATTATAATAAAGACAAAACTTTTTCTTAAATGATTAACCTTGACAATGGCAATTTAAAGAGTCATGCAAATTATGCACTTGCTAAAGCATGTTTCCCCATAACAGATATCAGCAGGAGATACACATTTAACATGCTGTATTATAACCAGAGAGGAAGTGCCAGCTGACGTAGACAATGTGGATTTATTTCGTTTCTAATAACTATTCCTCAGTATCTAATAATGTTTGTAAATCTAATGAAACATAGTAATAGCTACTGCATAACATTTGTTATGCTCCATGCATTATTCAAATACTTTACTTTTGTTACCTTATTTATAAATTCTTGCAGTGAATATATTTTGAATAAGCTTTCTAGATGTAAAGTTTTAGATTCAAGGAAGAACCCAAACATTGCAAAAACGCCCATATTTTCTTGTATTATTCACATTTTACACTAATTATGCTGCATATGCTAGTCTAATCTGTAAACTAAAATGATACATGATTATTATCAAAACCCCAGAATTTACTTAAAACTAATTTTTTCTGGTTGGTACACTCAGCAGTGCTTGGTGGATTGTGTGGAGTGCAGGATGGAACCTGGGGCTCTCAATAGCAAAGCATTTCCTCAGCCAGTTGGTTCATGTCACTGACAAATTTCTTTAACTATTTTCTAATACCCTTCTTGTTCCTGACCAAAGGTTAAGATATTGGACACTACACTGACAGGTCTTTCAGTTGCTAATTTTCTCAAAATTTTCTTATTTTTTCATGACATTGATAGTGTTTAGGTGCAAGACTGAACCACTCTGTAGATGTTCTCTTAGTTGGAATCTATGAGTTATTTATGCTTTAGATGGAATTGTGAAGTTTTAGAAGAGAATAATATATAGCCACTATATATTATATTCAGCATTATATATGTCACTATATTATTATAGTTATTGAAATCATATCAAATTCTAAATATGAAAACCTACATATACAGTTATTTTATTTATAGTATGCATTTATATCCATTAATTTTATAAGTACATATGAACATGTATTTTCTTAGTTTACATGGCAATTGTGTTAGATTTTTAAATTAAACGCCATCATACTCCAATTTTAATTTTCTCCAACTGCTTTTACTTTGTGACATATCATTATCCTTCACTAAGTATCTCTGACATTTACATTTTAGATCCAAGCTTATTACTATGTCACTTAGATTTCCACTTTAGACATTTCTATTATTTTTTGTCAGGACACTGAAAATCACTTCCTAACTAATTTGCTGTTCATAAGAGTTGATGCACACTGATATAAGAAAAATATCCCTACAGTACAATAATGACACTCCAGGTTCCTGGGGGTGAAATCATCACTGAATTTCTATTATCAAACAAACATGACTGCAGTGTTCTGTTTTCTCATCCTTCATCTTTAGAAAACAGAATTTCCATAGGTTTAGATATTTATAACTATGTCAAACTCAGCCATTCAAAGTAACCTTAATTTCTCAAGCAGCCTGGTATCTATAATAAAGCACACCCATACTTTTCCAACAGAACAATGTGTGTAGGGCCCGGAGAGATAGCACAGCGGCGTTTGCCTTGCAAGCAGCCGATCCAGGACCAAAGGTGGTTGGTTCGAATCCCGGTGTCCCATATGGTCCCCCGTGCCTGCCAGGAGCTATTTCTGAGCAGACAGCCAGGAGTAACCCCTGAGCAGCGCTGGGCGTGGCCCAAAACACCAAAAAAAAAAAAAAAAGAACAATGTGTGTGTGTTTGACAAATTCTCTTTCTCTTAACCTTCTCAGTTAGTTAAGAGTGATCTCTTACTCTGATAATTAAAGGGGTCCCTTTGTTTCATTTTAAGAGTTAACCAAGGCTCTTTTAAGTGTTTTTTGCCCTGCTTGTTATGCCCAAACTCCAAGTTCTTCCTCTTTTACAACACCACTGTTAATCTTATTCATGCATCGGAGATTATTGAAAGCGAGACAACTTATTTTAGCACTTTTAAAAATTCTTCATAGCACCTACCACACTGCATTGGCCACAGTTTTCTGTTTGTCACGGATTCATGGGCATAAGTGAAGATGAGCTATTTTTAAGCTTCTTCTAAATTGACAAAATTTACAAAACTTTGTATCATTGAAATCCAATTTCACCATAATTGATGCATAATTTCTTTTCATATCTAGCTGCCCATCTACAACAATCCATTTCATGGAGTTTTCTAACTCGGGCCTAATTCTTAACATCAAGCTTGTGAATCTCTTTTTATTCACATTATTATTTTTTTTTATTCTCTAGAGTACTTGTTTCTTTAAATATCTGAATATATACTTAACTTGAATATGAATGTTTCACTTTCCACCTTTAGACATGCGCCTGTTCATAGTGACAGAAAGAAAAAAATATTTCCAATGAATTAAAGAATAAACATTGCAACTTGGGAAGTACTTCAAAATCAAAGTGGTGCTTGTCTGTAGAAGCAATCTCCTCAAATAGCTAGTGGTACTTTCAAAGCGATATGGTAAGTTTTTGGTTTCCTGAGAAGAAACAAAATAAAATAAAGTAAGGTCAAAGAGATTGCACAAGGGTAATACACTTGCCAGCAACATGTTAGACTCCTGTTCCCTCTCCACCACCACATATGGTTTCCCAAGCACAGGCAGAAGGTATCCCTGGTGTATTCTTTGGTCACTGCTGATTGTAGTACCAAAGTAAATGTAAAATGACTAAAAAATATAAAAAGTGGGCCCGGAGAGATAGCACAGCGGTATTTGCCTTGCAAGCAGTCGATCCAAAACCTAAGGTGGTTGGTTTGAATCCCGGTGTCCCATATGGTCCCCCGTGCCTGCCAGGAGTTATTTCTGAGCAGATAGCCAGAAGTAACCCCTGAGCAGCGCCGGGTGTGACCCAAAAACCAATATATATATATATATATATATATATATATATATATATATATATATAAAGTAACTCAGAGTACTGGTGATATTTTAAAGACTTGTTGTAAGGTGGATTTTATTTTATAGATGAGTAATAGATTAATAAAGCCTAATAGAAGAATGCTAACAACCTTAAATGCATATAGATAAATGTGTAAATGTTAAAATTGACTTATTCATATCATATAACTTAATATTAAAATGTCTATATCTAATTATTTTATAATGATAGTTCAAAGAGTCTAATTAATCCCTCTGAAGAATGGGATTACCATGAGTATACACATTCATGGTATTAACTATATTTTTTAACTTAAGTTAAAACTCTTTACCAACCAATCATTGACAGTATTTGGGTGATTTTTGTTGATATTTGATTTAACTCATGGAATATGATTCTCTTAATTTTCAATCAGTTATTTCTAGTGACTATTATAGTTTAGAAAACATCAGGAATTTCTTTAACTTTTGTTTTAGTACGAAGAAGAAGAAGAAAAAATTAGACTACCAAATATCCAAGATCCTGGGTCATTTCTTTGTCTGGCATGTGCCTTTCAAGAAATATACTTAAATTTAGATATTTTATTATGAAAAGATGAAAGCACATTTAGAAATCAATGCTTTTGTTGTGGTTCATTACAGTTATAAATTTAACTTCAAAGTTCACCAATGTAAGTATGTGTGGAGTGTAAACAATATAATATATATACACATATATTTTTTTCTGCTCTGCTCACATATATATATATATATATATTTTTCTACTATGCTCTCTGACACAAAAGGGAACACCCCAACATCACATTTTCTTGTAACATATATTACTGCTCTTTACATTTGAGTAAACTTACAGTAACAAACTTCTTTATTACTGGGCACAGTTAATGCCTAATTAGTCAGAATCTCTGAGTGGATGTCTGAGAATATCCCAACAAAGCAGACCTACCCCAATCATGTCCCCCTGAATTGTACCATTCAGCTTCCCACATAAAGCAAATATTAGAGTCAGATAAGCTCTGTCTTGTTGTCACTTCTCAATAATGCCACCTTCAATTCTGCAGGAAATTAATCTAACCCCTTAATAGAAAGTTTCTTGTTGGCTGCCTCCTGGTCAGGGCTCATAGAACTTCTAAAAGGAACACAGCCTTACTGTGCCGGTTGAGCTATGAACCGGGTCTATCCTTCTGGCAGTTAATAAAAAGAAACTTCTTTCACTCATCACATCTTTCTCCTTTCTCATTAAGTCAAATCAGTTCCAGCAATTGTGTTCAAAGATTTATAGAAACTCTCCAGAATCTTCCTCATTCTCACACGGAGTCAAGTGTTTCTTTTAATTTTCAGATTAGGAAGCTCTTGAGTGCACCCCAATGACCTGGGTTCCTTGCTTCTGGGAGCAATGAAAGATTTTGTGGACCTGAACTTGATGTCCTATGGTATCTTTCATTCAACAGCTTGATCAGGGACCCAATGCCACTTCCACTCCCTGTCCTTCATAGCCATGCCCAGATACCATTCCCAGACTCTATGAGCTTTGTAAACAATGGTGCTTTTTAATACACTGCTCTTGTAAAGTTACTGGAAGACCAAGTGCACACAGGTGTCATCTCTGACAGGATGGGATATTCATTCCTTTCTAGCAAATTCCTCCCTGAAACCTCTGATAAATGTCTGGAAAGATTTTCTTTGGCATAGATGGGTAGCCTGATTCCAGAAACAAAATAAAATGTGTGAAATATGCTCCTTAGACTTTGGCACCATGGGAGGAAGAGTCACATGTTTTCTCTGATATCCTCCAGCTGAATTTGGAACAGTGGAATTGTGCCATGGAAGAGAAAGGATGGCGCGAGAAAGGAGATAAATTGTGATCTTGATGAGTACATTCAAGGCATCTCACTCCTTCCCAGAAGGCAATCATACCATCTCCCCACCCATTCTCACAGGAAAACTTGATGCTCAGAGCTCCGCTTTCTCATTTTTATGACTCCCACATCTAATCCATCACCAAATTTTTTAAGTCTGTCTCCTACATATGATTCATGCCAGTCCATTTCTTTTCCTCATCCACTATTATGCTTCCCTCCACGTCACCAAACTCTCTGGCTTAAATTATTCTAATAACCTCCAACAAAGGCCTCTTCCTCCAGTTACATTTGTGAATCAAATTCATCTCCCATACATTGGCCAAAAATGTTCTCTTTCAAAAACAAGCCAGATCATGACACATCTTTGGTTGTTTGTACCATTGACTCAACTCAGCATGTGTTCTCGTTCTTTGCAGTGTATGGGAGCTATATATTGTTCCAGCTTTATCTATTAACACTTCTCATTTCCAGCCTAATAACATAACCTAACAACATAACGTAACGTAACATAACATAATATAGCATAGCATAGCAAAACATAATATATCATAACATAGTATAGCATAACATAACATAACAAAATCATAACATAACATCACATCACATAACAACACAACACAACACAACACAGCATAACATAACATACATAACCTATCATATAAAAGTGAACTTGTCCCTAGGTAAATGTATTTGTTGCTGTCTCTGTGTGAAAGAACTGCCTTCTGCCTTCTCCATCAAGTATCAATTCATCCTCAAATTCTACGTTGTTGTGTCCAGAAGTCTGCATTTTTTTCCATCTTTGGTTCTACTATAGCATCTTCCATTCTATGTTGGTATTGTTTATTTTGCTTAAAGACACAGCATTTGGTTCAGATAGGAGAGTGGGAAGCTTTATGTAGTATGTTCTATATGTTACTTAATTTTAATTAAATATTTAATTAAATATTTAATTTTAATTGACTTAATGTACCCTCTACCTTATTGTTATAAAACACTCAGTTACTTTTTATTTTTAGATTTTAATTTTCACCACTCTTCATTCTACCTCCTTCACCTATTTTTATTATCTGAGTTTATTTACATTCCTGATTCTTATTTTAGTATGGCAATTTTTAATTACATTTTTGTTTAGGGTTTTAAGTCCAATAGTTTACCCGATTGACACAGTGTGGCTCTAAAATAGTGGCAGCATGAAATATTATATCCATGTGATTAAATATGACATATCCATATGATCTGTAACTTTAAGTACTAAATAAGCCTACCTGATACCTGATACCATAGGATTCAAATATCTTCTGCTTCTGAAACCAAAAAAAAAATTAGTATCTTCACAGTAAATGTAAAATAACTTTCTTACCATATTTTCTGGCGTATAAGACGACCGGGCATATAAAAGACCCCCTAATTTTACAGTTAAAACATAGGTTTAGGCCTATATTCACTGTATCAGACAGAACGTTCCTGTGCTGCAACTGTATGTACCACAGTGAGCCAATCACAACAAGCAAAGGTTCAAAGGTTATACTGTAATAGACGTCCTCTCTGACTCTGGCCAATCTGAGCAGGCTTTTTACAGTGTAGATTTGGGTCCAGAACATTGTCTAATTTGCATGCATCAAAAGCCTGCTTGGATTGGCTGAGTTCAAGCAGCCTTGCAATAATTGGTCCCTTATCATAGGCACCTTTTCTGGCAATTCCCTGGTGGCGTTAATTAATCTCCCCCACTACATGAACCAAACAACACCCCATCCTCGGACCCTAGCACTGAACCACCAACATGGTTAGCTGGGTTTTATCAGAAGTGGCCCCCAGATCTCCTGAGTACTGTTTGGGAGCCAACAAGAAAGAGATTTGGAAACTCTGCGACCTGGTTTTTTTGTTTGTTTCCTTTAGCGCATATTGAAACATTTTTCGGGATATATTTGGCATATAAGACGACCCCCCCCCCCCGATTTTCGGTTGACTTTCTTTTGTTTCAAAAGTCGTCTTATACGCCGGCATATGCGGTAATAACAGTTATTATCAGTTTTGCTGTTGTCCAAAACAGATGGTTTCTCCATTCTTTATGTTGTAGTGGGTGAAAAGTAAAAAGGATTGGCAAATTTACAAATACACTTTAGATCATTTTAAGTATACAGACTAACAAAAATGCTCCCTCAGCATTGCCTATATATATATATTTCTCTCAGACTAAAATATAAATCGAAAGTACTCCAAATTTAAAATGCATATGTAGTGCTGGCCATGTTGATATTAATATAAATTATATAATTCATACAATTGGTTTTATATCGGGATGTTTCTTGGGTAGAGTTTCCCTGTTTTGGGGCCAAGGATTTTTCTTTCTATTTTCCCCAACTTTTGCTGTGCCAATTCAAAAAACTGCCACCTCTTTTTAAATTTTGTTGTTGTTGTTGTTTTGTTTTGTTTTGTTTTTCAGGCCACACCCGTTTGATGCTCAGGGGTTACTCCTGGCTAAGCTCTCAGGAAATGCCCCTGGCTTGGGGGGACCATATGGGACTCAGGGGGATCGAACCTCTGTCCTTCCTTGGCTAGCACTTGCAAGGCAGACACCTTACCGCTAACGCCACCTCGCCAGCCCCAATTTTTTATTTTTTAATCTTTCATAGTACTGTGGGACATAGATTACTTTGTTTTACCTTATATTTCTTCATTTTTCTATAAAATTAAAAATCAAATAAAATAAAAAGGATGGGGCCTGGGGCCAAGTGGTCTCAAGTGCATTGGTGGAAAAAGAAAGGACAGAACTGTATATCCATGCCATAGTCAACAACAATAAAATCAAGAGATCAAAATTTTAACAATCTAAACTTAAATGAGCCTGTTATACTGACAGATTAGGGCTCAAAGGGTGGTGGTATAAAATGCTCTCTGGGAGATTGACGTGGGTGGTAGGAATGACCCTGATTCACTGTATATCTGAAATTAAACTACGAAGGACTTTGTAGATCACAATAGTTTCAATAAAATAAAATTTAAAATAAAATAAAATTGAAATACAAAGGTTTTAAAGTGATATTAGAAGTAACTATTTGTATTATAGGACAGAATCCCGAGGATTCCATGAGTTGATTTAAAGTAGAATGAACAATATCTCTTTAAATGTTTTGAACAATGTCTTGCAAAAACATCTAATTAATACATAAGCATACTTAATGTACAGCTTTGCCTTCTATAGAGGTGAAAATACTGTGCAGCATAATTCAAGGTTACCTGCATCTTACGATAAGTTTGCTTAGAATTATCTTTTAAAATGTAACTTTTTTTTTTTTTTTTTGGTTTTTGGGTCACACCGACAGTGCTCAGGGATTACTCATGTCTCTACTCTCAGAAATAGCTCCTGGCAGGCTTGGGGGACCATATAGGATGCCGGGATTCGAACCACCGTCCTCCTGCATGCCTTATCTCCATGGTATCTGTCCGGTCTCATTAAAATGTAACTTTTTTAAATTAATATTTTTATTTAAACACCTTGGTTACCAACATGATTGTGGTTGGGTTTCAGTCATATAAGATGACACCTCCCCCGATCACCAGTGTAACATTCCCATCACCAATGTCCCAAATATCCCTCCTCCCCTCTCCGCCCCCACCTGTACTCCAGACAGGCTTTTTATTTCCTCATATATTCTCATTGTTAGGATAGTTCTCAATGTAGTTAGTTCTTTAACTAAACTCATCACTCTTTGTGGTGAGGTCCTTGATGTGGTGATTTTAAAACAAAATTATCTTGAAAATGTTATACATTAGCAACCAGCATTTTTATATAAAAATAATAGGATACAAAGACAGAGGATTCAGATAGGAAGAGAGGGCAGGGGGGATACATATAAAACCGAAGCAGTTCCATAGTCCAGGAATCCTAAAACTTTTAAAACAGGTGTCAGTTCACTATTTCTCAGACTATTGGAGAACCAGACTATAATTTAAAAAATAATTATGAACAAATTACTATGCACACCAGTGGTCCAGCATGTATTCTATACTACCACCCTTTGAGCTCTGACCTACCAGTATATATTTATTTCAAAGTAAAAAAAAAAAACAAGAACAAATACAATATTTAAAATGAAGAACAAATCAAGTTAAATCAAAACAATGTGACAGTATTTTAATGGAAACTATGGGTTTGCATTTGGTAGTCTGTAGTTTGAGGACCCCTGCCTGAGACTGAGAGGATGAGTCAAGAGACAAAAAAAAAGCAGAAAGTAGGAAAGTGAGCCACACATCCCACACATGTCCACTGCTGGCTGGGACAAGTCAGTTGCTAAGCAGGACAGGCAGTAGTGGCAAAATACCCAGTGAGCCAGATAAATGTCCCTGGTGGGCCTTATGTGACCTGTGGGTCATAGTTTGAGTCTCATGAACTGTAAGAGATGAAAAGGACCCTTATTTTCTCTCCTGCTCCTGAGATTCTTCAAGGTTGCATAAGTGCAGATTCCTGTTTGTTTGGTTTTTTAATTCTGACTCCCCGTAATATCAAAGAATATAATTCTGTTGCTTTGAATCACCCAAGTAATAGTAATTTGTAAAGGGCAGCCCTAGGAAACTAATTTACCTATCAAGTATGCAACCTTCTGATGATAAATTGTAAAAAATCATTCTATGCCTTGGAAAGCTTGAAGTTCAAATAATTGATTTTTTTCAACAAAGCAATTAACTCCGATTTAAAAACAAAGAAAAAATTTTCCATCGTTCTCTGAACAAAACTGTATGATAATGAGAATACCAAAATAGATTTTAAATAATTAATACTATTTTTATAGTCAGGAAAGTTTTCTCGTATTTTCTTGTATAACTAAGACTTCTGCTAGAAGATTAAGATGATATTTATTCCCTTTGTGTTTTTAATTCAAATATACCATTTGTAAAAATTTTAAGGGTCAGATGCATTTTAACATTTAAATAGGTAAAGAACCATTGAATCAAAGAATAAGGAATATCAATTCTCATCATTGGGGATCATTAAATTATATTATAGTTTCAGGTTCATATTATAGACTATATTATTTTATATTATAGTTACTTGACCTTGGCTGTTAGGTTTCTAGTATAAAAATAAAACACAGAAGTATCAAAAAGAATAAAACTTACAAGAGAAAATATTTTCAACTGGGTCTTTCTAGATAGGTGGTTTTTTTCCAAGTGAAATATTTATGTAAAATCAAAACTGGATTTTTTTCTTTCACATCCCATAGTAATTAAAAGCATGATGGACTCCATGTAACAATATCACATTTTATTCATAATTGTGCAGTTCTGTGCTGAATGATAAGGGCAGGGATTGTATTAGAGAACTTTACTGTATAACTAACTTTAGAGAAACAAAGGAGCATAGTTCTGTCTGTATTAATTCCTTCATATCATGTTGTTTTTACATTATTTTTATGTATATTTACATGTTTGAAATATAATTTATTTTCTATTTTAAAATATGTTAATATAGTTATATTTACATATAAAATATATATGTATTATTTATAATATATTGATATATAAAATATAAATGTAATTTATATTTACATGTTTGAAATATAGTTCTTGGCATATTTTCAAAATTAAATTCATTGCACTCTTGAAAAATTGGAGTTCTAATCTCCCATAGTATTTGTAAGTTGAGATTTGGGAAGGTATTTCAGCATAAACTCAAGAGGGCTATGCCCTTGAAATGGGATTAATATCCTTATAAGAAACCTCAGGTATTTGCTTCTTGCACAGAAAAGAAGCCATGTGAGAACTAAGGACTAGGGTGACATCTCAGCCAAGAAATGGCACTGAATCAAATACTGACTCAGCTAACACCTGAATCTGAAATATTATAAGAAATAAATAGCTGCTATTAAACCTTTCTGTCTATTTCATCTTTATTTACAGCAGTGCAGAATTAATCATATCACATTCTCATATTGCAGCTCCATGATCTCAACTCAGGCATCCCGTATAAATGTCAGTTTTCTCAAATATTCAATATAGTGCAGCAGCATGTTTCTGAAAATAAATTATGTTAAAGATACTCACACATTAGCATGTATTTTTACATGTTTTATACAGATTCATGGGCACAAAGTTTTTGAAGTCAATATATTTTGGTTGAGGGTCAAAACTTACTCTTTTAAGTGACTCTATAGAATGTTCCTGTTTTGAGCACTGAGATTTGAGATCAGATCAGTGGACTTAGACCCAAATACTCATTCTCAAATAGCCTTGTGATCTAAAATCAACTGGATTAACTTCCATAACTCCATAAATAAGAAAACTACAAATATGTCATTGAGTGGAGTCATGTTAGTAAAATATCATACTTCAAATAGAACAATGAATGACAAATACCTTCAGGAAGTTATTGATGATAGTTCACTATTTGTCTACCTTTCCCCAACTCATTCAGTGCTGAAACTTTTAAATGCTCAAGCATGTGGTATGGATGGCTCTATATCAATATGAGTGTGAAAGTGTGTATGGCGGTGTGCATTTGATTGTGGGGTGTATTATCTGAAAAAAATTAATTAAAATTTTTTCCAGAATAATTTCACACATTTTATTTTATTTTTAAAAATATTGTTGCTAAATTTTTTCTTATTTGAATTTAGAGTCATTAAATGTAACTAAAGTCATCCTCTGTTAAAACTTCAATCCTTGGCCATCTGTTTTATATTACAGATGTGAATTTTCCTATTCAATTTAGTGTATGAATAAACCTATTCTGATATTTCATTTCTTTTTTCTCTCTGAATATATCTCAACAATTGGAAATCAGTGGTTTTAAAAGTTTGTGAAAAATAAATAAACACTATATAGTAGGGCAAACAGGTTTTTTGTTGTTGTTGTTGTTGTTGTTGTTTTGGGCCACACCCATTTGATGCTCAGGGGTTACTCCTGGCTAAGCGTTCAGAAATTGCCCTTGGCTTGGGGGGACCACATGGGACGCCGGGATATAGAACTGCAGTCCTTCCTTGGCTAGCGCTTGCAAGACAGACACCTTACCTCTAGAGCCACCTCACCGGCCACCGGCTCCTGGATTTTTATTTGTTTGAGGCTATGTTGGTTATACCTGTGCTGTTTTCTCAAATCAGAATCTAATTATTTATTTTTACTTTTCCCTTTCACATACCTGAGATGTGTCTATAGCAATCTTCCCCTTAAACCTTAAGAAATAAAAAACTTTACTGATACAAATATATGAAAAATGAAGCCATTAATTTATAAAATTAGGTGGGCAGTAGCATGATGAATGTTCTTTTAAGGTACTTTGGTAAAATATTTCAGAAACTATTCGAGGGCAGAATTAGAGTTTCCCAACCAAAGGTATATAAGTGACTCATAAAAAATATATTATCATATATGCCAGAAGGGAAAATGGAACCAACCGTGTCACAAAGTTTTATTTCAAATTCAAAAGTTCCCAGGAGACTACTAACATCATAAATACCAGTACAACAAAATATTAGAATTTTAATTAAAAATAATAGCATACATTTTAGAAGTAAAAAATACACTTTTTTTCCAACTTGACACTTAGAAACTCAAAAGTCTAATTTATTTGTTGAATAACTTTATTACATTGTTTTATGTTTTATCATTTCTGCTTCAATATTTTTCTTAAAAGTCTTTACAGGCATAGTCTTATATTTGCCTATTAATGTACCTTATTTGTTTATTTTTGGAAAAACATAAACTATTTATATTCAATGCTTATTTATTATACCTTGACAAAATATTAAATGGACATCATTTATCTAGGGCATGCTAATGAATCTCTTCATGAATATCTCTTTAATTATTTTAACTACTTAGATTTTCTATGAAAAGAAAAATAGATATTATTGACCAATAATAGTCAGATATCAATAATGAGTTGAATGCAGAATTGATTTAAAGAGTTACTATATATTTTATTTGATTCATCAGACTATGAACACAAAAAATAATTACATAGATGGCTAAATCTTAAAAGTAATAATTGGTAGTGAAGAAGCATCTTAGATTTTTAATACAATATTTTGGTTAAAAAGGTATCATGTTTATCAATTAGAGAGAAAATTATATGATGATCACAATTCATTTACTTAAATATTTACAGAAATAAATTTATTCAAACAGTTTAATCGAATTGTTTACATTTTTAAGAAACATAGTCAATGATTTAAAAAGTAAGTTTTCGAATTCTATAAATCATGTACTATAAAATTTTATTTAATTATGATTAATTATTAATACCAGGTAAGTTATTGCCCATACTTATTTGACTTTATAAGTATTGCGTGGTAAGAAAGACAAAAGATATGTATGGTTTTTAAACTTTAAATATATTTTAATTAAATCATATCAAAGATGAGTTTATGCAGATTGGCAGAACCCAAGTATTCTATCCATTGTTTGGACATTTCATTAGCTTTCATTAGCTTAATCTCTAGTTGGAGAACAAATACAAGATAAATTCAGTCAGGACAGTATTCTTAGTTCCCAACATTTCTATTGGAGCTCAAATTTTTTGTTTTTTTGTTTTTTGGGGCCACACCTGGTGATGCTCAGGGGTTATTCCTGGCTATGTGTTCATAAATCGCCCCTGGCTTGGAAGACTATATGGGATGCCAGGGTATTGAACTGTGGTCCTTCCTAGGTTAGTGCATGCAAGGTAGATGTCCTACCACTTGCACCACCGCTCCGGCCCCTCAATTTTCTTTTTTTGGTTTTTGGGTCACACCCGGCAGTGCTCAGGGGTTCCTCTTAGCTCTATGCTCATAAATCACTCCTGGTAGGCTCTGGTACCATATGGGATACCGGGATTCGAACCACCAACCTTCTGCATGCAAGGCAAATGCACTACCTTCATGCTATCTCTCCAGCTCCTCAATTATCTTAATTGTGTTAAAATAAATAAACCCCAAACCCTATTTTGGCTAATCATATTAACATTGTGTGAATTAGATACATCAATACTAAACAATGAATTAACTCAACTAAAAAGTTGTACAATACCTGAAACAAACAGATTTTGGCCTCTTATATGGGAAAGTCTTCTGGATAGTGATATGGCGGCATTTACAGGGTTATTAAGTTAGTCTGAAGGAGTCAACAGGCACAGATGCAGAGTTGCTTTCTGCCACCAAGTAGTACCTTAGATATAACATTTGCTTCAGTTTCTCCACATGAAAAATTCAGTTAATCATACTGGATCACAGGGTTGTGGCAACATGAATAATTATAATATCTGTATTTTATTGATCTCTTGCTATAGAAGCAATGTATTCACATACATTTATCATTTGAATTATATTATGGCCTAAGGTGCCTTTATAGAAAGACATGAAGACACTGAATTTCTGATGCAAACAGTTTTAATTCAATTTTCCTAACCTTATGGCCTATAGACAGAGAGGAATTAAAGACACTTGAAGGATTCTACAAAAAGTTGCAAAACGTAAAAAACACAAATGGGACAACTTTATGTTTAATTTATGAGCTGGAAGAAAATTAGACACATTTTGTGAGGCTGAAGAGTAAAGATAAAAAATTAGAATTTGTTTATTTAATGCACAAATGAAGAGTATGTATAGGAAATTTAATTTCCACTGCTGAGGTATTTTATAAAAGATACTTAAACTTTTAAAAATATTTAAAAATTTCAAAATCCACATTCTACATCATTAGCAAAGAAAAACACAGGATAAAATAGACTGTTCACAAGTGCATATCATTTGTAATAAATATACATGAATGTACATGGAATCTATTATGCTGAGTGAAATAAGTCAGAGAGAGAGAGAGAAAAACGCAGAATGGTCTCACTCATCTATGGGTTTTAAGAAAAATGAAAGACACCCTTGTAATAATAATTTTCAGACACAAAAGAGAAAAGAGCTGGAAGTTCCAGCTCACCTCAGGAAGCTCACCACAAAGAGTGATGAGTTTAGTTAGGGAAATAACTACATTTTGAACTGTCCTAATAATGAGAATGTATGAGGAAAATGGAGAGCCTGTCTAGAGTACAGGCGGGGGTCGGGTGGGGTGAAGGGAGACTTGGGACATTGGTGATGGGAATGTTGCACTGGTGATGTGTGGTGTTCTTTACATGACTGAAACCCAAACACAATCATGTATGTAATTAAGGTGTTTAAATAAATTTAAATAAAAAAATTCATAAATACATAAAAGTAAGTATATGTAAATAAATCTAAGGATCTTAATTATGCTTTAGGGGGGATTATAGATGACCAATGTTGTCATTCAATCTATGTATAATTTCTGAGATGATATTGATTTATTTTGTTGTATATATTCCAAGTCTGATTCACATCCACGTTCCAAAGTAAGTTCTCTCACACTCCCACCACAAGAATGTCAATATACCTCCATCTTCTGTTGCAACATTTCACCTTTGTGACCCATTGTGGGCCCACTAAACACCCTCCAATTCTACCACAACCCCTGCTCAATTCTTTCATCTGAACTCAGATGACAGAATTTTCAGGAGGTTTGGATTTGGACTATGCCTAACTCCAGTTCATATTTTTGGAAGCATAATAACTTTAAGAAAAATTAAAAACATTACTGTAATAAGGCCCAGAGAAAATAGAGTTAAGGGCTGGACAGACCAGAAGAACAGGCTCACAATTTAAAGCTCACGACAAAGAGTGGTGAACACTGTTAGGGAAATAAATGCACTAACAACTAGCATGACATCATGACGATGTTAAAGAATGAGAGAGGTAGAATGCCTGTCTCAAATACAGGCATGGGGAGGGGGACACTGGTGGTGGGAATGTTGCAGTGGTGAAGGCAGGTATTCTGTTTATGATTGAGACCCAACTACAAACATGCTTGTAATCATGGTGCTTAAATAAAGATATATATTAAAAATGTTTCCATGTAAGGAATTCTATCAATATATTAGTCAGTAAATATAATTTATATTAAGAAGAATTATCCAATTATTTTTAATATAAGAACATGTCTAATCAAATGATGTTTGGCTATTTTTAAGAGACCTTCCAAATTTCTCTACTTACTCTCCAAAAAAATCACCAATGGCTTTCAGTACAATGCCAGTTCAATTACTATTTGTTTTTTTCAGGTAAGATCAATTATTTAAGTTAAATTAATTGTTTATATTTCCTGTAGATAATGCCAAATTCATCAGATTAGTAGATTTGTCTAATAAAATATTTTATATTAGAAATTGAGATCATTAGATACAGTGCACCTACTGTTAGCTCTTTGTGAAATACATATTTTTTTTACTTTCTTGGCTAGATTGTTAGAAATAAATCAGTGTTTTGACAGTGCTTTGTGTACCAAAAGCAATCATTTCTAACTTGATTGCTATGATATTTATCTGTCACCTATCTATCTATCTATCTATCTATCTATCTATCTATCTATCTATCTATCTATCTATCTATATCTGTATCTTTTTACACATATTCTATGGCTTACACTCAGAGTCCCTAAAATTTCCCTGCTGTTTTTAAATAAAAGATATAATAGATTAATATATACACGAAAATAATATTTACCCAGAGGTACTTTCTCAGTATCTTGATTACTTAAGAGCAAACTTTGAATGCTATTTAGCCAATCTTTTAGTGAGAAGTATGTGTTTTCCAACTCTCAGCCACTCATTGATCGTGCATCAGAAAGATACAGTTTTCTGTATGCTAAAAGGCAGATACATCTTTTTTAAAAGCCTCACTTGAGATAGTTTTATGAAAATTGCAGTGATATTGATGGGAAAAGAAGTAAATGTTTTTGTTGTGAAATCACCATTAGGTAACTATCCTTACCAAACCATTCAAACTTGGTCTTGGAGCTGTAGAATGCACTGTCTCAGAAAAGACTTTGTAAATAAACAGGAAACACATAAGCAAACATCCACTTCAAATTCCTGGTGCTATCCAAATGCCAATATGCTTAAGATAGAAAACTTCATAAAATGGGGGCTTTTCTTAATATCTGAGATTTCATGGAAAATATCTTTATTTTGTTTTTAGAAAAACAATAATGTCAAATCATGATCTCATTGTATATGCACTGCAACTTTTCAGGCAAGGGAGACAGGATGATGGAGCCAGTTGGTGTGAAAATGGGTAGAAAGCAGAGTTCTGGAACACCAGCCCAAAAGCAAGGATACAAATCAGTGAGTCCTCTGTTTGTGTCCCCTGTCCCTTTGTTCTGGGTGTTTGGACTTGCACTTTTTTCGTGGAAGTCTTTTAAAGATGACAACTTTGTCACTGAGTTGTAGGCTATGTTCCATCTTGAACACTCTATAATCCTAGGACTGTTTGCTATGTTTATCGTAGACAACAAAACCCCTTTTGGAGGAAAATCCCACTGCTCCATATCCTTTGCATGGACCATATGGTTTTAATTAGCCTACTTTTCAGGGATTCATGAAACTACTAGGAAAACCCTGTGTTTTTTAACTTTTCATATAACATTTATACTTTTGATGAAGAGGTCATACCTCTGTGGCTTCTGAGAATTTCAGCAGAATCAGACAATGACAGCCAAGCTCTGTCATAGAACCCCCCCCACACACACACACACATTTTCAGTTATCCACATAGATGCCAAAGTCTACAGCTATTGTTGAAAAGGGGAGTGCGTGTGTTACTTAGGTGTCAACTATTTGTGAATAAACACATTTTATATTTTTGAAAAATACTTTGTGTGTTTTCTGTTCAATGTCTTGATATTTAGGTTTTCTCTTCAACCTCAACCAGGTTATAGTGTAAATGTCCCTGACCATCAAGAGGATTCAGAACTTCTATGTTTTCTGCTAAACTTTCTGCTGAAACTATTATTCCTATGTTGAGAGTTTATTCTCTCAGCTTTAAAACTATTTTCTGTGTTTTATTATTTCTGTAGATGTTATAATTAACAATTAAAAGAAAAGGAGCCGAGAATCAAGTATAGTCAAGGAAAAACAGTGACATTAGCAAGCATATCAGCTAACAGTCCTCTTCTCAGAACTTAATATTATGTCCAAATGAATGGGGAGATCTCGGGTTAAAAAAAAAAACCCTCAGTAAAACATTTGAAATAAGACATATGTGAAAAAAAGGAGATAGAAAAGTTGACAGATGCCAAGTCATTTACAGGCCTTATTAGAATCAACATCAAACTTGTTCCTTGTATCTTTTCTTTTGAGAAATGTCACATTTATCCACCTCATTCAAAATATGAGTGTGTATACATACTAGATAGAAAACTATTGCACTCAGGACTCTTGTGGAATAACATTTCTTAAAGACACGTTTTTCTTAAACTACCGTATTGCTTCTTTTCAATCGCTGCAAATGGCATTTTTAAAGGTTAACTGCAAAGAGCCTGTTGAATCCATTCCCATTTTCCATCATGATTCTTTTCATGTGGATGTTTCAAAGTCTTTATAATACTGTCCAAGTCGCTCATCTATGATTAGACTGCAGTGAGCTGTGTATATGTCAACTCATTATCCCAAACAATACTTTATATTGCAATTCTGAAAAATATTCTGGTGCATGGTTTAAGATTTCAAAAAAATATTTACCTGCCTTTAAATTTCCTGGATAGGTATGTTTCTAATTTTCTGAATGAATGATCAGTATTGAAAGAAAGATTTGAGATTTGATTTTGTGATGATTTGGTCAATGTATTAGGTTCATGTCTATGACCTATGTTTCTATCATAATTTTTCATCCTTGAAAATAAAGTACACAGCTAAATTAAATTGTTTAGAAGTTGGCTTAAGACAGGAGGCAACATTCTATGCTATTAAAATATTCCTACTAGGAAGCAAATCTTTTAATCTTTCTGAATATGAAAAATAAAACAGGTTATTAACTCAAGTCATTATATAATATACTTTAGGTGGTTCATTTTAAGCAAATGGGAAGAAATCTAGAAAAAAATGCTGTTATTTTCAATTATTTTTAAATTATTGTATCTAAATAGGTTATAAACTATTTAAGATTGCTTGCTAATATTAACAAGTTTATTACATTTAAAGCACTGTGATGTTGTTCCAAGTCAAAAGAAAACATTATTTGTTTTTCCAGTCAGCTATAAAGACACTGAGACTCTTCCAGCTACTCTTGTAAATACCTGATGACTATTGCAACAAATGTTTCTTGTGTGCTCACAAAAAATGCCTACCTGATCTGAAATGATGTGGGAGTTAGTTATTTAGAAACTTCAAAATAACGAAGGGAAAGCTATTGCTATGAGCTTAAAAACTATGATGCTAACCTGTTGGCAAAAGTAAATAAGACCCAGCAGACAATCCACAGACTTAGCGATAAATGTTTAGTTTTATATCTCACTTTCTCCAAGCTAACTTGGTGGACTTTGCAACATAAATGACCTCTCCCTACCTTGTTTTTTCTCATCCACATTATATACATATCTATATGTACATGCTCAAGGTTAAATCCTTACAATAACACCAGGAATAATGAAAGTGCTTTCAAAGTGTTTGTAAAATAACACAAGGGAATAAAACAAAAACATCTATCATGTTACTAGACTTAAATAACAGTTGGAAACCCAATGAAAGGGAAACATAGCTTAGATAGGGAGGAACTTTGGTGTATCGATGGAAATGAACGTTGATCTAAGTGACCTGATGAATATTTTGGTTTTCAAGGATGTATATTATGCTCAGAGTTGGCTAACTCTAAGAATGGTGGCAATATTCAGACTCACATAATTAGAAGCGAAATCGCCCAGGTGATAACGCTTCTTGTTTCACACATGCTATTGTTAACGTTTAACTTTGAAGCTAAAGTGAGATGTAGGGAAATCACTGATAATCTCAGAAAACACAAATTTTAATTTCAAATTTAAAGGTAATTACCTGCAACAATTTATATGGAAAAAATCTAAAATGAGACAGAAGAGGGTATAGAACAAACTCTATACATGGCAGCACATAATGTTTGCCGAAATCAAGAGTCACTCAAAGAAGAAATGGTCAAGAAAGTAAAATGAAAATTGGTGGGATTTAGAAACAGAAAATGTGTGAAAAGAAGCTCCAGTGTTCAGTGATGTTTAAATAATAATATGAAATTTTTTAATTCCATTAAATTTATAGATTTTGAGCTTATTGTAAATATTTTAAGAGTCATTTTTCTTTCTGATCAAGTAGGAGTGAAGCACACATTAACTTAGACCTAAAACAATAGAAGTAGAGAAAACAAAATGTAAATGTGAAGCATTTTTGTTTAAAGAATGTAGTTCTTCATTAATATGAATATGTTGCCAGAGTTAATGGGGGGCTGAGTATACCAGAGGGAAAAACAAATAAGTAAAATAAAAATAATTAAAATATGACATTGGATTTATACTAAATTTCTAACTTCATTATTTTATATGGTATATTTTATAGACTAGATGAATTTCTTGCTTTTGTTCTTGGAAAAAGTAATGAATTATTTCTTTAATCAAATACAAAACTGTTTTTTTTGTTTTTTTCTTAATATTCTTGTGATATTAATCAATCCTTATAAACAGAATTTAATATTTGCTTATGTTAAAAACCTTATATAATATGTGGGCATGAATTTTGTAACAATTACATCAAGTTTAAAAAATATACAATATGAAAATATATTTATAAGTATATGAAAAATATTTTATTAAATACTTTCATGTTGGAGCCAGAATGATTGCTCAGCAGTAAGACATTTACCATGCACACAACCAACCTAGGACTGATCTTGGTTCAATCTCTATCCCAGGAGCAATTTCTGAGTACAAAGCAAGGAGTAACCACCTGAGCACTACCAAATGTGGCCCCAAAACACCAATATATATACTTTCATGTATATTATCAAAAGGTTTCTAAAGTATCTTTAAGAAAAACAGTACTTCCAAAGGTGATTTGTAAATTTTTCAAACACTTGAGTTTTTTATTAATATATATTTTATTTAAACAACTTAATTACATACATGATTGTGTTTAGGTTTCAGCAATGTAAAGAAGACCACCCATCACCAGTGCAACATTCCCATTTCCAATGTCCCAAATCTCCCTCCTCTCCACCCTACCCCCACCTGTACTCTAGACAGGCTTTCTATTTCCCTCATATATTCTCATTGTTAGGATAGTTTACAATGTAGTTATTTCTCTAACTAAACTCATCCCTGTTTGTGGTGAGCTTCATGAGGTGGGCTGTAACTTCCAGCCATCCTCTCTTTTGTGTCTGAAAATTATTATTGTAAAAATGTCTTTTATTTTTCTTAAAACCCATAAATGAGTGAGAACATTATGCGTCTTTCTCTCTCTCTGACTTATTTCACTCAATACTTGAGTTTTTTAAACAACATATTAAAGTTAAAATTTAGTACCTTTATAATGTGCTAATAAGATTTTATGAATATGCTAATATTAGAAGTATAAGAAGTTATCTAGAAATATCTTTCTCTAGAATACAGCCTTAGGACAATTTTTAGTCATGTGGTAAAATCAGAGAAAGAAATACAAGAAATTTTATTAGGTATCATTCCATAGACTTGTTTTTATTTTCACTTAATTCATAATTTCACTTAAAATCAAGGATTATCTTGTTAAAAGCCCTAATATCTCCATTCCTCATTAAGACATGACATCACGCCCAGGGACCTAAGAGCGCAGCAGAAGCGGCCGGGTGAGCCCCCGTTTCCCCACGCGGCCGCCTGGCCAAGCCCCTTCCCCAGGGACCTAGGAGCGCCAGCAGAAGTGGCCAGTGACCCCCGTTTCCCCACACCGCCGCCTGGCCAAGCCCCTTCCCCAGGAACCACAAGCGCTGAGGAGAGTGGCTTGAGGGAGTCCCTTCCTCTGGGTGGGCGCCTGGAAGGGCAACTTGAACAACCCGAATAGACAGGGGAGATAGAGCCAGCCGTCTGGCCCCCCAGGTGACCTAGAACAGTCCATCTCCTAGGGCCCTGGAGCGGACCAGGGACTCCCCAAGGAAGAGGGCAGAGCCCGCAGGGTTGAGCGGAAGGACTCCTTCAACAGAGGCTTGGAGGGGGCGGAGCTCCATTGACTCTCGGAGAGAGGAGGGGGGATAGAGAACTAGGCTCAACAGCACCAGCAACCATTGTGGCCAGGAGCGGAACTGCACCACTGACAGAACTAGGGAGCAGAAAAGGGACAAGACCCACAGGGAAGGCTGACCTCTAGGCAGCAAAGGGGAGGAGAAAGAGCTAGGTTCAACAAGCTCACCCAACAGGCCCCTCTAGAACCACCTTCAGGAAGGGGACCAAAGCAGGCCAAAAATAGAAGCCACAGCACTCCAAACCACACCATTAAATACAAAGAACCATGCGTAAATCAAGGAGATCCCTAATAACTGGAGACACCATGACAAATCCTAGCAAGTTTCCAAGTCCACCAAAGCGCACAGATCCAGGGGAAGAAGACTTAAAAACAGTAATGAGGAAGGAAATGCAAGAATTACTAAAGAAATGAAAGAAACCTTAGCTACCGAATATAAGAAAACCATGGAAGAACGAATCAGCCAAATTAAAGAAGAAATGTCAAAGAACATGAGAGATTCCATACAAAAAGAAGTGAAGGATTTAAAAGACAAAGTAACAAGCCTTACGAGCAGAAACACAGAGTTGGAGAAGCACATCGAAGAACTCGAAGGAAAACTGCAAACAAAAAAAGATCAAGAAACCAACAAAGAAATATAAGGCAAAGCACTGGAAGGAAAAATCCAATATCTAATGAACAAGGATAAAAGAAACAATCTAAGAATTGTGGGTATACCAGAAGGGGAGGAAATAGGGAAGGGGGAAGAACAGGTAGTCAGGGAGATAATAACAGAGAACTTCCCCACCCTCTGGAAAGAAACTTCAGGCCAAATACAGGAAGCCAAGAGGGTCCCTAACAAGATAGATCCAAAAAAACCAACACCAAGACATATAATAATCCAAATGGCAAAAACCAAAGAGAAAGAGGAACTCCTTAAAGCAATAAAGGAGAAAAAGACCCTCAAGTACAAAGGAAAGGACATAAGAATCAAACCGGATCTCCCATTTGAAATAATTCAAGCAAGAAGACAGTGGAATGACATATTTAAACGACTGAATGAAAGAAATTTCCAACCCAGGGTCCAATACCCAGCAAAACTATCATTAATATGGGAGAGCAGACTAAAATCATTCTCAAACATGAACGAACTTGAACTATTTGTGCAAACGAAGCCGATCCTAAGCGACTTACTCAGAAACGAATTACACAATCCAAACCCCCGATTGTAACAACAACCACTCCACACAATACAACTGCACAACAGTCCTCTCTCTCAATAATTTCCCTAAATGTTAACGAACTAAACTCTCCAATTAAAAGACACATAGTAGAGAACTGGGTTAGGAAAAATAAACTGGACTTCTGCTGTCTGCAAGAAACACACCTACAACTACAGGACAAGCATAGGCTTAGAATAAAAGGATGAAAAGTATTATACAGGCCAATGGAAAACAAAAAAGAGCAGGGACAGCCATTCTAGTATCAGACCAAATTGCATTCAATATCAAGAAAGTGATCAAAGACAAAGAGGGCCACTACCTACTGATCAGGGAAACATTAGATCAAGAAGTACTAACCCTGGTCAATATCTATGCACCGAATGTAGAGCCAGCAAAATATATGAGGCAACTGCTCGCAAACCTGGAGAAACACATGAGGGGAAATATGATAATAGTCGGGGACCTCAATACTCCACTATCACCACTGGACAGATCCACCAAACAGAAAAATAGCAAAGCAATAAGAGCCCTAAATGAAAAATTAGAAGTTCTAGGACTAATAGACTTATATAGAGCACTCCATCCCCAGAAAGCAGAATACACATTCTTCTCAAACCCACATGGAACCTTCTCCAGAAGAGACCATGTCTTAGGATACAAAGCCAACCTATATAAGACCACAAAGGTAAGGATCATTAGAAGTACCCTTTCAGATCACTATGCAACAGAGATCAAAATTGATGTCAAGAAGAAGCAATGGAGAAAAACTAATACCTGGAGATTAAACAACATGCTGCTCAACAACAGCTGGATCAAAGAACAACTCAAGGAAGAAATAAAAAGATTCCTTGAGACAAATGACAATGAAGAGACAACATGTCAAAATTTATGGGACACAGCAAAAGCAGTAATTAGGGGGAAATTCATAGTAATACAGTCCTATGTCAAGAAACAGGAAAATAAGAAAACCAACAGTTTAAAAGATCACCTCAAGGAATTAGAACAACAGCAACAGAGAAATCCAACCACAACCAGGAGGCAAGAAATAATAAAAACCAGAGCAGAAATAAACAACATAGAAACTAAGAAAACAATACAAAAAATCAATGAGACCAGGAGTTGGTTTTTCGAAAAAATAAACAAGATAGACAAACCATTGGCAAAACTCACCAAAAAAAAGAGGGAAAACACCCAAATCAGTAAGATCACAAATGAAAGGGGAGAGATTACAACAGAACCCCAAGAAATACAACATATAATGAGATCATATTATGAACAACTATACTCAACTAGGCTAGAGAACCCAGTAGAAATCGACAGATTCTTGGAAAAACACCCTCTTCCAAGACTGGAAAAGGAAGATCTAGAAAGTCTAAACAGACCAATCACCTCAGAGGAAATCGAAGAGGTAATTAAAAAACTCCCTAAGAACAAAAGCCCAGGCCCAGATGGATTTACAGGTGAATTCCATCAAACATTTCAGGAAGACTTGCTACCACTTTTCCATAGGCTTTTCCAAACCATAGAAAAAACAGGAATCTTCCCCAACTCCTTTTATGAGGCTAATATCACACTCAACCCCAAAGAAGGCAAAGACACCACCAAAAAAGAAAACTACAGACCAATCTCACTAATGAACATAGATGGAAAGATACTAAACAAAATCTTAGCAAACAGAATCCAGCAGTTCATCAAAAAGATCATACATCATGACCAAGTGGGATTCATACCAGGAATGCAAGGTTGGTTCAACATACGCAAATCAATCAACATTATACACCACATTAACAACATGAAAGACAAAAACCACATGATCATATCAATTGATGCAGAGAAGGCGTTTGACAAAATCCAACATCCTTTCAGGTTAAAGACACTCAGCAAAATAGGGTTAGAAGGAACCTTCCTCAAGATAGTTACAGCTATATATGAAAAGCCTACAGTCAACATTATACTCAATGGCGAGAAACTAGAAGCATTCCCACTAAGGTCAGGAACTAGGCAAGGCTGTACACTCTCTCCATTCTTATTCAATATAACCTTAGAAGTCCTAGCAATGGCAATCAGACAAGAGAAGGGAATCAAAGGAATTCAAATAGAGAAAGAGGAACACAAGCTATCTCTATTTGCCTATGATATGATGATATACATCAAAAACCCTAAAGAGTCCACAGCAAAACTCCTAGAAACAATCAACCAATACAGCAAAGTGGCTGGATACAAAGTCAATACACAAAAGACAGTAGCATTTCTATATACAAACAATGAAGTTGAGGAGAGAGAGATTAAAATTACAATTCCATTTTAGATAGTATCAAAAACCATCAAGTATCTAGGAATCAACCTTACAAGAGAAGTGAAAAACCTATACCAGGGAAACTTCAAAACACTTCAGAAAAAAAATTGAAGATGATCTAAAGAAATGGAAGAACATCCCATGCTCATGGGTAGGTAGAATCAATATAGTCAAAATGACCATCCTACCCAAACTCCTATATAGGTTTAACGCAATCCCTATCCAAATCCAGACACAATTCTTTAAAGAAATAGAACAATCAATCACAAAATTCATCTGGAACCACAAAAGAGCCAGGATAGCCAAACATATACTGAAAAACAAGAAGCTAGGTGGAATCTCCTTACCTAACTTGAAACTATACTATAAAGCCATAGTGATCAAAACAGCATGGTACTGGAACAGAGACAGGACCTCAGATCAGTGGGTCAGAACAGAATTCCCAGACATAAACCCCCAGATATACAGCCAACTAATATTTGATAAAAGAGGCAAGAATCTGAAATGGAACAAAGAAAGCCTATTCAACAAATGGTGTTGGCACAACTGGAAAACCACATGTACGAAAGTAAAAATCGACCCATACCTCACTCCTTATACAAAAGTCAACTCAAAATGGATTAAAGACCTTGAAATCAGACCCAAATCTATAAAGTTTATCGAGAATAAAATAGGCAGAACACTCCAAGACCTATATATCAAAAAGGTCTTCGAGAATGGAGCACCAATGGCAAGAACCTTAGCGGCAAACATAAACAAATGGGACTACATCAAACTAAAAAGCTTCTGCATGTCGAAGGAAACATTACTTAATGCAAGAAGACAGTTAACAGAATGGGAAAAAATCTTTTCACTAGACATATCAGATAAAGGGCTGATATCTAGAACTTACAAAGCACTCAGAAAACTGAGCCCCTCAAAACCAAATAAAGCCATAAAAAATGGGGAGAAGAAATGAATAGACACTTCTCTGAGGAAGACAGGATGGCCAACAAACACATGAAAAGATGCTCACCTTTTCTCATCATCAGAGAGATCCAAATCAAGACAACAATGAGATATCACCTTACACCAGTGAGCATGGCCCACATCAAAAATACTGAGAACAATCTTTGTTGGCGGGAATGCGGTATGAAGGGAACTCTCATCCACTGCTGGTGGGAATGCCCCCTAGTCCAACACCTATGGAGAACAGTCTGGAGAGTGCTCAATGAACTCAGAATTGAGCTCCCATTTGACCCGGCAATTGCACTCCTAGGTATATACCCCCAAGTGGGAAGAACATTCATCCCAAAATACGTGTGCACCCCACTATTTATCGCAACACTCAGTATAACAGCCAAATCTTGGAACCAACCGCGATGTCCAACAACAGATGAATGGATCATTAAGATGTGGTATCTATACACAATGGAATACTACATGGCAGTCAGAAACGATACAATCACAGATTTTGCAGCAACATGGATGGACCTAGATCATGTTATGTTAAACGAAGTAAGTCAGAAGACAAAAGATAAACACAGAATGGTAGCACTATTCTGAAGCACATAGAACATACATCTCAAACACTACTAATACTTAATAATCAAATAACAGGGACAAACTGTAGAAACTCCAAACACTGGAATAGTCGACATGTACATGGGAACAGTGCCCAAAATTCATGAAAAAGGAACAACGCAAACTCTTGACTACACATTATACCACAAAGAAAACAGCAGCATAGAGAGAACAGGTATGTAATCAACCTTCTACAACAATGGCCCACAATAATCCCTTAGAGATCGTATATAGGAACACAGGTAAAGAATACCACGGCAAACCACTGACTCCAATGGAAACATCCCATATCACTACATATTAATGTCTCTATCTTACTATATTTAAAATAACCTCTCAGCTTTTCTGTCCACAGGTGTTCTTAGATACAAAAGGCAGACAAGCTAAGATGGCAGCTCGGGATACCACATGAGATACCATACCTAGTCTGCACTACAAGGCGGCCCCGAGAAAACTCTCTAACATACACTTTATCTCTAGGTTATACCTTCTTTTAGGGATTGAAGCACTTGACCAGACAGACCACCGAAGCAGTAACAGCGACGTACAGACTCAAACTACATGCCCTATTCATCGAAAACATGCAAGCAAACTAGCATCCCCTTGCTATTCTCTCCTCTCTTCTCACCACTTTCTTTTTTTATTTTTATTAATTCATTTATTTTTATTATTTATTTTTTTTCCTTTTCTATTCTTTACTTTTTCTCCTTTCTCTTCTCCCTTTCTTCCTAAGGTAATTTCTCTTTTCTCCATTCCTAGCCCTCCCATATGCCTTATCCTTTCCCCCCTCTGGAAATCCAACTATCCCTCCACCCTCCACTCCCATCCAGACCTCCCACCATATTAAAACTCTTCACCCTCAGTCCTTAATCTATTAGGCAACAAGATTGACCTCCTACCCCAACGACCCAGTACCCAGCACCCAAGCGAAGTGACACCCACACCTCGTGGTCAATCCCACACCTCGTCTCCTGCAAGAAAAGGCAGCCAACTCCCCTGCGGACTCATGGGGCACGGCCCTCCCTATCAACTCCCCCTAATATGGACTGCTACTTGAAACTGGTCTTACTCCCAAAAGTAGCCCCAAGGCAAGATCTCTTCCAGGACCTCCCTGCTGCAAACCATTTGCCAATCTGAAGAAGGTCAGGGGACGTGATGGAAAAGTGCCGGAGAACCCACACACCACAAGAAAAACCCAAAAGACAATGAGAAAAACTGTACTCCCAACATAAGCATAAGCATAAGACCTGTATTACACCGCCCCTTTACTTGCTTTTCCCCAAATGTAAAGTAGTCTATTACATCACTTTGGTCCTTTAAATACTTCCTTATTTCGTTGGAACCAATAAAAAAGCCCTAGTCTAGGGTTTGAACTACGACCTGCACAACAACCATGAACCCCACTTCCAAAGGTCTAGCAGAGACAATCGTAAAGGAATCTGGCTTCTGGAAGCACAAAGAAAGATGCCATCCTAAGTGCCATCCTAGGTACAGTGCAAAGACCAAGACCACCAACCACAGAAGATGGATTAAAATGACACTGAGGGAACAGAACTCCTGAACCACAAAGACTGACATCATCGTAAATCCCAACCCTGAATTTGTGCAGATACTGAGATCTCAAGACACAGAGGTCTGTTTGTACCACCCAGAACAGAACGGAAGTCTCCCAAAGACGACAAAAGACCACCGGGAGAGTAAATGATCCTGAACAGAGTCTATAGTTGTTCCCATGACAATATACTCCAAGGGCGGAGAAACCCATAACCCTTAGGCCAAGTGAATTCCTTTTCGAATGACCCCAACATTTACTGTGCCAGGGCAGGAGGAAAAAAAAAAAAGAGCACAAAGCATTGTTTACTTATTATATATTATTTTGTACCTTCATTTATTATTATTACTATTATTTTTACTTACATAACTATTTTTGATCGATTTCTCTGTGTAGGTGTGGTTATTGAAGCTGTTGTCCCCAGATATTCCTAGTTTTTTTCTCCTCTTTTCTTTTCTTTTTTTATGGGCTAAGTCATGTTTCTTATATCAAGACCATGGCGGTTTTTGCTTTTTTTGCTTTGTCTTGTTTTATTTTGTTTGTTTTTTTGTTTTTGTTTTTGTTTTGTGCATGTGTGGTGCTTACCATTATTGTTGGAGTCCTCACTGGATAATGGGCACTTTTTTTGTTTGTTTGTTTGTTTTGTTTTGTTTTTTTGTACTGATGGAATGTTTCATTTTCTTTTTTCTCCATCGCCCCCCAAATCGATGATGAGAACCTCTAGAAGGACTCTGCCCACTTTTGGAGTATTAGACTTTTACCCCAGTTTACTACTTTTCTCTTCGTCAGACCAAACCACGCAAACTTAACTAGCTAGGCCTACCTCCAAGTTAGAGGGGGAAATTAGGGAGACACCTAGACCAATCAGATGCAAGACTACTATGTGGTAGGATAGGTACATAGGGGACCACATATTCTAGCAGCCTTGGGGGTGAGGGAAGTGGATATGGGAGATAGGACAAAAACGGAGGTGAAGGGAAGACAATTTGGTGATGGGAATCCCCCCTGATGTTATGTAAATATTTAACTAAAATATTATTGTCAACATGTAAACCACTATGATCAAAATAAAAATTATATTATTAATAAAAAAAAGACATGACATCACAACTTTCAATTTCTCTTTCTTTTCTTTCTTTCTTTCTTTCTCTCTTTCTTTCTTTCTTCTTTCTTTCTTTCTTTTTTCTCTTTCTTTCTCTTTCTCTCTTTCTTTTTTCTCTTTCTTTCTTCTTTCTTTTCTTTCTTTCTTTCTTCTTTCTTTCTTTCTTCTTTCTCTTTCTTTCTTCTTTCTCTCTTTCTTTCTTTCTTTCTTTTTTTCTTTCTTTCTTTCTTTCTTTCTTTCTTTCTCTCTCTCTTTCTTTCTTTCTTTCTTCTTTCTTCTTTCTTTTTCTTTCTCCCTTTCTTTCTTTCTTTCTTTCTTTCTTTCTTTCTTTCTTTCTTTCTTTCTTTCTTTCTTTCTTTCTTTCTTTCTTTCTTTCTTTCTTTCTTTCTTTCTTTCTTTCTTTCTTTCTTTCTTCCTTTCTTTCTTTCTTTCTTTCTTTCTTTCTTTCTTTCTTTCTTTCTTTCTCTCTTTCTCTCTTTCTTTCTTTCTCTTTCTTTCTTCTTTCCTTCTTTCTTTCTTTCTTTCTTTCTTTCATTCTTTCTTTCTTTCTTCTTTCTCTCTCTCTCTGTCTCTCTCTCTCTATCTATCTATCTCTCACATATATTGGTATGTAATTAATATCCCAAACAGTAGAATCTGCTCATCAAACGCTGCTCAGTTCCCTGGACAGCAATAAATATAAAAAATAACTTTGTTTTGTTTTATGTTTTAGGATGAAACATCCTTCCCTCTGAATGTCATTTAAAAACCTAAAGTTGGAGCTGAAGCAGTGGTGCAGCAGTAGGACATTTGCCTTGCACACAACTGACCTAAGACAGAACATGGTTCTATCTCCTGGCGTCTCATATAGTCCCTGCAAGCCAGGAGTGATTTCTGAGCACAAAGCCAGGAGTAGTGCCTGAGAGTCACCGGGTGTGGGCCAAAAACCAAAACAAACAAACAAACAAAAACTCTAAAGTTAATAATAATAATAGTGGGTTTTTCTCATTTTAGTTGAAAAATGGAAAAATTAATAAGGTACCTCTTTTACTGGGGGTCAGTGTAAATGCATAAACTAGATCCATACCTACCTTGTTTGATTTTCTAAGTTTATGTTCTAGGACATTTAATGTAGGAATAGATATTGCCATAATGTCTATACTGCTTTTGTGACCTTAGGGAGTTATATAATACATTATGCTCTCAGATCATTCCCCAGAGAAATAGAAATGGTATATAAAATGTTTATTAGGAGTTCAAATGAATGTAATATATGAAGCTTCTGGATACATGTTTAAAGGATATTAGTATAATTTTAGGTTCTGCTATTGTTACTATTACAGTTTTTGTTAGAAAAATGTGTTTGTTTCCATTATTCAGTATAGAAAGATCCTTTTGGAAATCCGGCTGGTGGATTATTGCTCTACTGCAGATAGGAACAGAAGAAGACTAATTATTAGTAACACAAAGCCTACTGCATTATTAACAAGTACTATTATATATTTTGTAACAATTATGATACTAATAACAATACTTAATTATGCTCTACATATTTTGTTGTTGTTTGGGAACCACACCCAAAGCAGGGGTCTTGGTCAGGGGTTAAACCTGGTCCTGCACTCAAGAATCACTTCTTGCTGTACTCGATGACACAATACAGGATGTCAGAGATCAAACCTGGGCAGGAAATGTGGGAGACAGGAGTAGTCAGAAGTATGTACTTTGGTTTTCTTTTATAAGATATATAAAGACTAACTTCTCACTTGAAAGTTATTTTTTATTTGATTTTTAATTATGCCTGGAGATACTCAGGGCTTACTCTTGTCTTTGCACTCAAGATTTATTCCTGATGGCTTGAAGAGTATATGAGATGCCAGGGATCAAGCCCTGATTGGGTGCACATAAAATTACCAGCTGTGCTATCACTCCAATTTCTCCCTTAAAAGATTTATCTGGAAATTACTGTCCCCAGCCAAGTATGTCCTTCTCCAACTCTTGCTCTCCAATACATCTGCTTTTATCTATGCTTGAGAGTTCTGAACCCATAGATAATTGTCTTTCCTCTCCATTTAATAATTCCAATCTGAAAATTAATCTGATTAAACATGATTCATTAAAATTCATCCATAGAGCCACCACCCCGAGTGCCCATTCCAGGAACCCCAGGCCCGACTGGAGAGGGACCAGGTGAGTCCCCACTCCCCATGTGGGCGCCCTAGGCCCGCCCCTGCTGCCGCCACCCCTAGCGCCCTGCCCCAGGGACCCCAGGCCTGAGTGGAGAGCGGACCAGGTGAGTCCCCACTTCCCACGTAGGAGCCCTACCCGTGCCTGCCACTGCCACCTCAAGCGCCCCGTCCCAGGGACCTCAGGCCCAAGCGGAGAGTGGACCGAATGAGTCCCCACTCCCCACATGGATGCCCTAGACTCGCACCCGCCGCCACCCTGTGCGCCTCTCTCCAGAGTCCCCAAGCCCGAGCAGAGTGTAGGAGGGGTGAGGAGAACCCTGAACCTGACTCACTCTGCACCACAGGGACAGGTTAGGACCATTAGACTGGGTAAGATTGAGCAACAGTAACCTACAGACTTATACTACAGGCCCTACTCATCGAACACATTCAAGCAAACTAGAATTCCCTTGCTCTTTTCTCCTCTCTTCTCACTACTTTCTTCTTTTTTTCTTCTTTTCTCTTCTCCTTTTCTTTTTAATGTATTTTCTCTTTTCTTCTTTCCTGCCCCTTCTACATACTTTATCCTCCCCTCCCTTTGGATATCTGACTATCCCTGCACCCCCCAACCCCATCCAGATTTCCCACCTTATTATAACTCCTCACCCTCAATTCTTAATCCATTAGGCATCAAGACTGACCTTCTACCCCAACAGACCAGTACCCAGCACCCAAGTGAAGGGACACCCAGTCAAACCCACACCTCATCCCCGGCAAGAAGAGCCAACCAACTCCCATGCTGACTCATGCTGCGCGTCCCGCCTTACAAATTCTTCCTAATATGGACTGTTACTTGAAAACGGACTTAGCTCTAAAAGTACCCCCAAAGCAAGAACTCTTCCTGCTGCGATTTTCTTACCAATCTGGAGAAGGTCAGGGTGCATGATGAAAAGGTGCTCGGAAACCCACACACCACAAGAAAATCCCAAAAGACAATAGGGAAACCTATACTTCCATCATAAGTATAAGAACTATACACAATACCTCTTTACCTGCTTTTTCCCAAAAATGTAAGATAGTCTGTTGCATCATTTTGTTCCTTTAATTATCTTGTTATTTCATATTTTATATACATTTATGTGAGCTCATGTAGTTTTATTTCTATTTTTTTATATTTTGGGGGAGTGTGACCTGTTCTGTTTTCTTCTCTTTCCACCCCCAAATGCACCAACAATATAAAGTAGCACCATTTCCCCCTGCAAAGACACACTAATAAAAGGGGAAATCTTACGTATAAAAACGAGCTCTTATCTACTAGGGATAAGAACTCATACTTGTTTACAATACAGGGACATCTCCCACCCTAAAAATATGTCATGTGGATCCAACTTAGACCCTAGGTGATTAGACATCATTCATCCAGCCTTGAACCCTGGATCCCAGACATAGAAATGACACAGTTCTTCACAACAGCTACAGGAAACAAATCCCGTCTGGGACATCCTTAATACTGCTGGGACACCATCAAGTGCCAGCTTTAAAATGATATCCTGACAATGAGGAAAATGCGAACAACTTGACCTAAGAGCAGGTTATCCTACTCCAACAGCTAACAATAAGACAAAATCAGAAGACTTGTCACCCTTTGGTCTGTCCAAAAGCCAAGATTGTGATCTACAGATGACTGGCTGATAGAACCATGACTGGACTATATGTATTCTGGGACCAATAAAAAAAAAAAACCCTAGTCTAGAGTCAGAGCTATGGCCTGCACAACAATCATGATCTCCAGTTCCAAAGTTCTGTCTGAGAAAATTGCAATGGAATGGGTCTTCTGGAAACATCCTAGGATCAACGCAAACACCAAGACCACCAACCACAGAATACGGATTAAAATGACACTGAGGGAGCAGAACTTCTAGAACCACAAAGAAAGACTTCATCATAAGTTCCACCCCTTGACTTGTGTAGATACCGAGATCTTTAGATACAGAGGTCTAACTTTATCACCCAGGACAGAGCAGAAGTCTTCCAAACAGCACGAAAGCACCAAGGGGAGAGTAAATGAACGTGTACGAAGTCTATAGTTAATCCCATGACAATATACTCCAAGGGTGGAGAAACCCTTAGCTCTTAGACCAAGGGAATTCCTTTTCGAATGACCCCAATATTTACTGTGCCTGTGCAGGAGGGAAAAAAAAAGCACAAAACATTTTTTCTTCTTTTTTATTTATCTATCTAGTTTTTGTCGATTTCATTGTTTTGATGTGGTTATTGAAGTTGTTGTCTCCATTTATATTTATATATTTATTTTCTTCCTTTCTTTTCTTTATGTGCTCTGCCATGTTTTTATTTCAAGATCATGGCTTTTATGTGGTGCTTACCTTTATTGTTGGAGTGCTCACTGGATATTTTATTTGACACTTCTTTTTGTACTGTTGGGGTGATTCACCTTTTTCCTCTTCGACTCTCAAACTGATGATGAGAGCCTCTAAAAGGACTCTGCCCATTTTCGGTGTATTTGATTTTTACCCCAGTTTATTACTTTTCTCTTCTTCAAACAAAACCATGTAACTTTATCTATCTAGTCCTGCCTCCCAGTTACAGGAGGAAATAAGGGAGCTACCAAGACAGGTGTAAGACCACTAAGTAGCAAGTTAGGCACAGAGGAGACCACTTATTCTTGCAGCCCCGGGGGTGAGAGAGGAAGATATGTGAGGTAGGATGGGAACGGATGTGTAGGGAGAACAATTCGGTGATGGAAATCCCCCTAATATTAAGTTAACATATACCTAAAATATTATTGTCAACAATATGTAAGCCACTATGATCAAAATAAAAATTATATTAATAATAAAAAAATTATCCTGATTAAAAAAAATTTATCCATAGGCCTGAACCAGTGGTGCAAGCTGTAGGGCATTTACCTTGCACATGCTGACCTAGGACAGACCTTGATTCAATCCCCCAGAGTCTCATATGCTCCCCCAAGCCAGGAGCAATTTCTGAGTGCATAGCCAGGAGTAACCCCTGAGCATCACCAGGTGTGGCCCAAAAACAAACAAAATATTTATCCATAAATCAAACAGATTCCCCTCATGTCTTTAAAATGCATTGATTCTCCCATATCTGCCTTCATCCTTAACATAAATTTTATTTAAAGAATCCCCAAACTAGTCATGTCTCAAAACTCTGGGATTCATGTAGCATATTACATTTTATAGAAAAGGGGGAAAACAAATGTGATTAAGTAAAATGATTTTCAAAGAAGGAGACAGCCTTGTGTTCTGCAAATGGATCCAATGGATCAAAAATCTCTACAAGACTTGAGGAGGACAGAGAAGAAAAGGAAGGTGACAATGGGAAAACAGAGATATCCTTACTCATAAGAAGAGAGGGGCTCCATAGGACACATATCTGCTGGACTCAGAACGTGGAAAAGGCAGGGAACTTTTCCACTATCACTATGAGTCTCTGGAAGCAACACAGCCCTTCTAACCTTGACTTGAATCTAGTGAGATATAAAGTCATGTTGTTCCGAGTCACTAAGTTTATGGATTTTGGGTAGTAAGGAACTCTGGAATATGCCCAATGGATCAAATTTTGATGACTAAGATGGGTCTTTCAACACTAAAAAAAGAAAGTGATTAAAAAAGCTACAGGGGTATATGACAGATATCATGTGTGACCCAAGATAATAATTTTGTGACAGTATAGAAGTGAAGTTAAAATGTAAAATCCTGTTCTGCATTCATTCTTAGCCTTGCTCCCACCAAGAGTACATTCAAACAAAATATTTCAAAAAAGATTTGCTCCATTCTTTCTGTGACAATCTGGCAATTCACTCCAGCCATAATCAATGCAAATACTTCCCATTAACACATTGATCTGTCAAATTACCATGATTTATAAAATTGAGGCTTTTAACTTAATATTATTTCTGTCACAATTCCTCTATTCCTCTCATTTTGGACATAATTTTCTCAATGCATTTTTGTCTAAATGTTCAGAATAGATGTTGGACCTCTGTCTGCATTACAACTCATTGGATGCATTTAAAAGGCTGAATTTAAGCTATCATTCTGCCATTGGAAGTCTAAAGAGACAGCACAGCCCTCTAATAGATTTGGACAAATGCTGTGTTTTAATTGATGTCTTCAGGTGAGAAGCTATAATGGAGAGTCGGACAAGATCCCCCAGTTTTACTCTCACAGCCTGGCAAGATATAGTGGCACTGGCCTGCCTGTTTCATTATCAACCACTCAACAAACCACCTTACCCAGATGTGAATATTCCATTAGCTTGCACTTCTTGCCAGTATATTTGCTGGGGTAGTTTAGTCAAATAAGCATCATTTTATAACTAGTTGCTTAAAGTGTGTTTGTCATCGATGAGACTCCCTTTACCTGAGATGAAGTACTAATAAGCGAATATCTAGAAAATGTTTATCACTATGGAAAATCAATGTTGACATTTTACTAAACGATTCTAACATCATCAGGATGCCATGCTATTTTATTCTTCTAACATCAACTCCTTCTTAAGTAGCTTTTTTTTTCCTTCATCACAGAAATTGCTCATTTAAGATGAATTATTACTGTCCTTCTTATGATGCCTGGTACCAAGTTGTCAGGAGAAGCCAGTTTCCAAGAGGAAGGCACGTAATTTTAGCAGTCATAGCTAGAAATGATGTTACTGTTAGTTGTCAGAGAAGTGATCATTAAAGAGTCTATTTTCTCTTTGATGCCAGCAACTCAGATCAACTTTTCAAAGTACTTAGAATTGCATGAATATTCCTGCAATTTTCACCTCAGACTTGTTACCTTCTTTCTTATCAATGTCATTTGTTCTGAACCACAATACAAACAATAAAAACATTTTCATTTCCTTTTTCTGCAGCTATAATTACTTACATCAATTACACTTATAAAAAAGTGTCATAATTTGTTATTTGAAAGTGATTAATTTTAGAAGGAATTGCTATTTTCTACTTCTGTGTCAAGAGAGGTCTGAGCTAAAGGAGACTTTAGCTTGATTTGATTTGATGCCTTAAATTCTACTGAAAGTAAACTTGTCTTTCTTTTCCATAAGGTATAAGATGTAAACTATCTGGGTTGAATTTAGTAATTTAATTTTCTATAGCTATGTTTAATATGGTAATAGAATGACTGCAAACGTTTTTTATGTTGTCCTTGGGAATCTCAATTGTAGGATCAAAATAATAAATTATGTCTTTTTGGAACATAAAAATAATCAACTAAATCAAATTCTTTTAGAACATAAAGACATACCACACAGCAGAAGGAGCTTTGCAGAAAAGGAGACACCAGAGAGATAGCAAACAAATCTGAAGATGTTGCCCATAATCTGTAGAATGTGGTCAATAAAAACATTGAACTTAGAAGAGAGGCAAACAGTTGTTTTCTCTTTGACCCTTTAATGGAGTGGAGTCTATGATCAGCCATACTTCACTGGAGAAGAAAGTGAGAACTTGGCTCTCACCAGCTTTTAAGGGCAGTTTGTGGCATTGGTGTCTTCTGCAGAGTGTTCCTGAAAACACAACTGCTTCTGTATCAAAGGACTCTGGGGATCTTGATATGTAAATTATGGGGTCTTTTCTGGAGAAGGGCTTGGGGACCTTGGAACTCCAGATTAGAAAAGACAAGATCGCTTCTGTTTAGGGCTCAATTATTGTCTTTGTAGTTTTCCTGAGTCCTCTAGGCTTAGTCTTTCAGTATCTGTCATCTTTCATCTGACATACTCGAGCAGAGTCCAACCATCTGTCTATTTATATAAACCTGGATAAGGTCCTATATTGGCTTTCACAGTTCTTGTACAAAGAACCAATAGTAAAAAAAAATCTGAATATCTGGTCCTTGATTTTCAAGGCTAATTTACTAGAGATGATGGAATAGAACAGTTTAATTCTCTTGTTTTATCTTTCTATAGACCACATATGATGAGGTCTTTGTTGTAATTATTCCTCTCTTTGTTTTAAATCACTTAATAGGATGTTTCATCCAAATTACAATAAATTGTCCAATTCTGTTCAAAGTAAAATAAATTTAGTGATTTAATTTGTTTCTAATATTTGTAAAGTACCCCACTGCATATATATCATATATTCCATTCATGTACACATATGCATAGACTATATAGAAAAATATATGAAGAGAGTACTACTAATTCTTTATAAATTTGTCTATTATTGGACAGTAGTTTTGGAGGTAGAAACTAGAAAGTGAAACACTGAGCTATATGGAGTCTCTCTTCTTAGCTTGTTTGTTGCTATATATTTTCTCATAGAAGATAAGCCTCTATGACTATATTATAATGTATAATATATGTATGTATAGAATAACTGCTAGTAGAGTTTGTAAGGATCAAATTGGCTTTAAGTGGTCAAAAAAATCTTTAAAATGAAGGACCAGTTGTCCCTCTCTATTTCTATCTAATTCAAACATTTTTATACACCAAGTCTTGTTTTTCTGAGAAATCTTTAGGCTACTTTTCATAGAAACTAAACTCTCATCATCGTCAGTGCTTGAGTGTCTATTCTTTTTCACATGCTCCAGCACTGGATGTTTCCAGTCACTTTGATAGGAGCTGCTGTCCCTGAAGTGAGATGATATCTCATCATTGATTCAAGTTACATTATTCTTAGGATATGTAATATTGGACATTTTCATTGTTGGCTTTTTATTTACCTCACCCAACAATACTCAGGGGTTAATCCTGGTCCTGCACTCAGGAATCACTCCTGACAAGTTCACAGGACCATATGTGATGCTAGGCCATGCAAGGTCAATGCCCTACCTTCTGTGCTATCACTATTTTTTGGGATAGCTCCTATTTCAATTATTTTTGATGGAGATATTATGTTAATTGCTGAACTTTGCAGGTGTTTTTTATATTTTAGATATCAGCCTTCTTTTTGATGTATAAAAATTGTGTCTAAATTACTCTAGTGTGTACTTGATTATAATTAATCCTTAATTATGTCAAATATTAATGTATACTATATGCCAGTTTCAATAATTAAGCAACATTAAGGGTTGCTTAAGTCGATTTGTTTTGTTTTGGAGCCACACCTGGCTGTACATAGCACTTATCCATAATTCTGCACTCAGGAAATACTCCTGGGGACCATATGAGATGCTGGGGATTGAAACTTGGTCAGCAGCATGCAAGGCAAATACCCAAATATCTACTCTAGTGCTTCAGGCCTTAATATTTTTAATGTGGAAAAAACTACCCCCAGAACATCAACAAAAATTAAGAGAAATGCTGTGCTAGTCACTTGAGATAAAATCATAAGCAATAAAGTCTATTTGCATAATGGAAATTTATTTAATGTAGTTAGGCAATTTGTAGCATGTCAAGTAAACCAATCATTCCCTCATAGCTAAATAGATAATCTACTTAAAACTACAGTATAATATATTGTCATAGCAACCAGAAATTTTGCTGTATCTTTAGTCCAGAATACTGTGCTTTATATTTTGTGGGAAATATTGACATAGTCATCTAACGCACATGGAATAATCACTAATTTGTTTATGACACAGTATAGTCCAGGTGAAATGTCTATACCCTCTCCATTCATTTCTCAGGCTCCCAGCCTTTACATCTTTACCTTACTTTAGATGGCATAGTTTTGTTTACTCAGCTTTATTAATTTTAATTTTATTTAAAAACTTTTTAATCTGTTATTTTCATGTGATATTAGAGTGCATTGGCTTCTCTGCAGCCTTCCATTTCTTTGTGTAAGAAGAGATATCCATGGGTTCTATGTAACCCCTCTCTGCTAATCCTATTTCAGTTTATATGTCACAATTCTCTCTTGTTAAATTCTCTAATAGTTCTATAATTTCCCTCTTTTATTTTGTATTTTCGTCCATTAGGTCCAGTAACACTTTGCTTCTGTGTTAGCATTGCATGAGAAATATTTTTTTTCATACATGATCATTCACATTCATAGAAAGCAAGATTGCCCTTTGTATATGCCGACTTTCTATCTACCACGAGGATGACTAAAAGAACATCAGATCACTAGAACCAGTGCAGATATGTTTTGCAGAATTCTGATACTACAGTGAGAATCTGTTCTCAGAGAACTGACAACTACCTCACAATGCAATTAAGTATAAAAGTATAAAACACTACAAATACTACAATTCTGAAGTATTGATAATATGAATATTACAAATACTACAAAGTATTGCTACTACAAAACTTGGATACACCTACCTTTAAAAAGGCAACAAAAATTATTCTATAAAATAAGACCCATTAAATGGCTGAGAAACATTAAAACGTGCTAACATCTTGTGTATTGCTATCTTGTAAAATACAACAAATATGGTAGCATTTTCACCTCCAATATTGGTGTAAAATTAATTGATGACACACAATGATCAAGAGCATATGGTAAAAAGAATGTTTTTAAACATTACTGTGGTATAATGTTTTGGGAGACAAATTGTAATAATTAATAAAACATTTTAAATTCTCATGTATCAACCTGGTATTAAAATCTCTAAATATGAATCCTTGAAATATCATTGCAGTTCCAACAGTAAAAGTTAACTTATTTCTAAAATAAAATTATTTATATTTGTTGATTTTTGATACTGATTCATTAAAAGAAAGTCAATTAAAATTATTATTCTTTAAAAATGACAATATACTTATATTTAAAATTCACTCATCAAAATATTAAATAATCTGTATGAAATATAATTTAGTTGAATAAAATATGTAACAATCATTTTGCCAAACTGAAAAAAATTAAATAAAACATTGGTTTATGGAAGTTTTTCATAATGTTAGAAGCACTGCAACTCTACTTGTCTTTAATAAACCAATCAATCATACTACATAATAATTTCTAAATAGTGAGAAGAAAGTCATATGGACCAGGACCATTTTATATTACATATCACTGGATTAGAAGAAGATTGCAATTTACTATAATTTATTTATTTTAATTTCAAATATTTGTTTTAAATAGAACATGAAATAATTGTGGTAATTCAATATGATTACATTTTATTTCAATCTGTATTTTTAATAAATTTAGATAACCTAAATATCAAGCATTATTTTATTTGGATATCAATTTTGGTAAATAGGAATATAAAAAATAGTAAATAAGTTATACTTGAATAAATAAAAGTTAACTTTTTCAAATACAATTTAATTTAAAAGTGCATACTGATATATATGTAACAAAGACAATTATAATTTATGCATTTTTATTTTTTAATAGTTTAAATTTACATAAAATAAGCATAAGTTCACATTAATTAAATATATTAATAATAGTTTGATAATTGCAAGTGAAGTTTGAAATACATCACAATAAATTATTACAAACATAGTTTTCTATATCCTATCTTTCAATATATCAAATTTCTTTCAGATAAATTTCTATGAGTAAAATGTGGGATTTCTGTATTTTATGACCAGTGATTGTTGTATATGTATATATGTTGTATAAGTGTTGTATATGTACATGTATAACCTCTGGCAAGTATTCTAAAATTTTAATGACTAAAAAAAGAACCCTTTTTGAATTGCAATTATATTTTTATTTATGTTTCAAATATATTTTTTATTGTATTTTTGGAGCCACAACCCAGTGGTTTTCAGGGATTACCTCAAGCTTTGTATATGGGCCAAGAATAGGATCTGAGGTTAACTACATGCAAATATGGGTGAATCTTTGACTATAATTTATCTGTAACCACTTGTTAAGTTTCCCTAACACCCATTCTTTAGCACTATCCTTGTTACATATAGGCTTTTCTTTTGAAAATATTTCATTATTCAATCATTAATATAAGATCCGTAATTCTGCATAAAATGGTTCCAATCCTGTAAAACAAATGCTATTAGTTCAACCTATTAGTTGTTATCTATTAATAACAGAATTAAAGTAGCTATTTATGATCTATCATGGATTCTATACATTTTAAATTATTTAATTTTTTAATTAGAAACATTTCTTATCATACTGTTAAAATCATAATGTTGATCAACTTTTGAGTACCTATAGTGTGTAGCTCTTTAGATACTCTGGCTTCAATAGAATGTGAAAGAAGTTATCATTTTATTGAATTCATAATTAAGATATAACATGATTAAGTAACTCCCAGTGAAATGATGATACTTGAGAAACAGAGAATAAGAGAGAGCTAATGAGAGAGGAGAAACAGAGAAAAAGAGAGAGAGAGTTCAATAAACTTATAATTCAACTGAATCTGCTTTGGAAGTCCTTAAAGAAAGTCATAAACATAGTAAAAATTATGTAGTTCTGTCTCTTTCTATCTTAATGCAGAAAGTAAAAAATTATTGTAAAATATTTTGAAACCCTATCTATAAAGTTAAATTATACACTAAAAATGTAATTTATGTTATTCCAAATTTTATCAAATTAACTTTTAAAAGATGATATTTTATTTTAAAAAATTAATAATAATATATAACAGATCAAAATATTTAAAGAAGTTATTGAAAAAAATTATTTTCACTATATTGGTGTGGTTATTAAGCAGAAGTTAATATACTGAAGTAGCCTAGCAACTACTAACAGGAGACATTAAAGGAATATTAGTGGAGCAAATATGACTTCAGATGCATAGCTTGTAGAGACAAAATAAATAAAATTCATGATGCAGTTTGTAGGGTTCTTGCCTTTCCAAGAGCCAACATTGGTTCACTCTCTGCTTCTCATGCATTCCCCTAGTCTTGGCTAATACTAGGAGTAAGCCCTGAATAGCTCTTGGGGAGAAGAAAAGAAAAGAAAGAAAGAAAGAAAGAAAGAAAGAAAGAAAGAAAGAAAGAAAGAAAGAAAGAAAGAAAGAAAGAAAGAAAGAAAGAAAGAAAGAAAGAAAGAAAGAAAGAAAGAAAGAAAGAAAGAAAGAAAGAAAGAAAGAAAGAAAGAAAGAAAGAAAGAAAGAAAGAAAGAAAGAAGAAAGAAAGAAAGAAAGAAAGAAAGAAAGAAAGAAAGAAAGAAAGAAAGAAAGAAAGAAAGAAAGAAAGAAAGAAAGAAAGAAAGAAAGAAAGAAAGAAAGAAAGAAAGAAAGAAAGAAAGAAAGAAAGAAAGAAAGAAAGAAAGAAAGAAAGAAAGAAAGAAAGAAAGAAAGAGAAAGAAAAAGAAAAGGAAGGAAGGAGGGAAGGAAGGAGGGAAAAAGACGGAAGGCAGGCGGGAGGATGGAAGGAAGGAAGGAAGGAAGGAAGGAAGGAAGGAAGGAAGGAAGGAAGGAAAAGAATCATCGTTTGAATTTAATTGGAATTATATATAAATATATTTCAGTGGTTGATCAATATAATATATGGAATCAGAGCAATAATACATTAAGTAGGGCAATTTCCTTGCATGTTACTAACCCAAGTTTCATCCTTGACACCATCGTAGCACTGTACCACAAATTCCTCCAGGAATCATGTTGAGTATCAAGTATGTAAAAGAAAAAAAAAACAGTAAAATAATATGAATTTTTCAGTTGTCTGTTATATACAAAACAAAGAAAAAGTGATAATATAATTCATTTTCTAGCATGTTAAAATGTGTTAACATGTCTTCATAAGGTATATATGTTGAAATTTTACTACATATAAAAAAATCAACTTGGTCTCATCTTTGTGTATATCAAAAGTAAAACTATCACTTCAAATATTTTTTCAAGTAAAAAAGTAAATGCATACAGATTTTTAATTGGAGGTGGTTGTTTTGTTTCATTCCATTATCATCTAAAATGAATATTTAGCATGGTGCCATCACATTATCTTACATCATAATCAGGTTGAATTATATGTCTGTTTTAACCTTGTAAAACATAAAAAAAAAATGGGAGATAATGAATTGAGGAAGAAAAGTGATAAGGAATTTGCAGAGTTGGGCACACAGATGATTTTTTTAATTTTCTCTGCAGAGAAAAAGTAATATATAGAGTAAAAGTTTTGTGAAATCACAGTAAAAAAATTATTTTTTGTTTGTTTGTTTGTTTGTTTTTGGGTCACACCCAGCAACACTCAGGGGTTACTTCTGGCTCCACACTCAGAAATCACTCCTGGCAGGCTCGGGGACCTATCTGGGATGCCAGGATTCAAAACCAATGACCTTCTGCATGAAAGGCAAACACCTTACTTCCATTCTATCTCTCCAGCCCCACAGTAAAAAATTCTTATAGTCACTTCTGGGGTGATGAAATTATCCATTGGTGATCCATTATCTGGAAGAGGCAATCAATTCCTTTAGCACAGTAAAAAGACAGATCTGATATGACCTAAGGAAAAAACAGGCAGAAGTGACTCACCAACTCACAGCATAAACAAAGCTGAATAACCAAGAGGAAAATTTTTAAGAAACCTATCAGACGTACACTTACAAAGATCAAGAAGTTACAGAGGGAAAGATAATGGGGGATAATACTGGTTGTGTATTTAAAATGGGAATATATTCCTTTCAATCCATTTCTAAGGCATATTAAGGAACTCTAAAATTCAAAGAGAGACTTGACTGGACCAGACCTGCAACTTCCTATCTTCATAGCGATTTAGCAATTATTGGATATTTTCTGGGCAAGAAAAACATCTCAGGAGTGAAAGAAAATGAACCAACATTACTGAAAGAAATGTAACAAATGAATTTTAGCTGAATATTCAGTTACTGGCAAGGGAAGAGAAAAAAGGGAAGGGATGAACTCTGTTCCTGTTTAGCATGAAGTCAGATGTTGAAAAGAGAGAGCAAGAAAAAGGTGAGTTGGATGCTTTTAAATCTATATGTTACACATAGATAAAACAGGATAGACAATGCTAGGCTTGAAATGTTATCTACCATTTAAATTACCATTATTTTTTAAAGACTTCCAAGACTGAAGTTCTGAAATTGGGTGTTGAGGTTCTGCATCTCATGGTGATTGGATCTCGTTTGAAAGTGCAGATCGTCTACACAACAGGCAGTCTGAATCTTATTAGAGAGCTATAATCAGTAATGATGCTGCTCATGTTCTTGTTCTGCAATAATAGACAATGTATTAATTTTTCAAGAAAAGAGTCTATTTTCAGGTAGAAATGTCGATATTCTATAGTTCTAGTCAGAACAATTGTAAGCACAGTGTAGTTCAACATTGCTGCATGGTGAGAGGTTTACTTTCAAAAAACTACTTGTTTTAGAGCTTAGAGTTATTTTCCACAAAGAGAAACAAAGGAATAGATTTTCATAAATATTCAGAATGTCTGTAACAAGAAATCTTAAAGATCAAAAGTGGAGACCTCTTCGTGTTTTTAAGAAGAACAATAATCTATGTTGACATGTTTTATATTGAACATCTGGTAGCAATTAGAATCTTTCAATACAAATCAAGCCACAATGTGACAAACATGATATTTTATATCTAGACAGAAAATAGTAAATGTTTTTCTACACTATCATAGATATATCCCTTGAAACATATTTATCTTAACTTTTAAAAATCCAGGGATGCTTCAGATTTTATATTGAAACAGTATTGTAAAAAAATTGTTATTTATACCTCATATTTTTAATTCATATGAAGTAAATATTATTATAATTCTAGATTTTATTTGATCTAATTACTGTGATGTGAGATACAGCAATTTATATATTTTTAAACAATAGCATTTGAGATTTTGTTTAATTTCTGATTTGCGTTTTAGGGTCATGCAATGGAGGGTTTTAGTATCATATTGGGTTTTTCAAACACTGAAAGAACTTCAGCATTTTCCTGCCATTCAGAAGTTAACCCAAAGGAGACCAGAGAGATAGTACAGGCATAGTAACCATGCTTGTCCTTGGCATTACAAAATATATCTGAGCACCTTCTGGAGTGATCTTTGAGGAATGAAAGGAGTAAACCCTAAGAACAGATTCTAGGTAAGGCCCAGGTGCTTCCAAAACTAAAACAAAATTAACCAGAAGAAAAAGAAACATGTGGAAATAATACCAGTAGGGCCCAGAGTCTCTGGCTCATCAGAAGCTTCCCCTTTCTCTCTCATGCCTGATACTCTTCCTGCTCCAGAAGCTTTATTCTTTAAAACACAAACTAGATCACTCTTCTCAACGTTTGACCTGCCTTTATCCAGAATGTATTGTTTTCTGTAATTTTTGCAAGAGTTGGCTCATTCCATGTCTTGAAACATACTTTATTTCTTCCTTCGTCAGATACACTCTACCCCCTCAGATCAGTTCACCTGCATTACTCATGAAAAGAAACTTGTTCCCTCCAACTATGCAAGACGTGTCCTCTCATTCTACTCCCTTTTAGGAATTAGCACTAATAAGTGAATATTTCATTTGTTCATCTCCTTAGTTTGTGTATTTGTATTTTTAATTACCGTATTTTCCAGAGTATAAGACGACTTTTGAAACAAAAAAAAGTCAACCGAAAATCGGGAGTCTTCTTATATGCCAAGTATACTCCAAAAAAACGTTTCAATATGCTGCTAAAAAAAATCGTCTGGATATTTCCACAAAACGAATTTTCCAACTCGATCCTGCACCAATCACTGCAAGGCTGCTTGGACCGCCTCTCTAATTCAGCCAATCCAAGCAAGCTTTTGCTGTATGCAAATTAGACAATGTTCTGTACCTGAATCTACACTGTAAAAAGCCTGCTCAGATTGGCCAGAGTTAGAGAGGAAGTTTATTACAGTGTAACCTTTGAGCCTTTGCTTGTTGTGATTGGCTCACTATGGTACATACAGTTGCAGCACAGGAACGTTCTGTCTTATACAGCGAATATAGGCCTAAACCTATGTATTAACTGTAAAATTAGAGGGTCGTCTTATACGCCGGAAAACAAGGTAAGATTTTATTTTTACTGTTGATATTGGTGGAGGTCTTTGGATTGCTATTTATATTTTCTTCTCATTAGATGCCTCTTGATTGATTCCTTTGGTTTACATGTTAAAAAGATGTTTTCCCATTGCTTCCCCATCTGTTTTTTTTTCCTCCTCCTTTAGAGTGGGCTTTGTTTTTTTCCAATAAAGCCTGCTTTGTAGGGCTGGAGGGGAAGCTGCCATTTTGGCTCATCATTCCATGTTATGGAGCAACTGGTTGGTGAAAAGTTAGTGGTGTGAGTTCTTGGCATGCTATTCCATCCCAACCATGAGTGGATTATTTGCTGCTTTGGAATTGCTACTGGACCCACTTCTCTTGTCCTACCCAGATTGGGGGCATGGGGATTCCTCTCCCTCTCTTGGGAATATAGAACACACAACCCACCATTTCACAGATGGCGTCTGGAACAGGGGCCTCATCATCTGTGAGTGAGATGTTCCTTTGGGGAATCTTGTCTGCTCTTTTTGGATGGACGATGTTAGTGCTTAAGTGGATAATTCCACCCTTTTGTAGAAAAATTGGTTCTCTGTGGTTTAGAGCTTTGGCTATTAGTTGGCTGTAAAACAAAGTGCCAGAGAAATTATTCAGTTTTATTACTACATTTTCCTTCCTAGATATAAAAATTACTGGAGTTTCTATTTGTGTAAACATTGCCCTGATAGGCATGTGGATAGGATGGGCATTAAAGGATAAAAAGCATGAGAGTTCTGAAAAACCTCTCATTTAGGGAAGATAAAGTTATTTTCCTGTAAGAACACAGGCCCAACCAAAATATTTAAAAATTGGCAATTTACCAATTATCTCTAATGCTATGCCAGAAAAGCTGGTTCAAGCCAAAGGGCTAGAAATTGGCAATTCACCACCTATATCTAATATCAGCCCACAACCACCAATACTAAGTTCACAGTCTAGTCCTAATCCCATTAGTAATGGAGCGGTAAATGACTTACAATCTGAGGCTGAGTCAGAAGATGAATTACCAATCCCCACAGAGACCTCGCAGGAAAACTGGTATTGATAACCAGGACTCAGTTCCCACCCATAAGGAGAATGAACCAAGCTATATACCTATAGATATAAACTGAGAAAGCATATTTAAAAAGACATGTCATGAATATGGTCCAATTTCAGTTTATTGTGTTCAACTTCTTCAGTTTGGTGTGAAAAACACTTTTTACTCTACATGATTTTCAGGTAATTGTTAAGCTATGTTGGAGTATTCTTCAATGTGTGCAATAGGAAATTTTTTATTCTGAGTTAAGGCAAAGCTTTATAGACCAGATAATACCAAAAAGGTGATATCAGGTGTTACATTGTCTTATGAGCTGCAGATGGGGGGAAATTAGTTCTCTAATGCACAAAAACAGGCAGAATTACCCCATGCTGTTTTCGATATTGTCAAGAACATTGCATTAATGGCTTGAGAGTGAATTGATACATTAAAAGAATATGCAGAAGTTAAATCAAAATAACCGAGCTAGCTCTGAGCCCTATACAAATTTTTTAGGGAAACTACAAGATGCTCTTAAATTACAAATGAAGGAAGATACTGCTCAGAAGGTTATTAAAAAATCTTTAGCTTTTGAAAATTCTAAAAAAAGAAAAATGCCAAAAAAGAAAATTACAGACCAATATCCCTGAAACACAGATGCAAAGATCCTCAAAAAATTCTGGCAAATAAAATGTAATGTATTATCATGAAAATGCTAATGAAACCTGCTGGAGGGATTTTGTGGCCCTTCAGGGAGTCAGAAGACCTAATTGGCTACCTTAATGCATGTAGAAATTTGTCAGTAACCCCTCAGCCTGTTCCCCAACAACTCCTGTGATGACATAAGCAGCAATGAAGCAAACCTCAATGGAACAAGTTAAAGTAAGGAAATCTGGACTTTGCCCAGATATAGCAGAGGATTCCACTGGTCCAAAATTGTTTTACACCTTTATATCTTATTGCAAACTACCAGGGAATGGTCAAAACACAGCCCTGTGGACTCAGATAAGCTGTTTCCATTGTGAGAAGCCTGGATCTTTGCAGATTACAATTCCAATTGCAGATTGCTTTTCAATACTGCTCTGTTGGAGCCAAACCTTATATGTAGTGAAACTGGCAAAGGGGCCAGTCCCTGGACTCTCAAAATCAGGTACCCCTCCCACCAACAATTATGCTTCCCAGTCAATCCCAAGGAAACACTGTTGCATAAATTATCTCAACACTGCAATCCAGAAGCAGAGCCCTTAACATTCCATGCCCTGAAAATATAACTCTTACTCTGGGCCAATGTCCTTACAAATTGAGAACTGGGATAAAAGAACCAATACCCCTAGGCACAGTAGGATTGATTATAGGAAGAAGTAGTTTGACTCTCAAGGGCATAATTGTTCACTTGGGAATAATAGACTCAGACTCTCTTGAAGAGTTTATTATGGTCCTAATGATGTCTGTGACCTTGATGTTCTGAGTAGGGGAAGCTATGGCCCAGCTATTGCTATTACCCTATATAATGCCTGGAAATATATAAATAAGAGGGATAGGTGCTTTGGCACTTTTGGTAGTACTAACCTCAGAGAATCTACTAATCCCATAATAGCCGTAATTACCAAATTAAAAGAATATTCTTTGCTACACCTTGAAGTTCAGGTCAGGAAATTCAAAGCCTTTTAGATTCTGGAGGGCAGAAATACTGTGATTTCTCTTAAGGACTGGCCCCAAAACTGGCCTCTTCTAAAAAATCCCATATTATTTGGATGGAGTGGGTGAAATTTTGGAATCTTCACAGCAAAGTTTCAGGTTTGTGGTATGCAACAACCCTGAGGAACAGCAGGCTATAATCAAACCACATGTGGGCCCAATTTTTTTTTTTGTGGTTTTTGGGTCACACCCGGCAGTGCTCAGGGGTTTTTCCTGGCTCCGTGCTCAGAAATTGCTCCTGGCATGCACAGGGGACCATATGGGACGCCGGGATTCGAACTGATGACCTTCTGCATGAAAGGTAAACGCCTTACCTCCATGCTATCTCTCCGGCCCCATTGGCCCAATTTTTTTAACCTTGTGGGGATGTGACTTGCTTAAGCAGTGGTGTGAAGAATTTCATATCCCACTCCACTCCAGAAAACCCCAAGCTACTCACTGGTTCAGAGACTCAAAAATTTTACTAGGGGTCACTACCATTTAAAATACTGCACCAATAAAGATAGAATGAAAATCTAATTATCTGATATGAACAGGTGAGTGGCTCCTAAAATAAAATAATTTAGAGATACTAAACAAACTAGTGGATGAATAGTTAAAACTAGGAAGTATAAAAACCTCTTTTGCTGAATGAAACTCACCTATATTTGTGTTTCAAAAGAAATCAAGGAAATGGCAACTTTTAATGAACCGTAGAGTTGTGAATTTATCCATGATACCTATAGTTAAACTGCAGACTGGCCTGCCTTCACCAGTAGTCATGCCAAAATATTAGCCTTTGTAATAATAGATTTAAAAGACTGTTTTTTACCATATTCCCATTCATCCAGAAGACAGAAAATGTTTTGCCTTTTCTCTTCCATCTTGCAATAACTACGCCCCAACTTGCCATTACCAATCGAAGGTGCTCTCTCTGGGAATGAGAATTCCCAACAATATGTCAAGGTTTTGTTTGGTTGGTTTTTGGATTTTTGGGGTCACACCCAGTGATGCTCAGGGGTTAGTCCTGTCTATGTGCTCAAAATAGCTCCTGGCTTGGGGGATCATATGGGATGCCGGGGGATGGAACCTTGCACAGTCTGTCCTGGGTCAGCCACATGCAAGGCAATTGCCCTACCAGTGGCCATAACTTCAGCCCCAATATGTCAGTTTTTTGAGAATAGAATCATAAGTTCAGCTTGTGAAAATTTCTCTCAGGCAATAATACGTCACTACACTAATCTTGTTAGCTCTGCCTAGTCAAAGAAACTTGCATTTGTATTTATTACAGGCTGCAGGGTTAGAATAGCCACAGAAAAATCCAGATTATGCCACCATTCCAATATTTGGATTTCATATTGGATCAAACTGCAGTTCACCCTCAAAAGATTTCCATAAACCTGAAAGGCCTCAGAACTCTTACTGACTTTTAAAAGCTCCTGAGCGACTTAAATTTGGTCTGCTCTTCCTTAGTATTTAAAATTCTGAGCTGACCAATCTTTTTCAAACCCTGGAGAGAGATCCTGCCTTGAATAGTCTGAGGTACTTAATTCCAGAAGCTCAAGAAGAGTTGGGATTTTTTTTTTAACAGACTCCAAAATTCCTCTCTTTCCAGGTTCATACCTGGAGAGGTGTGGCTTTTGGTATTTTCAATTTTTAAATCTCCTATGGGTGCTATGTAGTCCAGCTGTCTTGGCCTTTGGAATGGGTTTATTTTCATAACAGACAACCTCCTACTGTGGCACCCTGTTTAGAACTGATATCTACCCTTACCATCAAAGCAGGACTCAGAACAGTTTCTTTATTGGAATTTGTACCTGACACAATAGTACGGCCGATTCCTAAAATACAAAATGAATCCATTTTGCCCACCAGTGAGCCTCTTCACAGAGTTTTTTTAGACTTTTCAGGAGGAAATTCTTCCCATAACCTTGCTGGAAAGGCATGGGACTTTTTCAAAAGGACTAATTTTTTGATTTCTTTAATTATTCAGTCCTTACCTATACCTGAATGCTCTGGTGTTTTACATTGATGACTTTTCATTAGGAAAGGGCAGTATTTCTGGTTCTTCACTGAATACAACAGTGTGTACAAATTACAAGTCTGCTTAACAGGTAGAACTTTCCACCCTGATTTATTTTCTCTTCCACATAACAGGACCATGTAACAATTGTAATTGACTCAGCTTATGTAGTCAGACTATTCCCTGGTATACTTACAGCCTCCCTCAATGTCAATAACCAGATAATATAGGATAATAATATAGGATTTACTCAAACAATTACAGATTGTTCTCCAGAAACATTCAGAGCCCATTTTCATTATTGACATTAGAGCCCATTCAGGTCTTCCAGGGCCAATGGCTCAAGGGAATAAAATTGTGGATCATTTGGTCATTACTATATTTCAGTCACCTTCTGGAGAACATATAGCTTTTCATACAAATGTCCACCAACTGCATATGAACTATCAAATTCCATGGAGATAAGCCAGAAAAATTATAGTGGAATGAACCATTTGTGTGCACACTTAAAAATCGATGTTGCGGGCCCGGAAAGATAGCACAGCAGCGTTTGCCTGACAAGCAGCCGATCCAGGACCTAAGGTGGTTGGTTCGAATCCCGGTGTCCCATATGGTCCCCCGTGCCTGCCAGGAGCTATTTCTGAGCAGACAGCCAAGAGTAACCCCTGAGCAACACTGGGTGTGGCCCAAAAACCAAAAAAAAAATCAATGTTGCAGGAGTGAACCCTCAAGGTTTATAAACAAATCAATGTTGGCAAATGGATATTACTCGTGTAGACATTTTTCAAAGAAAACAATGCCATATTAGCCTGTTGGTGCATTAGGAGGTAAAAAAAAAAGTCAGGTTATACAGTTGCTGTGCCCTGGTTTTGACCTGACCTTTTATCCCAAGCAAGACTTTTCTTTTTTCTTTTATATATATAATTTATACATATATATATTTTTTAAACAGCATGATTACAAATATGATTGTAGTTGAGTTTCAGTCATACAAAGAACACCTCCCTTCACCAGTTCAACATTCCCATCACCAATGTCTTAAACTTTCCTCCTCCCCACCACACCTCCACCTGTAGAGTAGAGGCTTCTACTTCTCTCGTTTATTCACATTGTTATGATAGTTCTCAATGTAGTTATTTCTCTAACAACACTCATCACTCTTTGTGGTGAGCTTCAGGTAGTGAGTTGGACTTTCCAGCCCTCCTCTCTTTTGTCTCTGAGAATTACTGTAAAAATGTTTTTTATTTTTCTTAAAACTCATAGATGAGTGAGACTATTCTGCATTTCTCTCTCTCACTCTGATGCGGTAAAGACAGTTTCTGGACAAACTGACTCATGGCCGGCTTCCACATCCATCGAATTCCTCCAGGGAAAAGGAGGGCATTCCTAGGATTTCTTCCCATGTTCCCAGTTGCTGGAATCATCCTTAGTTTTTCCAATGTTATTTAAATAAAGTGAGTTAGGGTGCTGGAATTTTAGGGTATTTTTATTCTAGGTACATGAGTTTACTCAAAAATGATGTTGCACCTAGTTTATTAGGTTTTTCTTTTGGTTTGGGGTCTATATATTATCTAAGAAATATAGGAGTTGAGCCAACTCTGCCTAAAATTGTCTGGTTTAGACTGAAGTATCAGTGGGGTTTGTAGGGCAGTGGAATTATGACCAGAGTGTATACATACAGATCCCCCTATTCTCTCCTGATCAGGAAAATGATAGACTCTTTAGAGGCAGGAAACTAATTCCACAAAGTTGGAGTGATAGTGCCTTGCAGAGGGGTTTAATGGGGTGTTGCTCCCGGTTCAATTTATGGTGTCAATAGCGGGATCGAGTTTCCACCAAGCAATGACTGAGGTGCAGAGCTGAAGGGGGAAAGGGCCTTTTTGAGAACCTTCTGAGTTTTAATCCCTCTCTTAGGTCTCCTGCTTCCCTACTCTGTAATAAAAAGTCCACAAAGGTGGGGTAATGGTGACCTATGTGGGGGTCGCTCCAAACTCACCTTATCAATGTCAGCGGCAGGACTGAGTTTCTGTCCAGCAATGGCTGAGTCACAAAGCTAAAACATTTTTTATATATTTATTTAAACACCTTGATTACAAATATAATTGTAGTTGAGTTTCAGTCATATAAAGAGCACCCTCTTTCATCAGTGCAACATTCCCATCAACAAATCCCCAATTCCCACCCACACCTCTGCCTGTACTTGAGACAGGCTTGCTACTTCCCTCATTCATTTGCATTGTTATGATAGTTCTCATTGTAGCTATTTATATAACTGCACTCACCACTCTTTGTGATGAGCTTCATATAGTGAGCTGGACATTGCAGCCCTCCTCTCTTTTGTCTCTGAGAATTATTATAAAACATGTCTTTTATTTTTCTTAAAACCCATAGATGAGTGAGACTATTCTGTGTGTGTCTCTCTCCCTCTGACTTATTTCACTCAGCATAATAGATTCCATGTACATTTATGTAAAGGAAAATTTCATGACTTCATATCTCCTGATAGCTGCATAACATTCCATTGTGTATATGTACTGCAGTTTCTTTAGCCATTCAACTGTTGAAGGGCATCTTGGTTGTTTTCAGAGTCTGGCTAGTGTAAATAGTGCTGCAATGAATATAGGTGTGAGGAAGGGATATTTGTATTGCATTTTTTGTTCCTAGCATGTATCCCTAGGAGTGGTATAGCTGCCTCGATTGGGAGCTCAATTTCCATATCGATTTCCATAAAGGTTAAACTAGACTGCATTCCCAACAGCAGTGAATAAGAGTTTCTCTCCACATCCCCATCAGCACTGCTTGTTCTCGTTCTTTTTGTTGTGCACCAATCTCTGTGGTATGAGATGGTACCTCATATTTGTTTTGATTTGCATCTCCGTGTGACTAGTGATGTGAAGCATTTTTTCATGATCCTTTTGGCCATTTGTATTTCTTCCTTGACACAGTATCTGTTCATTTCTTCTCCCCATTTTTTGATGGGATTAGATATTTTGTTCTTGTAAAGTTCTGTTGGTGCCTTATATGTTTTGAATATGAGCCCCTTATCTGATGGGTATTGGGTGAATAGTTTCTCCCACTCTGTGGGTGGCTCTTGTATCTTGGGCACTATTTCCTTCGATGTGCAGAAGCTTCTCAGCTTAATATATGGCCATCTGTATATCTCTGCTTCCACTTCTTTGGAGAATGTTGTTTACTCCTTAAAGATGCCTTTAGTATCAATGTCATGGAGTGATTTACCTACATGTTGTTCAATATACCTTATGGTTTCAGGTCTGTTATCAATCTAATCCATTTCTATTTTACCTTGGTACATGGTATGTTAGCTGGGAGTCTGCGTTCTCTTTTTTGCAAGTGGCTAACCAGTTGTGCCAACACCACTTGTATAAGAGGCTTCCCTTGCTCCAATTAGGATTGCTTGCTCCTCATTAAAAAAGTATGTGCTTCAGCTGGTGTGGGGTGGAGGGAAGCAAAACAAAATAAAAAACAAATAAAAATTAGATGCTTGTTTGTCTGGGGAACATTTTCTGAGTACTAAAGCCTATTCCACTGATTTGAGGGTCTGTTTATATTCCATTACCATGCTGTTTTGATAACTATTGTTTTGTAATACATTTTAAAATTGGGAAAAATAATGCCTCCCATATTCTTTTTTTCAAGGATTTCTTTAGCTATTTGAGAGTGTTTATTGTTCCAAATGAATTTCAGAATTGTTTGATACATTTCTTTCAAGACTGTCATGGGTATCTGTAGAGGGATCACATTAAATCTGTACAATGCTCGAGGAAGTATTGCCATTTTAATGATGTTAGTCCTGCCAATCCATGAGTAGGGTATGTGTTTTCATTCCACTTGTCCTTGCTTCTTTCTTGGAACAGGGTTTTATAGTTTTTTTGTATTGGTCCTTCACATATTTAGTCAAGTTGACACTAAGATATTTGAGTTTGTGTAACACTAATGTGAATGACATGATTTTTAATGTCCATTTCTCCTCTATCATTATTGGTGTATAAAAAAGCCACTGATTTCTGTGTCAGTTCTGTAGCCTGCCACCTTGCTATATGCATCTATTTTTTTCTAGAAGCTTTTTGGTAGAGTCTTTAGGGGTTTCTAAGTACAGTATCATGTCATCCTTTCCTATCTAGATTTCCTTGATAACTTTTTCTTGCCTAATCACTATAGCAAGTACTTCTATTACTATGCTGAAGAGGACTGGTGAAAGAGGATACCCTTGTCTTATACCAGAATTTAGAGGGAAGGCTTTTAATTTTTATAAATTGAGGATAATATTTGTCATTGACTTGTGGTAGACGGCCTTAACTATATTGAGAAAGGTTCCTTTCATTCCCATCTTGCTGAGAGTTTTTATCAAGAATGGGTGTTGGCAATAGTGCCACACAAACTCAAATATTTTGGAATCAACTTGACTAAAAATGTGAAGGACCTATACAAAGAAAACTATAAAACTCTGCTCCAAGAAATAAGAGAGGACACGCGGAAATGGAAGCACATAGCCTGCTCATGGATTGGCAGGATTAAAATCATCAAAATGGCAATACTCCCCAAAGCATTATACAGATTTAATGCAATCTCTCTAAAGATACCCATGACATTCTTCAAAGAAGTAGATCAGGCACTTTTGAAATTCATTTAAAACAATAAACACCCTCGAATAACTAAAGCAATCATTGGGAAAAAGAATATGGGAAGAATTACTTTCCCCAACTTTAAAATGTACTACAAAGCAATACTTATCAAAACAGCATGGTATTGGAATAAAGACAGGCCCTCAGATCAGTGGACTAGGCTTGAATACTCAGAGAATGTTCCCCAGACATACAATCACCTAATTTTTGATAAAGGAGTAAGAAATCCTAAATGGAGCAAAGAAAGCCACTTCAACAAGTGGTGATGGCACAACTGGCTAGCCACTTGCAAAAAATTGAACTTAGACCACCAGCTAACATCATATATGAAGGTTGAATCCAAATGGATGAAAGACCTCGATATCAGACCTGAAACCATAAGATATATAGAAAAACACGTAGGTAAAACAATCTAGGACATTGAGACTAAAAGCATCTTCAAAGAGCAAACTGCACTCTCCTAGCAAGTGAAAGCAGAGATTAACAGATGGGAATATATTAAACTGAGAAGGTTTTGCACCTCAAAAGAAATAGCGCCCAGGATACAAGAGCCCCCCACTGAGTGTGAGAAACTATTCACACAGTACCCATCAGACAAGGGGCTAATCTCCAAAATATACAAGGCACTGACAGAAATTTACAAGAAAAAACATCTAATCACATCAAAAAATGGTGAGAAAAAATGGACAGACACTTTGACAAAGAAGAAATACAAATGGCCAAAAGACACATTAAAAATGCTCTACATCAATAATCATCAGGGAGATGCAAATAAAATCAACTATGAGGTACCACCTCACACCCCAGAGATTGGCACACATCACAAAGAATGAGAACAAGCATTGTTGGCGGGGATGTGGAGAGAAAGGAACTCTTATCCACTGCTGGTGGGAATGCCGTCTAGTTCAACCTTTATGGAAAGCGATATGGAGATTCCTCCAAAAACTGGAAATCGAGCTCCCATACAACCCAGCTATACCACTCCTAGGAATATACCCTAGGAACACAAAAATACAACACAAAAATCCCTTCCTTACACTTATATTCATTGCAGCACTATTTACCATAGCAAGACTCTGGAAACAGCCATGATACCCTTCAACTGATGAATGGCAAAAGAAACTGTGGTACATATACACAATGGAATATCATGCAGCTGTCAGGAGAGATGAAGTAATGAAATTTTCCTATACATGGATGTACATGGAATCTATTATGCTGAGTGAAATAAGTCAGAGAGAGAGAGAGAGAGAGAGAGAGAGAGAGAGAGAGAGAGAGAGAGAGAGAGACACAGAATGCTCTCACTCATCTATGGGTTTTAAGAAAAATGAAAGACATTCTTGCAATAATAACTTTCAGACACAAAAGAGAAAAGAGCTGGAATTTACAGCTCACCTCATGAAGCTCACCACAAACAGGGATGAGTTTAGTTAGAGAAATAACTACATTTTGAACTATCCTAATAAAGAGAATGTATGAGGGAAATAGAAAGCCTGTTTAGAGTACAGGCGGGGGTTGGGTGGGGAGGAGGGAGATTTTGGACATTGTTGATGGGAAAGTTGCACTGGTGACGGGTTGTGTTCTTTACATGACTGAAACCCAAACACAATCACCTATGTAATAAAGTTGTTTAAATAAAAAAAAAGAAAGAAAACAGGAAAACAATTTTGATCCTCTTGATTTTATTCAGGTATATTTCATGTGTCAGTATGTGGTCTATCCTGGAGAATGACCCATGTACATTGGAGAAAAATATATATCCAGGTTTCTGGGGATGGAGTGTCCTATATACATCTACTAGGCCTCTTTCTTCCATTTCTCTTTTCAGGTCTGTTATATTTTTATTGGATTTTAGTCTGGCTGACCTATCAAATGTTGACAGGACTGTGTTGAGGTCTCCCATACTTATTGTGTTTTTATTGTTGTCCTCTTTTAAATTTTTTAATAATTGTACATATTAGATATTTTGCTGGTCTCTCATTAGATGTGTATATGTTTAGTAGTGTGATTTTTTCTTTTACATATTCCTTGATTAGTACAAAGTGTCCATCTTGATCCCTTATAATTTTTCTGAGTCTAAAGTTTCTGTTGTCAGAGATTGGTGCACATCACAAAGAATGAGAATAAGCAGTGCTGGCGGGAATGTGGAGAGAAAGGAACTGTTGTCCACTGCTGGTGGGAATGATGTCTAGTCTAACCTTTATGGAAAGCAATATGGATATTCCTCCAAAACCTAGAAATTGGTTCCCATATGATCCAACTATACACTCCTAGGAATATACCCTAGGAGCACAAAAATATAATACAAAAAATATTTCCTCACACCTAAATTCATTGCTGTGCTATTTACAATAGTCAGACTATGAAAACAACCAAGATTCCCTTCAACAGATGAATGGCTAAAGAAACTGCGGTACATATACACAATAGAATATTTTGCAGCCGTCAGCAGAGATGAAGTCATGAAATTTTCCTTTACATGGATATACATGGAATCTATTATTTTGAGTCAAACAAGACAGAGGGAGAAAAATAGATTCATAATAGTCTCACTCATCTATAAATTTTAAGAAAAAATAAAAAACATTTTTTCAATAATCCTCAGAGACAAAGAAAGGAAGGCTGTTATGTCCAGCTCATGACAAGAAGCTCACCAAAAAGAGTGGTGAGCACGTTTAAAGAAATAACTACACTGAGAACTATCATAGCAATGTGAATGAATGAGAGAAATGGAAAGCCTATCTAGATTACAGGTGGGAATGGTGTGCCGAGGAGGGAGATTTGGGACATTGGTGGTGGGAATGTTGAACGGGTGATGAGGGGTGTTCTTTACATGACTGAAACCCAACTACAATCATATTTGTAATCGAGGTGTTTAGATAAAGATATTAATTAAAATATAAAGTTTGTGTTGTCTGATATTAATATGGTCGCCCCACCTTTTTAAGGGTGTCTTTTGCTTAAATCATCTTTTGCCTGCCTTTGATTTTGAGTCTATGTTTGTTTCTGGCTAATCAGGTGTGTTTCTTGTAGGTAATAGAAGGTTGTATTCATCTTTTTGATTCATTTTGCCACTCTGTGTCTCTTAATTGGTGTGTTTAGTCCATTGACATTGGGGGAGGTGATTCTCATGGGATTTAATGTATATAAGTTAGTATAAATTTGGTGTGTCTGTTGGTCTGTCTTGTCTTAAAATAGACCTTTTAGTTTTTCCTTTAAGGTTGGTTTTGCATCTGTAAAGTTTCTGAGCTGTTGCTTATCCATGAAGCTATGTATTCGTCCTTCAAACTGAATGTGGATTAGAATACTGAATGCAGTATTCTAGGTGAAGCATCCATATTATTCATTCTTGTCCCGATATCCCACCACTGTCTTCTGGCCTTGAGAGTTTCTTGTGAAATGTCTGCTGTAAATCTTAAGGAGTCTCCTTTGAATGTAATTTCCCTTTTAAATCTTGCTGCTTTTAGTATTGTATCTCTATCTATAGGATTCATCATTGTGATTAGGATGTGTCTTGGGGTATTTTCCTTTGGGTCTCTTTTAGCTAGTACTCTTCAGTACTGATTGCATGCAGTCATTAGATCTGGGAATTTCTCTGTGATATTGTCTTTGACTGTTTCTTCCTGGATATTTTCTTCCTGGGCCTCTGGAACTCCAATAATTCTTATATTGTTTCTGTTGAGTTTATTAAAGACTTCTATTTTCATATGTTCACATTCTTTGAGTACTTTTTCCATTGTCTAATCATTTGCCTTAAGTTCTTTTCCAATCTTTTCTGCTGTATGGAGTTGTTCTGCATTTCATCTTCCAGTTCACTAGTTCTGTCCTCAGCTGCTTTTACCCTTGTAGAAAGGCTTTCCATTGTGATTTTTAGTTCAGCTACCATGTTTTTCAGATCTGTTATTTCTGTTTGAAGTTTTCTGTTTTCCATCTTTGTGTTCTATTTAGCTAGATATATGTTTTCTTTGATTTCTATGAGGATCCTCCATATTTCTATTCTTAACTTATTATCTGAGAGATTAATTTTATGGTTGGTATTTTTTGGGTCATAAGACCTATCATCTTCATTCTCTGTGCATGGTGTTTGCCGGTGAAGTTTCCCCATTGTCATGTTGTAGTGTGATTTTTTTCTATGTGCTATGGTGGGGTTCATTAGTTAGAAAGAGCACAAGGCCACGAAGTAAAGCAGAGTCGCTGTGCTCTTCTAGAGCCTCTAAGACAGTTTTTGCTGGACCCTTGTTGGCCCTCTTAGGAGACAGAAGAGTAGAGAAACACTCAAAAGCAACAGGTCCCCTCAGTCTCTCCCAGTTGGTAATCTCAGAGCAGGTGTAGATCCCCTCAGCTATTTTTTTTAAAATATGAGTGTCCTGATCTATTTAAATCATGCCTTACCAGTATCTCCCCACATAGATTAGTGACTAAAATTATAGATATTTAGTATCTTTAGTAAGAAGAAATGTTCTTTAAAGGCAGAACTGAAGAGTATTATTGATCTTATTTTAGTTCTCCATATTCATTTTTTATAATTCAATATTAATGTCACATGAAGAATCAACTATTTAGTATTTTACAGATTTTGTATTGCTACCGTTTTTATTTCAATTTATAATAAAATGCACATGACCACAAATACAGCCATACTAAATTTTTAGACATCAACAATTAGAATAATGCAGTGCCAGAAAGATATTCCAAATTGGGCACTTGTATGGCATGTGACTGGCTCAGTTTCAAAACTCTGTATTACTTAAGGCCCATGAGCCTTCTCAGGTGTGATCATTGAGCACAGAACCAAGAGTTAGCTCTGAGCTAACAGAACCAAGAGTTAGCTCTGTAATCCAAAGCCAAAAGAAAGAAAATCAAATAAGGCTCACAGATAGAGTCTGCTTGTGAATGGACTGTCTATAAAATAGGGTAACAAGAGAGACATGATTCATGAAGTACTGATTAATGTTACAAACATTAATACAGATACATTAGTATAAACAATAAAAGTGATAAAGAAATACATTCATCTAAATATAAATAAATAATATATTTTTCTTTGTGCTAACTCATAAATCCTTTACTTCTAAAATTGAGCCAGGATGTATATCTTTACCTAAGCAGAAAGATTGAAATCCCCCTAGGAATAGTTTTCAGTTGAATATTATTTCCCCAACTCATTTAAACATTGCTGTGCTAAAAAAATAGAAGTGGTCAGTAAACATCTCCTAGAGGCCTGTTTAAGCATGTGCTTGACATGATGACTATTTTTTTAAATCTGTGTTACTAAAGTTTTAACTAATATTGTAAAAATCTTTGGAGAATCTAATGTGTTGGGCATAGCCTGTTTCTTATTTGAAGGAAAGAGAAATGTCTTGCTCTGGCTGATAAAGAGCAGCTTCTAATGAATTAATTGCTTCAAAAGTACCAGCTAAATTATTTTATAGCAAAATTCAGCTCTGCAAATAGCTGTCTTAAATGCATCATGACCTCCCACTTTATCTGATAAATTATGTCCCATCTAAACAAAGTCAGTGGTTATTTATTGTTCTGCTTACAAATTGGCTGTTATACAACTGAATTAATTTGGATCAGAGACATTTTCCATTTGTGCTCCTTTGCAACTGTGGGCTTTATACAACCTTGACTTTCTTCCAAAGAACATGGTGTTTTGAAGTCATCCTAAGTATCCAAAGCAAACAACCAACAGAAATCAGACAACAGAAATGATAACTACAAAAGCCATCATACATCTTGATTATTGAGATGTTTTCTTTCAAATACTGATATAAAAGTGTGTGCACTTTAAATTCAATCATGAATATGAAGACTTTCTCTTACAGAATTAGTGTGGTTATGAAGTCCAACAGATGTTTCTCCCAAGAATCAGCTCCTGACTTTCTAAGGATATTTTCAGGAGCCTGAAAATATGAAATCTCCCAATAAATATATTGGATAGAAACAAACCATGTATAGTTTCAATCTTTGAACATATAATACAAGTAAAGTTAATTCTATCTATTAGAATCTAGACATTATACTGTGTATAAAAGTGCTTATTTTTATGTATAATTTTATATAAACTAGATTAGTGTATCATTCTATAAATACAAATATCTCCCAAAGTATTTATAAATAATAAAAATTTTTACTTTAATAAATGAAGAAATTTTATTGTATGGGCATGATATATATTTATACAATAAAATTGGCTAATCCAGGTCCATTAACTTGTGGTGTATGAACCAGGGATAGGCTGCGGAAATTTTTTGGTACTGCCAAAAATGTACCACAAGTATTTGCTATATGACTCAGGGGTCACATTTTTCTAGGGCAAGCAGGACATGTCAGATTGTCTGGGAAATAGCTCTCCAATTTTGTCCTAAGCCACTAGTAAAAAAAATAGTATTGAATGTTTGACTACTCTACTACTTACCTTGCTAAAAGTCTTCTAATGGTAGTATTACTAATTTTCAGAGTCACTGTAGTTTTCACACTTGCAATTTTTATACCAATATATACAGAAACCAGCAGAAAGATGAGCTCAAAATGTTTAGCAATTATATATTAAAATAATTTTTATTATTCTTCTCTTTGGCAGTTTCTGTACATCAAAAATGATTATAAATTTAAATTGTTAGAAAAATTTCTTTGTCTGATGGTTTCATTTTCTGGACAGTAAAACAATTGTATTGACCAGCTGGATTTAGAAAGTTAGTATTTCTTTTTTTTTTTTTTTGAAACATTTTTTCTTTATAAACATCTTGATTACATATAAGATTGTGATTAGGTTTCAGTCAAGTAAAGAACACCCCCTTCACCACCACCAATGTCCCAAAACTCCTTCCATCCCACCCCACCCCCACCTATACTTTAGACAGGCATTCAACTTCCCTCATTCATTCACATGATTATGGTAGTTCTCTGTATAGTTATTTCTATAACTGCACTCACCACTCTTTGTGATGAGCTTCATGAAGTGAGCTGGAAGTTTCAGCCCTCTTTCATTGTCTCTGAGGATTGTTGCAAAAATGACTTATTTTTCTTAAAACCCATAGATGAGTGAGACTGTTCTGCATCTCTCTCTCCCTCTGACTTATTTCACTCAGCATGATAGATTCCATGTACTTCCATGTATAGGAAAATTTCATGTCTTCATCTCTCCTGATGGCTGCATAATATTCCATTGTGTATATGTACCACTGTTTCTTTAGCCACTCATCTATTGAAGGGCATCTTTGTTGTTTCCAGAGCGTGGCTATTGTGAATAGTGCTGGAAAAAATATAGGTGTGAGCAAGGGGTATTTGTATTGTGTTCTTGTGTTCTTAGGGTATATCCCTAGGAGTGGAATAGCTGGGTCGAATGGGAGCTCAATTTCCAAATTTTGGAAGAATCTCCATATCGCTTTCCATAGAGGTTGGACTAGACCAGCAGTGGATAAGAGTTCCTTTCTCTCCACATCCCCACCAGCACTGATTATTCTCATTCTTTGTGATGTATGCCAATCTCTGTGGTGTGAGATGGTATCTCATTGTTTAGATTTGCATCTCCCTGATGATTAGTGATGAGGAGCATTTTTTCATGTGCCTTTGGCCATTTGTATTTCTTTTTTTATCAAAGCGTCTGTTCATTTCTTCTCCCCATTTTTTGATGGGATTAGATTTTTTTTTGTAAAGTTCTGTCAGTGTCCTGTATATGTTGGATATTAGCCCCTTATCTGATGGGTGTTGGGTGAATAGTCTCTCCCACTCTGTGTATCCTGGGCACTATTTCTTTTGAGGTTCAGAAGCTTCTCAGCTTAATATATTCCCATCTGTTGATCTCTGCTTCCACTTGTTTGGAAAGTGCAGTTTCCTTCTTGAAGATGCCTTTAGTCTCAATGTCATGGAGTGTTTTACTAACATGTTGTTCTATATACCTTATGGTATCAGGTCTGATATCAAGGTCTTTAATCCATTTGAATCTATATTAGTGAAAGTTACAGATTTTTGTTTATGATGTACTTAAACACACTACATGTTTAATTACATCGTCCTGTTCGAGCACCATTTGTTATTTTGATATAAAGAGACAATCCTCGTGTGTTGGGAGGGGGATGGTGAGGCCTTTCTTGGCTCAGCCCAGATCCTGCAGCCCTTATAGCCTGGCAGGTCTGAAGGTTGCAGGGTGACAGCAGAGAAGTTCACAAAGCTGTCAGATGAAGTTCCAGGATTCAGCCAGCTTTATTTCATAGTCCTAATCACCATGTGCATTTCCTCACATATCTTATATGCTAAGCCTTTTCCAAGCAGTCACTTCTCTGCTCCTTCTCTGCTCTTTCTGCATCTGTCTGCCTTTCAGCTGCTCTCCGACTTCCTTGCTGACTAACTCCCTTTGTTGACTCTAACTCTCCTTCTTATCTCCTCTCTCCTCCCGGGCAGACTCCTCTACCCTCCCATTCTAGATGTGCACGGTTCTGATCATTCAAATGGGATAAGCAAGAAGTTGGGGGAGGGGGTACTCACATCTCCTTTTCAATATTCTAATTTTTCATTAATTTTAATTTCAATGACTGGGTTTTTGTAATAAGACACTTGACTATTCAATTTTTTATTAATCTAAAAATTATGTAAGTGTATAGATATGGTAAGTTGTATAGACACTATCATTTAATAACTATGATTCATTGCATGTAACATATATAAATAAAGAAGATATTAATTTGGAAGATGTCAAAACAAAAGTGTTTGAATGTTGTTAGAACTAAAATAAAATTTGTTTACCTGGGTGCTGGTCTTAAATGTTTCATGGTTGAGTTGGACTGGCGGTCATACAGAACACAGAGAGTGAAAATTAGCCTTTCCTGAGGTTATGGTTCTATGAATCAAAGGCATTTGGTTTGTATTTCTTTTTGTTTGGCAGTTTTCCCAGCCACTAAATCAACTTCAGTGGTTGGCTAAAGTACAACAGAGACTTTTCGATGTAGAAATCTCAGTGAGCTATGTTTAGAATGGAATTATTTCCTATATTGAAACCCTGGCCAGTGTTCATTTGATATGAGTATAAAATCAGCTATTTTATAAGAGACATCTAAAAGCATATGCAGTTGTATTTGTTGGGCTAGATCAGAGATATTAATTCTGACCCTTAGTCTATAAATGATTGTTGGAGCATAGAAGTACAAAGATACTAACCAAATCTTTATCATTCTCTTTATTGTTTTCCTCTTTGCATTCCTCTCTCCGAACGTTTGCTTATTATGTATAAAAATGAAGCATAGGTGATTAAACATTCAACAAAAATAGGCTAAAACATTTTAGATAATTATTGTAAACACAATGTACTACATATACTATTTACTATATATAGCATATATAATAAAATAACATATATACATATACATATATATATACATATATATAAATGTATACATTATATACTATATGCTCTATGTACATACACATATAGACGTATATAAAAATTGCACTGCATATATATTTTTCATCAATAGAACCCTTATAAAGTCTCACAAATAGTTGTTGAATACTTGTACTTTTATTTTGGGCCCATCAGTGGTGCTCAAGACTACTCCTGGCTCAGTTTTCAGGGACCATTCCCAGCAGTTCTTAGTTATCCAGTCAGTATCAGGGTTCCAAATGGGTCTTCCTTTCTATGTGCTCAGGCCACTGAGCTTTTTCTCTGTTTCTTTATATCCTCAAAAAGCCAGTTGGCATTTTTAGCTTAAATTCCTTTCTTTCAGAATTATGTTGTGGTATCACTGCTTCATAGTAATTTTCCCATGCCACAAGTCTTCAAGGCCAAATTAATAAAGCTTCATAATTCTTGTGAAATAATAAAAAGGAAAGGAAGAACATGGAAAGGGTAATTTAGAAATCAAAGTGAGAGTCTAAAGAAATAGTACAGTGGATAGGGCGATTGTCTTGCACACAGCCAAAATAGTCTCAGTCCCTGGCAGCATTATGGATCTCTGAGCCCACTGAGTGATCCTTGACTACAGAATCAGGTGTTATCCCTGAGTATTCCTGGGTGTAACTAAAAATAAAAAACAAAAACATCATCATAAGACAAGGAGAAAAAAATGGAAGTGTTATATGAGAAAAGGTAAAACAAGGCTCAAAGTAATATAAGGGGAAAATAAAATGAAAAAGAGAACGCCAAAGTGGAGCATCAGAGACTGGTATGAATTAATCATACATATTAAATATTAAATATTTACTAGATGGGGATTCAGTTGAATCCATGAGACTGTGGTTCTCTAGTAAACATAGCAAATAGACAGTGACATTTTGTGATAATGACATTTGAAATTGATGATATCTCCATGGCGGTGATTGAGAAACAGCTAAAGCCTGGGTTAGGATTTCCAAATACAATAAATGCTTACAAATACACAGTGCCCAAAGAATATTAATTGGATATGATCTAATATTTATACCATCACAATATAATATAAGCAAAATGAATGGTCCATCGCAGAACACAGATTTATTTTTTTGAGAGAGAAAGAATTCTTGGTAAATAGGACCAGGAAGCTGAGTAAAATGTGCATGAATTTAATGTTAAAAATTATTATTCCCCTCATTTCTGTGAAGAAAAGCCACAAAAATGTAGAAAGTGGATATGCCGAGCTGCTTCAGAGATCTATAAAGAAAGTAATACATGCACAAAAAATCAGTTGGTCAAGGTCTATAATGGGTCTGAATTATACTTACTTTAGAATTTAATTCCACCTTCAAAAAATCTAGTGCTTGCTTCGGCAGCACATATACAAAAATGTGATTTGATGAAAATATGGATGGATAATATAAGTCATTCTGATGATTTCAACGTAGCAGGAGGCAAGCAATAATATTTAATATCACCATTTATCTATGTTTCTACATTAAATAAATAATATTCTATTGGGGGCAACCAGATATTTGGGTTAAATAATAACAAGTCATAGTAAAATAACATCTATACCAGGTATCTCAAAGAATATGAAAATAGACCAAATCAGCATCCTAAACTCTCACAAAGCAGCAAGGACCACAGAATCAATCTTCAGCACAACACAAAAGTCATAAATCCACTGCTTAGAGCTGGATCCCAAATGGGATCTCTAGGTCACTGATGAGAATAAAAATTACAATAAATCAATATATTTTTCTCTGTTTCATCAGTGTTGACATAGTTTATTTATATTATTTAGGATTCACTGTTCTCCTATGCATGGTTAATAGATGGATCAGAAAAAATCATGTGAAATAAAATTATCCTCATTGTTAAAGAGTAAGTGCATATTGTAACCAAACACACAGAGCATACAGCCTACTTTCCCCAAATCAGAGACATTGCCTTTGCTTCCTCTTCTCTTCACTCACATTTTTGAGATGCAAAGACCCACTTAGGGTTTATTAGTGGATTGAGTCTGAACAACAAAGATCCTAAGAGGGGGACAGTTGGTGGCTCAGTCCCTGAGGCTGAAACCCCCCCCCTGACTCCATGATTTTCTCCCTTACGTCTGTCTTGTTTATTTTTAAACCTTGTGACACCTGGATTAGACCCATTCACCCAAGGTTGGATTATGGCAAGTGGAATCATTCTACATATAAGCTATGGAGGGAGCACTCAGTAACAAATATTTCACAGTAATATTTAAGGTACGTAGTGACTATGAATCAGGGGCATGCCCACCACCAGTGTTGTTCTTCCTCCACCCCTAATCCCAGCATATTTCCCTCCTTTGCCCTTTGGACAGCTAGTCCTCTCTGTGTATAGCTTGTTGTAGATTGGGTATTGATTCTGTTGTTGTTATTTTGGGTTTGGTGTTTAAGTCTGATTATTTTTTATTTACACTCAATGTTCATATGTCTGTTTGGTCCTGGTACCATCCATTTTTCCCCCTTTATGAGGCAGAAAAAGATGATTCAAGTTCCATAGTTCTGTTGGAAAAACAAAAAAGAAAGGAAACTGGGAGGAGTCCGTCTAGAGGTTATAAATATCAATTTAAAAGAAGTAAGGGAAAATAAAAAAGAAAAACATAACAACAACAACAAAAATCCAGCAACTTCAAAAAGCACACAGCAACCAAATAATAACCATGAGAATGAGGGAAAAAAATGGGCAGAGGGGCTGGAGTGGCAAGGTTTTGTGTTGTTGTTGTTGTTGTTGTTGTTGTTTTGTATAGGTACACTAAGTATTGGAGAAATTAGAAGGGGAATTCTCTTGGCCTAAAAAATTTTGGGTTTCTTCATCCTTGAAGCATACTGCCATGGGAACAACTACAGGCTCCATACATGCTCATTTTCAAAGTCCAAGGTCTTTTTGTGGTACCAGCAAACTTTCTGCTCAGTTGTGGATCATAAAATCAGGCCTCTGTAACTAGAGATCTTGGTACTGCCCTAACCTCTTCTTTTGTTTTGTAAAAAGTAACTGGAGAGTTACTTATGTATTTGATTCGACCTTCCCACTCCTGGATTTGGGAGTTGGTTTGAATAAAGGAGTATGGGTTTGGGGCTTGGGAGAGAGAGAAAAGATGGCAGAGAGAGAACATGGCAGAGAAAGGCCATGAAGTAAAAGCAGGCTGACTCTGTTTAATGTAATCCTAACTGCTTTGTGTATTATTCCTTTGCTATTATCCTGCTTCTTCAGAATTGGATGCCTAAGAAACTAAAATCATGGTAGCTGGGGCAGTCTCATCTCTTGTGGATATTTATAATTTTTTTACAACTGGCACCCAAACAGAGATCTGAACCCTGTTATATTACCTAGATTCCCCTTACAACATATGTCTGTCTATAGATATGTACCAGTATATATAATACTGGAATCTGGTGTTTGTCCCGGATAATAACACTTCCTTACACCTAAAACCTAAACCAAAGAATCGAAGTTCAAATTGGTATGTGAAAGAGATAAAGAAAGAGCAGGTGGGTATAAAGTTTGGAACCTGGAGCTATTAATCTTTGATTGTAGTTCTGAGATTCTTGTTTAATCCAGCAGGCTGGATCTTCTGCCAAGTTATTTTTTCAAAGGAGATTAACATTGAAATCTGTGTGCTCCTGGGTTGCAGACTGGGTGGGGATAATTGAAACAATTCAGGGACTTTAAGAAAAAGACAGCACAGGGAAGAAGAAACGCCCAGGAGTGGCCTTAGCATTTGAGATACTATTCTGATGACTCTTCTGATCTAGCATTTCCTGTGGTACAAATGTCTCTGAAATCTTTCTTTGCCTTTGCTTCTCTGTCTCTGTTTAACCTCTCTGCCACTACCTCTGCTTCTACTTCTGTTTCTCTCTCTCTCTCTCTCTCTCTCTCTCTCTCTCTCTCTCTCTCTCTCTCTCTCTCTCTCTCTCTCTCTCTCTCTCTCTCTCTCTGTCTGTCACACAAACACACAGATTGACATAGGACTCATGCTTTTCAGAGTAGATTCAGCCTGAGTTCCACTTCCTGCATCTTATAATCTTTAGCAGAAAATTTCTTTACAGAACCTAGATAATCTGAATCTGCCATTCATTCGGGCATCCATGGAATTTAGCACAACTCTCAGCCTTCCCTACTCCTTCATGAGTGTTGTCAGGTAAATTGTATTCCAGTGCCAACATGCCTGAAAAAAATAGACACTATCTGAATTCTTCGTGAAAAATTCCAATCTGTTCTGACTGATGTGTGTATATGAATATGTATAGGTATATGACCATGTATATGTATATGTATATATATATATATATATATATATATATATATATATATATATATATATATATATATATATATATATATAGTATTACCCAGGTTAATAATAACTTGGAAGAAAATCCATGATGAGGGAACCACTAAGAATCTATTTACTCGGGTCTGAGCAGTGGCGCAGGGCATAGTGCCTTGCGGACACTAGCCTAGTTTGATTCCCCAGGCATTCCATATGGCTCCCCAAGCCAGAGGTGATTTCTTTCTTTTTTGTTTTGTTTTGTTTTTTATTTTTGGTATTTGGGTCACAACCGGCAGTGCTTAGGGCTTACTCCTGGCTCTTATCACAGAAATCGCTCCTGGTAATCTGGGGGGGGAACCATATGGGATGCCGGAATTCAAACCAACATCCTTTTGCATGCAAGGCAAATAAATGCCTTACCTCCATGCTGTCTCTCCAGCCGAGGGACAATTTCTGAGCTTCTGAGCGCACAGCCAAGAGTAACCCCTGAGCATCACTGGGTTTGGCCCAAAAACAAACAAAAAAATAAAACTAAAAAAGAAACTACCTACTGAATGTAAATAAGAGCCTTTGTGCAATTGGATCTGATTATATCCAGTAGCAACACTTAAACAAAATAAATAGAATTGGTCAGGCACAACATTTTACTAAATTTATAATATAGTAATAATAAATTAGGTGAAGGTTGAGATGAAAAGTTTATGAGAGCACCCAAGGCCATTTAGAATTGAAAGAAAACAATTTTGGTATAGCAGGGTAAAAAAAAAAAAAAAAAAAAGAAAGTTCTTATATGTAGAAGTTATCTATATGGATCAACAGAAACTTTCTTGAACAATGTTGACCAAAAAAGTATATATTTTTTCAAATCACATTACTGTTAATGGTCAAAGAATGGAAAGCCAACATAATTGATATTTTCATTATTATGTAATTATGTTGTGAAACAATTTTTCTTTAATCATGGTATTTAAAAAATTTAAGAATACAGAAAATGCATTTTTGATTATGCTTATGTTTCCAGAGTGATGCATGGAAGTTATAGAGGCATAATCAATGCTTGTGAATTGTAAATGAACAGTTATAAAGATGCACATTGAACTTTCACAAACATTGATTTTTCCTCAACAATGAGAAGTGTTTTGAATAAAAATAAAAAGCATCTGAGTAACTCTTTCTCTGTAATTAATATTTTTCTAAATATATAGTTGTTATATTCTGATGTTTAATTCACATTCTAAAAGTCCTATTAGAGCTAACTTTAATCATGCTATTAATTTCTTTTATACTAAAGCATATCCATGATTTTAAACTTCATATTTTACTACAACTAGAACTTCATTGTCACAAACACACACTTTGTAAATAATGCAAATACTCAGTGTCTAAATCTATTTTGAGCAAAAAATACATGTTTTTTAATATAAAAAATAACAATCTTCTTATATCTCAACACCAATGGTCAGAGAGCTTATTTCTAGTAGAAATAATATATGAATATCCAATTATTCAACAGAATGTGTATAATATGCTTTGAGTGCTGTGTAAAATCAATGATAATCTAGGCTATTTATTTTAAACAGCCCCCATAAGTGTTTTTATTTCTGTACTTAGCCTGAGACAAGTAGTAAAAATATTTTAACTTTTGTTTTTGTTTTTGTTTTTATTAACACTTGATATTTTATTCCAAAGTTTCCACTATTTTTAGTGTAGCTTTTTCTTTGTTCTTTTTCTTTCTTTTTCTTTCTTTTTCTTTCTTTCTTTCTTTCTTTCTTTCTTTCTTTCTTTCTTTCTTTCTTTCTTTCTTTCTTTCTTTCTTTCTTTCTTTCTTTCTTTCTTTCTTTCTTTCTTTCTTTCTTTCTTCCTTCCTTCCTTCCTTCCTTCCTTCCTTTCTTTCTTTCTTTCTTTCTTCCTTTCTTTCTTCCTTTCTTCCTTCCTTCCTTCCTTCTTCCTTCCTTCCTTTCTCCCTCCCTTCCTTTCTCTTTCCTTCCTTCCTTCCTTTCTTTTTTCTTTCTCTCTTTCTCTTTCTTTCCTTCCTTCCTTCCTTCCTTCCTTCCTTCCTTCCTTCCTTCCTTCCTTCCTTCCTTCCTTTCTTCCTTCCTTCCTTCTTTCTTTCTTCTTTCTCTTTCTCTTTCCCTTCCTTCTTTCTTTTTCTTTCTTTCTTTCTTTCTTTCTTTCTTTCTTTCTTTCTTTCTTTCTTTCTTTCTTTCTTTCTTTCTTTCTTTCTTTCTTTCTTTCTTTCTTTCTTTCTTTCTTTCTTTCTTTCTGTCTTTCCTCTTCCCTCCCTCCCTCCCTTCTCTTTTCTTTCTTTCTTTCTTTCTTTCTTTCTTTCTTTCTTTCTTTCTTTCTTTCTTTCTTTCTTTCTTTCTTTCTTTCATCTTTCTTTTTCTTCTCTTTCACTCTTTCTTTCCTATTTCTTTCTTCTTTCTTTTTCTTCCTTTCCTATTTAATTTTTCTTTCTTCTTTCTTTTTATTTCTCCTCATTCTTCTCTTTCTTTTTTTGAATATACAATTTTTTGATATTTTTTCCTTAATTAAACATCTTGATTACATATATGATTGTGATTAGGTATCTGTCATGTAAAGAATACCCCTTCACCAGTGCAACATTCCCACCATCAATGTCCCAAATCTACTTCCATCTCACCCCACCCCACCTGTACTCCAGACAGGCTTTCCAGTTCCCTCATTCATTCACATGATTGTGTAGTTATTTCTATAACTGCACTCACCACTCTTTGTGGTGAGCTTCATGAAGTGAGCTGGAAGTTCCAGCCCTCCTCTTATTGTCTCTGAGGATTGTTGCAAAAATGACTTTTATTTTTCTTAAAACCCATAGATGAGTGAGACTATTCTGCATCTCTCTCTCTCCCTCTGACTTATTTCACTCAGAACGATAGATTCCATGTACATCCATGTTTAGGAAAATTTCATGTCTTCATCTCTCCTGACAGCTGCATAATATTCCATTGTGTATATGTACCACTGTTTCTTTAGCCACTCATCTGTTGAAGGGCATTTTGGTTGTTTCCAGAGCCTGGCTATTGTGAATAGTGCTGCAAAAAATATAGGTGTGAGGAACGGGTATTTGTATTGTGTTCTTGTGTTCTTAGGGTATATCCCTAGGAGTGGAATAGCTGGGTCGAATGGGAGCTCAATTCCCAGATTTTGGAGGAATCTCCATATTGCTTTCTATAGAGGTTGGACTAGACGGCATTCCCACCAGCAGTGGATAAGAGTTCCTTTCTCTCCACATCCCCGCCAGCACTAATTGTTCTCATTCTTTGTGATGTATGCCAATCTCTGTGGTGTGAGATAGTATCTCATCGTTGTTTAGATTTACATCTCCCTGATGATTAGTGATGAGGAGCATTTTTTCATGTGCCTTTTGGCCATTTGTATTTCTTTTTTATCAAAGCATCTGTTCATTTCTTCTCCCCATTTTTTGATGGGATTAGATGTTTTATTCTTGTAAAGTCTGTCAGTGCCTTGTATATTTTGGATATTAGCCCCTATCTGAAGGGTGCTAGGTGAATAGTTTCCACCATTCGGTGGGTGGCTCTTGTATCCTGTGCACTATTTCTTTTGAGGTGCAGAAGCTTCTCAGCTTAATGTATTCCCATCTGTTGATCTCTGCTTCCACTTGTTTGGAAAGTGCAGTTTCCTCCTTGAAGATGTCTTTAGACTCAAAGTCAGGGACTGTTTTACTGAAGTGTTGTTCTATATACCTTATGGTATCAGGTCTGATATCAAGGTCTTTAATCCATTTGGGTTTTTTCTTTGTACATGATGTTAACTGGGGGGGTCTATATTTGCATTTTTGCAAGTGGCTAACCAGTTCTGCCAGCACCACTTGTTGAAGAGGTTTTCCCTGCTCCACTTAGGATTTCTTGCTCCTTTGTCAAAAATTAGGTAATTGTATGTCTGGGGAACATTGTCTGAGAACTCAAACCTATTCCACTGATCTGAGGGTCTGTCTTTATTCCAATCCCATGCTGTTTTGGTAACTACTGCTTTGTAGAACAGTTTAAAGTTGGGGAAATAATGCCTCCCATTTACCTTTTTCCTAGGAGTGCTTTAGCTATTCGAGGGTGTTTATTGTTTCAGATGAACTTCATAAGTGTTTGATCCACTTCTTTGAAGAAAGTCATGGGTATTTTTAAGGGGATCACATTAAATCTATATAATGCTTTGGGGGAAGATTGCCATTTTAATGATGTTATTCCTGCCAATCCATGAGCAGGGTATGTGTTTCCATTTCCGTGTATCCTCTCTTATTTCTTGGAACAGGGCTTTATAGTTTTCTTTGTATAGGTCCTTCAAGTCTTTGGTCAAGTTGACTCCATGATATTTGAGTTTGTGTGGCACTAATGTGAATGGGATTGCCTTCTTGACTTCCTTCTCTTCCTTATCATTATTGGTGTATAAAAAGGCCATTGGTTACTGTGTGTTAATTTTGTAGCCTACCACCTTGCTATATGAGTCTATTGTTTCTAGAAGTTTGTTGGTAGAGTCTTTAGGGTCTTCTAAATAGAGTATCATGTCATCGGCAAACAATGAGAGCTGACTTCTTCCTTTCTTATCTGGACTCCCTTGATATCTTTTTGTTGCCTGATCGATAAAGCAAGAACTTCCAGTACTATGTTGAAGAGGAGTGGTGAGAGCAGACAGCCTTGTCTTGTATCATAATTTAGAGGAAAGGCTTGTAGTTTTTCTCCATTGAGGATAATATTTGTCATTGGCTTGTGGTAGATGGCTTCAACTAGATTGAGAAAAGTTCCTTCCATTCCCATCTTGCTGAGAGTTTTGATCAAGAATGGGTGTTGGACCTTATCAAATGCTTTCTCTGCGTCTACTTATATGTTCATGTGATTTTTATTTTTCTTCTTGTTGATGTTGTGCATGATGTTGATAGATTTATGGATGTTAAACCATCCTTGCATTCCTGGGATGAAACATACTTGGTAGTAGAGTATGATCTTCTTGATGATGCATTGAATCCTATTTGACAGGATTTTGTTGAAGATCTTTGCATCAGCATTCATCAGGGATATTGGTCTGTAATTTTCTTTTTTGGCAGTATCTCTGTCTGGTTTTGGTATCAAGGTGATGTTGGCTTCATAAAAGCTGTTTGGGACTTTTCCCGTTTTTTCAATTTCATGGAAGAGCCTGGCTAGGATTGGTAGTAGCTCCTCTTAAAAGGTTTGAAAAAATTCTATAAGAAATCCATCTGAGCCTGGGATTTTCTTTTTGGGAAGATGTTTGATTACAGTTTCAATTTCCTCAGTAGTGTTGGGGGTGTTTAGATATGCTACATTCTCCTTACTTATATGTGGAAGGTTATAAGTGTCCAGGAATTTCCATTTCTTCTAGGTACTCATGTTTAGTAGCATAAAGTTTCTCAAAGTACTCTCTGATTACCCTTTGGGTCTCTGCAATATTTGTCGTAATCTCTCCCTTTTCATTTCTAATACGGGTTATCAGATTTCTCTCTCTCTCTCTCTCTCTTTCTTTGTGAGTTTTGCCAATGGTCTCTCAATCTTGTTTATTTTTTCAAAGAACCAACTTCTGCTTTCATTGATCTTTCGTATTGTTTTTTGGTTTTCCACTTCATTGAGTTCTGCTTTCAGCTTTGTTATTTCCTTCTTTCTCCCTATTTTTTGTTTCTTTTGTTGGTCATTTTCTAATTTTTTTGAGCTGCGTCATTAAATTATTCAGGGATGCCCCTTCCTTCCTGATGTGTGCTTGTAGAACTATAAATTTTCCTCTCAGAACTTCTTTTGCTATGTCCCATAGATTCTGGCAGTTGTTGTCTTCATTATCTTTTGTTTCCAGGAAAGTTTTGATTTCCTTTTTGATTTCATCTTGGACCCACTTGTTGTTCAGTAGCAGGATGTTTAATTTCCAATTGTTAAAGTTTTTCTTCTGTGTGCCTTTGTAGTGCACATCGAATTTCAGAGTGTTGTGGTCAGCAAAGGTAGCCTGCAAGATTTCTATCTTCTTGATTTTATGGAGGTATGTTTTATGTGTCAGCATGTAGTCTATCCTGGAGAATGACCCATGTACATTGGAGAAGAATTTGTATCCAGGATTTTTTAGGATGGAATGTCCTATATATATCTACTGTCCTCTTTCTTCCATTACTCTTTTCAGGCTAGTATGTTTTTGTTGGGTTTCAATCTGGTTGACCTATCAAGTGTTGATAGGGCCTGTTGAGGTCTCCCACAATTATTGTGTTATTGATTTCTCCTTTCAGATTTGTCAGTAACTGTATTAGATAATTTGCTGGTCTCTCTTTGGCTGCATATATGTTTAATAGTCTGATTTCTTCCTGTTGCACATATCCCTTGATTAGTACATAGTGTCCATCTTTGTCCCGTACCACTTTTTTGAGTATAAAGTTGGTGTCATCAATTATTAATATGGCCACCCCAGCTATTTTGAGGGTGTTGTTTGCTTGGATGATTTTCCTCCAGCCTTAGATTTTGAGTCTATGTTTGTTCTGACTATTCAGATGTGTTTCTTGTAGGCGGCAGAAGGCTCGATTCATCTTTTTGACCCATTTTGCCACACTGTGTCTTGTAATTGGTGAATTTATTCCATTGACATTGAGAGAGACGATTGTCATAGGATTTAATGTCATCTTTGTAGATAAGTTTGCTGTGTTTGTTGGTCACTCTTGTCTTAGAGTAGACCTGTCAGTTTTCCCTTTAAGGCTGGTTTTTCATCTGTGAAGTTTCTGAGATGTTGTTTATCCATGAAGCTGTGTATTCTTCCTTCAAACCTGCAAATGAGCCAGGCTGGGTGCAGTATTCTCAGTTGAGGTTTTAATTTCATTCAGTCTTATCACAATATCCCACCACTGTCTTCTGGCCTTGAGAGTTATTTGTGACATGTCTCATGTAAGTCTTAGGGATGCTCCTTTGAATGTAATTTCCCTTTTTGATCTTGCTGCTTTCAGTATTCTATCTCTATCTTTGGGATTTGTCATTGTAATGAGGATGTGTCTTGGGGTGTTTTACTTTGGGTCTCTTTTAGCTGGTAATCTTCGGGGATGCAGAATTTGATTGCATGTAGTCTTTAACTCTGGGAGTATCTCTTTGATGATGTCTTTGACAGCTGATTCTTCCTGAAGATCTCCTACCTGGGTCTCTGGAACTCCAATGATTCTTATGGTTCTTTCTGTTGAGTTTATGAAAGACTTCTATTTTTATCTGTTTGCATTCTTTGAGTACTTTTTCCATTGCCTGTTCGTTTGTCTTAATGTTCTTTTCTAATTTCTTCTGCTGCGTTGAGTTTTTCTTCATCATATCTTCCAGTACTCTAATTCTCTCCTCAGCTGCTGTTACCCTGCTGGCGAGGCCATCCATTGAGGTTTTTATTTGAGCTACCTTGCATTTCATATCTGTTATTTTAGTTTGGAATTTTCTGATTTCTCTCTTTGTGTTCTATTCAGGTCGATCTATGCTTTCTTTGAGTTCTACAAACAACTTCTATATTGCTATTTTAAGTTCCTTATTTGAGAGGTGGTTGGAATTTATTAGGTCATCCGAGCTTTTGTCTTCATTCTCTGTGTATGGTGTTTACCTATGAGGTTTCCTCATTGTCACACTTGTAGTGTGGTTTTTCCTACGTGTTGTGGTGGGGTTCACTAGTTAGAAAGAGTGTGAAGCGAAGCTGAGCAGCTGTGCTCTTCTGCTGCCTCTAGTTGACAGTTTTCGGGGGTGCACACCCTAGGCCTCTGAAGAAACCTTGTTATTCAGAAACACAGACAGGCACAGGAGAGGTTTCTCTTGAAGTCCTCAGAGTGATCAAAGGCACAGAAGGGCGGAGCCTCTGCAGACCAGAGAGCTCAGCTTATTGGATGGCGACCCCCACAACCATAGTTTACTCACTGGGCAGCTTCAAAATGCAGGTTTTTGGGGTGGTGCTCTCTAGGCCTCTGAGGAGACCTTTAGGTATTCAGAAAGCACAGGAGAGGTTTCACTTGAAGTCCTGAGAGTGATCAAAGGCACAGCAGGGCAGAGCCTCCACAGGCCAAAGAGCTCAGCTTATTGGATGGCGACCCCCACAACCATATTTTACTCACTGGGCAGCTTCAAAATGCAGGTTTTTGGGGTGCGCTCCCTAGGCCTCTGAGGAGACCTTCAGGTAAATTCAGAAACACAGACAAGCACAGGAGAAGTTTCCCTTGAAGTTCTCAGAGTGATCAAAGGCACAGCAGGGCAGAGCCTGTGCAGGCCAGAGACCTCAGCTTATTGGATGGCGACCCCCACAGCCAGAGTTTACTCACTGGGCAGCTTCAAAATGTAGTTTTTTGGGGGTGCGCTTCCTAGGCCTCTGAGGAGACCTTCAGGTATTCAGAAACACAGACAGAAGTTTTTTTTTTGTTTTTTTGTTTTTTAATCTTTTACTCTGGTTTTTCCCTTCTGACCCATTTCAAAAGTCCGAAGGCTACACTTTATCTTTGTCAATGCACTTCCTGTGAGCCAAGGACAATAAGAGCACTGAAGTAAGTGCAGACTACAAAGGCATGAATTAAACTTGGAGGCCCAGTGTCCTTCCCTTGTCTGGTAATATTTTGATTTAAAGTCAGTCAAACTAAGAAAACCAACTCATTTAATCTGCATTGCCATATTGGACGTGTCTATAGCTAAAAAATAGAGGCAATTAAAACAATTTTGTGATATTGTCATATTTTTCTCTTGCCACAAATAGGTTTTCTGACTACATCTTATGGAAGTTAACAAATTAACATTTTATAAAAAATCAAGAGGGTCATGCCATAGTGTTTTATCCAGGCTGTTATTATGATTTGAAACTTACCTCTTTAGTAATACAATTAGAAATAAGAGAAATACATAAACTTGCAGAAATTACTCTTTATTTGGGGAATATTTCTCCTTAATAAATAGGAACATATTATTGCCAGAGATTCCTTTTGTTTGTTTTTTTTTGGGGGGGGGATTTGGGCCCAAATATGCTGATAATCAAGGCTAGTTTCCTTGCTTTGTACTCAGGATTCTTTCTTTATGGTAATAGGGAACCAAAATCAGTGCCAAGGTCTGATCTATGGAGGCCTGCATGCAAGTCTTACACCCTGTACTATCATTCTGGCATCCATATTTTAAATTAAAAGATATGTATACAGTAGACAGACTGGTACAACAGACTGGGTCCATGTCTTGCATGCAGCTGGCAAGCACTCAATCTCTGGTACCATATATGAAACCCTGAGGATCACCAGTAGTTATACTGAATCAATATCAGAAGTAAGACTTGAGAATCAGCTCACATGGCCCCCAAACAAAACAAAACACACATTATAATGCTTGCTTATTTTCTCTTTCTGACCTTCTACATTGTACATAGCAATTACACAACACAAGCCATGGTCTAAGTCTTCTTACTAGGAGGAATTTATTTTCTTCTCTTTCTTTTGGTTTCTCTTTGTCTACAGGAACATATTGTGAAAAACAGTTCAATAAACATGTGTACCAAATCATTATCCTTAGCAAAATACTCTGCAGAAGGCAATAATTTTTGTAGGTCAGATGGTTTTCATCAGTCAACATTCAGACACAAAATATTGCTGAGCTTTTTAGTGAATATTATTTTATTACTATTGTTATTATTAACTATCATATACTATACCAGGTGACACAGAATTGAGAGGAAGAATATTTGAATAAAACTTAAATTCAAAATTGAGACACAGCATGCTATTTTGTAGATAAATATATTTGTACATTTAAAATATGTATTACAGATTTTGTTTAAAAGTACCAAAGTGATCTATGTATTTTAAAAGATAATCCCATATCATTATTTAGGTGAGCATTAAAGAGATGAACAATGTTTGACTTGCATGTCTCCCTAATTAGATACTCTATACTCAATATTTTTTCCTGACTACCACTAGGTGTGATCCCTGAGCACAGAACCATGAGTAAGCCATAAGTATAGCCAGGTGTGGACCCCAAGAAAACATATTTATGATTTTAGAAACAACAAAATAGTATCCATTCAGTTTTATTTCTGATACAACTGACTTTGGGTATTTAATTATTATTAAAATAGGTTTTAAACAATTTTTATAATAATAAAGAATAAATAAATGGAAATGGGGAGCTGGGAAGATAAATAGGGATTTAACCCATGTTTATTCCCAGTACCACATGGCCTCTCCAAGGGTCTCTGGCTATAGCATGGTGGTCAGTGGAGTTGGTGGACCATAGAACCACACGTCCCAACTGCAACGTATTTTCAGCACAACATTCAACATTCCAAGCAGCCTAAGGAGGGAGACACTTCTATTCAGACCTCCTCATTCTCATCAATTAAATCTTTATAAAACTTAAAGGAGTTTTAATTCTTCCACTAATCATATCCAAGTTAAATAATTTCTAACAGACAAACCTGCCAACCTGTTCCAACTAAGCTTGCTGCAGCATCTTGTAGGGTTAGGGCAGAGTAAAAGCAGTGACTGAAGGTGCTTCAGGCAACTGAAAACTGTCAAGTATCTCCTTTTTCATTGACGGTGAGCAAACCTCAGGTGCCTCCCAGGTAAGCAAACATTTCCAAACAAGCCTGCCCTGTTGATCCCAATCTGTTTTCTCTTCTATTTTGCAATAATTAGAACCTGAACTGGAGTGCAGTATGACTCTCCAAGGATGTGAGTTCTGCAGACAGGGAAATTTTTGTCTACAAAGATTGGCCATATGCAATGGATTTGAACTACTGTTTCTAATACCACTAACTCAGAGAGATGAGTTACCATTTTAAAATAATAGAGCCCTTATTTAAGTGTTCCTATTAACCCCTTTTATTCCTCTCACTTTTTCAGAGGTCCAACACTTGTGATACACAGCAAACAAACAATCTAGCTCTTGGAAATTAATTCAGTTATTTTTTGTTTGTCATAATCTAACCCTAATTATTAATTGCAAAGAAAATTGAATTTACCTTGACAGATTACAGTTATAGTATATCCATGATATTAAGTGTAATGAGAAAAACATCTTCACAATAAAATCTAACAATTAGGGGCTGGGTTTATAGTGCAGGAAGAAGGTACTTAATTTTTCTTGTATGCTGTTGACCTGGGTTTATTCCCAGCAAGACATATGGTGCTCTAAATTTCACCAGCTGCAATGCCTGTGTGCATAGCCAGGAATAGGATTTGAGTACTGATGGGGAATAGCTCAAAAAATAAAAAATAAATAAATAACAGCAACAAAATATCAACATGATGCACAGAATATTAGTTACACTTAAAAATATAAACTGCGGGGCCGGTGAGGTGGCGCTAGAGGTAAGTTGTCTGCCTTGCAAGTGCTAGCCAAGGAAGGACCGAGGTTCGATCCCCCGAAGTCCCATATGGTCCCCCCAAGCCAGGGTCTATTTCTGAGCGCTTAGCCAGAATTAACCCCTGAGCATCAAACGGGTGTAGCCCAAAGAGCAAATATATATATATATATATATATATATATATATATATATATATATATATATATATATATATATATATATATATATATAAACTGCAAAAAATACTTTCTGAAGTGTATTGTGACCGTTATTTGCGTGACAGATATGTAAATATTAAGAATATAGACTGAAAATTTTAGTATTTAGCCAAATTCTACCACTGGAAAATTAATATTTATCTGGATAACATTTCCTAAATAATACAGAAAATTAAATTACATTTTTATTATTTCCAGATACTCTTTGTGCTATAATAATCTTTTTATAATAATCTTTTTATATTAATATTTTATAGCTACTATGATTTTATCTGTATTATGGACATTATTTCTTGATAGAATTAGATCTTGAGCTGTATGTCTCCTAATTTTTTAAACTAAAATTGAAAGAATAAATCTATTAAAAAACGTAAAATGCAAGACTTAAGATGGAAACTTTCAAAGGACATCCAATAAATGATTCCTGAAGAATAAGTAGGACTTTTATTCAACTGAATTTTGTGACTACTGGATAATTATATTTCCATCATATACTCCCTAGTTACCAAATATGTTTTTGTCTTATTTACTCTACTTAATAAAATGTGTAACTGAAATAGAATATATGTGTAAACTTAATCAGTAGTATTGTATATTCATTTACAATATGTTAAGAACAAAAATAATGTAACTGCTGTGGATAAGGCTTATGTTTCATGTCTCAATTGTCCTAAGTAAACATCTAGGTACAAATTCAGAATAGGTCTAAAGAATAGTTACTGCACAGAAACTTGCCTGGGGGGAAAGAAACCATAATATTTGGGCATTAGAAAGAGGAAAAATTGGGGTCATTTCTCCAGGTAGCTGAACTGAAAATGTGATGATAGAAAAAGCAACAAGTCATTGTATTCTTGCCTCAGACCACATCATAAAACCACCCAGCAAAGCAGTGAGAATTATCTCCACAGTCAACTCCTTCCTTACAAAGGGAGTACAGGTCGCCAATTTCAATACTTAAAATTATTGTACCAAAACAGAGATTTTAATTTTTTTTCAAAAATCTATACTATGTACATTTGAAAATGCTCTATAAAATTTTAACATGTTTATATTCCTTTTGCAAATAACAATATTCTTTGCAATGAGTGGTTTATGTTATTGAACCATATTGGACAAACTAAAGTTGGTATATTAATATATTTGGCACATGACAACATCTTTGAATTAATCTCTGCAATTAATAAATTAAAAGTAACCACCACATTCCAAATATTCTCAATATCTTTGAAAATCTTTCTCTTTTTTTTTTTGGGCCACACCCGTTTGACGCTCAGGGGTTACTCCTGGCTATGCGCTCAGAAATCGCCCCTGGCTTGGGGGGACCATATGGGACACCGGGGGATCGAACCGAGGTCCTTCCTTGGCTAGCGCTTGCAAGGCAGACACCTTACCTCCAGCGCCACCTACCCGGCCCCTGAAAATCTTTCTCTTATACCTTTCCCCATCAGCCCCTACTCCAACTAGTAGTGTTATATTTATTTTATTTTATTTTATTTTATTTTATTTTAGAAGCTGTGATAGGCACATATCAGTTGGAAAATGAAAAAGAAACAATATTGTTGACAAATTTTGGGAGAAGTTTTAAATGAGTAAATATAGCATGTCCTTTTCTGTCTGAATTTTATACAGTACATTTCATTGATTTCATGCATGTTGAAAGCATACATAGCTCACTCACTTTTCATTTTGCTATGCAGCATTCTAGAGTACAGATAAACCACATTTCCTGTTGACAGAAATTTGAGTGGTTTCCAGTTTGGGGCTTACAGTATGTTGTTGCTTGGAAAAAAAATTCATGTTAATGTCTTTCTAGGGATATTTAGTTTTCTTTTCTTCCAGAGCAATCAAATGACAGGATCATATGAAAAATACATGTATCATATTTTATTAAAATTCTGACTTTTTCTAAAATGTTTTTACAATTTTAAATTCAAATTATTAAAATAAGAGATAACCAACTCCTCCCATCATTGCCAATATTTGACACTTACTAGATTTGGGAGGATGAGGTGAGGGGTGTTGTGTCATATGCAAGGGTGCTCAAAGTTTACTCTGCTCTGTGGCCAGGCATCATTTCTGGGGTTTCACAGGGTACATTGTGTGGTACAAGTATCTTAATAGTATCTTAACCCTCGATTACGGCTCCTGATACTACTTTTTTTTAGGTCATTCTTGGAAGGTTTATAATGAAACATCTGAAACATCACTGTAGAGTTCACTTATATTTCCCTGTGGTCAAGTGATGTGTAGCTGCTTCCAACATTTATCTTCATATATCCTCTTTAATACAATTTATATGCATATATTTGATCTAATTTTTATGAGGTCACTCACCTTTTTTAGTGTCCCTTGTTCTTTTCTGGATGCAGTCCTTTATAGAAACAGGCTTTGTTACCCAAAGGAACCTAAAGGGGATGGGAATGTAAAGAATATTAAAATATAAGTATAGTGTATAAGTATAGTATAGTATAGTATAGTATAGTATAGTATAGTATAGTATAGTATAGTATAGTATAGTATAGTATAGTTTGGAATATTAGAACATAAGTATGGTGTGCCTTTTGAACATTGGAATATAAGTATGAACTTAACAGATATTTTAAGAATGGAGTTGTTACTTTTGTGAGTGCATGATATGGTATAGGTCATAAGAAATATTTTTTTAAAAAACTTTTTTTCATTTCTCTTAGTTCCTTCAGTATTTTTGATGGCTCCTGGCACTATGTTGGTTTGTATAAATAGAGGCAGGAAGCTTTCCTCTTTATAATGGGGATTATTCCTCTTGCAGACAGAAAATCTTGGACCCCAGAGCCCTCTTTTATGGAAACAGAGTTAAAAGTGATTGAGGCTAAATGACAGAAGCAGGTCCAGTAATAATTGGTACCATTTAAGTACTCTGATAACCTAAGGGAAACAATAGAGGCAGACTGGCCTAGGAAATCAGAGATTATCTAGGAGTATCTAGATTTCTTTCGGCTGACCTCAGCCTGGGTTTGACTCTCAGCACCAAGTAAAGTCTAGAGGTAAGAATCACTCCCACTCCAGGGGCCAGAGAGATAGCACAGCGGTAGGGTGTTTGCTTTGCACTCGGCCGACCCAGGATTGACCGGAGTTAGATTCCCAGCATTCCATATGGTCCCTGGAGCCTGCCAGGAGCGATTTTTGAGCACAGAGCCAGGAGTAATCCCTGAGAGCCACCAAGTGTGGGCCAAAAACCAAAGCCAAAACCAATAATAATAATAATAATAATAATAATAATAATAATTTTCCCACTCTGGAGAGGGGTTGAGCAGGCTCCTTCTAAGACACTCTTTTAGAGGATAAGAGGCCCAGGATCATCCCTAAGCTCATCATATTGATCTGACTTTTTCCTTACATTGGCCAAGCCTGGAAATGCTGACATGGCCTTGAAGTATTAATGCCTTTACTGGAAAATCACTTGCTCTGTCCTTGACAATCTCCAGAAATTCTCTGTAAGTTATGGGACACTCCAAATGGAGATTTGTCCAGTTCTACTATGTTTATGCAAAGGAACAAGCCAGGATTATTCAGTTTTCTGGCAAGGTTCAATGTGAAGGTGGAGATAAATAAAATATTTTTAATATTTATTTTTATATTTTATTTTTATTTAATTTATTTTAATTAATTATAGAATTATATTTTAATATTTATTTCTATGTTTTATTTTTATTTAATTTATTTTAATTTTAATATTTATATTAATTGAATATAGTCAACTAATTGACTATATTCAATTAATATAATTGAATAAAGTGGATTCTAGTGGGCTTAATCAGAGCCTACTTCTCTTGGGTAACCTATATGAAAGTGTGCTTATTGGTTATAGTAGACTAGACATAGAAGCAATAAAACTGTACATACTACCACTAGTCTAACTAGAAAAATAGAAGCCAAAACTTCTATGTTATCATTCCAGAGGGAGCTCTGTCCTCACAAGAATAGAGGGGACATTTTACTACTTCAGGGCCTAATCAGTTCAAGTAGTATTTCCCTGTCTAATTGATCTGAATCTTTTTCAGATGTTGAAACTGCAAAACGCAACCAATTAATTGACTCATTAAAAGCTAGGGCAGCATGATCTTTCATCCCTTCATATTAATTGTAGGTAGGGCCTACAGTCCTTTGCTAGCCTGAAGAAGTTACAAAATATGGACCTTTACACATAATGCCCTTTAATGACTTCTAAGGAGCTGAAAGCTCTAGGAAAAATATAGGGAAGTTGCCTTGAGGTGAAACAACTATATGAGTGTGTTAAGGATTGACTGCCATATTTGCCAGCGTATAAGACAACTGGGCGTATAAGATGACCCCCTAATTTTGCAGTTAAAACATAGGATTAAGTTTATATTATCTGTATCAGACAGAACGTTCCTGTGCTGCAACTGTATGTACCACAGTGAGCCAATCACAACAAGCAAAGGTTCAAAGGTTATACAGTAATAGACTTCCTCTCTGACTCTGGCCAATCTGAGCAGGCTTTTTACAGTGTAGATTTGGGTCCAGAACATTGTCTAATTTGCATGCATCAAAAGCCTGCTTGGATTGGCTGAGTTAGCGAGGCAGTCCGAGCAGCCTTGCAGTGATTGGTGCAGGATCGAGTTGGAAAATTCATTTTGTGGCGATATTCAGACAATTTTCGTTTAGCGGCATATTAAAACATTTTTCAGGATATACTCAGCGTATAAGACGACCACCAATTTTCGGTCGACTTTTTTTTTTGTTTCAAAAGTCGTCTTATACGCTGGAAAATACGGTATATGTAAAAGAGAAAAGGTGGGGGGGGATGTTAAAATCTGAAGTTCAAGTTAGAAATAATTGCTTGTTCTGCTTCTGCTTTGCTGTGAGCCTAAGTACAGCCTTGACAGGCTCAAGTATTAAAGTACAAAGACAAGGCCCAGAAAAACAGACAATTACTGGAACCAGGCCATAGGGGCAAATATCACGTAAACACCCATATAAGGCTAAAGAGAAGCAGACAGATTGCCAGATGACATCCATACCCTGGACCTGACTGTCACATCCTGGATCTGGAGATGGCCAGATGACATCCACACCCTGTGTTAAACACTGCACCTTGGATACAATTTCCCATACAGCCCAACCTGGCCGTTTGTCTGATGCAACATTTATCCTACAATCAAACCTAGCTGTCTGGCTGATGAAATTTTGTAACAGGAACCAATAATTTTAAAGATCAACTACCCAGAGGTGGAAATGCCCTAGAATGGAGCCCTACATACTCCATAAAAATGACCTGCCTTTCTCAGGAGATGTTGGACCCTGACATGCTGTAATAAACCCCTTTGCTTTTACATTGCTATGCTGTCTCCCTGGTAGACTTTTGGGTGGTAGATCCCAATCTGGACCTAACAGCATTTGCAAAACATTTTCTGCTAATATGGAGTATCTTTCCTCTTTTTTGTATGTGGTTTTGTTTTCGCTGTGCTCAGAGGTTACTCCTGGTTCTGGACTCTATGATATTGTACAGGAAATGCTATAAGCATAAGGGAATGTTAATAAATTGAGATTTGAGGTGCAAACTCAGTAACAGAAAAGGTTAACAAATGAGTAATTAATAGGCCAGAGAGTTAGTACATTGAGCAGGAAGCTTGCATGTGGCCAATTGAGGTTCAATACCAGGCACAGTACATCTCATGTGATTTTATTGCTAGCATAATATTAAAATGTTTCTATGTCGCTAAACAGGTCACTCATTAAAATAAAATTAAATAAGCTAAACAAATGAAAATTAAATCTTATATCTACATGTCAACTTTAAGCTAAATTTAGTGAGAGTTTATTTTTTTATCCTGATGCTATATACCTTACTTTCAAGAAATGACAAAAACTAAAAGCAGACAAAAAGGCTGATATTTCTGTTTATAATTTGGAGAAATATGACAGCTCTACAAAGCTACTGTAAAACAAAATGAACCATTTTCCAGCAACCTAATGTTCATCCTTTGCCAAAAGAACCAAATTAGCAGATCAATTTGTGAAGACTGTTTTAGGCAGCCTTGGAGTTACCTTTTCTTTATTATTACATATTGTCTCAGTAAATAGAAATAAAATGAGAAAGAACAAAAATCTCCTTGTAGTCTAAGACCATTAAACCTTTAGCATGTTATTGGATGAAAGCAATGGGGAAAGTATTTGAAAATTTGATGACACTGATTTGATAAATAGTTTATCAATAACTTGCAACAGATAAAACCACACAAGCATCTGTTCAGGAAACAGATAACTAAATTGAGCATGTGCCTTGGAAATGCTTGAGTTGGTTTGAGCCTTAGAGCAAAGGAAGAAAATCGAAGCCATCCCTGCCACCAAATTACGTTATCTGGTTTAGCTAGACTGAAAGATCTGTTAGTATTTTGAAATGAGTATCTTGAAGAAAATGCAGCTCTGTCATTTGTAGTTAGTATGCAATTGGATTGAAGTACTGCCTTCCTTCCAGGCAAGGAAAATCTGCCCTTTTTCTATTATATGCATACAAGGGCCATTAAAAAGGAGAATAGCTAATTTGTGGCTAGCTTGCCAAAGCCTAAAAAATACACTTAGTAACTTTTAAAAGGGTAAAAAGGTTCTCTGTAACAACCATACTCTATCTCAAAAAAGGAATTTTAGAGTTGGAATAGAAGCAAAATACAGACATCTAAAATGCAAGTTTTGGTTGCCAAAAACCATGCACAGTCCTGTGGCTGGAGAACTTCTCCATTGTCAAGTGCTGATGCATTTATTTTGGTGTTTTGCCTACAGTCCTGTCTCTCACCAATATGAAAATCTTTATCTTGGGGCCGGGCGGTGGCGCTAAAGGTAAGGTGTCTGCCTTGCCTGCTCTAGCCTTGGACGGACCGTGGTTCGATCCCCCGGTGTCCCATATGGTCCCCCAAGCCAGGAGCAACTTCTGAGCACATAGCCAGGAGTAACCCCTGAGTGTTACCAGGTGTGTCCCAAAAACCAAAAACCAAAAAAAAAAAAAAAAAAAATCTTTATCTTTATCATCATCCATTACAACATTGACTTCCTTGTTTGAAAAAAGTTAGTTCCCTCACAATTAATGAATGAGAAAACTTGAGTTTCCTTAATTATTTGCATTTGTGAAATATGATTCTTACCAGAAATTAAGCTTTGTATCCTATGAAAATGGAAGTCACTAAATAAGAAGAATTTGACAAAAGAAAATTCATTTGTCTGGGTTGCTTATTAGATAGATGGTTTGTCCATGCCAATGAAAACTGCTTTTCAAATTCTTAAACTATTTTTGAATTTGAGTTTACAGCATTTTAGAAATAAAAGTATATCTGTTAAACTGTTATGACCTAGAATTGAATAGAGCAGAACTCAAAAATCAGTCTTGATAATGTAATAGCAAAAGGGAAGTTTATTTTTCAGCTAGCTGGGGTATAAGCTTGTCCAACGCAGTGTACTTTAGACAAGGACCCAGATCAATTCAAGTAATACATATATATTTCTATATATCTCTTTATATATAGGGTTACAGCCTTAACATACACTTTACACTTCAAGCAGGCACCTGGTATCTATTCTAAGAACACTTTGTAGTTTTTATTGGAACCTATCTCATGACCTTAACCACCTATTGCTTAATTATTTTTGACACCTCCAGGCATATTGGTTGGAACATCCTACCCTCCCGTTCCTGAGGGGTGCTAGCTTACATTTCAGGCACATCTTGGTGAGAATATCCTGTGCTAGCTCCTGCTTTAAAAGGGGAGGGTTCATAAGACAACTGGAAAGGAATGAAGTTTATTTTGTATTTTCTTTCTCTTAATTTCTTTCCCTGCAGAGATATTCCAGCTCTGCACTCAGGGCCATTCCTGGTGGGACCCAGGGGACAATATGGAGTGACAGGGATCAAATCTAGGTCAAACACATGCAAAGTAAGCATGTTACACACTAAATTATGACTCCGACCTTAGAAGAATAATGTTTCAGGATATGGAGAAACTTCCTGCAGACAGGAATATATGGATCTCTGGAATTATCATGTATGTTTTGTCTGGGGCACTTGTTCATACCACCCAAAGTTAAATGTGGGTTAATGGAACTCCCTTCTGAGAAGGGAAAGTTGCAAAACTGACTTTGCTGACTGGAAATGAAAAAACTGACCTAATATGACTTGAAACCAGAATTTATTAAATTTTTCTTTGATTCAAGCTATTCCTCTGTGGCAGACACTGAAAGTCTTCTATCTAATACCAGTTCTCATTACCCAGATGGCCTCAAAATTTTAAATAATAAATATCCCTCTGTCCCCGTAAATCTCATTCATTTTTCTTTATCCCAAAGACAAACAATAAAAAATTAGAAAGCATTTAAATTTACTCATTCCTATTCATTCTTCTCACTACTGAAAACATACATGGTGGGTAGTACACTAACAATTTTATTACCATCCTGAAATTATGTAAAGATTAGTCAAGATAGAAAATGGGATAAATACACAGTGTTATGTCTATAATAGAAAAGTGTAGTTTTTGTTTTGCTTAAAACCATGATAATTTTTTCTAGGTCTTTGTAACTATAATAAATAAATCAGTGGGAACATAGAAAGTATGGTAGGTCACTGACTTATCAATACACAGTTGACTCAAATTCAATCCCTGGCATCAGTTAAAGTCTCCAAACGCTTGCCAAGGTGATCCCTGAGCACAGAGCCTGAAGTAAGCTCTGAGCACTGTTATGTGTGCCCCCAAAATAAATAAATAAATAAATATGTGTGTTTACAGAAATGTTGATTCATTGAATTAACTACTAATAAAATGAATCAGAATCTCTTTGGACCTCAGTCCAAGGTGAAAAAGGAATTGTCATTCCGTTTATTATTTAGACTTATGCCCTTTTTGAATTTAAATGCTGGAAGATTTCAGGACTGAAAAATCATGATACGATAGGCCTGCTTTGGAGTTTGCGGTATTTGTATTTCTGCCTATTTTGTTCTTTTTGTTTGTTTGTTTGTTTACATTTTTATGTGTTCCTTAAATGGATTATTCCTCTTTTTTCAAATTAAAACATAAGACTGAGAGATATTTCTTTGTTTTCTGAGGGCCCTTCAGAAGCAGATTTCAGATTGGAAGAATGTTGATGAGGAGTGAGAACACCAGGAATCCTTGCCATGGAACGGGAGCGAAGGGGAAGGAGGCAGAAAAAAAGGGAATAGTAGGAGTGGGGAGAGAGGGGAGGTGAGTGACACCATGAGCAAGGAGTCCAGACAATTGTTGGCAGTATAACGTGATCAGTGGCCAGGGTCCAAACAGAAACTTAGCAGGATAAAGCCACACTCTTTGGAAAATAGTATTTGATTGCTTCACATCCATCAGTGAGCATCTTCCATAAGATGCCATACGTCCTCCACAAAGACTGCCAATGTTGCATATTGATTATTTCCAGTCGGAGAATCAGTCATTGGGGGGATACTTAAACCCTAACTCTCCAAAGCAGGAACTGTCTACAGAGAAGCAGGGAGTATACCTTTCCCTGGACAGTCCTAACTTGTAGAAGAGTTGCAGTAACAGTCGTAGGGGCCAGGAAAGCAGCTAAGAATATGAGAGTCCTGTTGAGCTCACTCCAGGTCCAAAGAAAAGTATCTCTATTCTGCCTCAATGAAGATTGTTGAATTCTTTGGATTGGCCATCCCCTAGGTCACAAATCCATGGTCTCATGCACAAGACACTTTATGTATCTTTTTCTCTTGCTATCATCTACTGGACCATTTTCTTTGGGACCAGAAACCCCAGCAAAAAAAAATGAGGGGGAAATGACACACACTAATATATCTTACATACTTATGTATTATTTTAAGCATTTCATTTCTCCGATAAAATCAGTAAAAATAAAGTAATTTGTATCTGGCACTCTCTTTTCACCAGTTAATAGTAGGACTTAGGGTGAGGGGGAAAGCACAGCAGAGAAAAATGACATATAGATAGATGATTAGATGATCAGATATAATTGAAAAAAGCATAAATACTCCTTAATACCATGACGTGCATAATAAACAGCAATATTTGTATTTTATTTCACAGTTGTATTATGTGTTAATACAAAAATATCAAAACACATTTAAGTATATATGCAAATACTTTAGGGGGTTGAGCAGAATCCCTTAACTGAGACTAAGATCAGTTTCTGAGTATTCATGGTTCATTGCACTCCTAGCTTAAAAAAATAATCAGTAATTTTGTTTGCTAATGAGTTAGGTCCAAACAAATTAATATTGCTAAGCTGTGCGATGGCTGACAGATGTTGAGCTCAAGTAATAAGACTTTCAGCCTAGTTGTAAGATCACTTTGGTCCAGGTAAACCAGATGTCTCAGGTGGACAGTAGGGCATGGAGTCCCAGGTCTGTATGGAACAAGAAGTTCTGGGAAGTGGATTTGCAGACAGATCTGAGGGGCCACAAGGACTTCTACCTTCTAATATTTTCCTCTGTCTGCTTCCAGCAAATACAGTTCTTCTAAGCAATCTTATGCCTCTAATCATGTTGACCAGCATTTATCCAACTCAAGGTGGGAATGATATTATTAGACTCACTCCTCTGCAAAATACTTATTCTTTAGTGTATGGAACTTCCCAGTAATCCAGTCCTATCTACAGGAGTACCTGCACCATTTTCTACATTCTGAACAATAGACATACTTATTTTTTACTTGTTATAGGCAAAATGATCAATCTGTTCTCTGCTTTCTGTGGAAGTCTGGAACATTAACATTAAATTGTATCAAACACAATGAGAGCTCTAAATCCTAATAGATGAGGCCTATTAGTAAAGAAAGAAGAGAATTGATTGTGTATCTAAAACATATTAAATACCTATGAGCATGTGACACATATAAATTAATGTTATGTATTAATCCATGCATAAACACACACAGATAAAGAGAAGTAAAACTTCCTAGATATAAAGAACGAGGAATATTGGGTTCCTTCTTCCAAAAAATGTGTACTATATAACTATGGATCTATTAATACAATCAGAAATTTATAGTTAAAAAAAAGAACCTTATTGTATCACTTCTTTTGTATGTGCCTATTTGAAAATTAACCTATTTATTTAAGGTGGGTGTACTTTAGTTAGATTCAATGAACTTTTCCAAGCAAATAAAAATTTGCTCGATTTTTTAAACTGGGCTATACCTTATTTGTTATTTTCTCTTAATTATAAATGCATTCGCTCAGAATAAAGAAAGTACTATCTCAAGTTTAATGCACATTAATAATAGAGAAAGAAAATACTTATCAAGAATTAATGTTTTTTATTTTACATGTAATAATACTACCACTGACTAAATGAGAGTTAATGTTAGAGTAGTTTATTAAAATTCCTATACTCATTTCATTTATATGTATATTGGCATGCAAACTTGAAATTTATGAAGGCTTGATAGTCTTCTGTTTCCAAAACATTGTTAAAATAATGCAAAGTGGATTATTTGAATGAAGGAAATACATTGCAAAGGGATGACTATTTTGGTAAGACTGCCTTAAAGCAAAAAGCAAAAAAAAAAAAGTAATTGAGAAAGCCATCTGGTAATTATACAAATTCAGAAAGTGTTCCATTCTTAAATGTCTTTCTCATCACATTGGATTTCAGACCAATACCCTTACTCTCACACATCCCAGTATGTGTCAGAGATATAATTCAAAAGAAAGAAGATTTTTATATTGCCAAAAAGTGGTGAGGCCTACATCCATCCTTTGAAACTACAAGCCCATAATAGGCAAAAGACACCAAACTATAAAACATGTAGGAAAGAAAACATGGTAAAAAGGCTAGAGGTTACCTTGTTATGACCATTCCAGGAAAAAAATATTAAGGTTCTATATCTCATTCAGACTAAGACTATACACCTTTGTCTGTTCTAGCATTTTATTGATCCATTTGTCAAAGAAGGGAAGTATCATATTTTTAAGCCATGAGCATATTTTTGACAGATTAAGAATTCAGTGCCATTGATTTTATACAGTTGGAGGTGACCTCATTTACCTAGATGTCAGATGGAGCTCTTGGCTTCTCTCATTTTCCCTCCTTTTGGTTTTTGGTTGAGAATAACTTTAAGATCTTAATATTCATAAAATAGAAAAATCACAATAGTTTTGTTCTTTTACATAAAAGAATTGAGGTATTTTAAAACAAAAATAGTAAATATTTGAGACATTGCATCCTACATTTATATTAAAATAAAAATCCTGGCACTATTTGAACAAAAATCCTACACTTTCACAAATGCTAATTAACTCAGTTTGTTTTAATCACCAAGTAAAATTAAAAACAAACAAAAAGCGTGAGTTTCAGATAAGCAGTTAAGAATGAAACTATTTCAAACATAACCATCACTTTAAGACACAACCATTTTTTAAAAACACTCCTGCTGGTTTAAAATAGATAGAGTAGGATGTTGATATTGAGATCATGATCTATAGTTCACATGGCCTACCTAAACCTATAACATAGAGCACTAGGTCCTGAGTTAGAAGTCAATAATTATTAAATTTTTAATTTATTTTGTTGTATTCTAATTTATAGTAATAGAATAAGGCAGTGCTATTAGTCTTCTGAGCTTCCCTTGGGGAAAAAAATCAAACACTACCCTTCTCATTTATTTATTTATTTTATGTTTGTTCACCCCCAAAGACATGATCTGCCATCTTGAAGTGAACTGATTAGATCTTATATACATACCTTTTCTCTCCCCTTTGCTGGAAATCCTTTGGACTCAGGTTTGTCTTTTTTCCTTGAGTTCTTTTGAAGGTCAGTTTCACTGCTGCCTGAGGGGCAGTTGAATGAAGAGGCAGGAGTTGGGATGAGAAGAGTTTTTATTAGCCATAAGCCAGCAGGCTTGAGGATGGGGACTCACTTTTTCAAAGTAACCATCTGCCTGTATTGTCACAATAAGTGGTTTTTATTGAAAAAGAGAAAGGGAAGTACATGTTCAAGAGATTGAGGGAACTATGGTGATGCATAAATTCCTCCCAAGCTTGCCCCTCTAGGCCTACTTCCATTCCTGATTAAGATTTCCATTCTGGATTAAAGCAATAGCACAATGTGGTAGAACGTTTGCCTTACACACAGCAGACCCAGATGAACTGGTTTGATCCCCAGTATACCATATGGTTATCTGAGCCAGCCAGGAGCAATTTCTGAGCATAAAGCCAGGAGTAATCCCTGGGTACTGCCATGTGTTTCCCCCTCCCCAAAAAAACAATATAAACACACAAACAAAAATAAACAAGATTTCCATCTTCTGTTCCTTGAGGAAAAAATAAGGGATATTTTACAAGTTCAACTTTCCAAGCTAAGACAAGTTTTCTAATAGCATTCAGACATCAGTTTCTTTGGGTTACACTTGTTCGTGCTTTTAAAATCATTTCTAAATACCTTTGTCAATTATTTGCTAACCACTCATCATGGAGAATCTTCCTTTCACCTCTGCATTAATACATCCAAATGCCTTTAAATCATCATGCAGTCCGCACTTCCAAGATTAGTCTACAAACCAGTAGTTTACCTAAAATTTGCAAAGTTAATAACCATCCCGATGCAAATGCATGCACACACACATACACACACATGTCACAGAGACTTTCCTCAGTATTTTAGCATATTCAGACACTATCTTTCACCCAGTTGACCAAAATTTAAATATCACCTTAGCAAGCTCTCTCTAATCTTCATAAAACAAACCCAAAAAATAATTAAGATATTTTTGTACCCTATATCATATTTTTTAATCTATTTTTGTCTGTCTTTTGCTATTTTCGGCAATAACAGTTTTAGAAAAGCTCATCTATCTACATCCCTAGAATAGCTCATGGCCTCCTAACTTCTATCAGCTCACACTAATATTTTTTTCACCCAACTGCCATGCTCTTGTTTTTCTATCAAATCTGCTCAAGTCACAATCTAAATTAAAACTCATCTTCAACTTCTCACAATGAAAAGAACTATGACTGAAATTAATAGGCCCTGAAGTCTCTTCTGATTTCACCTTTATTTCTGTTGGCTTCTTCATCAATATTAGCTCATCTTTATCTGAACATTGACCTTTATTCCCTCTCTGTCCATTCATGCCTTCATTTTTCACACATCTTATCCTCAGACTCACTCCAGATATCACTTTATGTGTAAATATTTCAAAGAAAGCATGCTGCACCTCATCATCTAAATAAAGGCATGAATCACTGACTCAGAACTATGCATCTACCAGTGAGAAACATGTGGTACATTTGCTTTAGTATATTTGTAAAGATATATAATGAACTTTCTTCATCACATACAACCAAGTCATACAAACAAAATGAGACAATAGCAACAGTTTGTTTTCATTTCAAACATAGCCCACACTCACACTAAAAATTAGGAGATTGTTTGTATAGCCACTGTTGTATTAAGTATTAATTATATAGTCCTGGTGGTGGATGATGGATGGATGGTGAGGCCAAGTCTGATGCCTGAAGCCTCTCTGGCCTGTCGGTTCTGTAGGTATCAGGATGACTGTGAAGAAATGACCCACAGTAGTCAGATTCAGGAGACATCCAGCTTTACTACAAGGCCCTAAACTCCATGTGCACATCTCACAATGCTTCTAAGCTAAACAGCCTCTTTCCTGCTTCTGCATCTATCCTATCTCTGATTTCTCTCTCTCTCTGCTGAGTCTTCCTTGCTCAGTCTTCTCTGCTCTCCCCGTGAGGCAACCCCTTGTTAACAACCACAGTCCCCTCCCATCCAGGTAAGATAAACAAGAAGTTGGGGGAGGGGTTACAAGCCACAGCCTGTATTTTTTACTGGACGAGAAAACAAATGTATAAACTGTGAATTAAATGGCATAAAATAATATCAACAACTTAAAGTAAAAAATAAAAATATTAATTCATTATAAATATAAAACTTGCAAGAACAAATGTTCAATAATATCCTACTGACTCATCTTCCATGTTAAACAATATAACACATAAAGGTCACTATGAGGGCCCCCCACCGAGGTCACTATTGGTTAGGAAAATTGAAGTAGTTGAAAGCTTTACCTGGACTTCATAGTTCCAGTTTGGCTCTTCATCTTTACAGTTACAGAACATTTACTAATTAATCTATTCAGTTAAATCCTAGAATGGCAGTCATTTTACTTTTGTTGTGGTTGTTGTTATTCTGTTGGGGTTTGGGAGCCACAGAGGGAGGGCTTAAGATTTGTCCCCTTCTCTGAGCTCAATAGTGAACAGAGCAATTGCTGAGAACCTTGTAAGGTATTATGGATCCAATCAGGTTTGGCCCAATGCAAGACAAGTACTTACTTACCTCATTTACCATCGTCTCTCCCACCCTAAGATTCATTTTCTTGCAGAAATTTAAAGATATCACTATTTTTTTCTTATAGAGTTCATGAAAGATTCTTGCAATCATTTCTTGGATTATTACCCCCAGAAGTCTTTTGTTTGACTCCTAATTTCAATAGCAAGATTTTTTAATGTGAAGACGTATCTGGCATTGATCTAGGAACTTACTGAGTTTCTTGAATGTGACCACAAGAGATCTTCTAATCAGGCACCACTTTCTTTATAGTTATTCCACAAGTTTAAGTTTTCATCCCCAGACTAATGAATTTCTTGAAAAATGCTGTCTGCCAGCTTATCAACATCTCCTTTTAAAAGATTTGTCCTATCTTATCCCATATGCTGTATGGAATACCAGTTTTTTAGACACTCTCCCAATTATTTATTAGGAATAGTATGTGGGCTACAATGTTCACCTGCATCTGTGCTGGAAACCCACATATCTTATTGTGTAGTTAAAACATAACTAGAGCATTTAGGTGTTTTCAGTGTGCTGATTGAGTAAGTATACCATTCAAATAATGGTTCCTGCATTTACAGATTAATTACAGTTACAGATTAATCAGAGGAATTTGGGAATTATTTATTAATAAATAAGGATTAGTGAAAAGGACATGAAGAAAGATAGCTGAAAAATTCTGCAAAACTTTAGTCTAAATATCTGCCTAGTAATACAAATATCTACCTTGTTGTTCTAAACTCGAAAGTGTCCTTAACCTGTGGCTTCTTGCAAACTACGCATCTTGAACATGCTTGTGATGATTTCCTTTTTAATTTACTAAATCTGAGGCTAATTAACATCATTATATTATCTTTCAAGAGCATAAACTCTATTTCAATTTTCCAATTTTCTTTTAATTAGCTCAATCCTTTTAAGTTGCAGTTTAAAATTTTTATAATTATGTTCTACTTATTTCTCTGTATTTTATATTTTTGTAGTTTTTTAAAGTGACTTTTTCCTGTCATCTAGAAGTATGTTTAGTTTATGCATATATATTTATATACACATACATATGTCAAATATACACATAGATATGCAATAAACTAAACACATTTCTAGATATAGGTGGATGAATGGATGGATGGATGAATGGATGGATGGATGGATGGATAGATTGATAGATCTATTTACCTATAAATAAGTATGTGTAATTCTCTCTCTAGTTATGCCTCTGGAAAATGTCTAGCATTCTATAAACCCCTGTTATAGGAATAAAGTCATTCAATTAGTTTATTTATTAATCTCACATTACTAAGTTTACACACATGTTCTGAATTATTGAGAAATTATTTGAAATTAAATGGTCATTATGTCATGAAGCTCTAAGTAAATCCTTGCATTTCACGTAACTATTAATTCTTCAAAATTGCTTAAATATAAATCATTTAGTATGTTATTGAAAAAAGCAACAAAGATTAATGTCCTTCCTACCCTCTTTCCTAATTTCTTTCGTTTATTTGATTTTCTCTCTATGCTGCTGTATGAATGATTTTTTATTAACGATAGCATGTAGATGATCAATGAAAACAACCTCCCCTCATCTATTTCACTGTCATTGGATTTCTAATTCCAATGATTGTAATTCAATGTTTCAAATGCTACTTAATCCTTCCTCACATGTTTCTAATTAATGTTCTAAATCTCCTGAGCTTTGGTCATGGTTCCAATTCCATTTTTATCTGATGTTATTTGAAACATTAATTTATGTACAGAATTTTACATGTCCACTATTTTAAGTCTGTGGTTATCAAGTCTCATGAAAAATTTCCTAAATTTTTTATTTGGAAATTAGAGATTTGCATTATAATTAAATTTGGGGGCCTTGCCTTTAATTTTTATAATTATTTAGAAATTTGCTTCCCTGATGATCATCTTAATTCTGAGTTATATTTTACAGAGAAACTGTGATTGTTTATTTTCATAGTTTTCTCACTGACTAGGAAATTCCTATAGCATTAGTATTTGAGCAGAGCCTGGCCCACACCTAGCAGAGGAACGTTTTCTTGAAAGGCAGGGAGAATTTGGGCCCAAATCAGTAGACTTCACCTGGTCTATACTCACTACCATTCTAAATTCAGATATTAAATTTTTTGATAAACATTATGGAGTCGTGAGGGCATAGTTCAATGAATCTAGAATGTCTGTGTCAGAACCCTATATTCAGGAGCGATTTCTGGGCCCATAGCCAGGAGTGACCCCTGAGCATCACCAGATGTGGTCCGAAATATCACAACAAACAAACAAACAACCCTACATTCAATACTTGAGTCCTAGTGCTATCCTATCCACAAAGTATGAGTCTATGGTCTTTGACTCTGACATCAGAGGTAATTTCCAGCTCGAATACACCAGGTGTGTGTAAATGCAACCGACCCCATTGACCACCCTAAGTACAAGATGTGCATGTAACATACCTAAAAATTACTACTTTTAGCAAGCAACTGTGTATCATAGCAATCTCTTATGAGCAATACACCCAGAGTGCAACCAACCTCACACCAGCATGTGTGAAGGCCCCAGAACTAAATAAGTACTAAAAAACAATGTGTGCCAGCCATTGATCATCACAATAAAAAGGGAAGGAAATGGTGAGAAGATGTAAAATAATTAACTTTTCAGCCTGAGCAATAGTGCAGTGGGTAGGGCATTTGCTTTGCATGCAAAGGGTCTATCCCTAGCATTCCACATTTTCCTGAGAACATCCCTGAGTAATTCCTTAGTATTGAAACAGAAATAAGCCCTGAACACCATCAGGCCCTCAAATAAATTAATTAGTTTTATTGCTTGTTTGGTTGGTTGGTTTGGGGGCCATACCTGGTGATGCTCAAGGTTTACTCCTGGCTCTGAGCTCCAAAATCTCTCCTGGGGACCATATGGAATGCCAGGAATCAAACCAGGGCCAGCTGCGTAAAAGGCAAATGCCCTACCTATTGTGCTATTGCTCTGGTCCAATTAGTTTATTTTTAAATAAAATTTAAAATCTGATTTTAAATTAAAATGTTTTATAATGCATGGCTGTTAGATTTAAAGAATGTGGTGAGATTGATGTATGTAGTAACATCCTGATGATCATCATAACTTTACAAATATCACACATTATAAAATTACTATATCTTAGGCACAGTGTTGTAGACAAGGATGCTATCCAGTGAGAATGCCATAGGATTTTATGAGTGATGACAGATCCCCAGAAGGAAATAATAACCTTGAAAAGACTTTGACTCTCCATCATGGACCCAGAAGGCCCCTCTATTCCTTCATCAAGGGCGTACTCTTAACGAGCCATTAGGAGGAAGGTCTATGCTTATTGAATGAATGATCCCTCTTTGAAGCAGTAATATGCATTTGGACGCACGCTTAGTTAATATCAGTATGTGCTTAGAGCGCCGAGGTCTAGAAACCCCCCAGTGAAATCAAATAAAATCCACCTGATTTATGTGCCAGACAGTTAAATAAGACTCAATGATTTTAGCAGCTTTAGTGGTGCTCAGATTTACCGACAATTGAATTTCTACAGCAGAATCTTCCTGACAATAAAATTTAGTGATAAAGTAGGAAACATTGTTAGCACTAAGAATAATATTGTTCAGAAGAAGAGAAATGAAAATGTGTCATGGCAGCAACAAGGAAGAAGGCAGAGTGAATAAAGTTAGCCATTGAGGGAGCTGGGAAAAGAGACCTAAAGTAAATGTTTAGAATGATATTAATCTTGCAGAAACAGAGGGTAGAAAATGACCTGGGGATATCATGGTAATTAATTGTCTAAAATTAAAAGTTCAGGATCTAGCAGGTATAATAAAGGAAGATAAAAATCCCAGGGCATATATATTTTTAAAAAGGTAATTAAAAATCAAATAGATAATAGTCTTTGTTCACGCAGCACATCAGGACTAATCACTAATTCAATGTTAAACTAAATTGAAGTATTCTTTTTTTCCTTCCCTGCGAAACTTAAATCTTAGAAGAGACTCTTAAATAATCATCAGAAGATGTATGTTAAAAAAAAATCCACCACATATTGATTGGGAGTCACTGACACTCTTTCTGAGAGAAATTGTTACATTAATCATTGATTAATTTTTGAGCCCAGAAAATTCTTTCATGAGGATTATTATTAAAGACTCCTATAAATGTGTTGTTATTGCAACAATATAGATGCCATATTTGAAAATTCAGAAACATTTTATAATACATTGTATTTAAATAGCAAAGTGAGTGATTCTTAAATATATTAGCCATTTTGAAACTATGAGCCAAAAATTAAACTAAAAAACTATCTTGTTCTTGATTGATATTTGTCCAATGGGACATAGTCATATTTTAATTACATGTTTAAACTAAGCAAGTTCAGATCTCCAAATGGCATTTGTCTTATATATATATATGTATATATATTATATAAATTAGGTATATTTTTTATATTCCAATTTCTGACCAAAAATAGTCTTCAAAATCACATAATGCACTATATCACACATACCGGTAGTTTTCAGAGTACTCCGAGGCTGAAGGTCAAAGGATCTGGATATCCAAGAAACAACTTTGCAAAATGTCCAAGGCCTGAAATGGGCTGCCTCTCTGGGAAGAAGCGCTAGGGACTGGGAAGCCTCTAAGCTAAGGCCTGGAGTCTAGGCTGTCTTTGATCTTGAACACTCTTTGCTTCAGCTGAGTCTTTAAGGTGATGTGTTGGATTTATTCTTGAAAGCTCAGTGGCAGAGAACATTTTGGGCATTGGGTTCTCAGCTTCCTCTTTAGGAAAGTGGTAGTAATGCCTATCCTGGGATTTTCTTATCTGTACAACTGAATATAGACTAAAAGTCCAAGATAAGTCTTTCACTGCTATTGTTTAGCAATTGGGGGCATTTTATATGTGTTCTCTGAATTGTAGACACTTTATCTCAGACTGTACTCAAACTCAAGTTCCACAGAAGTCTCCACTTAGTTTTGTCACCTGGTGTTAAATCATATTTTGTAAAAAAAATAAAGTCATTATTAAGTTAAGGATATTTATGAAATATGTTAATGTATCTCTGAAGGACTTTACATTGTTTATAATGTGTGTGGTTATCAAAAATAAAGGAACATCAGAAAGAAATATATATGATACAATGATATTGGTGTTGTAAGAATCTAGTGCTTACTTCCAGTAATTATGTATAAAGGAAATTACACTTAAATGACACCTGTGATTGCAAGAGAAATAGTCCAAGAATTAAGGTTCTTGCCTTGTCTGCTATCAATAACAATAACTCTTTATTACAGTAAAATGAAAAATAAAAGTCGTTAAAGGAACTAAAGAAGAATCATATGTAATGTCTGCTTGTCTAAGAAATTAACCATGTTTAACTTAAGAGTCTTTGTATTAAAATAAAAAATTAAAATTTAAAAATAATTGTCTTGATATTTAAATTTACCTGTGCTCATCTTTCCTTAAAAAAGCCAACATTCATCATGTAAAATTATTACTAAGTTAAAATTCACTGAGAACTAATCAATCTATTGATAGTAAAGCAACTATCAATATCCACTTGAAGGAAAAAAAATCTATTGAAATACTTAAACTGGTAGAAAAATATATGCACTCTTTTAAGGATATTTCTAAGTGTTGATAAATACCAGCTAAGGACTGTTCATCCTTAGAACATGTAAATTATAAACTATAAATTGTTTTAGTATAAGATAAATATTAACAATATCCCCACTTTGTTTAAAGATAGAACTTACATTTATTCAACTAATGTATTCGCCAACATTGATTAAACATGATCTGGCACCATTTAGGCATAAATATGTGACATATATATGAGATTGTGTTTTCAAAAAGCACCATTAAAAATCTGAAGTGCAGAGCATTTTTAAAGTGTATTGTTTAACAGTTTATGAAATAAGGCATTTACAGAGACATTAGAGAAATTATGTGCCACTTTAATAAAGATGAAATACAAAATGGAAGTTCTTTATAGATAAAATAACATAACCTGTTTTTTTTCTTAGTTATCCAAGTAAAGCTAGTTTAAAGGCAGTCAAGATCAGCATATTCTAAGATAACAATATAGCAATGGAATTTGAGATTTGCATCTCCACTTTAGATTTCTCATTCTTGAACCTCTTGTGCCTTATCAGTACAGCTAGCAAAGGGGCTTAGCAAATACAGCTGAAGTGGAATCTCTCACTGTATTCAGGGCTGGAAATTTAATTGTTCATGTCCATTTCAAGCTTCAAATCATGTCTGCAGACTTGTGATAAATCCAAGCCATGAACAGGACAGACTTGGAAATGTATGCCAATAAAATATTAACCCATATTGGCCAGAGTTTAGGTAGCAAATTCTATTGGAGATATTACGTACATCACTTAATTTCATGTATGCTTTACATTCAATAGCCTCAAACTATTGAGTCAGACTGAAATACACAAAACCTACATTTCCACTAATATAGGTTCCTTTAAATATGCCTCATACTTTCATGCCACTGAAAAATGTATTCCTATCACTTAAATCAAAGGAATATTTGCTTCATTTCTGTACCCACTTTTCTTTCCTCTTTCTATAAATGTAAACTCAATGCATATAACCTTTTAGAACATAGGAAATAACAAGAGAACATTTAAGTGATCCTATTCTTTCCAAAATATTTTTTGCTTTGTGCAATTCCGTTGCTTCTCTTTGTTGTACTGTTTATTTGTATACCTTAATTTAGGAAAACAATATATTGTTTTCATGTGACTCCCCAACCTACTTGTTAAAGAGGCTTGTCTTTCTTTTTCTCCATTGTATAGTGATTTTCTTAAATTATATGTTCATATATGTGTATTTATTTTTCCTGGATATATATCTATTCTAATCCATTGCTTGGTATGTCTGATTTTGTTTTGTTGCCATATTGCTTTATGAAACTCAACAGTGTTCAGTGCAAATCTGAGTCAGGAAAAAAATCAAAGGAAAAAGAAAATTATAAATTTATTTGTAGAATAAGGAAAACAGATAAGCATCAGATCATGTATGTACATGTAGATATGCACGATTTGATGTGCATATATAAATATATGTATATATAACATATAAAGTGAGCACCCTGTAACTCATTTCCCCTGTGCTACTAGAACACAAGAGAATTTATCAATGATAAAAGACAAAGAGAAAAGGCAAAATAAGAACCAAATAGAATAACAAATGTTAGAAGGCAAACCATTTAACAACTCATTGTCCAGACAAACCTAGGTATACCTTGGTCAACCTGTAAGTATAGAGTTCAATATTAATATTCTGACTCTATAAAGAAATAAAATGCTCAAGGCTCTCAGAGCTAATTCTGTCAAATGTTAAAATTTAATTTAAAATGACAAATGGAAGTATTTGCCTAGAACAATATATCTTGAAATCTATAAAGGATTTTTTTTAGAATAGCTAACAACTTACTCTAGACAAGAATAATATAGAGTGAAATTTTGACAGTTGGAACATTATGAAATGAATGTTGCCTTTACATTCGAAAAAGATGAGTAAAGTATGCTAGACAATTGAGTAGGTAGTTACACTTATTCACAAAAGCAACTTCCAATTTCTTAAAGCTCTGCCATGAGAAAACATGTATGCCTAAAAAATTTGTTCCTAATTTATATAACAGATTGCTATTTTGATAAATCTAATGTGCTATAGGAAAACATAAAGATAAAAACCCCATTTAAAACAAATACATGTAAAATACAAAATCAGACAAAGCAAAGTATCTATATATAAAATCATAAATTGAGGCCCCAAATAAACATGGCTATTTGCAATAGCATTCTATTTTAATTATATTTATTTTATGTTTGATTGATACAGATACATATATACATAAATATTGCATCAATCTGATTACAATATCCAAAATAATATGACTGAGATACATATTAAAAATAATGCCCAAGAAGAATTAAATTAGTATAGAAAACTTTCCCCTTTAACTGCCAAGTATTTGCATCTGTATTAACAAACAGATTTTTCTTATGTTTAATGTCTTTTTATATATTTCAGTTGCTAAATTCTTTTGCAAATCCTACAGGATTTTTCAAATGCATAAGGGAAATCATTCCTCATAATTTCTGAAATCTCACAGTAACTGGGAGCAATACTATTGTAATTAGCCTCCAATTTTATTTTTTGTATTATCTTGCCTGAAATAGCAATGCTGCGATTCTTAAGTTGTCTGTTATAAACACATATTGCAATAATAAAAGAATATGTATCCACATAGATGTGAATTCAATTTAATTTAGCTTTATTTGAAAATAGACCTATTTATTTGAAATTTGAACTATTTTAAGGAACGCATGTGTTATCTTCCAATATCTTCAAGTGAAAGTCTGTTAACCTAGTATTCTTTATATAAATCATAATTAAGATGTTCCGATTTGAGAATCAAAATGATTTACCCCACTCAATTAGTTGAAAAGTCAATGGAGGGGCCGAAGAGGTAGGGCTTTTGCTTTGCATGTGGCCCACCCAGGAGACCCGGTTTGATTCCCAACATTCCATATGGTCCCCTAGCCTGCCAGGGGCAATTTCTGAGTGCAGAGCCAAAAGTGACCCTGAGTGCTGCTGGGTGTGGCCCAACAACCAACCAATCAACTAATCAATCAATATTTTTTAAATGAAAAGTCAATGGACTCTTATTACTTCTGTTGAATGATGATATTTTTTATGGTTTGGTTTGGCCCCATAATAAGGGTTCAGTGAATTTCTAGGAACCTAATCACTCTTGGAACCATTCTTGTTCTTGAGTCCCTCTTTATCTATAAACATGACCACTATTGTAACTTGTATTCTTTTTATTTTAACTTTATTTATTGATTGATTAATTGATTGGTTTTGGGGCCACAACCCAGAGGCGCTCAGGGGTCACTCCTGGCTATGCACTCAGAAATTGTCCCTGGCAGGCTAAGAGAACATATGGAATGCAGGACTCAAAACTGGGTTCCTCCCGGGTCTGCAGCAGGCAAGACAAATAAATGCTCTACTACTGTGCTATCTCTCCTTCCTGTAACTTGTGTTCTTTTGTTTGTTTGTTTGTTTGTTTTGTTTTGTTTTGGGGACCACACCCAGTGAAGCTCAGGGGCTACTCCTGGCTCTGCGCTCAGAAATCACTCCTGGAAAGCACAGGGGACCATATAGGATGCTAGAATTCGAACCACAGTCCGTCCTGGGTCGGCTGCATGAAAGCAAACCTCCTACCGCTGTGCTATCTCTCTGGCCCCCATAACTTGTATTCTTGATGCTTTATGGAACAGCCAATTAGACTCCTGGGAGCAGAATCTTTGTTTCATCCTAGTATTCTCCATTGTTCTGTGCTTTAGTGTTCTCTATTGTTCCCAGCACAAAAAAATATGCAGAGACCGTAATAGGCACCATGAATATGTATGCATTAATTGGTTTAATTGTGGGTTGGTAATTATGTTAAGGGTATCAAGTTGCTTCCTCTTAAATTCTTCAATAAAATACAAATTTATTAACTGTGCAACGTTGGAAAGTGTTTTAAAGGCATTCTAACTACTTTCCTACTTTTAGGCAAAGGTTTTTATTTCTTTCACTAACTGTGGCCAGAAATAGACCTATAATTAGACCTATAATGTAACTGCTACCCGGTTTCCTTTGAATTTCCTAAACACAGATATGTAATAATATTGCTTTTAGTAGACTCAACGGCTTTAAAGAGCAAAGTCCTGTTTACTTTAGCCGAAAGCAGCTTTACTTATTTAAAACTGGTAGAAACAAAGTAAGATATTATCTGTAACAAAAAAAAAATTAGGTTGAGTGCCAGGAACACCCCGGCGGGGACGCGGTTGGTTGTTTTTTTTTTTTTGTTTTTTTTTTTTTTTGAGGCTCTGCAGATGGGGACGCTGCCACAATGGAAGGACATCCTGCCCTGGGTGAAGGTGCCGAAGACCTGAGATACAAACTCAGGACCAGATGAATGCTGCAGTCGCTGGCTGAGTGGCACCACCAGCCAAGAGAGAGGGATGCTGAAAAAACAAAATTAGGCTACACAAAGTTAGTGGCCTCTCAAATGCAAAAAAAAGTGAGAAGGAAAATTGTCTCTTGAACCCACAGGAAAATGAACTTATTTAGTCACTTGCAAGTAATTTTGGGACTATGCTCTTCGCTACTAGTATGATTGAGATGACAAAGAGTTTCTGAAAATAATTAAACTAAGACATCTATATTTTTTAAAAATTTGCTCTGTCTTCAGACTTTTTTATCTGCCTAGAAATAATTTTTCAGTTAGTTTGCTTCCATTCAATAAAAACTTTTCAAATATTTATAGCACCTCTTTAAATTACCCCAAAAGTTTTAAAGTATGTTTTAGGCACATCTGTCACTATAGAAATAATTTATAGTTCAACTTGACACCTATCTTAGCCATTTACTTGACTCCCATCCATCTTCATCTTCAATGCATAGAAACATGTCCACAAATAATAAAAAAATGTGAATTTACCTAAATGAATGAAAAAATAACCCATACCCAGTGTCAACTGTCAAGTGAATTAGGAAAACTGAATGAGTAATGACAAAATATATATATAATTCTGCTGATGGTGTGGATTTGCAAATACATATGTGACATTTGTCCCATAAAGAAAGATAAAGACAAGTGAACTGTATTAAACATTAAGTATCTTTGGGGAAGTATGAAAGACTTCTCTAAAATAGGTTTCTTGAACTATTCTATTTACACTCTTACTATACTTAGTTCAGAAGGACCAATTCAATATAGAAATAGTCCTCATAGGACTCTTCTGAAGGAGAAAGTACCAACCACTAAGAAAAATGTGTTAATAGGTTTGGTTTTAGGAATTAAGTCAATATTGGAAGTTTATTTGGTACCTAGGAACGGCTTTATTCTTTTATTTGTTTTAATATGGTTAAAGTTGGTTCATGAAAGTCATTTGTTGAAACATGAGTATGTACAGCCAAAAAAATAATATGTTCTCCACATTTTAAAGGAATTTTGAAGATAAAAAGATCATAAGCAGTCAGTTTAATTAACTTTTTGTTTGATGCAAAGATTTACTATCATTTAAATGATCTTCAAAATAGAGAAGCTGGACCTCCAATTAAGATGTATTAAAGATGAAAAACAAAACAAAACAAAGCAGTAAATTATTTTGGATAGTGACCGTTGTCCTTATTTTGTCCTTCACTCAAAAAAAACCTAAGGTTAAAGTCTTCTTCAGGGAACTCAGACTAGATTTTTTGATAAAATGGCACATGGCAAGCAGAACCGGTACATGTATGACTTGATCCCTCTGGCTCCAGCTTGCAATCTCCTCCTAGTTAAAAGAGTGTCTTACTCCTATTCCCTGAAATTTGCTTCTTTTCTTGCTGTGTACTGGCTGCTGATAATGACAACCATCTTTCTTTAGTGATTACTGGCTCCTACCTGGTCAGCCCTCAAGATGAAGTTGAAAGGGGTCTTTCAGGTTTTGAAGAGAGGAGTAAAACAGAATTATATCATGCTATATTATTGTGGTTGAAACAATATAAAATTTCCCCAAATAATTCCTCTGCCCTTGGAAGAATATAGTCAATTCATCACTCTAAAAACTAATGGGTATTTGAAATTTATTTGGTCTTTATTAAATCTAAAAATTTAGAGGTGCAAATAATCTAAGACTATGCAAATTTTTTGAAACACCTAATTACCTACTTTAATTCAGTCCTTTCCATTCTAGAAATATAAAAAGGTAGAATTTAAGGAACATGTTCCTGACTGATATGTCAACCTATCTACTTCCATGCTAATGTTTTCTATACACAATCACAAATATAAGTGTATTTAAATGTATATATTTATATATTTAATATCTTTATATTTATAAAAATAAATATAAACACCCACAAAGGTCAAAACTTTTAAATATTATGTTTGTCAAATATTAGATTAAAATTTTCTCCTTTTTGTTACTTATTCTACAAAAAGAAAAACTTTCCCAGACCCTTTCATCAGATTTCATGGTACATTTCATTGAATGGATTTAATAACATCTTTGTGCTTGAGCCAATTGTGGATAAAGTAAAATGGGATGATTGCTGTGACTGAATTATTTGTTCTGAAGATATGGGAGTGAGTCCAAGTGCTGAAACACAGTGAGAGCTCTTTCTCCAAACACAGGTAATGTGAGTCAGTCAGACAGGGAAATGGCTTTTAAGGAGACAGTTAACAAATAGTTCTATGATAAGTAAAACAGACAAAATATGAAGAGTGTAAAAGCACATTTTATCAAAAACAGTTTGATTGCCAAGCAATTTTGCTTGCATATTTGAGCTGTAATAACATAAACTCATGTAAATTTGGGTTGAGTCATTTTCAAACATTCCAAATTTATAATTATAAGAGTCTTAAAAATGTTTGTGCTTACGGGCATAATTTTGACTGTTTCAAAAAGTTGTTTTGGGAAAGTTACACCCAGTTGAGCTCCAATGGGGCTGCTTTCTGTGGTACTGGGAAAACACGTTGTTCCAGAAGTCAGACTAAGACCACATGAAAGGGCTACTCACTTCATCCATTTAGCATCTCAAATAGTCATCAAGATCAAGATAATCTTCTCATTTCTATTTCTTCTCTGGAGATCAGATCAATGGCTACTCTACTGTAATAAGTGAGATACACAGTCTCAGAATATGGTTTCTTTCTATCTCCCTCTTGTAGGGTCAACATCACCTTTGGCGATGTTAAATACATTGCCCTGCTATTGTTAATGAATTCAAAAGACTTTGTATGGTGAACAATAAAGAAATTCTTTGGATATACTATGATCAAGTAATTCAAGAATATTTTAAAATTCTTTTTTTCTCTCTCCTATGTATTTATAATGTAAAGCAATAATTCTATGTGAATGATATTTTTTTCTCTTTATATCATTGGGGCAATAGTTTGTATAATGCATTGCCTAGTATGGGGAAGAAATACTGCATAAAAATGATTTAAAGATTTCTTTGAGGTATCAGCATAGCAATGTCAAAGAGCACCTGTTTCACATATTAGGGAGAATATCAGAGTAAAACCATAGATTTATTTTGGAGATGCTAGTACTTAATAAAATACATCATTTTATAACAAAAATAATAATAAATGCATGTTTGTAGTAAATGATATAAATATTCAGTATTTTGAGAATAGAATATTTTTATTCTGAACATTCACATTTATTTGTGATGCAATTGACCAGAAACCTATTTGCTATCTGACAAGAAACTAGAAACATGAAGAAGAAATAGTTGAAACTAAATTTAGGTTGTAAAAAAGTTTGCAAATCTTTCTTACCTTGAGGTGTTAAGAATATAAATTTAAGAACTGACAATCCAAGGTGGTCACAATGACCACATTTATAATGGAGATCACTGAATATTTCCTGGCACTCTAAGAGACAATGTACTTTAATGTAGATTATATTGATTTACCCCAAGATAACTGTTTCCTCTTACCTTGCAATAACTTGGAGCAAATCAATGACATCTGCATTTCAATACTTACCTTTACTGACTTCTTAATAGAGATTGCCTGGAAATTTTGATTAGATGACAATATGCCCACATCTACTAATAACTGAGATGCACGCAGGTAGGAAATTGAGAACAAAATAAATCACTTTATTTTTAAATCCATCAAAACAATTAATGCTTCTAGAGTTTCACATCTTTGCTGCTGATAATTTGACCTTTTCACTTTGTCATATTGTCCGTGGACCCTACTTAAAAGTATTTAGACCATACATTGAAGCCTATTTATTACCTGAAAACATTAAAATATAACTTGTAAAATTGCCACCAATATTGTAGAAAAAATTTACTATGTCTTGCTTTTAATTTTCCATTGTGTGCTGTTTTTACACTATTTATAAGACAACAGACATTATCCTGCAAAGCTATAATGATAACATTTCTGCCTAATGAACATTGTAATAAACACCTTAGTTCATACACTGTCCCTTCATGGGCTTATATGTTTATTTATTGTCTGAAATAAATAGTTTGAAGGTATTGAAATTTCTATTGTGTCATTTTTATTTTTTATTATTGTGTTACTTTTTGATGTAGAGTTAATGAATCGAAACTATCCAAAATAGTACACTATTGTAAAGAGAGCAACACCAGACAAGGCAACAAGAGAAAACCCTGTTAAAACAGCATGTTGGAATAATAATGCCTAAGAGAGTTTTTTATTAATGTAGTTCAAAGCAAGGGAAATTCCAGCAGCATTGTTTTTGTTAAGTTCTTATTATGAGCACAAAGAATTGTGTATGGAAGATATGGAAGGAGTTTATTCAGTATTTTATATTTCAAATAGAAATGATGTGGTGTAAGGAAAACCCTTCCCCCAACTTGTTTTTTCCTTAAATCTTTTCTTTTGGTATGTTAAAGCCCGCTTGGTTTACAGGACCTTCCCCACATCCAGCTGTATTTGATACTGGAGAATAAAGATGGGCAGTTCTGGCTTTGGCGGGCTCATAGGCAGCACATGGCAGAGAGAGCTGAGTCTGATGAATATCTTTTCTCTGCTGCTATCCTGCTACATCAGACCTGTCCTTGCAGGGGTCCTCAAACTTTTTAAACAGGGGGCCAGTTCACTGTCCCTCAGACCATTGGAGGGTCTGACTTTAGTAAAAACAAAACTTATGAACGAATTCTTATGCACACTGCATATATCTTATTTTGCAATGAAGAAACAAAACAGATACAAATAAAATATATGGCCCACGGGCCATAGTTTGAGGACCACTGAAAGGGATTAGATACAGTACCTGGGTTGGTCTCATCCAACTCCTAAATTTTTATATTTTTATCTTACAACTGATGCCTGAACAGTGACACGGGATTCAGAGACATTATTAAGAACTCAATGACAGTGAGACCCTTGATTCTCGGTGGCTAATCATGGCCTTCTTAAACTTTACTGGAGTGTAGAGCCCATCACCAGATCATCGGTGTACATGGCGCCTGTTCTAAATGTGGCAGAGGCCCCTTCAAGTGAGACAGAAGTAGGCAGTGAAGAAGAGAGAGCTGAAGTCTGTGAATAGCCTCCAAGAGGCCAAGGCCCTTGGCCTTTCTTTTACCAAAGGTACTTTATGAGAGGACCTCTGCCTCCCAACCTGCAGAAGCCGACCAAGATCACTGATTGGGAAAAAGCCAAAAAAGAAAGCTCCATTGGAAAGGGACTGGCAGCAGGCAGATGAGCAGGTCCCCCCAGCCCATATTCTGGCTCTGGAACTGAAGGCCTTTCCATACCAGATGACCTTAGCAGCCTAACATAAATGGAGAAGATGGAGTAGAAGATAGAGATCAATCCACGCTGAAACTCAAGAAAACAAAAGCTGCTTTGAGAACCTCCTGTAACTTTCTCTTAGGTTAATCTCTTGACCCTATTTTCATCTGTCACTCTATTGGTGGTTAAATTGTGCTTTATCTGTATGGATCTTAATAGCTATTGTTTTGTTCTAAGCCCCAGTGCAAACAGAAAATTTTGTATCTAACTTTAGTGGTTCAATATTATTTTTCACAATTCCAAGGAAATGCATAATGTTGTTAGAATTTTAAAACTTCTCAGCTATACCAGTGAATGTTTTCCAAAGACTATGATGTTTTATTATGTATTATTATGTAGCAACTTATTCTCAAATTATGTCTGCAATAATGTTCTAATCTCTTTGTCCACATAAGTCGATGACAAAGGACCTTGAATACTATAGACTCTAGTTAAGTGTTCATTATAAGAATGTTTAGCAAACTTATTTTCAAAATAATATATATATGCAGAAATGTTTCTTGTGATTTTGTTTAGAGAAGTTTATGAAAAGGAAATTAGATATTCTAAACTCATATTACAATGCTTTGGAGTAAGAATATTTAAGAGTTTTCAAATTAATGTATCTGCAGAAAAGTTCTAATGTTTATGTTCAGAGAAGTCTATAAAAATTTTGTGATATATTTAAGATATAAAAAAGGCTGATTGTTTTGAGAATGATGTATACAATTTAAACTTTGAAGATTTGAGTTCTGATCTGAAGTTCCAGCTTTTGATGGAGAAAATTAGAAAAAGTTTTATAACTTTCTCATTTTCTTGTTTTGTTTAGTTTAAAACAGAAAAGGTAGAAAAAATGTAAGGTGGAAATCATAAGATTTATTGAACAATGAATGTAGGTAAAACACTCCATGACATTGAGACTAAAGGCATCTTCAAGGAGGAGATAACACTCTCAATACAAGTGGAAACAGAGATAAACAGATAGAACTATATTAAGATGAGAAGCTTCTGCATCTCAAAGGAAATAGTGCCTACGATACAAAAGCCTAGGATACAGAGAATGGGAGAAACTATTCACTTAATACCCCTCAGACAAGGGGCTAATATCTAAGATATACAAGGTACTGACAGAACTTAACAAGGAAAAAACATCTAACCCCATCTAAAAATGAGGAGAAGAAACGAACAATTTCTCAAAGAAATACAAATGGCCAAAAGGCACATGAAAACATATTCCACATCACTAATCATCAGAAAGATGAAAATCAAAACAACAATGAGGTATCTTCTCACACCACAGAGACGGGCACATATCACAAAGAACAAGAATATTAAGTGCTGGCAGGGATGTGGGGAGAAAGGAACTCTCATTCACTGCTGGTGGGAATGGTGCCTAGTTCAGCTCTTATGGAAAACAAAATGAAGAATATTAAAAAAAAAAAAAAAAAAAAACGAGAAATCTCCCATAGGATCCAGCTATACCACTCTTAGGGATATACCCTAGGAACACAAAAATACAATACAAAAATCCCTTCCTCACATCTGTAGTCATTGCAGCACTATTTAAAATAGCCATACTCTGGAAACAACCAAAATGCCCTTCAATAGATGAATGGCTAAATAAACTGGTACATATACACAATGGAATATTATGCAAAAATCAGGAGAGATGAAGTCATAAAATTTTCCTTTACATGATGGACATGGAAACTACTATGCTGAATGAAATAAATCAGATAGAGAGAGATACACACAGAATAGTCTCGCTTATCTATGGGTTTTAAGAAAAATTAAAGACCTTATTGTGATAATTCCCAGAGATGAGGGCTGGAAGAACCAACTCACAATATGAAACTCACCTCAAAATGTGGTGAGTGCAGTTAGAGAAATACTACACTAACCACTACCATGACAATGTTAATGAATGAGAGTAGAATGCCTGTTCCAAATACAGGCAGGGGTGTGGGAGGAGGAAGATGGGGGCATTGATGGTGGGAATGTTGCACTGGTGAAGGGCCGTGTTCTTTTGGTGACTGAAGCCCAACTATGGTCCTCTTTGTAATCATGGTGCTTAAATAAAATAACAAAAAGGAAAAAGAAAAAAAAATAAGGTGAACCTTTTCCCCAACTTTCTTTTCCCCTAACCTCTTCCTTTGAGATGTAAAACCCCACTGAAATAGTTGCTTTTGTATAAGACTTGACCTTCCCCCACCTAGGATTGGGGGTTGTTTTGAATAAAGAGAAGAGTCTGGCTTTGGGTGCAAGAGATTGGCAACATATGACAGAGAGAGGCATGAAGTAGGCTAATTCCAATGAATCTTTTGACTGGTTTGGATTTATTTCTCCTCCACTAGCCTGCTTCATCAGACCAGTCCGCCTAAAGGGTTAGAAACATGGTGTCTGGTGGTCTCCCCAACTCGTGGATATTTTATATTTTTATTTTTACCATGCAGAAATGGATGCTTTGCTGTCTGTTCTCTAGTATCAAAATGAGTCAAATCGAAGATCACACTTGGCAGTTTGGGAGGACTTTGTGGTACCAGATTTCCAGCTCAACTCTTGCCCACATTATCCTGATAGCTATGCTATCTCCTGGCCCAGAATCTTATTTGCTATTCAATGTTTCCTTCTGGGGAAAGTATAAGTTTTCATACACTTGTTTATGTAAAAATACACATGTGCACCCATGTGAAAAAGATAAGTTCACAAGATTTCTAATAAATCTTTAGTTTTTATAACACAAACTTAATTATACATATAATTAGAAAAATCATATTGGGCACATTATAATAGTTCCATTCTGATGACTAAATTCAAATCATGAGGATTTTATAATTACATTTCAAATCTATTTTTATGAATTCCAAGTATTAACATTTATAAGAAAAATGCAAATGGCATTCATTGGCTTCAATGTTAAGCCATTTATAAAATATTTATTAGTGTATTAACAGTTGAAATTGCATTTAAAACCAAAGGCATGTCTTATGTGATGGCTCTTACATTCATTTATAAAATGTTGATTCATAATAATGAAATAAAAGCTAGTTTTCTACACTTTATTGGATTTTAACTATAAATTAAAAATACAATATTATCTTACTATTAGACAGTTATTTTTGGAGTTGGCTCAAATAAAATTTGTAATTATAATATACTGAGAACATTGAGAATTACCTGTGGTCATTTGAATGGTAAATGTATACTTCTATAAAATTTTATATTGGCTGTCTTTTAGTATTGCTTCTTTGATGTGATTACCACAATTACAAATATTTTTAAATTTTAATATTTTAATGACTTGACATCTCATACACCTCATACATAGAACTATGTACTCTAAATAGAAAACAACATTTTGAAAACATTAAGAGGATTGTTTAATTAAGATTCATGTAACAAAAATGACAATAATCTTGTTCCTTTGTCTGTATTAAATGTAGATTATCTTTACACAAAGATAAGTAATTCAGGTTAACAAAGTGCTAAGTCTGAGGTGCATTTAAATATTTAATATAAAAATAACAAGATCAAGAAGAACAAATGTACAGATGCGTGCATGTGGTGTCATGTGGGTATCTGAGAGTAGTACCAATTATCTCCTGATTGAACCCAGAAATGTCCACACCAGTTTTCCTTGTAATGATGGATAACTGATTGTAATCCTGTTCAAAAACAGGAGAACCAGTAATAGAAATGTAAATACTGCATCTAATTAGAAGCAAAATGTCAGCACAGGTATACATAGGGGCATGTTGTGACCTTAAATAAAAATGCATTATATGCAAATAAGTAATAGAAACAAGTGAAACACACAAAGTGTAGATTTCTCTTTAGGAATATTTAGTTTCAAGGTTTTCAGCCAGTATTTTGTTTTAAGGTCCAAGCTGTACAGTCAATAGAAGTTTTCTGATGCATCTCAAACTAGTTAAAAAGAGGCTTATCAGAACTTAAAAATGAGTGTAGAGGGAGTTTTATTTTGGTCAGATGAGAGGATTCTGGTTTCAGATGTGGGAAGCCCTTGCATGTTTAGAAATTTGCACCTGCCTCAAAGCAAAACACAGACAATGCTGGCTCATGTTTGTTTTTAACCCTGAGAGAGAGCAAAGAGGAAGCTTGCTGGTGTTTTGTTTTCTTTTTAATTTTTAGGCCACATCCTCTGTGATCAGGGATGCGATGGTGCTTGTGAATGATTGGGATGTGTTGGATCTGTTGGTGCTCATAGAATCCTATGAGAAATGTGGATTAAACCTTGGTCAGCCACATGCAAGGCTAGTGTTTTACCCACTGTACTGTTGCTTTGGCTGCAAGATTTGAGGTTTAAAGATATTAAGTATAAAAAGTGGACATAAGCTTTTTATTATTAATTCTATAGTTTCTATAGAACAAGCACTACAAACAACATGTGCACACTTACACAAATGCATGCCAACACACACATGCACATTGATAGGCATTTTCCAAGGACATACCCCTGTTCAAAGCCTTTAAATACACAAGAAGCCAGAGCCGGTGAGGTGGCGCTAGAGGTAAGGTGTCTGCCTTGCAAGCGCTAGCCAAGAAAGGACCGTGGTTCGACCCCCCGGCATCTCATATGGTTCCCCCAAGCCAGGGGCAATTTCTGAGCACTTAGCCAGGAGTAACCCCTGAGCATCAAACGAATGTGGCTCGATAAACCAAAAAAAATAAAAATAAAAATAATAAATAAATACACAAGAAGCCTATATAGAAGGAGAAATAATCTAGTGTACATGTTTTCAATGTTTGTTCATCATGGAAAGGTAAAAAACAGTATACAGTAAAGAGAGCAACTATGATGTATGGTTTTCTAGTTTTCTCTGCACTACCTTAGTGGACATATTGAATAATTAAAGGCAAATGGAGTTCCGTTAGGAGCTGCACCAAAGCAATCATACTAGGAGGACCTTTGACTAATCATCTCTTCCTGTTGTAGGAACTCTGTGGGCAGCTGCTCAGTTATTACAGATTCTACATCTTTCCCTTAGAAAGTGTTTTACAAACTTTAGCTTTACCCATAGCTCTTTATTTAAATGTTTCTAGCCTGTCACTAAAAAATAGTATTATTTGTAGCAAGTAAAAAGTTCTAGAAGAAGTGATTCTGATATAGTAAGAAATCCACTTTAATAAAAATGTATATCCAGAGGTAGTCATCCTTCTTCTTCTGACTGTAATATCTTTGATGACGCAGAGTGGGAATATAGGTGAACATTTCCATAGATCAACCAATTTCATGTGTTATTTCATGCCTCTACCACTGGGTCCAAGTTATGATACAGTGTTTTTTGTTTTGTTTTGTTTTTAAAATAGACTAGCATTTGCCAAATAAATGATTTTTCTTGTGGTATTTTCGTTGATCATGTGGGGAAGATGCTTTATTGTTCTAATGTTTCATACTTCTTCCTATGTGAAGTTCAAGTCTACTACTCTTTGGAAGGAGGCTTCCCTTCTTCCTGTATGAAATGTCAACTCTTAGGGACACACCATAGAGCAATAACAACAGCCAAATCCCTACTGCAATGCTCTAAATCTTATTATTCATTTTACTTCTAGTGAACGACTTATAGCTTGTTCCGTATTTGCTTGAATGTTCCTTAATTGCCTCTGTTGAAAATGCAAAAACCATGTAAGACACTTTTAGTGTTTGCCTAAAAGGAAACAGGGACTCTTATGGCTCCTGGTCAGTCATACTGGCTAATGTCCCTTTTTGGTGAAGAAGTCAGCTATAGTGTGCCTACCACTTGTAACTACCTGTAGAAGGCAGTTGGCTCAGGAGTATATAAAGCTGGGCTGAAGTGTTAAGGGCCGCTGCTGCCCTCTGCCAAATTGCTCCTGCTGGATGTTTAGCTGCTGAATTGCTGGAAAAACTGCCAGACTCACTGTTCATGCTGCCTTTTGCTGCTTCCCCTACTGTTCTGGGCCTGACATTTGTCTTTAAATGTCTTTTCATTGATTGGGGCATTTTTGTGACTGTTAGCCAAATATTAATGCTGGAGTGATTTTCCACTTAAAATATGCATTTTGTCTAGCAATAAGTATGTATAGATGCTTTATATATATATATATATATATTATAGTTTATATATAATCCCAATACTTCTCAAATTTAATCATTGAAATTAATAAACCACCTGATATTAATGGTTATAATGAAACTTGAGATTTTTAAACAAACTTGGCATTTCAAAAATGGAGTTTCTGTGATGAAAACATCGATTCTAACTGCATGTATGTTTAATTCTTCTTCCATAGCCATGACAGTATTGCTTTCTATTGGAATGCATTTGTTTATGTGTTTGGGTAGCTGTGGGAAGAAAACACACTTTTTCCTTTTCTTTTTTATGGTACCATAGCTGCTGTCTGCCCAGAGACCATCTCTCTCTCTTTCTCTCTCTCTCTCTCTCTCTCTCTCTCTCTCTCTCTCTCTTTCTCTCTCTCTCTCTCTCTCTCTCTGCCCCTTTCTCCCTCCCTCCCTCCCTCCCCCCCCTCAAGATTCGCTGGGCAAAGAACCTGGTTCCTATAGTGTGAAACCCACCACATCTGCCCTGGGCATTCTCTGATGCCTTGACAGTGACTGAGTGAGGCAGGAACTTATTTTTGCAATATTTTTGGAGAAATTATTGATGCAGAGTGTGGCTTCTGGGAATTGTTCCTCCTTTTGTTTCAGCTCTTAACGAGCACATGAGGGAGAAATGGCCAATTTCATTCTTCTGGATACTATTGAGTGTGGATTTTAGAATGGAAACTGCTGTGGCCATTAGATGATCAGGCTAAGAACTGGCCTTAGGATAGAGAAGACACAGGAGTCAGACCAGAGGGAGGGACAGTGAGAAGCCGTGGGCCTGCTTGTAGCCTGAAAAATTTGGAGATTTGGGGGCCTTTCTGGTTTCTCGAGCTGCTCATTTAGCTGCTACTTCATACCAAACCCATGTGAATGACAAATGGAAGAGGTCACAAATTATTTATGCAATTTTTATTATTTGTATTAATAATTTTTATTATTTTTATTAATACTTTAAATATTGATTATAGTAAGAAAAAGGATACTGGTTTATAACTTGTTGGACTATGACTTAGAAGAGCCATTTTGGAGGGTAAATGATCTACAGAAAAAATTTTTGAAATGAATTTGGAAGAACCCAAACAGCTGCAGCATGTATGAGTTCTAGCTTCCATCCTCTATGCAGAATGGTCAGCAAGATTCACTGGGTTCTGTAAAAGGAGAAGGAAGGAAGGAAGGAAGGAAGGAAGGAAGGAAGGAAGGAAGGAAGGAAGGAAGGAAGGAAGGAAGGAAGGAAGGAAGGAAGGAAGGAAGGAAGGAAGGAAGGAAGGAAGGAAGGAAGGAAGGAGGAGGAGGGAGGGAGGGAGGGAGGGAGGGAGGGAGGGAGGGAGGGAGGGAGGGAGGGAGGGAGGGAGGGAGGGAGGGAGGGAAGGAGGGAGGGAGGGAGGGAGGGAGGGAGGGAGGGAGGGAGGGAGGGAGGGAAGGAAGGAAGGAAGGAAGGAAGGAAGGAAGGAAGGAAGGAAGGAAGGAAGGAAGGAAGGAAGGAAGGAAGGAAGGAAGGAAGGAAGGAAGGAAGGAAGGAAGGAAGGAATCCTATGTACACAGAAGACATACTCAACTCAATAATACAAAGTAAAGCTATCTTATTCTGGCTATATAGAGGTCATATACTTCTAAATAGAATTAATTGTTGACACATTTACACTTAATTTGATTCACAACAAAACAATATTCCTATTAAATGTTACAATGCATTGAATTTTGGCAGATAAAATTGTGTGATTCTGATCATTTTATCTTAGTTTGGCCAGTTGTGACCAGTAAAAAGAGTTTGTATGATTTGTAGCTTTACATGACAGAATTGTCATGACAAGCTGAACCAAGTTTTTGACATTATCTTCATAATAACAATATTGACAGATATCATCTCCACAACTGCATTATGCACTTTAATCTATAATCTCATTTAACATTTTATCAATCAAACAGTCATATGTGTAGAAGCGTCCTCTTTTATAAGATGATGAAAGAAACACAGAGAAGCTTGAAGCTTGTTCAACCAAGACTGTTTATATGGATCTACAAGTTAGATTAAACTTTATTAGGTACTTGATTTTATCGAGTATGATAGTTATATATCAAGCTACTATCTGGAGTTCCAGTATTGCTCAGTGAAGTATTTGGGTGTCCTTTCATTTTCTGATGAATCACCATGACTTGGTCATATTCAGCCTTCCAGGATAAGGATGCTTGACCAGAATCACTCTTCAGAATGACTCCAAAGCTCTCTGTGACCATGTTTCTTCCATAGATTTCTGGCTATGTCCCTCATGAGGGCATTGAGTAATCCCTAAAGAATCAGTCTTTTGGGAACAGGATGGGCCTGATAATATGGTATGATCTTTGCTCTCTGTATATCATTCTCCAAATGCTCAAATAGAAACTCAGTGTGTAGAGTTCCTGTGTGGTAGCATTTTACAAAGGACCATCTCTCCCCTTCGGCCCTCTCATGATTTGTTTGCACTTTCTATAAGAAGTCTTTCTATGACAGACAAAACCCCTTTCACAGGGGCTTTTAACCTAATTTGAATATATTAATAACATTCAAACATAAGTTATACAGAATGTAATTTCCTTGTCATCAAAGCATATGCTGTCCTCTTCACTTCGTACAAATTTTTTTCTTAAATGATAGCAAGGACACACACACAATGTATTAACTAAATGAAAAGTCCAAGATATCACAAAAAATAGAGAAACCATTAACATATAGATTAACTCCATCAAAGAATGATATTTAATGGAATATTCAATGGAATTCATATAGGATAAACTAAGAGAGCAGGGAGGGGTTTTGCTTTTGAAAAGTCTCTCATTCAGCAGCCAGGCTTCCTTTCTGACATGAAAAGTGAAAAGTGAATGTAATTCATGGATGCCAATTACTGGTATAAAAGAGAACTTGTGGCGATTAAGAGATTAGAGGCCTTGGAAAGACATAATTAAATGGCAGAGTTCCATTCCAGTGACTCCTAAGGCAGAAATGTATGGATTTATTTTTATTTTTATTCTTCCAATAAATTAAAACTAAAAGATCCAGTAAAGGCACTAGCTCAGCCATTGCTATTCTTTATCAAGACAAGTTTTCATGCTAGAGGAAACATTTTTCTTTATGCATTTTGTTCAAATATTGAGGTTTAGTCAGTGACTTTTGATAGTGTTTAAATATATGCATTTTATTCAAAATTGAGGTTTAGTCAGTGACTTTTGATAGTGTGAAATTACAATGAAATTCCTTTGAAATAATGATTTCCTCGGTTTTTTTCCTTTGAAGGATTCCCAAAGGTTTACAGGCATATTGTCTCTGCATTCTTTCCTTCTCCAGATTTTTTTCAGAAGGAAGCAATGTGCAATGAATTGACTTCCACTAAAGTAAAGCTAATCAGGGGCAGACCAAGCACTAGCAGACATATCTTGTCTCCTCAATCAGGTGACTATGTTATTAAGGACAGATATCTCAAGGTAGGAAAAGGAGATGGACAAAATTGGGAATGTGCTGGCTTAAAAGTAGGTGGCTAACAAGACAAATTGTAAAGTCTGCTGTATTTTAGTTGATGTGGTGTTTGTTTACTAATGAAAACTTTGTGGTTAATAGAGAACATAAATACAACAAAAGAGGAATAATGAAAAAGCTAAAATAAAATGGGAGATAATGTGACTTAAATAACCCCCTGCTTATAATGCTTAAGGAACTGATGTTCCAATATGGTTTAAATACTTGGACTTGTATCTTTTGTTTTGAGGACTAAATTGATGAAATGTAAGGTAAAATGCAATACTTTAAGTTTATTGTATATTAACTTTTTCCATTGAATCGGCTCTTGTCTAATTCATTTTCTAATTACTTTATTAGAATTGCTTTCAAAAATATAATACATACAGAAAAAAGAACAAAAATATTAATAAACCCAACAAATTCAAAAACATTTCAAACTCCATAACCTACTGTAAGATACTGTCAATTGGAACTAGCTATTGAGACACAAAAAATAGGGCCAGAGTGTCAGTGCTGTAGTAGTGAAAGAAGTGAAAAACTTATTTTCCCCTACACATTCCTGATGGGAGTTGTCTGTCTCTTTCTCATGCAATGCAATGTTCCCCCCTCACCCTCCCCTCTGTGTTAACTACCTGCTTGTCTTTTATCTACTGAGTTACAGGTGCTGATCCATTTGCTGGCTCCCCATGGTTTTACAGACCTTGCATTAATTATCCTGAAGACATCTTGGAGACTTAATGTCTGGATCCCGCTCACTTGGAGACTTGAAGTCTGGACCCTACTCACACCTACCCCCAAAACCTCCGGATTCCCCCATATCAAAGCCCATTCCTGTTTCCTCTGTAAAAATAACACAGCCCACCTGAAAACTGTATAAAAACCCCTTGATTTCAGACCTTGGGGTTCGCAACCTCTGCTCTGCTCTGAGCACGTTTCGAACCTCTGATCGATCAGATTAAACTTGGAACTTGCCTGCAATTTGCTGAGCACGTGCCTTTTTCACTATTCTGTGCTGGGCAACTGGGGGGTCGGGTCGTCCGGATTTTTCAGTAGGGCTCTTGCCTTGCACACAGCCAACATGGGTTGAATTTCTAGCATTCCTTCAGTTTCCTCAGCCCTACTAGGACTGAACTCTGAGTGAATGGTTAGGAGTAAACTGTGAGCTGAGCAATTCTGGGTGTGGTCACAAAACCAACAAAAAATGGCAAAGTAAGAATTATTCTTATAGGGGAAAATAAAGGTCAATTCTACTTTTATCTGGTAATTGAGATTTGTCTGTTAATTCAGTCTTCTAGGTTTAATCTAAATTCATTAGAAAGTCTGTAGCAATCCTAAATGTTCAGAGGTTGGCACAAATTTAATAGTTTCATTGCTACTCATTTTTAAACATAATAAAAATTTATTTTCCTAGAAAAGTTTTAGGAATAAAGTGGGTCAATGTCTTTACTGTTTTAAAGGAAATGCCCATTGAATTGAATCCATTCCAAGTTTCAGGAAAAAAAATGTTTTGATGCTCATCTAAATGCAAATGTGTCTGGGTATAACTACTTGTGTACGTTGTCTGTCTTATATATGAAATCATTTTAACAATTAATAAACGAAAGTTTTTGAAACCCCTTCCCCAACTTACTGTCTATCTTACCTGATGGGAGGAGTCTGTGACTGGTAGCAAAGGGGTTGCCTCAGAGGGAGAGCAAAGAAGAGGAAGCAAGGGAGATGCAGCAGATAGAGAAGAGAGACAGGTTGGGTGCAGAGAGGCTGTTTAGCCTAGAAGCCACACATGGTGGTTAGAGCTTTATTAATAAAACTTGGTGTCTCCTGAATCTGACTGCTGTGGGTCATTTCCTCGCAGTCACCCTGATACCTACAGACTCACTAGGCTGTAGGGGCTGCAGGTGTCCTGCTGGGCTGAGAAAGGCCTCCCATCCATCCTCTATAAACCACAAGGGCTTTATAATTAATAATTAATACAAAAAATAATTAATACAACAAGTTTTTGGAAAAGAAGTTGAAAGACCAACTTCACCACCTCCTCTACTTACTTAGTAAATATCCAAACAGTCTATTAATGTGGCAGATTAACCACAGCCTCACATCTCTTCCCCTGGGTATTTAACCCCAAATTTAGAGGTCTCTAGCCAGTATGACAGACAATGATTGTATTTGTGCTTCAGTTCTCTGTATACTTATCATCCAATTTCCTATAACTTGTAAAAATGGCAAACACGGCATGCGCTGTGGATGGGTCCAACCTACCGCGCGGGATTTTATGAGAACACGTTGCAACTAAATAGAATATTCACAGACAATAAAATATTCTGAAATCAACAGCATGTAAAGAGTCAAACTGAATAAACGCATTAACTAATAAAAGTGTTCAAGGGCAGTCCAAAAATGATTCAAGCAATAAAGATCTGACTAAGTCAATAAATTTGTTTTATTTAAAGTCTGCCTGGAACATTCAGCCAACCTCAGAGGATCTCATAAAGACTAGAGGCTAATGGACTAGATCGCACATTAATGCGGAATGCACGGGTACCTGGCAGGCCCGCAGACTCTGTAGCCAAAGGCCTGTACTCCAGAGGTTTGCAAGGCTAATGTGAGAGTCTAACAATAGTGTAATCTCAGCAGGAAGGAAAACAATTGGGCAGTTCAGAGGGAAACGCTACAGTTAGCTACAATAAAGTTCATCAGCATGGGACACCAAACACAAAGCCCTAAAAAAAAAAAAGTGCAAAATTGCAATGCCCAAGAAAAGTCCAAACAAAAGCTTCTCAAATGACAGCTCCTGGTTACTGCTAGGCTTTGGTTTAAGCCAGTGAATTCACTGTCTGCATACATACACTGGCAACCTTAATTAAAAGCTAAGGAGAACTTGCACAGATTAAACTCATAAACTGAAGAACAGGACCCAGAGAGATAGATCAGGGGCAAGAGGTTTGTCTTGTACACAGCTGACCTAAGTTTGATTCCTGGTATTACATTTGGTCCTCCAAGTTCCCATAGGAGTGATCCCTGAGCACAAAGCCAAGAGTAAGCCTCAAGCACTGCTAAGTATGATCCAAATTAAAATCAAATTAATAAAATATGACTAGATATCTTCTGCATTCTAAAATAATACTGTTCTTCAGAATGTGTCATACTCCCTAGCCCTTAGATGATTAGAAGCATGATTAAAAGCATGGTACCTCCTACTTTCCACTTTACAGAAGAAAAGTGTACCTATATAAACATAAAATTGGAGTGAGAAAACAAGGGGTTATAAAACCAACGCCTACAGCCAAGGACAAAAAGATGGTTTTCTTTCTTTCTTCCTTTCTTCCTCTTTTCTTCCTTTCTTCCTTTCTTCCTTTCTTTCTTTCTTTCTTTCTTCCTTTCTTCCTTTCTTTCTTTCTTTCTTTCTTTCTTTCTTTCTTTCTTTCTTTCTTTCTTTCTTTCTTTCTTTCTTTCTTTCTTTCTTTCTTTCTTTCTTTCTTTCTTTCTTTCTTTCTTTCTTTCTCTTTCTTTTTTTCTTTCCTTTCTTTTTCTTTCTTTCTTTCATTCTTTCTTTCTTTCTCTTTCCTTCTTTCTTTCTTTCCTTCTTTCTTTCCTTCTTTCTTTCTTTCCTTCTTTCTTTCTTTCTTTCTTCTTTCTTTCTCTCTCTTTCTTTCTTTCTTTTTCTTTCTTTCTTTCTTTCTTTCTTTCTTTTTCTCTTCCTTCCTTCCTTCCTTCCTTTCTTTCTTTCTTTCTTTCTTTCTTTCCTTTCTTTCTTTTTCTTTCTTTATCTTTCTTTTTTCTTTCTTTCTTCTTTTCTGTTTTCTTTCTACTTTCCTTTCTTTTTCTTTCTTCTTTCTTTCTTTCTTTCTTTCTTTCTTTATTTTTCTTTCTGTCCTTCCTTCCTTTCTTTCTTTTTCTTTTTTCTTCTCTTTCTTCTTTCGTTATTTTTGTTTCCTTCCTTCCTCCCTCCCTCCCTCCTTCTCTCCTTCCTTCCTTCCTTCCTCCTTCCTTCCTTCCTTCCTTTCTTTTTCTTTTTTCTTCTCTTTCTTCTTTTGTTATTTTTCTTTCCTTCCTTCCTCCTTCCATCCTTCCTTCCTCCTTCCTCCCTCCCTCCCTCTCTCCTTCCCTCCTTCCTTCCTTCCTTCTTCCTTCCTTCCTTCCTTCCTCCCTCCCTCCCTTTTTCCCTTCCTTCCTTCCTTCTTTCCTTCCTTCCTTCCTTCCTTCCTTCTTTCCTTCCTTCCTTCCTTCCGTCCTCCCTCCCCCCTGGATCAGTAACTCACTTGTGTGGGAGAGAGAGATCTGGTGGGGGAATGGGCAGAGGAAGAGAAGATGACTCTTGGTTTTACCTTTGCAATGAATTATTTGGCGAGAGTTTGATTGTGTGTGTGGAGGGGAGGACGGGGGGAGTTGGTACAGCCTAAAGATGCTTACTGTGCATGCTGTGTTTGATCTGCAGAACAATCCCTGAAACACAGCACAGGAGTAAATTTTGAAACTCTCCCCTCCACCCCCAAATAAAGTATCTCAGTAGAGTCACTGCTTTTTCCACAGTTGGTATGAATTGTCAGATAAACAGCATCTTTATTGTAGATCAGTAGGTCCACAGGAGGGTGAACCTTGGCAGCCCCTAAGTCCTAGAGTGATAGAAAATGAATAAAGGTGGTGACAAAAGCTGCCCAGGGCATCTTTCATGGTTCCATGTGATTCCTTTAGAGGATGAAAAACCCACTTTGGGAGTGAAGATGCCTGTAGAAGGATGTGCTCCAGGGTATGCTGTGGGAGATCTTAGAAGCCCAAGTTCCCCTATGCAAGCACAGTTGGTCCAGGTTACTGAATTTGAATGAAATAGTGCTTAACTCCAGGAAAGGCGAATCCTGTCAATAAACAAATGCTCCTGAGGGAACATAATCTCACAGAGACAGCGAGCAGGAACCAGAGCAGAACCAGAGGAAAAGGCAGACCAAGAATAGCACAAAAGTGTGATACAGTCAGAGAGTTAAGAGGATGCATTGCAGAAAGCAAAGATCCATGTATTTTATGCATTTTAAAGACACACATTCATATATTAAAATACATTCATGTCTGAGCATGATTATTCATAAACCACAGGTTTATTTTTGTAATAGAAGGCAGACATTGTTACTTTTCTGTTATTTTGTTTCCCCCAAAATATATTTGTATACAATAATATAATCATAGTTAAATGTCCATAAATATGCTCCAATATGCATGTATGTATGGAAACACAGTCACATAGTCCTAAATGATATGAATAGGAAGAAAGTTTTGTCAGTATTTATTTTTCCAAAATGATATGTTCTTCAGAACTTTTTACATATTTATCTCTATCTAGATTATCTAGTAGATAACTGACAAGACTATTGGTGCTGTCCTATTCAAACCTTCAATTGTCATTTATTTTGAGATACTAGAAAAACATGTTTAAAAGTGATTTTTATTCCTGCTAATTTTAAATGGTGAACACATGTGAACTATTACACATAGACACAAGATGAACACGTGCTATTCATTATCATGAAAATACTGATGATCAGCTTCAATTGTCATTTTGCTTCCATTTTCTGGTAATTTTGAGAGAGTTCACCTCACTGTTAATATATGTTTTAGTTGGTTCTATTTATTTCTTATAGGTAAACTTATAAATTCTGATATTTTTTCTAAAATCAGCAAATAGAATTGCTTTACATTTAGAAATGAATTTTGTATACAAAGAATAATTTTTCTATTTTTCACTTTATTCAAGAGAAAAATTTTAAAATGTCATAATTCTGTTTGGGGATCATATTCAGCAGTCCTAAGGATGGTTCCCAAAGTATTCAGGAACTTTATATGCCTTAGATGGAATATCAAATATCAGTGGGATATTTACTAAGTATGCATCATGTTTTTGAAAGGTAAACAGCACATGTTTTAGATTTATAAGTATAAGGATTATGCTTTTAAAGAAGATTTTTTTAACCCATGTGTTTATTTTTGCCTTGCTTGCTTGTGAACTTTTTCTTCCTTTCATCTTTCTACACATTAATTGATTTATGTAAGAATATTAATATTTTGGGGATGAGTGATAGCACAGTTTGCCTTGCACACAGCTGACCCAAGACAGACCTGGATTTGATCCTCGACATCCTATATGGTCCCCTGAGCTTGCCAAAAGCCATTTTTGAGTGTAGAGCCAGGAGTAACTCCTGGTGTGGTCCAAAAACTAAAATATATATATATATTTCATCCATTTCCTTCGTATGATATACTGCTGTTAATTATAGAATTTGAGGACTTTTAAGGTATAAAATCCTAATATCAACATGTAAAGTTTGTCACTTGTATTATTTCCTTAAACATTTCTATTGTAATTTGCTAAAAATGTTTAAAAGTACAAAAAATAAACATGATATAAAATATTGTTATTTTGACTTATTTATTGCAGTGTTTCTTCAAAGCAACAATGAGGCAGTTCAATTGTTTAGTCTATCATATTTTATTAAGTTAAGATAGGATTTTTTTAGCTTTTATTAGAAATGAAATTTAAATTTTTATTAAATGCTTTTTTATTTATTTATTTTGTTTTTTGGTTTTTTTTTTTTTTTTTTTTTTTTTTTGGTTTTTGGGCCACATCCGGCGATGCTCAGGTTTTACTCCTGGCTGTCTGCTCAGAAATAGCTCCTGGCAGGCACAGGGGCCCATGTGGGACACCGGGATTCGAACCAACCACCTTTGGTCCTGGATCTGCTGCTTGCAAGGCAAACACCGCTGTGCTATCTCTCCGGGCCCTTAAATGCTTTTTTAAATCTTAGTTAATATGCAGCACTAACTTGATATTGAGTTGAAATTTTTTTCCATATATTTACACATATTCAATAATTTAGAGAATTGAAATATACTGTTATGAAAAGGGGATAGCATATTCAACTATGAACAGATTTATTACAGTTTTTAACTTTAGACCCTCAGGATTTCTTTCTAAGTCAAATAAAATATCATACTTTTTCATTTCTTTTAAAGTAAATTTTGGAAACATATTTGAAGAAAATTTGCTCATTGCTTTACATTTTCAAAATATTTTTGGTTAAATTACATCTACTTTTCTCTTATAATTACTGGATTTTCTTTTATTTTAGCTCACCTCAACTTTATTATTTTTAGTTTTATCTCTTTTATTTATCAATTTAATCATTGGGAAATATCTATTTTGGAAATTTATCTTAAAATTCCCAGGGGCTGGAGTGATAGTACAACAGGTAAGGCACCGGGTGGTTGATCAAGGTTCAAGCCATTGACTTCCAAGCCAATGAGGAGTAATTTTTGAGTGCAAAGCCAGGAGTAGCCCCTGAGCATTGCTGGCTTGTTGCCCCAAACCAAAACTATTCAAATGCCCTACTTTCATTTAAGTTATGCTCCTGCTACATAGTTTTATATTTCAAGCTCTAGGATGTATAATGAAATAATCAGTGGCAATCATCTTTTGGAATTTAAATGAAAATAATGTTAAAAAAATAAAACAATTAGAGACACTGGAACAAAGCTCAAAATAAATCTATATGTATATATTTAAAATTATATAATTATATATTCATTTTAATATATATCTTGGAAAATATTAATTTACCCCTAGGTAAATTCCCTCTCCCCACTCTTCTAATAATAAATAAATAAATAAATAAATAAATAAATAAATAAATAAATAAAGTGGTAAGGCAATTAAAATGTGTGAATGTGTTTCTGTTACCAAAATAATCTTAGAGGATAAATGAGTGAGAAGGAAGAATTTCAGTAGATTCACAGACCATTAGCTCTTCTGAGCTGTGACACTTGTTTAATACTGTTGCTTTAGAACTTAAATTCTTGAGTTGATGATACTGTATTTCAAGCTCCATAAATACTCTCTACCTGGTTACAGGGCATTTTTTTCTTACCTCTGTTTCTTAACTCTATTACACACTATCGCCTTAGCTAACAGTTTTATCCCTTTTCGATCATTTTAATGTATGTACATGATCACATGGCCCTATTGCACCTTGTCTTTCCACCTTTCCATCTTATCATTTCAGAGACAGATGCCACACCTAGAGCATGACTTCGAACAATTCCTGTAAATTAAACAATTGCTGGGTGTGAATGCACAGGATCTTATTTGAAAGTCCTTTCCTCTGCAGTTTTACTAACACAAGTGGTAAACAATTACTAGCTTACTCAGGTCTGGGAAACATTTTCCATAATGTAAGAAGATATTTCAAAGGGAAATATATATTACCTATATATTTCCTTCCTCATGATCTTCTCTCTTCATATAGATGTAACTTTTGCTCCTTCCACTGACCCACTTTTCAATTTCAGTGCAAATCTGTGGCAGTGAACTCCATATGCTCTTGCCTGAGAAGTTTTTATTGCATTTTTGCTTGTGAAGGATTATATTAGAGAGAGAGAGAGAAAGAGAGAGAGAGAGAGAGAGAGAGAGAGAGAGAGAGAGAGAGAGAGAGAGAGACTAATGACTAAACACCAAGGTCCAAGTAGCCAATGGGCTAAGGACCAAGCCAGTTCTGAGCCCCCAGTGGACCACCTAGTATGGTATATATAAAAAAATCTTTAAAAAATTTACTTCCTACATAATTATATATGCAGTTAAATTGTTTAAATATCAAATAGATCCTACTGTCTTTTTGTCCACTTTGTGCCTAATGGACAGACTTTTCTCTGTAACTTCTGGTATGTGATTTCTCCCCATCCTCCTCTGCTTCTTTGCAGAATGTCTCCCCATAGATTACTAGATGTGTGGTTGGTGTCAATCATTGCCCCTGAAAAGTGCTTGAGAGCCCTTCTTTTGCCGTCTGTTTTTTATGTTATCCTATCATACAAACATCTTTTAAATGTCATTGCACTTTGTTCTTTTTAAAAAAAAATGCGTTAGGGGGCTTGCCCAGCAGTGCTAGGGTTTATTCCTGTTTCTGAACTCAGGATTTCTGGTGGGGAACTACTGCATGCGAGGCAGAGCTCTGTGTAATAGAATATCTCTCTGGCTCCTGTCCTTGGTTCTTGGATGTTTTGTTCTGATTTTCCTCTTTATCCCATTTTTTAATGTTTTTTTCAATCTGCTTTGGAAATGTTATTGATTTATTTTGCAGTTCTGAATCCAGCCAGTGAATTCTATCACAGGCACTTTTCATGTTTATTACAGTGGAATGAACTCTGAATATCAGATAATTTCTGACCTTCTGGTTTGATTCTTTCCAGTGAGCCCACTCTCCTTTATTATCTACCTGTTCTTGCACAGTCTGCCTTTACCATTAATGTCTTGAACATAAGCATCACAGTTATGCTAATCTTTTATGGATAACATTTATTTTATATCTTAGATGTATATTTCTGATAAAAACTTTGTGTCCTATAGATTGTATTTTTCTTATCTTTTATCATGCCTGATCATTTTTTGTTGGAACACAGATGTGTTGAATCAAACTAAAGGAAATTTAGTAAAGAGGTACTCAAGTGTGACTTTTTTTTTTTTGGTTTTTGGGTCACACCTGGCAGTGCTCAGGGGTTACTCCTGGCTCTATGCTCAGAAATAGCTCCTGGCAGGCTCAGGGGACTGTATGGGATGCCGGGATTTGAACCACCAACCTTCTACATGCAAGGCAAATGCCTTATCTCCATGCTATCTCTCTGACCCCTCAAGTGTGACTTTTTAAGTTAATGCTGAAAGTTAGCACAGCTGTAAGCTCCTGTGTGTTCAATTCCTTGGATACTTTTGTTTCTCTTGTCCACATGAACTTTAATTTATTGAATGACCCCTCTGTAGGGAGAACCTGTTTCTTGCAGCTCTTTCATCTATCCAATTATTTTAATATTTTGTAGCATCATGATTTATAATACTGTTATCTATATAAGGGTTTTATGCATTTGACATTCCAGCACTGCACCTTGCACCAGAGTGCTTGCTTCCTTCCATTACTGTCTCGGGGCCCTGACCATGGACACCCGCTCCCCATTTGGTAAGATCATTTCTGCAGACCTTTACATTTCTATTTCCATTGCAGATCTATTTAGAAGAGCCACAGTTGTCCCATGAGACCTAGTGTCCCAGAAGAGATGATTGGATATAGAAATTTTGATTCATAAACATTATGAATACCTCTCACTATAAGAAACCCTCAAGCTGTATTCTATTCCCTGATATTAATTTGGGAGTAGTTAGTGTGTTGGTAAGGATATGAGGAACAGAGATGCTTAATGTATAAATCTCCATCTTCCAGTGACACAAAAAACATGAATTCTTGCTTCACACATTTTTTCTTGGCAACTCCACTTGACACAATAAAGGTGACACAAGAAAACATCGAGGGTAGAGGTATGGAGAAAGATACAGAAAATGTATCACAGGATGATAATTTCCTTAGTTGTTTTTGCCTGTGGATAAAAGGACTCTGTCACATACAAGACCTGGGGATATTTCTTAATGACTTTAAAGAACTTTCTTTATCTTTACTAAGAGAGCTACAAGTAGGAAAAGCCAGCACTGTGGGTCTTCCACAAAACCATGACTCCAAGAATTTCTTATTCTACTATTGTGCATTTAACCTCCAACAGTTGTTTAGAATTTCCATCTAGACTTCCTACCACTCACGTTATGGTACTTAGGCCCTGTTATGTAGAGTAGTAGCTCTCACAGTGATTTCCAACGCTTTGGTTTCTCCAGATTTCAGAGAATTGGAGAATGCAACCTTTACCCTTTAATGACTGAGCTAGATAGACCACTGGTGTTCAATTCATTTTATCTTTTTTTGTAACACTGGGGATAGGGAATTTCTTATTTTCTATGCTAGAGTTGAACCAAGAAATTCTATCCTAAAAAATGGCAACTGTTAGTGTCTTAAAATCTTTTCTCTGGGGCATATTCTTTTAATGAGGAGGAAAATAAAAAGCTCTTCATTTTGTTAGAAGAAAAGAATATGGAATCATCTTTAAATAGCTAACCAGATATGTTTTAACACTGGAATTTCTTTATGAAATGAGAGTTTTTAGATCTCTTCGCTATGCACCATTTTAGACGTATTTACTATTTGTTGATTTTATGCAATGTCTATGGAAAAATTTCTAGATTGGACATATTAGTCATACGGGACAGCATGAATTTTGCATATTTGGGGTTCTAGATTCAGTTAGTGGCATCCAATCCTCCCATTTAAAACTTATCTGGTTTGGCCCTAGTGAAGCCCCCACCACAATAATGGTGACAATGACAACAGAACCATTCTGCTGTTTCATAAAAATTATCATTGTTTAATGCATATATATTACTAAAATAGTTTTTAATAATATCATAAGAACCACTTAGAAGAAATATGCAGTTATAATGTTTTCTAAATGGAAAATCTGAGACTAAGATTTTGGATTTTGCAAGAGTGTGTATAAGAAATTTTGGGCTATATGTGGTGGTGACTAGCTAAAATTAATATAATTCTGAATTCTACATATCACTAAATACATGTGGCAGAATAGGATTCAGTACACCTGAACAAGTCATCTAAATCAAGAGGCAAAATCCAAATTTCCATTCAACATGGAGTGCCCTGTGGTTCTTCATTTAGGCAAGAAAAATGAGGAAAGTTTTAAAGCAAGTATCTATTCTAGGTCAGTCACTACAGCAAATATAAAGCATATGTGGTATTTCAACATGTTCCTTTGGACTGTAAATCTTGTTTCTAACTATTGCCCATTCTATAACTTGGTCATACTTTTCATCCTGCAGGACCATGGAGTCATTACTTTGAAATGGAATCATCAAGGATGCTGGCATGCTGACTCCCTCCTGTGGATAGGGAGTGAAAGCCTGTCCCCTAATAAGAAGGCCAGTTCTAGAATAGCCCTACCACATTAACTAATCACAGCTAATGTCCTCTCAGTCTTCCAACACCTCAGCTTACCAAGAAATTACCAAGAAATTCTTGGCACTTACCAGGAAATTCTTCCACCTACCCTTGCACTGTAGATAAACTGAATTTCTCAACCTCTCACCACTATCTTGACTGATCCTATGGCAATAAGTTTTGTTTGGCCAGTTTAGCTCTATATATGTGATTCTATTTACTTGCCATTTTGAGATCTTCTTGGATATAAACAATCTCAAAAGAGAAAAAAATTTAATATGAACTAAAAGTAGATGGGCAACTTATTATTATGAAAAAGAGCATAAATGTAATTTTGGTGGTCCAATATGGAATAGAATGGGGAACACTCTTAATTGGTATGAACAAAGCATAAAATCTTTTTGGAGGTCAAGGAACATCTTAAAGAATAATATTTAATATACGAGTGTGGCAAAGACGTATGGGTGTAACCTGTTGTCAGACAGGGCAGACTTAAATGAGATTAATAGACTAAATAAAGTTAATGTTAGAGGTTCCTGGGGCATTACACATACTTGACGTGGAGTATCAATTTGAGGAGGAAGCAGTAGAGACAGGCAACTGATCAACATTTTTCCAAGGAATAATATAAACCTAAATTAGAGAAATGCCACTTTGGCTGAAATTTTGTGCATGAATTCACATAATATATGAGAAATAACATTGGTACACTGAATTTATTTTATGAGTGAACTCAACATTCCTAAATGTTTAATGCCATCATATACAGGAGGTGGAATCTTAGTGATCAGCTTAAAGAATATATAGATGTTAATTTATAATAATGTACATTCAAACTCACATGTCTCTATAATCCCATGTTATTTCAATAAAAATGTTTAAAATTTAGTAAGGGCATCAAATGGCATAATCAGGAGAAAGCAGAGGAGTCACACTGAGTGGTCTGTAGACTGACAAATGCTTCAGTGAAGAAGTGAAAAAAGGGGCTGGAGCACTAGCACAGCAGTAGAGTGTTTACCTTGCATGTGGCAGACCCAGGAAGGACCTCAGTTCAATCCCTGGTGTTCCATACGGTCTCCCAAGCAAAGAGTGATTTCTGAGCACATAGATAGAAATAACCCTTGAGCATCACTGGGTGTGGCCCCCAAACTAAAACCAAACAAACAAACAAAACAAAATAAGTGAAAAAGAAAAAAGCTAAAAGTATAACAATAGAGTCTAGGTTTAACGAATACCTACATCGATGGGTTCTGTCAAGAATAAAAATGACCAGCACTCTAGCCAGACACAGCAGCTAAAATAATTGTATGTATCAGATATCTCTAATTTACCAATAAAATACTGAACTCATATTTTCACAGCCAATATTCAGAGTACTCTTTTTACTATGCTGATATTAAAGTTCTGGGAATTGAAGGCCAATGAGGCATATACTTGAATCTGAATCCCAGGCAGTCCCCATATTAACTGTGAAACTTTAGGTAAACCACTTAATCTCTTTCATGCCAAAGGCTTTTTCCTCCACCATGTATTATATTATTTCCTTTTTCTATATCTCTAGAGCTTCCTTCCTTGTTAATATGAGCTCTGGGCATAAAAAAAAATGGGGGAGATGCACACTTAGAAAATTTGACCTGGCAGCTTAAGTAATTTTCCCAAGGTCATTTAGTGAATCTGTAGTAGATAGAAGGGTATGAAGCTGTAATTCCTCCTCCAATTTCCGGCTTGAACCATTAGATAGCTCCATCTGTTTTGATTCCATCATTAATATGAAGTCATATTTTTGTCTCTTAATAGAAATGAGCTGATCTACTGGCTAAAAGAGGAGAATAGGAAAATAGAAATTTTATAGCCTTAAGTGTATTCTTGCTCCTCACAAATACAACTTTAGAGGTAGTTCAGTTAGACATTTAAATAATCTTAAAAGCCTTTAAAATACAGTCCTTAATTATACCTGTAATAAAAGAGAAAAGTGTTCTTGCAATATGAGTATTAAATGAACCTTTTAATGCTAAACATCAAGTTAAGCATTTGATATTTTGATAGTATGCCATGGCAATATTTTATAATGTGAAGCATTCTTTAATGCCTGCTTAAGATAGAAGTAACACTGCATTAATTTGATCTGATCAATGTTAGCACAATACACGATGATGCATTGATCACGACTGGCCACTTTCTTAAGTGTTAACCAATGTATTATGTCTTGATAAATGAATTGGAGAGTGTCTGCTCTGCCACTCTTCATTATTACTTCAGTTAATTAAGTGGGTGCTATGTAAACCATTAATAACTTGATAATTCACTTTTCTTCATGGTATCAAGTTCATATATTAAAATTCAGGAGGATTTAACTTAGCAAATCTTACTGTTTTAAGTCATCTAACTGCCTCTTTTCCAGTCAAAAGAAATTTTTTCATTTTGTCTAGTGCTTTGTCTAGTGAGTAGATTTCCTGGGTAACTGCAAATTTACAAGTATTATAGTATGGCTTATGTTATTGACACTGGATTTTTCTATCTTATATAAGTTTAACAGACTATTAAAAATAATTACGTTCAAATCTTATCACTTGGTTTTATGTGATATGTATAGAGTAGGGAACATTAAAATGCAGCAAATCCTCAACAAATTTGAAAATAGATTTTTCACTTAATTCAGTTATCCTACTTCTTGTTATTTACCTTAAGTACATAAAGCACTAATTTACAGATACCTATGCTTCAATATGCAGATTTATAATAGCTAAAAATTGAAAACATCTGAAATGCATATAAACAGTGACTAGATAAATAAAGCAGTTTATATTTACAATAGGATATTACATAGCTTTTTATCAATAAACTCATTGATAATAAAATCTCTCCATTTGGATGCACCTAGATGAATTACACTCAGGGAAATTAGACACTTTCAGGCACCAGATCACCTCTCTTTTATAGGTACGATATACATAGAAATGAATAAACTAAGTACAAAAATAAACTTTCAAACTATGGGAGTGAATTAGTGGATGGATGTGACTAAATTACGTAAGAATCAGTTAAATAACAATGATATAACAGTGATATAACAGTGATTGGTGGAAGTTTACTGGTGAACTTTATATGGTATATACAGGTGTGATTTATGCACAGGTAATATATATAATATATAAATATATATAAAGTTAAAATGCAATATATTTAATATATTTAAATACATCTTCAAAACTACAGTCAAAAGACAAGACAAAAACAAACAAAAAAAAAAACAGTCCTGCTGATGGGCTTGATGTTGGAACACTAAATGTCTGAGACTTTATTTTAAACAACTTTGTAAATATTGGTGCCCAAAATTTCAATATAAATATGTTTAAATGGTTTCCAAAATGTTGATCCTCAAAAAAATCAAACCTTCTATGGATGAGTGAAGAAGCTACCTCTAAAAGCTGGAGCACACACTTTGCTAGTACAAGGCCTGGGTTTGATTTCTAACACCACATGTTTCCCACTCTACCACCAGAAGCAAACATTGAGCTAGGACTTGGGTGTGATAAAACAAATAAAATTAAACCAAACCAATGACTAACCACCACCTCTAATTGCTTATGGTGAGTTGATGTAAGTAAAAAAGTTAACTATGAACAAGAGCTAGACTCAAGCATGATAAGCAAATGAACATGGAAGACAACAGAGATGAGAGAAAAGAATATCTAGACCAGGGATCCTCAATCTATGGCCCATGGGCCACATACAGCCCACCAAGGACATTTATCTGGCCCTCTTGGTGTTTTTGCCACCTCTGTTTGTCCTGCTTAGCTGGCAACTCATCGTGGGCATGTGTGATTTCCTCCATCTCTCTGTTTTTTGACTCCTCCTCCCAGTCTCCTGCAAGGGTCCTCAGACTACAGCAGCCAAAAGCAGGCTCATAATTCCTATTAAAATACTGCTACACACATCCCTGCCAACACTACTTGTTCTTGTTCTTTGTGATATGTTCCTATACTAACAACTATCATGACAATAGTAGTAAGTGAGAGAAATAGAATGCCTGTATTGAATACAGGCAGGGGTGGGGAAAGATGAAGGTGAGGGGCATTGATGGTGGGAAGGTTGCATTGTTGAAGGGGAAAGTTTTTTTAATAACTGAAACACAACTAAAAATTTGTTTGTAATCATGGTGCTTAAATAAATATACTAGTTAATAAAATAAAATAAAAATAAATTTAAAAATAATTTTAAAATATTGCTACAGTTATTGATTTAACTAAACTTGTTCTTTATTTTAAATATTGTATTTTTACATTTTGTTTTTTTCTTATTTCAAAAAAGATATATGCTGTGTGCATAGAAATTTATTCATAGTTTTTCTTTTAACCAGAAACTGGTCCTCCAATGGTCTGAGGGACAGTGAACTAGGCCCCTGTTTAAAAAGTTTGGGGACCCCCTGATCTAGAGCAAATCTCTGAAGCTAAGACTGCCTGATAAGTCCGAGGGAGAGTCAAGGCCCCTTATATTTTCAGGGGAGCAAGAGACTGGAGAGTGCTCTGGAGGATGGTAAATGAGGAAGTAAAGTTGGGTCTAATGGGTCAATTTCAGGACATAAGTGACATTAGGAGCCATTAGAGAGACTACGATCAGGAAACCAGGAGAGCTGCATGCTGGTCTCTTTGTAAAGGCTTCGCAGTTTCTGCGTTGAGTGTTGAAAGGAATGGAATGAAGGTGGAAGAGGGGAGAAATTAGAAAAGATATTGTTGTTAAGCAGGAGAGAGAGGAAAGAGCCCTGGATCAGGGTGGTGGAGGCAATTAGCGAAAGGTGTTTGGGAAGCATGTGATTCTTTTAGAAAGAGTTCATAGCATGCCCTAAAGTATATGTAACTGAGAATATGAGACAAGACCTCTTTGGTTTTGTCATGACATCTGTTCTATATCAAGTATTCTGCAATTTCAAACTACTTCACTCATTCACTGGATGTGGGATGTTCTTATATAAACACTATTGCACTGGTTGGCTGTGACTCACCTGGCTTATGTCACCTTGATATTTATTATACTGAGGCCAGAAAGGGACCAGAGAGATAATATAGTGCTTAATGCACTTACTTTGCAAGTGGTTTACTTCAGTTCAGCACTGAATACACAGAGAAGTCACCACTATACAGAGATAGCCCAAAGCCCTGCAACAATGCCAATACCAATACTAATATCAATACAAATACTAATGCTGACACTAATACAAATACTAATACTAGCAGTGATGTTGGTACTAAAATTAATGATATTGTTAATTGTCAGGACATGCATAGACATTTCCATTTTAGGGGAATTCAGGAGGCCCACCAGATGTATTCCCGGATTTCCATGGCATGAAGAACTGAGAATCCCACAGGGTTCCTCAAAAAACCCGCTGCAGATGTTTTTGCCCCTGTGTGGAGAGTTGAGGAATTTTGAAGAGATATTACTGAAATTCATGTCTTGCAGATCCTGGGCTATTGGCTTTTTCCAAAAAAAAAAAAAAATGGGCACTTCACCTTAGTATTGGATTTAGCTCTTTGTTTAACTTGACCTCTAAATAGAGCCCATCCTAGTGAATAGTATGCTTCTAGATTTTATTCTACTTCTTATTAATCCCTTATATATTGAAGTTAGTTTGCTAAAAGTTGCCTTGAGTTGTGATCTTCTCCTTTATAACTCAGAAATTCTTACTGCTCACACCCATAGCTTAATGTATTATTTACTGTTAAATGTTGCTTTGTGATTGTAAGCATTCTTCTCAATAACCATGACTGAATTTTATCCCTTATCAAAACTCCCTGCTTAAAGATTAAATTTTTCACACCTTTGCCAGATGTGGGTCTCCACACTTCCTGTGGTCTCATCATTTTCTCATTTTCTTCAATATTACCCCTTCTCCTGTATCATCTTCACCCACTTTCCTCTCGTGAAGAATATTTCTCCTATTAGAGTTGCTGAGACACAAGATGCCTGCAGCAGTTAACACCAAGAATAAGACAAATAATAATTCCAGGAATTAACTATACACTTAAAATTTCTCAGGTATATTTAGTTTTTATTGTTATGCCACTTTGTTTTATTTTTGTTTTGGTTTGGTCTGGTTTTCTGCTGTCAACTCTTTATCTTCCAATGTTTTCTGTTTTGAAGATGCAGGGTCCTCTATAAGTGCTCTTCTTAATTTGAGCCACATGAATTGGCCGATCTTTTAGGTCTTCTCTAATTTGAATTGATTTGTCTACACTTCCACTTGCCCATTTGCTAGGTGCTCTGCTAGTAAGCATTACATTGTGAGTCTCAAATCATTCTGAGAACATCAGAGATGTGAGAGATAGACACTTGATATTGAGTCCTCAAACCAAACAATCTGCATGCACATCAGCTTCTGGATGCTGCTGTGTGACAAGGAGGCATCTATTGCGTGGGGGTCATTCTCTGCTTTCAAAGCAGCCAACACCATGTCTTTTCTCCATCCCTTCTTTTTGTTCGCTTGGTAAAATTGAAAAATTGCTTAAAAGAGTAATGGCAGAAGCTCTAAGCCTTTATTCCTTTGGAGGAATCTGCTTTTAGTATGCACAGACAAGCTTTCTGAATTCCCAGCCCTTCTTTTTCTCAAAGGGTTTGTTCTTGCAAATCAAAGCTTGGATTTCCAAAGAGACTTAGGTACTTAAGCATATAGTTCAGCTCTATTCTATGTATCTGCCTACAGAAGTCCCTTTCTGAACATTAGTCAGTCCGAGGACTCCTTATCCTGGAAGATATTGTTTTATAAGGGAAAACAAGTCAAAAATTAAAAAAAAAACACCCAGTGCTTGTGTGTGTGTGTGTGTGTGTGTATGTGTCCACTTGTATGTGCTTGCTCTTGCTAAAATGTCATGGAAAGATGAGTAAAATAACTACCGTGAACAGGTGGTTCAGGTAAACGAATCTTGAGATGAAATGACCCAATATGGCATCGTCATTATAGAGAAACTCAACTTACTATTCTTTCAATTATTTTCGGCTCTTAAAGCTGAAGAAACACGTTCTTTCAGCCCAATGGAATAAAGTGAGAGAGAGAGAGAGAGAGAGAGAGAGAGAGAGAGAGAGAGAGAGAGATTTGAATATCTGAGCTCAAAGACCAAGGCTGAGAAACACAGCCTCATCATTAACTAGTCAAAGCAGAAGCCTAGAACTTGACCAAGTTGTCTGTAGAAGACAAAGGATAAGAACAAGTGTTTGAAGGACTCAGATCCGCAGGCACACACGCACACACGCACACACACACACACACACACACACACACACACACACACACACACACACATCCCAGACCAACTTTCAGAAGGGAGACCAAAGCCTAAGAACTTGCACAAAAGGATCTTCACAGTCTTGAATAGGAGCAATATGGAAAACAAATTAGTCAGATAGTTGCACTGCAACACCATGGGCAGAAGTTAAACTCAAGTGTCAGATATCACAAAGGTTTTAGTATTCAAACAAAATAAAGAAATAAAGAACCTCAGAATTGTGAGTTTCTTATTTCAAATTGCTGCACCATGGTAATATAATTATTTTGCAGTTTCCATCAAAGTTTAATGTCAGGCAGAGATTTGAGACACTACCTCAAATCAAAGGGACTTCTCACCTAGGGCAGTTTGAATCCTTTCGTTATTAATTGCTACTCAATTCAGCTTCTTATCAGAGATGTACAATTTATGGGATGATATAAAAATTAAATAAATTAAATAAATAGTAATGGAAAGGATTATCAGTGGAAAGAGCTTGATGTAGTCTAATAAACTGTGACAAATTCTATTTTCAAGTCATAGCTCAGAAAGTTCCTATGTGTGCATCTTGTCAAGGCCCAACACTTGCTGGGGCCAAGTCTAAAAAGCTTCATCAAGTAATCCCTGAATCCTGCCTCTGGAAGATACTCCCCTTAGAGTTGAATAGGCTCCCCTTCCTGAACCCTGCCCTCATATCCTTTCATATCAGGTATTAGGGCATCAATATTTTATTGAAATTCTTTAATAAGCTGCATAGGCATTAGATTTCTAGGATAAGAAAGAGAACATTTTAGTAACAGGAATTAACACTCTTATTGAGTATGAGATGACATTTGACTTGGAGTCATTCTTTAGAAGTCAAACTTTATTTAGGAATAGTAAAATAGGAGAATATGGGTAAGGGGAATAAATAATGCACTCTCATCTGGCTACAGGAGACAATAGTAGAAGTAAATAAATGGTAATGAGGTTTCCGTTTGAGATATATACTCATCTATTTTGGATAAGCAATATATGGAACTTTGATTGCCAGTGGAGATGCTGGGAGATTATGAAGAAATGTTTCCTCACGGGAAAGAGAGCTGACTTACGACTATGCATAGCAAAAGATACTTATGTCATTTTTATGAAAGAAAGCAAAACTCTTTTGTATTTTCAGAAAAATACCCTCCTCCCTGCCAAATATTATTCAGGAATCAAGAAGTCAAGACCGAGTCCTAATTCCTTCAAGGCATCCAGTTTGTTTCCTCTCTTCTGACCCCTCTGTATTTTTTTACTTTGATACTTTGTACTTTAAAGAGCCACATTTTAGTAGCTCACCCTTATAGATTCCTTTTGGTGTGCAAATTTGGGGCTCTTTAGCTTAATTGTCTAAACTTTATATAGCAAATCCCCATTATCTTCTGGAAATGGGCTTCCCTGGCCCTGGGAGTTTAACATACCAATGATCTGAAACTGGATGGAAACTCTAGACCTGAATGAAAACTTAAAAAAAAAAAAATAATAATGAATGTCTGGAGAAATAATACATAGATTCCAGCACTTGTCTTGCCTTTAGTGTCTGACAATGGTTTAATCCTGGTACCATAAGGGCTTCTCACATTGCCACCATGTGTGACCCCTGAGCAGTGCCACGGATAACACCTGAGTTTCAGCAGATGAACCCCAAATTCTCCCTCTTAATGAAAATAAAGGGATAAATTTAAGCAGCTACACATCATCCTAATTGCCTTTAATTTGCTCATCTTTGCAATAAAGGTGAGCCAAGGAAAAGAGCACAATTCCCAGAGTCAATGAAGTTCAGCTGACATTGTCAGTTAATTAGCTAGACTCTTGGATTGTTGGTACTGTAAGAAGTGAACAGAGCTTGCCTTTCTGGAAACCACATCCTTCCCAGGGGCATGATCAGGCAGACATAGAAATAGAGGGAATTCCCTTTCTTCCCCAATGCTTACTGTGCCTATGCAAAAAAAAAAAAAAAAAAGTGGGGGAACGCCAAACCCTACCACTCCAGCACCCATACTTTTTCTTGTTTTGTTTTGTTTGTAGTTTTTGACTTTATTTTCCTTCTCTTTTTTCTTCCACTTTTCTCTTTTTTCACTCTTGTGGTTATTATTTAGAGATTTATTTTTATTTTTATTTGCTGGGTCCATTTTTTCTTCCATTTTTCTTTTCTTTTTTTCTCTCTCTTCTTTCTTTTTTATTGGTAGTTGTCACCAAATTTTTTTCTCCCTTTTTTCTTATCCTTTTTATCTCCAATGACGGTGGAATAGATGCTCAATCTACAACAAGCTGTAAAGTGGAGACCAGATGCACTAGCATTCTGGTGGGTAGAGGAGGGAGATATGGGATGCATACTGGGAACAAGGGCGGAGGGAGGACAGCACTGGTGGTGGGAATGCCCCTCATTCATTGTCACTATGATTCATAAATGATGCAGTGAAAGATTTGTAATGCACTTTGGTCACAATAAAAATAAAAAAAGAAAAAAGAAATAGAGGGATTGAGGGGGAAATCAGCTAAAGAAAATACAAGAGAATGAGGGAACTTGAGAGAGACTTAAAATGCTAAGGGAAAGGGGGAAAAGTGAGAGAGGAGAAAATGTGAGCAGAAGAGGGAGAAAGAAAAAAGAAAGAAAATGAGAGAAAAGAGGTGGCCAGAATCTGTCCAGGATAAATCAGTTTTCTGATGTTCCAAAACATGTAGGAGGAAACATGAAAAATATCTGGATCCTGCCAATGCTAAAAACTAGCTAGAGATCCTTCTGGAAAGAACCATGTAGTACATCAGCCTGAGGGACTGGACATGGTCAGGATGTGACTATAGTAGCCAGTGTTCTCTGCAGCAGATGCAAGATGAAGTTGAGACTTAATGCAAATTTGTCAAAAAGGACTTTGTTTGGAGAAGATCTGAGATCAGATGCTTCACTATGGTGAGACACAGTGTATGCTACCAGAATGCAATACCTTTCTGTATGCTTGCATAAGAAGCAAAGAAATCTTAAGTGGAGTAAAGGGGAAAAAAAATCACAAGTGAAAATATTACACAATTATTATAACTAGTATTGTTGGTAAAGGGATGGGCTCTTGAACCAAATTATAAGAGTTCAGAACAGAGCAACCATATCTGAAGAGAGAAGATGAAGTTTCAGGAGTGAGCATAAGAGTGGGCATAGGAGGGTTGCATCACTGACTTAGTTACTGCTAGGCTAGAATAACTGTGCTACCTCATCACAACCACCTCCAAAGTGCCAATATAACTCCACATCAGTCTCCAGTACCCTTTCATTAGGCTCCTAACTGCATCATGGCCACCACATTATACTTTGCATTTTTGCCAGTGCCAACTTTACACATACCAGGCAAGAATTCTTTACCCCTAAGCCTAATTTTAGTTTAGGATAAAGAAGAATAAATGCAAATTTTATTCAATCAAGGAGGGGGACAGCAAGCCATGAATCTTAATTCTTAGGATTCTACCTTTATTTTGGGGAGTTCTTTACAGAAAAATGAGTAGAGAGAAAATTCAGTCTGCTTGTGAATGCCAAAATGATGTTGATATCATAAACAATAGATTTGAGGGAAACAGTTTGACAATGTGTGATAACAGTCACATTGTTGATTAGATAAAGCTTCTTTGTGCTGGAGATGTTAAATAGAATTTTGACACTGCTACCAGGCCCTGTGTTTGGTACATCTTAACAAAGGCTCTTGAGGAATCCTCTGATCCTTGAGTACCCAACACGAATGGATTCAGTTAGAAATGGAAATCATAGAGATCCAAAGACTTTGTTCCTATCTGCTCTAGGGCTAAAGGATTATTAAAGATGCTTCTAAACTCAGAGTCTGAATCAGTATCCAACCCCCTAAGCTTCTTATCATAGGAGACCTAGAGGATCCACATAAATGTGTCATCTTCCTACAAAGGATAAAACAAAACCCGTTAGGAGAATATTAGGACTTCTTTCCGACAAAAATCATGGTATTGATGGAACACAGAAATGACTGGGCTTAAAAAATTGTGGCTATGAACAAAGTGACACAATTTATGTCAGTGTAGGTTTACTGAATAAAACATGTTATTGTCTCAAATTTGTTCTGAAGATGATATAACAGAAACCATGTTTTAAACCCCAAAGCTATATCTTTTTCATTTATTTGTTTGGGCCACACCTGGCTCTGAGCTCAGGGGACTATATAGGATGCAGATTATTGAATCCAGATTGGCCACATGCAAAGCTAATGTCTTACCCACTGTGCTATCACTCTAGTCCGGAAGCTGTATTTTTAATGACACTGATGATAAAGACCAAATAGTCACATAGAAAGCAAGACATCAGCATCAGAGAGACAATGAGTTAGCAAGAGGGTATGATCAGATGAAGAAAGTAAAATTGTTAAAAAGGGCCGAGAAAGCCTAGGACTCAAATAAAGGCCCATGTCCAAGACAGCCAATGGGCCCAAGGTTAAAAGGGGACCATAAAAGCTTAGGGCCTGGGGAGGCCCAAGGTTTGGGACAGCCCTGGGGCCAAAGGGGGAAGCCCAGGATCCGGGAAAAGCCATTTACCTCAATAAAGACCACAAACTTACCTCAGAGAATGCAAAAGCAAAGAGGCTTTATTCTAAAGCTTTGGGGCTCGGGGGACAGCCATGTGGACTGAAACCGGAAGCCCCAGGTAGTCTAGGGAGGTGTCTTTTATAGGTTCAACGAACCTTAGGCCTATCCCTATTCCAGGTTTAAACACAATGTCCAATCAGATGGCAAGCTTGTCCATTCCCAACAAAGCCCAACTATGCCAAGCTCTTCTTAGGAGGGGCATTGGCTGATAGCAGGCCATTGATCCTCAAGGTGAAATACCAGATCAAGGGAGATTAAGAAGGCAGGGCGGAGAAAGGCTTAACAGGCATATCTAGTCAAGGTGGGGATGAAGAAAAGCTTAACAGGCATCTATCACATATCTGACTTATTATATCTATTTTATAAATTTTCCCCTAACATCATGAACAATCTAAGTAAAAGACAGTCCTTGTGAGATCAATGGGTGTCAGCCAGACCTGCTAATTCTGAGGAGACTCGTCCAAGCTAGTGACCACCAGCATTTTCAGAGCCTCAGAAGTGCTCACCTCATTTTAGTGACCACATGGCCACAAGGACTGGCCTTGCAGTTTGCCTGACTCTTTTGAGTAGGTGTTTGAGACTCAATCTCTTACTGTTTCTGATTGGCTGTTGTTTGGCTTATGAATGTGACACTGATTTTGTGTGAATTACTTCATTAGACTCTTGTAAGTACCTGTACTTGATTTATGAATGCAACGTTGATTCTGTCAGAACCTGTACACTATCTCCTTTGATAAAGTGCCTATACAGGGTCTAAATAGCTACAAATGTGTGCTCTCTCACCTCTCAAAAGTAGGGATGAAGGCGCTGTGTACTTCAGAAATGTCTTTGTGAGTTGCTGAAGGTCACTCCTTAGTGGAGCAGGTGATGTTAGGAAAATGAATTGAGAATGAATCCATGCTCTTCAGCCTGTCTATCTATCTCTTTAGCTAAGCATAGTGCAATGTTTCTTGTTAGAACATTTTCAGTAACCTGGCATTGTAGGAAGACAGACTTTAGAATCAAGCTTACAAGTCAATTCATAACCTGGTATTAAGAAAATCACTGAAGATAGTCTAATGTGACAACAAGGGCATTAAACCCCAACTCTTAGTGATCTCTCTATGTCCAAGACATCAAAAGAATGGGAACCTTTTCTACCCTAATCACGATTGTTCTTGACTGGTAAGAACTGATGAAGTTCAAATCAAAATGAATCTTCGTATTTTCTATGAGGAATTTGTGCAGGTGACCAGAAAATATTCATTCACATTAACATTAGGCCTAAATAAGCAGCTTATCTTATAGCAGGAAGGGAAAGAAGAGATCTTGAATCTGTAACAAATTGGCTCTTAAAACAAAAATAATTTCCAACTTCAGATACCTGATTCAAGCTTTAGGCTTCACTATTCATTTTGAATCTACTCTTCTCAAAATATACTCTGGGGAAATATTTTTAAAAGTGAAGAAAACAATAAATTTGCATATATGTTAGTTTATGGCAAGTGAACATATATGTCATCACTTTAATTTAAATATATTTGTGGATTGGGCCAGGGCTTTGGGTGTAGATTAGGTGTGGGTATCTCTTCCCCCAACTTCTTGTTTATCCCACCTGAATAATCAGAACTGCCCACACCTGGAATGAGCTAGTAGAGGAGTCTGCTTGGGGGGAGACAGGATAAGAAGGAGAGTTAGAGTTAGCAAAGGGAGTCAGTCAGCAAGAAAGCCTGGAGAGCAGCTGAAAGGGAGACAGAAGCAGAGAGAGCCAGAGAAGGAGCAGAGAAGAGGCTGCTTGGAAAAGGCTTAGCATAGAAGCCATGTGAGGAAATGTACATGGCTGTTAGGACCATGAAATAAAGCTGGCAGACTCCAGGAACTTCATCTGACTACTTTGTGAATTTCTCTGTCATCACCCTGCAACCTTCAGACCCGCCAGGCTGTAGGGGCTGCAGAAGCCGGGCCGAACTGAGAAAGGCCTCACTATCCCCCTACCAACACACGTGAACTATCTCTATATATTAAGATAACACCCCAATATTTCCCTGATTGTAGTCTTTGAAGGCCACTTTCTGATGAGACTATAATCCAATCAAACCAATTTCCAGCTGATGCATCTATAAATCAATCTATGCTTTATTCTCCCACTGCCATAAATGGATGATACCCACCCAAGATGAATATGTGCATCATGGAAGCAGTTTGATCTTAATATGTTGTTTGGGGAAAACCAGTTATATGGCTTGATTATGTTATGATTTCCAGTGGTGCTGGGAAGCTACTCCAAGTTTTCTGGTCGGAGTTGGTCCCATTGGTTCTCAGGGGACTATGCAGTTAAAGAGATGGAACCTGAGGCTCCTATTTGCCTCTAGATTTACTCCAGTGATTCGTATCAGGGCTTCTACTGATTGAATTATAGACTGAAATTTCTTTATGCCCCAGAACCTGCATTGCTTAACCCTATGTGGACATATTTTAGCTGCTGACCTGCCCAATTCTGTATAAAATAATCTAGAACAGATTCCCAGATTTACTTGGTCTGCTGTTCCATTTCAGAAAAAAATATTACTCAAAATCCTTGAAAATCATTCTTCTTTGAGTGGACAAAGAGAAAGCACCTCGATGAGCACCCAAAGACACTGACCTCCACAATCCTTTCAATGAGACCTGAGGTTGGTAATTATTACTTTAGGGACAACTAACTAAAATAATTGTAATCCAGTTGACTGTTTTAACACTCTATCAATCTATTATTCTTTGCATGTAGGGGATTGAAACCAAGATGTCACCCTCTGAGGAAGGAGTCCAATACTACCTCAACAAACACTGGATATATCACTCATATGCAAAAAAAGTATTGAAGCTGTTGACCTTCCAGTCAACACCAGGCTCTGAGTGAGTTTATTGAAAGAGCATTGTTGGGCTGGAGATGGCAGAGCCTTGTTCTAGAAACTCAGATCATAGTTAGAAGTTTTTTACTGGACTCCTAAGGAACTATATACTATGTACTCAGGAAATCTTCTGTTTCTTGGTTCAGCACTGCCCAGAATCTGATCCTATGCAGAGTTCTCAAAATTTTGTTTGTATAGACTGGGTAGTTTCTAGTGATTCTTTAAAATAGCTTTGTCTTCTTTTATTGGACCTCTTCTGGCCCTAGGTTGGCCCTGCTTTGATTCCAGAACTAAAGTAGAAGAGGGTAAATAAATTGAGAAGGAAAAAGTAGAACAGAGGTTTTCACACTTTCTTTGAGCACCAGGAAATTATGGTTGAAGTCAATTAATCATACTACAGTAACAAAAGACTAGGAATTCAGGATATAAATATTTCATGAGTACTTAAATGTTCCCCATCTGCCTAGGAGAGGTTTGAAATATAACTTCCTGCTATTGATATAAATGATCTGCCTCATCTTAGACAATTTTTTGCACTTAAATCAGCAGCTCAGACCTCAGGCCTAGTATTATGCATGTTTTTAAATATAAGTGAGATTTTCATTATTTACTACCAGTGTAGTAAGTGTGTTGGGACTGTGGCTTGGCTTCTAAAATTCAATGAAAATCAGACCTTTGTTGGAAACATTTTGTCATTAGTTTTCTTATTAGTTTCACTACCTTATATGACTCCATATTTAAAAGGTACAATTTCATTCTAGTACAGATTATATGTTAGTTCACCAGAACCATCCTAAATATTGCTTCTCTCTACCATAGCTCTGTGGATCCCCTTCCTCCTCTGCTATCCACAATTTTGTAGTTTGAGCACAGGTTTATTTAAATCTACTATTGTTTGAACCATCTCTTTGTTTTTTCTATATTTCATATATGAATTAGATCATTCAGTATTTGTCAGTCTCTTGATTTATCTCACTTAGAATGATCCCCAAAATTCTATTCTTGTTTGTATATGTGTTTATATGATTAAATAGTTGAAGCTCAAAATTTTAATCATTTAAAAATTTATAGGAGGTTACCAGTGCCTGGAAAATTCATTTGTCCTTTCAGTACTTTTTCTACTACACCTTACAACTGCTAGATATATGGCACCAGTGAAGATATTTCTACCATTCAAATCCACACCAATATAATGCAACAAAAAATGTTGATTGTATTTGGATCCAGTGCCAGGGGATTCTTGGCTCTACAAACATTAGAGATGATGGAATTACTGGTAGCTGGTGTTACAAAGTCCAATTATAAAATTTTATCTTGCATGTATCTTCTCATACTTTTTATACAAAAAAAAATTGGTAAGTTAAGTTGCCTGGAAAATATAAGTTAACATGGACATGAATGATTTGAATTATTGGGTACACACATAAGTGCAATTTCCATAGGAATAAAGAAAGAAAGGCTACAGGGAAGAGATGTTGGGTGTAATTAGGTCTTAATGGATGTCAAATTCAACCCTATCTTGAATTACGTTTCTGAGTTGATCCTATATGGGATAATGACCCCGGTCATTTACATTATGTTTTTTTAGTCAATAGAAATAGGTTTTTGTGGAGAGAAATGCAATTTTATTACTAGTGAAATCTCTAGAAGTTGGGTAACAATTTTAAGTTAATTGATAAAAGAATTCAGAGTAATTTGAGAAATAAGTTATTTCCTGAAGGAGGATCTGGCCCAGGTTTTTTATAATGTTAACCATTATTTGAAGTCTGAGTAATTGAAAAGTTGATCAAATATTGCCTTAACGGGTGGGATTAGAGATAGCTATAGGTTGGAGACTTGAAAAAATTGAAGAACAGTTGAGGTACAATTATAGACCAAATGATATGGAGCACATAATAAGTTTTATTTAATCTCAAGGCAGAAGCAGAAAACAGAGATTTATGTTGGCCCTAAGAGAGAAGTAGTACTATGGCACAATGTCTTTTTGTATCTTTTCATCCTGAATGTCCTTTCTGACATTTAAATAGAAATGAGTTTAGAGATGGTGAGATAAGGACAAAGTTTAGAGATTCCTCTTTGCCCCAGAATATATTAATTATGTTTAATGTACTTAGAAATAACTATATTTGACAGAAAGAGGGCCAAATAGACTATTTCATATTTAAACTACTATTAAAGAAAATGTGATCTTTAAAAATGTAAGATTTAAAAATTTCACTCAAGTCTTCTTAAAATGCTTGTAATTCTACATGCTTGTAATTCATAGGTGAAATATAACAACAACAAAAAACAAATGTTTAGTCAAAAGAGAAAAGAAAATATAGTGACCACAAATAACACTGATCTGGGTAAAAAAATTACATTTCACAACTACTAGATGGTGGAGGATGTTTCTTATTTTTTGTACATTTTCCTTTTATTTGTTTTCTTTCTTTCTTTCTTTTACCACCCTCTTTCCCAACTTGCCCTATCTCCTACTTATGATGTGAAAATATAAATCTTTTCTATTATAAAGTTCTCAGTCATAAAACTAGAAATTTCATGCACAGCTATTGTGGAAATTATAACTTGGAAAATAATATCTTGATTTTGAAGAATTTCTTCAGAAACTTATTTTTGGGAGAGAAATTTTACATGGAAGAACTAATATTTTTAGTATTGCCACTTTGATATTATGTATGTATGTATGTATATATGTATGTATGTATGTTTGGGTTTGGGGCCAAACCTGGTGACACTTCTAGTTATGTGCTCAGAAATAGCTCCTGGCTTGGGGGACCATATGGGATGCTGGGGATCAAACCTAGGTCTGTCCTGGAACAAACGTATTAAAGACAAATGCCATATAGCTGTGCTATTGCTCTGGCCCCCTTGGTATTATTTTTAAATATGAGTTTTAGTCAAATTGATTATAAAAATGTTAGTGTGTGTAATGAGCAGCTCATGAAAGAAGAATCTAGTAAGGGAAGAAGATGATGAACAAGCAGCTAAAGGGCTGAAGGTATAATGAAATAGGGAATGAGGGTTTGACCTTTGGGACATGGATCATTCCTTGCTCATATGGGAACTCTGATGACTTCCGAAAACATTTGCAGAGATGTGCTGCTGGTCAACTCTAGGTAGAGGAAAGTATATAGGAGCAAAAGCATGAAGGTGGTGAGCCTAGGTTGGAACAATCAGCATGGAGGGAAATTTGAAATGAATAACATGAGTGAATCGAAATTATTTTATAAAAATAAAATTTTTGACATGTGTAGATGCTATAGGTATATAATATATTCAATGGCACATACATAGTGACTCTACAATATTTGGGTAGTCATATGACAAAATCAACTATTTAGGAAAGTTGAAGGAAGTTGTGAAATTTGTAATAGGTGACCATGGGATATGCAAAGAAATCGATTCTTTGTGTTTTCACCAGTGAAAACTATACAGAGAGCCAGTTCTATAATTCTAACAGTATTCATTCCACTTGTAGAAAAAATTGAGTCCCTAGAGTAGTACTAAAATGCCCCTTATTTCCCCAGCCTGGGACTTTCTCTCATCGCCAAATTTTCTCTTTGTAGGGATGGTGAATGTTTTTGTTTCCTTTGAAATGGAATAATTCACAATCTGTGGATTTCAGAAACTCTTTTACAGAGTCATTCAATTTCATTTATTTCAGAAGCCACTGCCTCAGGGGTAATAAATATATAACAGCCTGCAGACACAATGAACTAGTTAATATTAAGCAAGAGGTTGTTGAATTGTTAAACATGAAAACCACAGAATGCTGTTCTCTGCTCTGATGAAAATAAAATTTTATTCTAGATACTTGTATCCAAAATGGACAAGGAGATTAAGGCTAAATGTGGACACCGGGAGATTAAAAGGATTTATTGTATCCATGATTTTCTCAGGCGAACCTTGTAAAAGGTAATTTAATATTTTTCAGGGAGGAAACTGGATAGAATAGATATGCATCAGGCAGAAATAGATATGCAGCAATATAACTCCACAAATGCTAATATTCACATGAATCTTAAGATTAGAGGTTAAAAGTCAGATAAAATATAAATGACAGGAACATTATCTGAGCAGATAGTCTATTTTCACTTCTTTTCCTGTGTATGGTCCCAATGAAAACAGACAAATTCAATAAAAATCTAAAGAAAGATTATTTATGTTGAGTTGCCACAAGAATCACCACAATCAGCATTTCTTTCTTCAATAATCCTGCTTTCTACAAAAGTCCTAACGAGAATACAACTTAGATTTTTTATGTGAAGTATATTTATAATATATAATTATTCTTTTTTCTGATTGATCTTAAATACTTATAAATATGATGATAAGCCACTACTTATTTTTCTCCATTTATTTTGCTTGTACTCTTTTAATTTTCCTTGAATAAATGTCAAAGTTTATGGGATAATAAAATAATAGCAGCCAGATTATAAAAATCATAAGTTAAACTTGGCCTGAGTGGGATATAGATTAGTATACATGGTTGTACAATTGAAAATAAAAATAAAAAATTTATATCTATAGGTAAAGTTCTTTTAAATATCTAATATTGAAACACCAGAAAATAAGAGACATGGGCTTTGTGTTTAAAAAATCATGTTATAAGTTCTATATAATAAAACATATACTTTTATACATTGTATTAGATCATATTAAAATGCACACAGTATAATAGCTGAAGGTATCAACAATATTATTTTATAAAAACTGGAAACCATTACAGAAAAACAGAACAATCAGGTAAAAGAGAACAGTCCTTGATTCACAATTTAATGGCTGGGAAAAAATACTAATGACGCTAATGTGTTACAGAATTTCTTTCCTTATTTTCTTTAATATCTTTACTTAAGCACCATGGTTTAAACATGTTTGTGTAGTTGGGTTTAAGTTCACCCCCCTTCACTAATTCAGAATTTCTCTCTCAATATAATAAATCCAGCAGACATTAGTTCATGCTCTTGATTCTTCATTTTAGTAAAAAATAAATCACTTTACCATTTTATTCTAGATAGTGGTAGGCAACACTTTTCTATAAAGTTGGAGAACAAGTATTTGTAAAATCATTGTAAAAAAATTTGCAGGAGCAATATTCTCTATTTTAACTTCTTTTCCCAAATAGCCTACAGGATTTTACACTTAGGGAATATACAAATAAATATAATTATTTTTAAATTAAACTTCATTATGAAAGGAACTTATAGATTTAAAACGTTTAGATCCCAGCTGGCCATCTCTTTATTTGGATCTATTTATGAAACATTGTCAAAAACTCAACAGAGGATGCATAAGAGAGAACTACCAATTAAATTACATACAAAATAATTAGCCAAACAATAGCATCTTTTTCTTTTGATGCAAGAAATGGTTGACTGTCAAAGAGTTCAATAAAAACAAGTTCCCTTTACACAATCTATCCTGTTCTAAATAGAGTTGAGTTTCTGTAATCAATTAGGATCAGAATACAGTGAGTTATTTGAATTAATAAATATGTGGGATCCACATCTAGCATGACTGATTAAAAGTCTCTGAGACCAATTTTTATAGACATGACTCAGAACAAACATAACAGATTAAGGCAATGGGTCACTTTTCATGGAATGAAATAAGGAGTTGGAATTGGAATGTTGTTACTTTATGGTTCATACTTTAGCACTCTGTGTTCCCCAAATAATAGTGAGAATCATGCTAGAAAGTTGGGAATTTTGTGCTGACAAAAAAAGAGGGTGAGATAGAAACAAATTTGAAGCAAATTGTTGCTATCATAAAATAAAGTGAATTTGAGAGAAAGAGAAACCAAATGAAGAAGTCTCACATGTGTATGCCATTGAGAATCTTTGATCTGTGAACTGTGAATGAAGAGACACAAGCATCTATTAGGAAAAAAAAAATCTATACTGACCCAGGATTTGTTAACTGACTTAGAGAGAGAGTTCGTAGGTTGAGGTCAATTAAATGTATTGCCAACTGAAACATACAAGACATAACATCAACTGCTTTGGAGAAATTCACATTCACAATATTCACGGTGCAATCCAGTCATTACAAACAACTAGGAACGTTGAAATACTCCACAAAGCTATTAACTGAGTTAAAGAACAAATTGTTAAGAAACATTGGCAAATTGAATGATTTGGCCACTAACAAACCACCTATTCTGATATGTATGCAATGTGCCAATAGCAACAGCAAAGCATATCTCAGGAAAATGCATGGGGATAGATCCTGCAATCAACAACATAATCATTGTGTTTCCAGATCTAGAAAATATCTATACTTTTAATTGATCACCAGAAACAAGACATGATTAATGTTAGTAATGAAAGAACAAGAAAAGCCACATAGAAGATAGCAAGAAAATATAACTAATGCTTAGAAATACCTTCAGAAACTTGGTTCTAAATAGATTTTTTATTTGTCTTATATTTGTTTTGGAGGCCTCTCCTGGCAATATTCTTTCAGGAACTCTTCCTTACTCTGTAGTCAGAAGTGTCTGCTATAGATGCTGAAAGACACCATGTGGAACTGGGGATTCGCTTCAGGGTCAGTGGGATGCCAGATATGCACTCTAACACCCAACAGTCTCTCTGCTCCCTGAACAACTTTCTTTAAAAATGAACTCAGGGGGGCCGGAGAGATAGCACAGCGGCGTTTGCCTTGCAAGCAGCCGATTCAGGACCAAAAGTGGTTGGTTCGAATCCTGGTGTCCCATATGGTCCCCGTGCCTGCCAGGAGCTATTTCTGAGCAGACAGCCAGGAGTAACCCCTGAGCGCCGCTGGGTGTGGCCCAAAAACCAAAAAAAAAAAAAAAAAAAAAAAAATGAACTCAGGGCCAGATACATAGTATGGCTAATTTTAGCTGTACAATGTGCCAACCAATATATTTATACATGGTCAAATATATTTGATCCTTAACATACTGATTCTAGAGTAGAGAACCAGGAGTAAGTCTTGAGCACCAAAAACAAACAAACAAAAAAAGAAATAATTAAAATAATTATATAGAAAACTAAAGACAAACCTGAAAATCATGTATCTAGTAAATGCATTGGAACTATTCTTTCTTCCTCCTCCTCCACCCCTTCCTCCTCTTCCTCCTCCTCTTCTTCTTCACCTCTTCTTCCTCTTTCTCCTCCTCCTCCTCTTCTTCCTCTTCTTTCTTCTTCTTCTTCTTCTCTTCTTCTTATCATTAATATTAGTATTAGTTTAGAGCCATACCTGTTAGTGCTCAGGGACTTTCCTTATAACTCCATGTTCAGGGAAGATTCCAGGTTTCACTTGAGTAGTATATATGCTCTGGGATTCAAACTGGGATCAACAGGATATAAGAAGTGTGACTTAATTTTATCCTAGCTATCCAGCTCCTAACCATTCTTATCAACATTACAGACAAGGTAACTCTAGGCCAGAAGATACCACTGGTAAAATACCCTATGGTGGGTCCTCCAATTCAGGAGCAATTTCTGAGCACATAGCCAGGAGTAACCCCTGAGCATCATCAGTGTGTCCCCAAAACAAAACAAAACAAAACAATCTGTAAAAAATAATGATGGGGAAGCAGAGAGATGCAAAGTGGTAGGGTGTTTGCCTTGCACAGCAGAACCAGGACAGACCAGGTTATATTCCCAGCATCCTATATAGTCCCTCTGAGCCTGCCAGGAGAAATTTCCGAGTGAAGAGCCAGGTGTAACCTTTGACTTGCTGCAAGGTATGGCGCAGAACCAAACAAAACCAAAACAAAACAAAATGATAGGCATGAATAAAATCCATTGAACACATTAAGAAATTTCTTAATAAAAAATTGGAAAATAAAACAGAAAACTATATAAATAGCACAATGCATTATGCCTCTACCCTATAAAATAATTAGATAAAATATAACTTATATAAGATATGATTTGAAAAAGCATTTGCTACAATTTGGTAATTCTTAGAAGTTAAAACTTATAGCATTTTAGTAACAGAAGGAAATTTTTTCTACCTGATAAAGGACACTCAAGAAAATATTTAGGACTAATATCACACTTGATATAGAAAATTTAGCCTCTTTTTCTCCAGATGAGAACTAGAAAACAATATCCATTCTCACCACTTTAGTGAAGGTCACACCAAAAAAATAAAGGCACAAGTATAAAAGAATAGAAAGAAAATCCGCTTGTAGAGGACATTTTATTTATATACAAACTTCTCAGTAAACTATAATGTAACTAGCAGTATATAAGAATTAATTCAGTAATATTATGGATGCAGAATTAATAGACAGAACAAAATGATAAGTTCAAGTAATATCAATAAAATTATTTTAAAATCTGGACAGAAAAATAGTTCAGAACATAGGGCAGGGGTCTCAAACTCAATTTATCTGGGGGCCGCAGGAGGCAAAGTCGGGGTAAGGCAGGGCTGCATCAGGGATTTTACAAAAAAAAAAGTCCTCAAACGTCATTATTAAGTTTTAATTATTTCCTTCTGAACAGGAATAGAACATTGAGTGAAGATCATGAACAGTTCTTCTGAACATGGCATCTTTTGCCTATTCCTTGCTGCCAGAAACTTGACAGCACTTCTTTTCACAAATCTGAACCACATTTGGCTTTAGAGAGGAAGCAGTTGAGACACTCAGTATGGCTTGAAGATGATCATCATTAAGTCTAGACCTGTACTTGGACATATTGAAGTTCAATGTGGAGAATAACTTTTCACACAAACATGTGCTCCCATAAAGGCACAGGGTGCGCTTGAACTTTCAGGAAAGCTCAGGGAAGCTGGGGGGCAATTCTCTCAAAAATTGCCCATGCATGTCTGCTTTACCACTTATCTCCCTGAACTTGGCTTTGAGATCAGAGTTGCATTGCAGGTCAATGACTCCATTTGAAGCACAGGAGGGGCATCTTGTACATCAAAGGAAAAAAAGGTCCACAAAAATTTAGAAAGTGGCTCTGTGCTTTTTGAAGTCTGCAAATCTGTCATCAAATTCCTTCTCTAGCTTAAAAATAGCATCAACATATTTCTCACCACTGAATGGTATGCCTGCATCCACAAATTCCTTGCATGCTGGGAAATGGCAAAGGTTTGTCTGAGAGAGCTGGGATTTCCATAACACAAGTTTTGTGGAGAATGCTCTCACGTTGTCATAGGCAGCACTGATAAGATGCCCCGGGCCTTGTAACATTTTGTTTAGTACATTCAGCTAATGTGTAATGTCAACAAGAAAAGCTAAGTCCATGAGCCATTTGTGATCACTCAACTCGGAAACAGCATTCCCATCCTTCTCCATGAAGGCTTTCACTTCTTCTCTCAACTCAAAATATTTTTTCAGGACATTTCCCCTGCTGAGCCAATGTACCTCAGTAAAATAGAGCACATCTCCATATTCTGACTCCATTTTCTCTAAAAAAGCATGGAACCTTCTGTGCTTTAAGCCCTTGGATCTGATTTGGTTGATGCATTTCACAACAACAGACATCACATTGTCACACAGCAGGCATTTACTGCAAAGGGCCTGCTGATGGATAATGCAGTGAAGAGCAATGGCCTTCTCTACACCCTCCTCTTCAAGTTTTTTTTAAACAAGTGCCACCAATCCATTTTTCCTCCCTTTCATCTATGGTGCTCCGTCGGTTATTATTCCAACAAACCTCTTCCATGGCAAACCTGCATTCTCAATGGCATCACACAGATGCTGAAATATCTCATTAGCAGTGATCTAGCCATGCATTGGAATTATTGGGAGCAGCTCCTCTGTCAATTCAAAATTGCAATCAACACCATGGACATAAATTGTGAGGTGCGCAGTGTGTGTTATATCTGTGCTCTCGTCAAGAGCAATTGAGTATGCATCAAAACATTTGGCTTTCTCACACAGTTGATGATAAATGTCACTTGACATGTCAGAAATGCACTCCACAGTGTTGGCAGAAAGGTTGATTTTGCTAAACTGACCTTTCTTTTCCAGATAGATAATACTTGCAGCCTGTAACATGCATTTTTCAACAAACTCTCCTTCTGTGAATGGTTTCCCTGCCTTAGCAGTCATCTCACTAACCATGTATCTAGCTTCGACTGATGCAGCATTCTCTTTGGTTGCTTTCTTGAAGAAATCTTGTTGCCTCATTAGACATGCTTTAAGACTGGCAATCCACCTGGCTCTCTCATTTCCTTGATATTTCGCACATTCCTCAGCATGATTAGTTGAATAATGGTGTTTCAAGTTGTATTCCTTGTGCACTGCAACTTTCTCTGAGCAAATAAGACATGTGGGGATGCCCCTGTGCTCAACAAAGAAATACTGCATCTCCCACTTTTCCTGAAATTGTGCTCGTCATCAATTTTTCTCTTCACTGCAGGCTTTGATGAAGTCATGATGAAGGTATGACAAAATCTAATTCTGTAATAAACTTCTCTCCCTTAGGCCTCTGATAATGCAAGGGACAGCAGGCAGGAGCAGCGGAAATGACGTCTACGCTAGGTGCAAAGTATTCACAATTATTCACTTTCCAAATATTCGCAATAAAAAATTGCATTAGTAAGAAAAAAAATAGCATTAAACATTTGCATACCCCGAACAGAACTGCTCGGGGTATGTGAATGTTTAATGCGATTTTTTTCTTACTAATGCGATTTCTATTGCGATTATTTGGTAAGCGAATAATCGTGAATACTGCGATATTTGAAGGCTAGCTGTGGGCCACAAAATGCTGTACAGAGGGCCACAAATGGCCCACGGGCTGCGAGTTTGAGACCCTTGACATAGCGTATTTGTCTTGCACACAGTAGCCCAAAGTCAATACAAGAACTGCCACGATTGTCTTTAGCAATGCTTGTATAGCCCCCAAACAAACAAACAACAAATTTTAAGTGTACGTATCTGTGTGTTAAAATTTATAAAGAGCTTTGCAACAGATTTAGTAAAATATGTGCCAAGATCAGCAAATAAATCTGGACTTAATGAAAACCCTAATAAATATTGAGAAATGTCATTGTAGACTGCAAGCATTTACAACTGTAAAATATTAAATCCAAATAATTTATAGATTCACACATTGTCCAATCAAACTGTCCACTGATTTTTGGTCAAAATTGACAATCTAATTGTAAACTGTATCCAGTCAGCAAAGATACAAAGTCTTCAAAGGAATCTTTAAAAATAAACCTAAAGGATTGAGCAAAACTGCTTTCAACCTTCCAATAAAGCTACAGGAAACAAGAGATTGTGGTTTGGTCAGAAGAATCAATCTACACATTACTAAAACAAAATGGAGATCAGAAATAGACATCAGCATGGTCTTTTAATGTGCTATTTACACACCAAGGCTAGCCTGGGGGCTAGATGTCTCCAACAATCAGGCAGGAGTTGGTAGATAACAGCAATATAATAACAATAATGACTCCTGGATGTCCACCACACATTCCACAAAGGGCTGTAAATTGCTATAGAGAATTGGCTACAACTGAAACCATGCAACTTGTAAAAAAATATCTTATGAGTGTTTTTTCTTGATTTGGTGGTCTTGGTAAACCTTTCTCTGCTGAATAAGAAAACATTAATTCTAAAGTAAAACACAAGAAATTAGTCAAAAAATATTATAGAGAAGGAAAGAAAAAAAGAAAGAAATCAAGACATAATTTTTGCAAAATATATTTTGACAAAGTAGTGGTATTAAAAAATCATAGCATACCTGAAAGATATCTTGCAAATAAATAATAATTAATAAACATTAGATTAAGGTAATAGTTAAAATAATAATGTGCAGAGGAATCCTGAAATTAAATACTAGTGTTGCATGTTTGTTCAAGGTTCAATCAGGGAAGAAAGATAAGCACTAAATACAGGATAGTCCAGCCACATCATTCATATGATGCCAAAATACAAACAATAGTTAAAAGGATAAACTGTCTCATACTGTTTTAAAATAAAAGTCAAAGTCTGTTGAACAGATATTAAACAAAAACGTGATTCACAAATAACCAATTAAGTAGATTTTAAAATGTCAATGACTCAATATTACAGTTCACCACAGACAACCAAACTAAACTATAATGAGTTACTGGATACATTCACCTAAAATGAACAATTAAACAAGCTTAATGCATTAACAAACACATAGCATAACTAGAATGTTCATATACTCTTGGTATGTTTTCAAAAATTTAAAACCATTTAAAAATTACCAAGGTTTTCACAAAGAAAGACTTCATCATAAGCTCCATTCCTTGACCAGTGCAGATATCGAGATCTCTAGATACAGAGGTCTGATTTTATCACCTATGACAGAGCAGAAGTCTTCAATACACCACAAAAGCACCGAGGGAAGAGTAAATGAATATACAAAGAGTTTATAGTTAATCCCATGACAGTATACTTCAAAGGTGGAGAAACCCTGTATCTCTTAGGCCAAGGGAATTCCTTTTCTAATGTCCCCAATATTTATTGTGCCTATGCAGGGAAAAAGAAAGCACAAAATAATCTTTTTAATTTATTTATCTATTTTTTTAATTTATTTGTTTTGGTGTGGATATTGAAGTTGTTGTCTCCGATTATTTTTCTTTCTTTCTTTCTTTTATTTTTTCTTTCTTTTCTTTCCTATTTGCTATTTATTTATTTCCTATTTCCTATTTATTTCAGGACAGTGGCTATTATGTGGTGCTTGTCTTTATTGATGTAGTGCTCACTGGATATTTTATTTGATATTTCTTTTGTATTGTGGTGTTTCACTTACTTTGTCCCTTTCTTCTCTCAAACTGAGGATGAGAGCCTAAGGACTCTGCCCATTTTCAGCTTTTTTGATTTTTACCCCTTTTCATTGCTTTTCTTTTCTTCAGACAAAACTACATAACTTGAACTATCTAGCTCCGCCTCTCAAATAGAGGGGGAAATAATGGAGGGTACCAAGACTAAACAGTTGTATGATCACTAAATAGTAAGCTAGACACATAGAGGAGACCACTCATTCTAGCAGCCCGGGAGGTATGGATGGGGATATGGGATGCAAGCTGGGAATGGGGTGGAGTGAGGACAACTTTGGTGATAAGAAATCTCCTGATTCAAGTTAATATGTACCTAAAATATTACTGTGAAAGATATGTAAGCCACTATGATTAAAATAAAATTATATATTTAAAAATAATTACCAAGGTTTTAAATAAAATTTCACATCAACCTACCATATGACTCAGTAATTCTAAACCTGGGGAGATATTCCCAGGTTTAGATATTCAAATTCTGTTTATTAAACAGAAACAATAGCAAATATTACAAAATGTATGTAAAATAGTAATAGCAAAGCTCATCAATATGAGAACAAATATGACCTTCAAACTGTAGAATTGTTTGTTTGTTTATTTTTTAACACAGAAAGAGACCAAACTACACCATACACAACATTATAGAAGAATTTTAAAATGTTCCTGTGAGTTAAAAATAATCTTACCAAATTGTACATAGCACAATGCCATTTTTTCATGGAATATAGGCAGATGTATTCCATGAAAATATTATAGAAGATGAGCGTGTTCATTTTACCCTGAGCTGTAACAGACTGATTAGCCAAGGAGTAAGTATTTTGGAGTGAGTGATGATGTAATGAAATTGGCAATGCAATGGGCTGAGTTGTACAAGTTTATTAAAATGCTTGTCTTTCTTTACAGAAAAATTGTGCATAAAATAACAGCAAATATTAGGGTCTATCTAACTAGAACATCTATCCTGACATCTTAAAGGGAAAATGTCTGCATGTCATTTTGAAATGTGGCAGGAAATATATTTTTGGTTCATGTAAGAAAATAGAGAAATAGCTATCTTGCTAAGTGTAAGGCAAATCAAATAGAGTTAGATGGCAATGATAAAATTCAGAGGGTGGGTGTGCAGGTCAGGATTATAAAATCCTTTAAACTGTGAAAAAATTGTAATAAAATTATCACGTATAGTAAAATATTAAGTTACTGAGGAGCATGTGTGTGTGCATGTGTGTGTGTGTGTGTGAGCGAGTTCCATTTTTTTTTAAAACAATCTGGCAATTTTTCTTCATTAAGAATTCTTAGATTGAGTGGATTGGGGGTAGTGGGTGTTAAATGAATGAGAATAGTGAAGCCTGGTGAGCAATAACTCAAACAAGACACTTTGTCACTGTAGCTTACTTTTGTTTCTACCATAAGAAACCCAGCATGGAATCTCATTGGCAAGCATGTCAAGTTGGCTAATATTTACTCTCTCAGGTGCAGGCATGGTGGAAGGAATTTGTGCCTTGGCTATTTCTGATGGCTGTGTAGGTGGATGGTAGTCATACATTTTCACCTGCAGGAGGATACATTTTCACCTGCAGGAGTTGATCTTTCACCAACCAACATCACAAATAATCATGACCCTTTTTCTTTGCCATGGGCTTTTTATCAGACCTTTTTAAACATTAGAAATGAACTTGAGGGGCCGGCAAGGTGGCACTAGAGGTAAGGTGTCTGCCTTGCAAGCGCTAACCAAGGAAGTACTGCGGTTCAATCCCTAACGTCCCATATGGTCCCTCCCCCCCAAACCAGGGGCAATTTTTGAGCACTTACCAGGAGTAACCCCTGAGCATCAAACGGGTATGGCCCAAAAAAAAAATGAACTTGACTGAGATTTGTTTTCTGGTACTGAAAATGCATCATGGATCCTAAGGAGAAGTTTCCCCTTACAGAAATTCAAATCAATAATTAGAAATTATTAGAAACACTTAGGATTTAGGAACTGCTCTGATTTCTGGCAGAGTGTAGGAAGCATCTCTAGATTAAATTACCTGCATCCAGGATTAGGTTGCATAGATAGAAAGAAAGAAAGATAGATAGATAGATAGATAGATAGATAGATAGATAGATAGATAGATAGATAGATAGATAGATAGATAGATAGATAGATTAGATAGATTAGATAGATAGATAGATAGATAGATAGATAGATAGATAGATAGATGATAGATAGATAGATAGATAGATAGATAGATAGATAGATGATAGATAGATAGATGATAGATAGATAGATGATAGATAGATAGATAGATAGATAGATAGATAGATAGATAGATAGATAGATAGATAGATAGATAGATAGATAGATAGATAGATAGATAGATAGATAGATGATAGATAGATAGATATAGATATATAGATATAGATATATAATAAAGAAATACAAAGGCTCTAACTCTGGAATGTGGTGTGCAAAGCTGCAGAAAGTAGAATGCACTGAAATGGTGCTTTAAAGACTGTGAGAATTCTGGGAGGCCTGTTTGTCATAGAGAAGGTGAGGTGACTGCCAATTCTACATGAGGTGGTCAATTCTACATGGCAAATCCCACATGACCCTGCAAGCTGCTTTCACGATGGACTAATCGCTTTGAATTAAATTTTAACTTTTGGATTGAGCAGCAAATAGTCACCCATAGAATCAAGGAGGATGTAAGGAAGGTCACTAGGTCAGTGTAGACACATTTCTATGATCCAGAAGTGAAATGTGCTCCTGTTTCAAAAGTCACCTTTGCAACTCTGAAACTTTTAAGTTAAGTGTTCTGTTTGGCAAAGTTCACAAACATTTAAGATTTTCATATTAATGGGCCAGAGAGACAGTATTGGAGTTAAGGCATGCTTTGTACAGTACATGACTTCCTGAGTTGGATCCTCAGCACAAACAGGTGTGATAATTGAGTACAGAGCCAGAAGTTATCCTTGAACACAGTCAGGAGTGAGCACTGAGCACAGAGTCAGTGTTGATCCTTGAAGAGAGCCATGATTGACCCCTGACCAGAGAGTCAGGAGTCATTCCCTAACATAGTGCTGAAAGTAATTACTGAGTACAGAGTCAGGAGTGAACTCTGAGAACCATGGATATGATCCAACACTTTTTCCTCACAATTAATTAGTAAATAAAAAGTCATACTAGCATCACTCACCTCAGGACCAGGGAGATGACTCAAAAGGCTGGTTCATACTTTGCCTCCAGAGCCCCTGGTTAGGTTCCTAATTTATGTGATCCTCCATATCAAAGGAGGTGACCATTGAGAACCCCCAAAAGGAGCCTCCCATCTGAGTGTAGACTCTTGGAAGAAAAAATAAGCCTCTCATTAAGGGAGATTGTGGGGCTTTAGAGAAGAGAGAGACCAGGCTCTTAGTGCTAGTGATGGTTTATTCCGCATCACTGTGTGTGCCAAATCCTACCTGCCCAACCTCCAAAAGGAGGACAAGTTAAGGAGGATCAATTTAGGGGTTCATCTCACTTGCCCCCTACAACCATCAGCTATATCCATGAACTGATTGAGTCACAGTTGTTTCAAAAAGAAGCCTTCTAATATACTTTCTAAACCCGTGTTCAATAATTATAGGTCAATTATTAGCATATACATCTCCCTGATTCCACAGGTTGCCCACTTTGGTAAATACTATGTATTTACTTTTAAATTTGTGTTTAATAGAGCATTTGAAATGAGTTAGAATGTCACAGCTTGAAAGTAGAAATGGGAAAAGATAAAAGTACATTGGACTTCTTGTAATAAGTTTCCCTTCTCTGAGAGCAGCCCCTTCTGAGGTTTTCAGAAGTTCCATAGTGCCTTGTATTTATAAACAAGTGGGAATTACATGCCAGCTCCATGTCACATTATATTAGCAGAAACTAAAGTCCTTGTAAATTTTTTCCCAGTTGAGTTCAATCTCCACGACCCTTTGTCCTTCGTTTTTAATAAGGAGGATGGAGTCTTTCTAGATCAAAAAAACTTCAGAGAAAGTTAAGATCAGAAAAGTCACACACCACTTATTTCCATAGGGACAGATACTAAGTCAGGCTGATCTATATTGAGAGTTTCCTCCATCGTTAACTACATTGTTAAAAATCTCTGCATAATAATACAGCTTCACAGCAGATAACTTAAATGGAAGAGAGGTGTGATGTTACTTTCTGGGAGTTTGTAGGGAAGTTGTCAAACCAAGATTTTAAGCCTCAGGACCAAAAATTGTAAATAGTGTTTCTATGATTACAATGAAAAGAGAAGCTGTAAAAATAGTCGGCATAAATGAAAATCTGCATGATGATTATAAGGAAGAGATAATTTTTAGAAACTACGCTAAGCTTGCTTGCAAGGTATTGATTTTTAAATCAAGATTTTTTAGTAGATATAGAAGTCCTCTTAATGCTATGAAGTTAGAATAATATACATTGCATTTACTAAATACTTTTATTATGTAATTAACAAAACTATGTGGCTGTATTGAGAGTATGAAATGCAGAAGTGATAAAAGTATCCATAGTAATAAAATTTAATTGGGAAAAAAGATATACAAAGGCCATTTTTAAAACAGTATAACTTACAAATCCCTATATTATGTTACATAATATTAAAAACATCTATTAAAAGCCTTCTGCATGCATATGCTTATTTATTCATATATACATATTTTGCTTTTATTGACCATATTTGACTGTGCTCAGGGGTTACTTCTAGCTCTGTACTCAGGAGTGACCCCTGGCAGTGGTTGGGGTCCATCTACCAGACCAGAGATTAAACTCAAGTCTCCATCATATATGGCCAGCAGCTTCCCCCATGTTTTGTCTCTCTGGTCCTGTATGAACCTACTGAGGTGAAGCTCAACACCAACAGCAGTGTTTGGTCTTTGTCAAAACAGACTTTGACTTTATTTAATTAATTATTAGGAATATTGATTAAGACTCTCAAAAACAGGGAAAATATCCCAGTTTCTATTGTGTTTTGTGTACTGGTGTTTCATTTTGATTGGGGGGGGGGTGTCATACCCAGTTGTGCTTAGAGCTTACACTGGCTCTGGACTCAGATCCTATTGTTGAGCACTTTCTGGGTGCTAAGGAGAAAACCCAAGATCGGCACATGTGAACAAATAGTCCTACTGCCCTCATGTTTCTGCAGCTCTGTGACCCATAGCTTCAATGTACTTGATCCTATTTATGCTAGGCTACTCTGAACATCTATGACCTATGTCATGCTTCAAGAATTTTTTTTCTATTTCTTCACACTAAAATGCCACATATGGTTTAAAATCTGTTTGCATGATATCATTGATATTTTACACACGAAGATATGATATCAATCAATGGGCTCACTGGTCTATTTTTATAGTCTAACTGGCCAGGATCACATTCTTTCTGCCTCCTAGGGGACCTCCATTTGAAACATCGACCAGATGGATTCTCTCTGCTAGAGAATGATGCCATTCGAGAAGCCCTTGTTAATTTGGTTCCTACTTGTCTCTGGTTTTGTTTGAGAAGACCCTAAACAGTCATGTATTATAGCACAAGGAGCTTTGTCTTTCACTTGTGTTTTCCTTCTGAATTCCTATGACAAATACTTTCATAACACTTCCTATGTAATAATAACACTAATGAAAACCCCAACTGCTGAATGAAAAGGTTTGGTGAATTAAAAACAAATGCATAAAATGTAAAGCACACAGAAAGCAAAAATGAAAGAAAAGATGGTGAAAATGAATTTAAATAACAAGGTAGTCAAAATTTAATGTAAACTGATAAAAAATGTAAAATGATAAGCATTGTTTCAAAAAACACAGGAAGTGACATATCAAAGATGCATTGTAAAAAAAAATACCCCGGGCCCAGAGAGATAGCACAGCGGCGTTTGCCTTGCAAGCAGCCGATCCAGGACCTAAGGTGGTTGGTTCGAATCCCGGTGTCCCATATGGTCCACCGAGCCTGCCAGGAGCTATTTCTGAGCAGATAGCCAGGAGTAACCCCTGAGCACCGACGGGTGTGGCCCAAAAACAAACAAACACACACACACAAAAATAATACCCCAAAACTCCAGATATGTTTGTTATATGCAAAACATATATCTATATATATTGGTTTTTGGTTTTTGGGCCACACCCAGCAGTGTCAGGGGTTACTCCTGGCTGTCTGCTCAGAAATAGCTCCTGACAGGCACAGGGGACCATATGGGACACTGGGATTCCAACCAACCACCTTAGGTCCTGGATCGGCAGATTGCAAGGCAAATACCGCTGTGCTATCTTTCCAGGCCTGCAAAACATATATTTTATACCTGAACATTGGCATTTGATAAATAAGGAAATAGAATTGCTAAATTATAAAAATATGTATACTTATATAGTTAGAGTATTAAATCATTGGTATATGTACCCTAGAAAAACTAAAAAAAAGAAGAAGAAAAATTGTATACAGAGACTGGAGAGATAGCACAGCGGTGGGGCATTTGCCTTGCATGCAGCTGACCAAGAACAATCCTGGATTTGATTTCCAGCACCTTAGATGGTTCCCCGAGCTTGCCAGGAGTGATTTCTGAACACAGAGCCAGGAGTAACCCCAGAACTTATATATAGAACACATACACACACACACACACACACACACACACACACACACACACACAATATACGCATGCACAAATTTCTCAAGAATATGGAGGCTCATTGATCTAGCATTTGTATTGCATTGATGAATGAAGCTTGGGTGGTGTGGTATGGTGTGGTAGAGGCAGCTGTCACAACATGGTTCAAATAAGCTTTGCATTGCAAAATGCCAATGATTGAGTGGTCATCCCTGAATAGGCAAGACCAGTCCAGTCAATGGTGTGTCTTTTAGTATTTCTAAAAGTACAACTTTATTCATAAATGTAAATAAAAAAATAAGTATTGCAGGAGACGGTAATAACAAAAATTTTTTTCAATTTTCTAATGGTGATGTGCCTCTGATATTTTTTATTTAAACACCTTGGTTACAAACATGATCGTGGTTGGGTTTCAGTCATATAAGATGACACCCTCTCATCACCAGTGTAACATTCCCATCACCAATGACCCAAATATCCCTCCTCCCCTTCCTGCCCCTACCTGTCCTCTAGACAGGCTTTATATTTCCCTCATATATTCTCATTGTTAGGATAGTTGGCAATGTAGTTATTTCTCTAACTAAACTCATCTCTCTTAGTGGTGAAGTTCATGAGGTTGGCTATAACGTCCAGCCCTCATCTCTTTTGTCTCTGAAAATTGTTGAGAAATGTCTCATTTTTCTTAAAACCCATAGATGAGTGAAACCATTCTCCGTCTTTCTGTTTCTCTCTGACTTAATTCACTCAGCATAATAGATTCCATGTACATCCATGTATAAGAAAATTTCATGACTTCATCTCTCCTGACAGCTGCATAATATTCCATTGTGTATATGTACCGCAGTTTCTTTAGCCATTCGTCTGTTGAAAGGCATCTTGGTTGTTTCCAGAGTCTTGCTATGGTAAAAAGGCTGCAATAAATATAGGTGTAAGGAAGAGGTTTTTGTATTGTATTTTTGTGTTCCAGTATATTCCTAGGAGTGGTATAGCTGGATCGTATGGGAGTTCAATTTCCAGTTTTGGGAGGAATCTCCATATCGCTATAGAGAAAGGTTGAACTAGTCGGCATTCCCACCAGCAGTGGATAAGAGTTCCTGTTTCACGGCTTCCCCACCAACTTGCTTGTTCTCATTCTTTGTGATGTGTGCCAATCTCTGGGGTGTGCGGTGGTACATCATAATTGTTTTGATTTGTATCTCCCTGATGATTAGTGATGTGGAGCATTATTTCATGTGCTTTTGGCCATTTGTATTTCTTCTTTATCAAAGTGTCTGTCCATTTCTTCCCATTTTTTGATAGAATTAGATGTTTTTCTCTTGTAGATTTCTGTCAGTGCCCTGTACAATTTGACGATTAGCCACTTATCTGGTGAGTATTGGATGAATAGTTTCTCCCACTCAGTGGGTGGCTCTTGTATCCTGGGCACTATTTCTTTCGAGGTGCAGAATCTTCTCAGCTTAATATATTCTTATCTGTTAATCTCTGCTTTAACTTGCTTGGAGAGTGCAGTTTCCTCCTTGAAGATGCCTTTAGTCTCAATGTCATGGAGTGTTATACCTATGTGTTGTTCTATATATCTTATAGTTTCAGGTCTGATATCGAGCTCTTTAATCCATTTGGGTTTTACCTTCTTACATGATGTTAGCTGGGGGTCTAAGTTCACTTTTTTTGCAAGTAGCTAGCCAGTAGTGCCAACACCACTTGTTGAAGAGGCTTTCTTTGCTCCATTTAGGACTTCTTGCTCCTTTATCAAAGATAAGATGACTGTATGTATGGAGAGCATTCTCTAAGTACTCAAGTCTATTCCACTGATATTATTCCAATACCAAGCTGTTTTGATAGCTATTGCTTTGTAATACAGTTTAAAGTTGGGGAAAGTAATGCCTCCCATATTCTTTTTCCCAATAATTGCTTTGGCTATTCGAGGGTGTTTATTGTTCCAAATAAATTTCAAAAGTGCCTGATCCACTTTTTTGAAGAATGTCATGGGTATCTTTAGAGGGATCGCATTAAATCTGCACAATGCTTTGGGGAGTATTGCCAGTTTAATGATGTTAATCCTGCCAATCCATGAGCAGGGTATGTGTTTCCATTTCCACGTGTCCTCTCTTATTTCTTGGGGCAGAGTTTTATAGTTTTCTTTGTATAGGTCCTTCACATCTTTAGTCAAGTTAACTCCAAGATATTTGAGTTTGTGTGGCACTAATGTGAATAGGGTTGTTTTCTTAATGTCTAATTCTTCCCCATTATTATTGGTATATAGAAAGGCCATTGATTTTTGTGTGTTAATTTTGTAGCTTGCCACCTTGCTATGTGAGTCTATTGTTTCTAGAAGCTTTTTGGTAGAGTCTTTAGGGTTTTCTAAGTAGAGTATCATATCATCTGCAAACAGCGAGAGCTTGACTTCTTCCTTTCTTATCTGCATTCCCTTGATATCTTTTTCTTGCCTAATCGCTATAGCAAGTACTTATAGTACTATGTTGAATAGGAGTGATGAGAGAGGACAGCCTTGTCTTGTGCCAGAATTTAGAGGGAAGGCTTTTAGTTTTTCTCCATTGAGGTTAATATTTGCCACTGGCTTGTGGTAGATGGCCTTAACTATATTGAGAAAGGTTCCTTTCATTCCCATCTTGCTTAGAGTTTTGATCGAGAATGGGTGTTGGTTCATTGATGCTTATCAAATGTTATCTCTGCATCTATTGATATGATCATGTGATTTTTATTTTTCTTGTTGTTGATGTGTATTATACTGATAGATTTATGGATATTAAACCATCCTTGCATTCCTGGAATGAAACCTACTTGATCGTAGTGGATGATCTTCTTAATGAGGCATTGAATCCTATTTGCCAGGATTTTGTTGAGGATCTTTGCATCTGCGTTCATCAGGATGTTGGTCTGTAATTTTCTTTTTTGTAGCATCTCTGTCTGGTTTAGGTATCAAGGTGATATTGGCTTCATAAAAGCTATTTGGAAGTGTTCCCGTTTTTTTTTTTTTTTCAATTTTATGAAAGAGTCTTGCCAGGATTTGTAGCAGTTCCTCCTGGAAAGTTTGAAAGAATTCATTAGTGAATCCATGTGGGCCTGAGCTTCTGTTTTTGGGAAGACATTTGATTAGCGTTTTAATTTCATCAATAGTGATGGGGTTGTTTAGATATGCTATATCCTCTTTATTCAACCATGGGAGGTTATAAGAGTCCAAGAATTTATCTTTCTCTTCCAGGTTCTCATTTTAGTGGCATAGAGTTTCTCAAAGTACTTTCTGATTACTCCTTGAATCTCTGCAATATCGGTAGTGATCTCTCCTTTTTCATTTCTAATACGATTTATCAAGTTTCTCTCTCTTTCTTTGTTAGTTTTGCTAATGGTCTATCAATCTTGTTTATTTTTTCAAAGAACCAACTTCTGCTTTTGTTGATCTTTCTGATTGTTTTTTGGATTTCCACTTCATTGATTTCTGCTCTCAGATTTGTTATTTTCTTCTGTCTCTGTATTTTGGGGTTCTTTTTGTTGAGCACTTTCTAATTCTATGAGCTGCATCAGTAAGCTATTCAGGTAGGCCCCTTCTTCCTTCCTGATGTGTGCTTGCAAAGCTGTAAAATTTTCTCTCAGTACTGCTTTTGCTATGTCCCATAAATTCTGATAGTTTGTGTCTTTATTATCATTTGTTTCCAGGAAAGTTTTGATTTCCTCTTTGATTTTATCTTGGACCCACTGGTTATTCAGTATGAGGCTGTTTAACTCCCAGGTGTTAAAGTTCTGTGTCCCTTTGGAATTCACATATAATTTCAGAGCCTTGTGGTCAGTGAAGGTAGCCTTCAAAATTTCTGTCCTCTTGATATTATGGAGGTATGTTTTATGTGCCAGCATGTAGTATATCCTGGAGAATGTCCCATGTACATTTGAGAAAAATGTGTATCCAGGTTTCTGGAGGTGCAGTGTAGAGACATGTGTATATGTGTGTATGTGCGTGCATGTTTCTATTTTAGACATATTCCTTTTCACAATGGGGAAAATGAACATTCTCTTTGTTCCTATTTCCTTATTACCTTTGTTAGGGGCTTGTAGTATCTTCCTTTGACTCTTTTATTTTACCAAAAGTCTTAACTGGGGGTTTATTTGACATTTCATAAACTACTATTGCCCGTACCATTTCTGAAATATTCTTCATTATGAGTTTTCAGAAAAGTGCAATTTTTATGTAGAATTTGGTTGTATTTCAAAAGCATACAAATAGGTTGACATCTCCTTTTGTCCCTTATGTTAGTTCTGTAAGTCTTAACTTTTTATTTTAGCAGTATTTCACCAAAACAGCCTTCATATGTACCATCATATTACTCTAAGATAAATTATTGTGATACATTTTGATGGAAGGAAGGAGAAAAGAATGCTTGTGAAGATTTAAAATATAACCCTAAAATAGTCCTTGAAATCTGTGAAGAAAATATGAAGCTATGTTTTTGGAAAATGCCATTGACCTAATAAAATTATGTTCATCTGGAAATTTAAAACCAAGAGAAAGTTCCACTCCTTGACAATTTCGTGCCAGATGAACTTTCATACTTTTCAAAACACAGTAATTTTCAGTATTAGAAAATGTTATTTTAATTTATTCTTATTTCTATCTCATTTATCCTCAGTTAGCTTATTAGAACATGATATTCAGGCTTATTCCAGAGTCTTTACTGAGATATTAATTAGACAGATTTAAATAGAATATCAAAGATAGAACAAAGTCCAGATGAGTGAAAAGACATAGAGACCTATATAGACTTTAGGATTTTAATATTACTTTAAAAATTAAATAGACTTAAGGTTTCTATATTTTTCTAATAATTTTCTAGAATCGATGAAATTAAAGATATGTATTCATTCTTATTTACTATTATTAAATATATATTATCCGTAAGCCTTTGGTTATAAGCTGGTTCTAGCACCCACATTCACCTACTTATCTGCTAGGGTTCCATTAGACAAAAAACATCATACTGGGATTCATTTCCATCCCCAGGGAGGTGTGAACCATGCTAATTAATTCACTGAAGAACTTCTCTTTCCATAGAAGTTTCTGTGCTAATTCAAATACAATTTTTTTTTATCCTTTTGGGCCATTTCCATCAGTGCTCAGTTGTTACTTCTGGTTCTGCACTCAGAAATCACTCCTGACAGGCTTGGTGAGCCATATGGAATGCTAGGTATTGAACCCAGGTTGGTCACATGCTAGGAAAATGCCCCACCCACTGTGCTGTTGCTCCAGCCCCTCAAAAGCAAATTTCTTATAAAAGTGATATTGGGACCATCAGGATATGCCTCTTGTAACTGCCATATCACACTGGGAAACATGTGTTTTCCCTTTACAGTGAAATACTATGTCTTTTTGCATATGTTTTCTTTTTCAAGTGAAGAAGTGCCTATGATTGCAAAATCTATAACAGCTACCTTTTTCCTAGTAAAGTGGCTCTTGAAGTGTATAGTTTGGTAGTATTTGGAAATCAAGTTATTTGGTTTTGCAGTGTCAGATGTAGTGAGTTCCCTTCCAGGGACAAGAGAAAATTCATATATGAATATCTATTTCTTTGAAACGTGAGACCAAAATTCTTCCTTTTCTAACATGGTAATGATTTTCTTTTCAGAAAAAAGGAATTTGGGATAGATTCAGTGTCACTGCTGGACAGGTGGAGTAAGGAGCAGTAAATACAATATTTTGCAGACTGTAGGAGCCAAAGTCTATAAATTTCCCTATTAGCTGATCTATTTTCAAGAAGTCAGTATAAAATACCCTTTTTTCTTTCAAGTTTCCATTTATTACAAATTATCACTAGAAGTTTCTTTTAAATCATTCTAAGGTATTGTAATATTTTACTTTGTCCTTGTAAATATTGTAGTACATAAATTATCAATAATTAATGCATCTATATTTTGAGTGACGAGCAATGCCTAATAATCTTTAAATATGAAGTCATTTCCCTGGTAGAATGATACATTTATATTATAATTAACAGTCAAATAATTCCTTTTTTATGCCTTCCAATGACAACCTCCTTTAGCTATGCTACATAGACAGTTCATTGTAAATAAAAAAGAGGAATTTTTATTTTGTATATTCATATTTTTGCATTGAATACACAGATTTGAATTTTGAAGCAGTTATTAGAATGGAGGAAAATACTTGTTTGGGTTTTTGAGAATGAAGCCCTTGTTTGAAATTCGAAGGTTAATTATCAGAAGTGAGCTCCAGATTTGCAGAAATATAATGCTAAGAAGTGCTGTTTCCCAAGTGAGTGGAAACTTATACAATTTTATAAAGAAAGAGCCTTTCCTTTGAATAAAATTTTAAGACATTCTTCAAAGGAGCCTATGTAAAGCCTGCGATTGGAGCAGAGCACTAATTAGTGTGGAACAATGATGTAGTTTGAGAGCAGGCGATCAAATTCCCTTCTCTGGTCCATCTCAGTCTTTGCTGCCTGTTTCTTTTGATGAGTCAATTTCATCTAGGTACAGCTTTATGCATTTACCTCCTGTCATAACACTTCTAAAGTTTGAGAAAAGGATCTGCAATGATGCTAAAATCTGGCAATTATCTTCTAGCTCTGCATTCCAACAACTAATTGTATGACTCCACTGAAAATGCTTAATTCAATTTCAAGCATTTTGCATTTATAATATTGCTTGAAGTAGCATGCCTCTGAATAAAATAACATATCATCCTATTTGTTTATGGAGTCTTCACATCCAGAAATAAAATCATGCATCAATCATCACTTACAAATCAAGTTATTTAGGAGACAGGGGTATCAGTAACGAACATTCCCTTGATCACCTTTTATATTGCAAAGCTTTTAGGGAAAACAGCAGTTAAAATACCAGCTTCACTATTAGAACCTGGGATGTGGAACAAGTGGGTTATCAAAATTAATTGTTTTGTTCATTTAGTAAATAGGGAAGTATTGATCTGAGAATGTCGTGGGAAATTAGAAAACAGTAACACCTGAATGCCATATAATTGTGATTTATGACTTTAACAATATGAAACAGAAATTGATTATTCTTAAGGTCAATATCAAGATTCATTGATGTAGAGATTCATAGTGACTAAGACTAAATTGGAAATCAATATTCATATTAAGAAAACATTCATCTTCGTATGGGAAAATATGTCAATAAGACCTGCTATGCTTGATCACAGATTATGAAAATTCAATCTTGGAAACTTGATGTTTTTCCATTTAAAAATCATCCACAGCTCCTTTTTTACTTGCTTTCTGCATAGTTAATGATAAAATATGAGATCATTTTGATCAAAAGTTGGTATTTGCATCAAATCAAAATGAATTCTCACTAGAGTCCACTTCAAGATCATTGAAGGAACAAGATCACCCTCCACTGGATATGAAGAAAAGGAAGAAAGGACCCTCAAACAAAGCCCTGAACAGACAAATATTCTTTCTGCTGGAGTCTCCTAGAAAAGGGAGGAAGATGAAGAGAGAGTCAATAAAGCAAGAACCTGGGGTCTATGGTTTACATGGCTTCTTGAAATGATTCCACTTGTAACCCTTCTCACCTGAGAGCCAAAAAAAAAAAAAAACAGCAAAGAGAACCCCTCTTTGCATACACATAGTGCATATGATAGAGGTAATTAAAAGCCATATCAGAAATCGTTAAAATTATTTTTCCTACAATGTAGAAGAATGTTACACTGGTGGTGGGATTGGTGTTGGAACATTGAATGCCAGAAACAATGGTATTATGAACAACTTTACAAACCATAATGTTTCAATAAAGTAATACTTTTTAAAACAAATTCAGTCCTTATGTTGAGCCAAAATTCTGTTAAATAAATTTTTAAGATAGAAGTTTTAAAATGTATGTTGCCCAATAACTAGGCAAATTCTTCCTGACCTTTTTTAATGGAGATAAATGATGAAAACACAAGTATTTCAATTAAGTGTCATGTGTGAACCCAACTTAGGTTTTAAGAATTATAATTTGTTTTTTGTTTGTGTGGTTTGTTTTGGATTATTGCTTTCTTAAAACAATAGGATTATTATTTTATTTTTATTATTAATATCTTTATTTAAAAACCATGATTACAAAAACTAGAATTACAATTTGAAGGGATGTATTTCCTTTTTTTGTTGTTGTTTGTTTGTTTGTTTGTTTGTTTTTGGGTCACACCCGGCGGTGCTCAGGGATTACTCTTGGCTGTCTGCTCAGAGCTCCTGGCAGGCACGGGGGACCATATGGGACACTGGGATTCGAACCAACCACCTTAGGTTCTGGATCGGCTGCTTGCAAGGCAAACGCCGCTGTGCTATCTCTCCGGGCCGAAGGGATGTATTTCTAAAATTGGGGTTCCAGTTACTTTCAGAGATCACTCAAGAACCATACAAATCAATCTTTGTGTACGGTTATTTTCTTTTTTTTGGGGGGGGGGGCACACCCGGTGATGCTCAGGGATTATTCCTGGCTATGTGCTCAGAAATTGCTCCTGGCTTGAGGAACTTTATGGGATGCCCGGAGATTGAACCGCAGTCCGTTCTAGGCTAATGCGCACAAGGCAGACGACTTACTGCTTGCAACAGCAATTCTGCCCCGTGAAGGGTTACTTTAGATGACAAATTCATTTGTAACTGTTAACTTTTCTGAAGAGTCATTTCCACTCAATTCTTCCATACATTGACTTTTTGTAAAACTTTGAATACTATATATTACTATACATATGTCTGAATGTTTACTTTATGTGACATGTTTAAATTGAATTTTCAAAAAATAATGGACAAACAACACAGTTTGAAAGTCATATGTCTATGACAGACAGACTCCTAGAAACAATCAACCAATACAGCAAAGTGGCTGGATACAAAGTAAATACACAAAAGACAGTAGCGTTTCTATATACAAACAATGAAGTTGAGGAGAGAGAGATTAAAAATACAATTCCATTTAAGATAGTATCAAAAAATATCAAGTATCTAGGAATCAACCTTACAAGAGAAGTGAAAGACCTATACCAGGAAAACTTCAAAACACTTCAGAAAGAAATTGAAGATGATCTAAAGAAATGGAAGAACATCCCATGCTCATGGATAGGTAGAATTAACATAGTCAAAATGACTATCTCACCCAAACTTCTATATAGATTTAATGCAATCCCTATCCAAATCCAGACACAATTCTTTAAAGAAATAGAACAATCAATCACAAAATTCATCTGGAACCACAAAAGAGCCAGGATAGCCAAACACATATTGAAAAACAAGAAGCTGGGAGGCATCTCCTTACCTAACTTGAAACTATACTATAAAGCCATAGTAATTAAAACAGCATGGTACTGGAACAGAGACAGTACCTCAGACCAGTGGGTCAGAACAGAATTCCCAGACATAAACCCCCAGATATACAGCCAACTAATATTTGATAAAAGAGGCAAGAATCTGAAATGGAACAAAGAAAGCCTATTCAACAAATGGTGTTGGTACAACTGGAAACTCACATGTACGAAAGTGAAAATTGACCCATATCTCACCCCTTACACAAAAGTCAACTCAAAATGGATCAAAGACCTTGAAATCAGACCTGAATCTATAAAGTTTATCGAGAATAAAATAGGCAGAACACTCGAAGACCTATATATCAAAAAGGTCTTTGAGAATGGAGCACCAATGGCAAGAACCTTAGCATCTAATATAAACCAATGGGACTACATCAAACTAAAAAGCTTCTGAATGGCAAAAGAAACCCTACTTAACGCAAGAAGACAGCTAACAGAATGGGAAAAAATCTTTTCACTCGACATATCAGATAAAGGGCTGATATCTAGAACATACAAAGCACTCAGAAAGCTGAGCCCCTCAAAACCAAATAAAGCCATAAAAAAATGGGGAGATGAAATGAATAGACACTTCTCTGAGGAACACAGAAGGATGGCCAACAAACACATGAAAACATGCTCACCTTCACTCATCATCAGGGAGATCCAAATCAAGACAACAATGAGATACCACCTTACACCAGTGAGGATGGCTCACATCAAAAATAATGGAAACCTTTGTTGGCGGGGATGTGGAATGAAAGGAACTCTCATCCACTGCTGGTGGGAATGCCCCCTAGTCCAACACCTATGGAGAAAAGTCTGGAGAGTGCTTAAAGAACTCAGAATTGAGCTGCCATTTGACCCAGCAATTGCTCTCCTAGGCATATACCCCCAAGATGGAAGGGTATTCATTCCAAAATACGTATGCACCCCACTATTTATCGCAGCACTCAGTATAATAGCCAAATCATGGAACCAACCTCGATGTCCAACAACAGATGAATGGATCATTAAGATGTGGTACATATACACAATGGAATATTACATGGCAGTCAGAAATGATACAATCACAGACTTTGCAGCAACATGGATGGACCTAGATCATGTTATGTTAAACGAAGTAAGTCAGAAGACAAAAGATAAACACAGAATGGTGGCACTATTCTGAAACACCTAGAACATATAGTTTATACACAACTAATACCTAACAATCAAATAACAGGGTTTAACAGGGTAGAAACTTCGAACACTGTAATACTCAACATATACGTGGGAGCAGTGTCCAAAATTCATGAAAAAAGAGCAACACAAACACTTGACAACACATTATACCACAAAGAAAACAGCAACAACAGAAACAACAGCATAAAGAGAACAGGTATGTAATCACACTTCCAAAACAAAGGCCCACAATAATCCCTTAGAGTTCGTATACAGGAACACAAGTATAGAACACCAAGGGAAATCACGACTGCAATGGCAACATACCATAACACTATGTTTTAATACCTTTATCTTACTATATTTTAAATAACCTCTCAGCTTTTCTGTCCACAGGCGCCCTTGGATACAAAGGGCGGACAAACCAAGATGGCAACTTGGGATACCACACGAGATACCATACATTGCTTGCACTACGAGAGGGCCACGAGAAAACTCTCTAACATATACTTTATCTCTAGGTTATACCTTCTTTTAGGAATTGAAGCACGTGACCAGTCAGACCACCGAAGCAGTGCCTGCGATGTACAGACTTAAACTACAGGCTCTATTCTTCGAACACATTCAACCTAACCAGCATTCCCTTACTATTCTCTCCTCTCTTCTCACTACTTTTTTTTTAATTCTATTCTTCTCTTTACTTTTTCCCCTTTCTCTTCTCCTTTTCTTTCTAAGGTATTTTCTCTTTTCTGTCCCTGCATACCCCTCCCATATACCTTCCCCTGTCTCCCCTCTGGAAATCCAACTATCCTATCCCTTCACCCCTCAATTCCATCCAGATCTCCCACCATATTTAAACTCTTCACCCTTAGTCCTTAATCTATTAGGCATCAAGACCGACCTCCTACCCAACGAACCAGTACCCAGCACCCAGGCGAGGGGACACCCAGTTAAACCCACACCTCGTCTCCTGCAAGAAAAGACAGCCAACTCCCCTGCGGACTCATGCTGCGAGGCCCTCCCTACCAACTCCCCCTAACGCGGACTGTTTCTTGAAACAGGACCTAGGTCCAAAAGTATCCCCAACGCAAGAACTCTTCCAAGACCTCCCTGCCGCAAATTTTTACCAATCTGAAGAAGGTCAGGGGGTGTGATAGGAAGATGCCTGGGAACCCACACACCACAAGAAAAACCCAAAAGTCAATGGGAAAAACTGTACCTCCAACATAGGCATAAGACCAGTAATACACCACCTCTTTACCTGCTCTCCCCCAAATGTAAGGTAGTCTTTAGCACCACTTTGGTCCTTTAAAAACCTCATTAACTCACTTTATTTCTTTTTTTTTAATTTTTTTAATTAATTAATTTATTTTTTAAATGTTTGTCCTACATATACATTTGTGAGCACATACATTTTTATTTCCTTTTTTTTTCTTTTTTTTTTTCTCGTTTTTGGGTATGTGACCTGTTTCTGTTATCCCCTCTGTCCACCCACAAATACACCGACATTATAATGTAGCACCACTTCCCCCTGCAAAGGCACACCAAATAAAGGGGAAATCTTACATATAAAAAAAAAGAGCTCTTATCTACTAGAGATGGGAACTCATAGTTGTTTACAATACAGGGATATCTCCTACCTTGAAAATATGTCATGTGGAATCAACTTAGACCTCAGGTGATTAGATACCATTCATCCAGCCTTGAACCCTGGATCCCAGACATAGAAACGGCACAGTTCTTCACAACAGCTGCAAGAAACAAATCCCAGCCGGGACAGCCTTAATACTGCGGGGTCAACAACAAGGACCAACTCTAACATGATATCCTGACAACGAGGAAAATGCGAACAACCTGACCTTAGAGCAGATTAACCTACCTTACCAGCTAACGACAAGACAAAACCAGAAGTCTTGTCACCCTTTGGTAGGTCCAAAAGCCAAGATTGTGATTTATAGATGACTGGCTGCTAGAACTACGACCAGACGGTATACATCTTGGGACCAAAAAAAAAAAAAAAGCCCTAGTTTAGGGTTTGAACTATGACCTGCACAATAATCAGGATCCCCAGTCCCAAAGGTCCGGCAGAGAAAATTGTAACGGAACGCGGCTTTTGGAAGCACAAAGAAAGACGCTATCCTAGGTGCCACCCTAGGTTCAGTGCAAAGACCATGATCACCAACCACAGAAGATGGATTAAAATGACACTGAGGTAACAGAACCTCTAGAACCACAAAGACTGACTTCATCATAAGTCCCACCTCAGGATCTGTGCAGATACTGAGACCTCTAAACACAGAACAGAAGTCTTACACACACACACACACACACACACACACACACACAAAAAAAAAAAAAAAAAAAAAAAAAAAACACCACCGGGAAAGTAAAGGTTCCTGAGCAAAGTCTAGAGTTGATCCCATGACAGTATGCTCCAAGGACGGAGAAACCCCATATCTCTTAGGCCAAGTGAATTCCTTTTCGAATGACCCCAATATTTACTGTGCCAGGGCAGGAGGGAAAAAACAAAAATACAAAAAGCACAAAACCTTGGTTATTATCTATATATTTTTTACCTCCATTTATTATTGTTATTATTATTTTTATTTACCTATCTATTTTGGTCGATTTCTCTGTTTGGGAGTGAGTATTGAAATTGTCCCCAATCACACTTATATTTTTCTCTTCCTTTCTTTTCTTTCGTTATGTGCTATGCCATGTTTCTCATTTCAAGACCATGGCATGTTTTTTTGTTTGTTTGTTTGTTTTTGTTTGTTTTTTGTTCGTTTTGCTTTTTTTGTTTGTTTGTTTGCATGTGGTTTTTTTTTTTTTGTGGTGTTTATCAATATAGCTCGAGCCCTCACTGGATATTTGACACTTCTTTTGGTACTGGTGGAGTGTTTCACCTTCTTTTTCTCCATCTCTCAAATCGATGATGAGAGCCTCTAGAAGGATTCCGCCCAGTTTCGGTGTATTAGACCCTTACCCCAGTTTATTACTTTTCTCTTTCTCAAACAAAACCACGCAACTTGAACTAGCTAGTCCTGCCTCCAGTTAGAGGGGGAACTAAGGGAGGCATCAAGACCAAACAGGTGCAAGACTACTAAGTTGAGGGTTAGATACAGAGGGGACCACATATTCTAGCAGACCTGGGGTGAGGGAAGAGGAAATGGGAGGTAGGACAGAAATGGAGGTGTAGGGAGGACAATTTGGTGATGGGAATCCCCCCTGATTTTATGTAAATATGTACCTAAAATATTATTGTCAACACTATGTAAACCACTATGATCAAAATAAAAACAAAAAAAAGAAAGTCATATGTCTTTATCAAAAATTAACAAAATCAGATTTCTGCTCAGTGAAAATGCATATTTAATTTCACGTTTAGTTTCTAATAATGACTTAAATTTTACCCATTTTAGAAGCATCTTACATGTAAAGATTTGCAATAGGCTTAGAAAAACAAATAACTATTAAAGGCATATCTTTTTCAAATGAAGTTAATGATTTAGAAATCTCTAACATTGGTGATATTTTTTTATTATGAGGGCCCTCAATTAATGATAGACCAAATAAAAGTGTTATGCTCATTGCCATCAATTCTAAATTTTACCACAAATACATTACCCATCTGGTTATCCAAACACAACTTCCCCAATGTAAACCTTCATTTATGAAAATTTCATTGACTTTAAGATATGTGTGCCCTTTAAATGGACACATAAAATGTATCCAATATAATTACTTACTTCATAATCATGTCTTCACATAAAGTTAACTACTGGGTCACATGAGAACTATCAGAACTTCCATGTGCCAAAATTGCAAACTTTGTTCTTTCATAAGTCTGACAGAAGCTGCTGATATTGGTCATTACTAACTTAAAAAATTCTTTTTGAAATGGTATCATTTGAAAGGACATATTTAAAAATTATATCCTTGTATTTTTTTGTCTCATGTTCTATATTTAACATGTTAATGACAGCAAGAAAATTATTACTCTATTATTGCTTAGGCTTTTTGTGTTTTCATTAAACACTTTTATTTTATTTAATTTTTTTGTTTTGAGGCCATACCAGATGACGCTCAGGGGTTACTCCTGGCTATACGCTCAGAAATCGATCCTGGCTTCGGGGACCATATTAAACAATGGGGGATCGAACTCAGGTTCATCCTAGGTCAGTGTGTGCAAGGCAAACGCCCTATCACTTGTGCCACTGATCCAGCCTTATTAAACAAGTTTTATATGATGATATTAATACTTGCTGTTGACAGGCACACATTTTTCAAAACATTATTTTTCTTTATTTAAGGATTTAATTTTTTCTCAAATATTCCATTGGTTTATTGTGATATGTTGCTCACTTGGTCTTAAACTGTCATTTTCTTTTCCCTAGTTTCCTGCTCTTCACAATAAAAATAAATTATTAATTTAAGCAATAAGAATCTTCAACACAATAAATATATGTTGCATAAACATTTAGACATTTTCTCTATTTTTTCCTAATTTGGAACACAATAACTAATGTCAAGAATATTATTGTCTTCAGTATTTTAATCTCTTCCATCTAAATTTTGCCATTTATTCATAACTAAAAAGTATTTTATCCTAAAAATTTCTAAATACCAAGAGTAATTTATGAGATTGCATCTGTGCTTAACTTTTGTTTTGGGACAGACCCACTGATTCTCAGGAACTAATGCTGGTGGTGGTCAAGGAACTAATTGTAATGCTGGGGATTGAACCCAGATTGGCCACATGAAAGGCTTTATCCAGTATACTATCATTTTCAGTCCCTGTACTCAATTTTTTTAAACTAGAAAACTGATGACGAAAAATGAACACTAGAGGATGAGTGATGGGACATTGTATGACTGAAAAATCAACACACCTTTTATTTACTACTGATTAATTCATATCATTACCCCCTCATTCAAGGTTACAGCCTACAGTTCAAGATGCTTTGTTCTGAAATTCTAAATAGTAAAGCTTTCTAAAATAGGTACCTGAGAAGAAAGTATAATCTATACTAGCTTAAATCATTGAGTTCATGCATGGTCTAGCCAATCTAATACATCTTATGTAATCTAATTTCATTTTTTTAATTTGTTTTCTTTGTTTGTTTGTTTTTTGTTTATTTTGTTTTTGGTTTTTGGGTCATACCCAGCAATGTTCAGGTGTTACTCCTGGCTCTGAGCTCAGAAGTTGCTCCTGGCAGCCTCAGAGGACCAAATGGGATATCGAGATTCAATCCAGGGCCCATTTGGAATAGGCTGCATACAAGGCAAATACCCTACCACTGTACTATCTCTCCAGCCTAATCTAATTAAATTTTGAGTTTTAGTCCTTTCCACTTTTTTCCCTCAACTCTTTCCTTTGATAGTCATTTCTTCCTATTCAAGTTGTGATTGATCACTACATAACTTTTGTGGGGGGGCAAAGTTTGGGAAGTTGGCACAATGGGAAGAACCCAGGGGTTCCTCCTGGCTCTGTGATCAGTGCTTACAACTAGAGGTACTCAGTGGACCATATGCAATTTTTATGAAACGAGGATGCAAGGCAAGCAACTTAACTAGTGTTTTTGTTTTATTTTGATGCATTGAGTTACTTGAAGATAAACTATATTATTTCTAACATTATCTAGCTTGACTAGTTTATAAAATATTTATTGAGCACTTGTTATATTTCAAGGTTAGTAAATAAGACATTTAAAACCAACCACATGATGACATTGTATCTTGACACTTAAAATAACAAAAGAATACCTGTGGCTTAAGATAAACATCGAAAGAAAAGGAGATTTGAAAGGGACCCATTCCCAGGTGAATGCTTTTTGGACCCTGTTGATGGAGTCATCAAGCTTCAATGAGAATTGTATAGAAAACAGCAGGGCCTGGAGATATATTGTAAGGAGAATTAATGCTGATTTTTCAAGAAATTATTCTCTTTATATTTAGTCACCAGCATACTGTTTCAAATGTGAAATGCAAAAACAGCTAGCTGGAATACAATAGTGGAGACCTGACTATTTTTCTAAAATAATGATGAGTAAACTGCCAACCATAACTGATAGTCACATGCATGAGCACATGTATATACACACATATACATAGTCATCACAACTACTGGCATGATCGCATTGACAAAACTCTCAATAAATGTAATTCATTCTGTTTGTTATCAAAATGCAAACCAAGAATAAGATGAAAAGAAATAGGGGAAATATTAGAAGAAAGGAGAATAAAAGAGGTTCTATTTTCTAATATGACCTATTGACCTGTTAAATTATGTTGACTTTAAGAATGATTTGAGTACCATCTGTTGCACTGATATACATATATATATATATATATATATATATATATATATATATATATATATATAAAGAGAGAGAGAGAGAGAGAGAACATTATTTTAAGGAACCGGCTCATTTGATTATAGAGACTTGTCAAGTATGAAATCTGATGTTGTAGATGACTGGCTGGAGTTTGAAAAAAGAGTCTCTACTCAAGTTTCTATGTAGAAATCCTTACAGCTCAGAGCATCCATCCAATGAAAATATGTGCAAGTAAAGCACTGCTGGTGGGAACCCACAAGCTCTGCTTACACTGGGAACAGCAGGAGGCAAGACCTCATTCCTACATGCTACCTTGGATGTTAGTAGCTCCTTGTCCATGATGCCAGGATTCAAAAATAGAGCACGGGGAAAGTGATAATGATGATATTTAATGTTGAGTCATTACTGCTAAGTAAAACAACTGGTAAAACAAATGCTGTTAAATAGGGTGTGATAAAAAATGTTAAAAGCTTGTGAGTCTGAAATGTTCTAATGAATGAAGCTCTGGAACACTAAGTGCCCTTAGAATTACACACAAGCATGGCTTTGAGCTTCATGATAAATAGTTTCAGCAGCTGGATCTGAAATCTGTAGTAAATCTTTGGTAATAAATCATCTCCTTTTTAGTTCAACTGATAATATTTGAGACATACAGATAACTGATAGTGCATTTATGCTCACATACGTCATAAGATGATGTCAATGATGTCTTATTTGAACATACACTTGCGGAAGTATTTCAAAGATAAGCTCAGTTTACTTCTCAAAGAATGAAAGGCAAAACCAAAACATTCGATATACTTTGAACATCAAGAGCAGAAAAGCAAGTAGTAATTATGTCTCTCACCCAAGTTCGAGAATTTCAAGAATCTTTGGAGAACAACTTTCTAAACTCTAACATAAATTTAGACTCTGAACCACAGCACAATATGTCACTGTAAATTACTTCAAACTTCCAGTGAATTCAGTTCAGTGTAGATCTGCATCTGTCTTTACAAATAACTTGTTTTTTCTTCATTCAGTGAATGATGAGAGCCATAACCAGTTCAACTTGAACCAGTCCATCCTTTCAGCCACATTGCTTTGGAAACATCTGCTTACATATCACCCAGAAATAAATACTCAGGCCCTGGAGATATTATTAGTAAGAAAACATTCTGCAAACAAGCCCAGCCCACTCAGATGCAGATATGCAATTTTCCACATGTTCAAATTTGATTCCATCATAGTAGATCCTCGTGTCTCTGGAACAGTAACTTCTTCCATCATTTTCCAAGGCATTTCATCAGCTGGCCTGGATTTGCTCCTCACACTAATAGTCATAGACACTTAACCTCATTCTATATCTTTGTCCTGGACATGTTTCAAGGATTTTGGTTAATTGTACAGATGATGAGGTGAATGATTGCTGAGGGGAGGAAAGTAGTCTAAAAATATTTCACCTTTTTCCTATCAGGCCCTCTCTAAAAAATTGTTGTTTTCTTAAAGAAAATAAGTACTTCAAGTCAATGTTGGAGTGAAATTTGAATGTTACCCTGGCACTAAAGCATATAATGAAGCAAGTGACCTTTTCACTCTCCAATGATGGCCTTGTGGGACATGCATCTGGTCTCCAGACTACAGATTTGGTAGCCTGAGTTGTGTTAAATCCTTTTTCTTACAATGTCTCAGCATGGGGCTAGTTTGGGAAAAACAGAAAACTTTTTATTTAATCAGCTAATCAATGAAATAAAGATCTGTTTTGGAAAATTACATATTTTTGCTAATCAAAATGAAATAAATTCAATAAAATGGAACAACACGCTGATTTCAATGATCTCATATAGTATTGCATAGATTACTTAGACCAAGATATCAATACTATGCATGAACCATACAATTCAAACTTTATAATTACTTCAAGAAAATAATTCATATCAATATATATGGCCATTAGAGCTGTACCATTGCCAACTTCTTTTATTGATAAAAAAAAGTACTAATGATTGGTTTGCTATCACTGTTTAAGAGCTCCCTATTAAAATAAAAATATACAAATTTGGACATAACATTTAATAATGATACCACTTTTTATGAATTATTTTTCTCTCAACTTCTTGACTTATTTCCTGATGATTTAAAGAAAACATCAGCAATGACAACTTAAAATAATGGTACGATATTATTAAATAGTTAACTATATCATTGCCATTAAATATAATTAGATTTGATTGAATGAATCATTTATAGTTTTTCTAGCTTAAAGACAACCTGTAAGATCATCAATAACATAATTAAAACTTAATTTTCTCTCACTGAGTGCATTGAATCTTTGACTATATTGTAAAGCTACAAAGTTATCTAATGGAGTCTTCCAGATGCATCTTAACTATATTAAAAGGTAGTCTTAAGTTTGTATTTGTTCTTTACTAATCAGAAAGCCAAGCAAATGTGATAATTCTTACTCCAGCTAAAAAGAAAGAAATGGAAATTTCAGTAAGGCATTGTTTACTACTTTGACTATTTACTAGTGATGTGTTCATTATTTTCTTTTGAAAATGTGCTTGTTGGGCCCGGAGAGATAGCACAGCGGTGCTTGCCTTGCAAGCAGCCGATCCAGAACCTAAGGTGATTGGTTCGAATCCCGGTGTCCCATATGGTCCCCCGTGCCTGCCAGGAGCTATTTCTGAGCAGACAGCTAGGAGTAACCCCTGAGCACTGCCAGGTGTGACCCAAAAATAAAAAAAAAAATTAAAAAAAAAGAAAATGTGCTTGTTTGGATGGTACATTGGAATAATTATTTTTTTTTTTTTAGGGTTAGGGTTATGGGACACTGGGATTCGAACCAACCACCTTTGGTCCTGGATTGGCTGCTTGCAAGGCAAACGCCGCTGTGCTATCTCTCCAGGCCCACATTGGAATAATTTGATAGCAGTTAGGGGTATGTTATAAAGAAAGTCTTCCCTAAAATAGTGCTATGAAAGTCATAAGAGAAGAGTCAAATTGGCAACTCTCCTATAGAAAAGCATTACCAGGGACTGGAGTGATGACACAGTGGTAGGCCATTTGCCTGGCATGCAGCATCCCAGAGCAGACCTGGGTTTGATCCCTGACATCCCATATGGTGCCCTGAGACAGCTAGTAGCAATGTCTGGGAGCAGAGCCAGAAGTAAACCTTAATCCCCTCTGGGCATGATCCCAAAACAAAATAAAACAACAATAACCACTAAAAAAGAAAAGAAAAACATTACTAAAGAAAACACTCCTATGTATTTTATGAAATCTACAAAAAAATATTTTGGGCACTGAGCCATATTCTTCCACACACTGACATTTCTTTCTCTCTTCTATTGAGTGTTTTTCTATGCATGTTTTCTGGCACTATATATATATATACTTGGAACAACAGTACAGAAAATTGGAGCACCATTACCTGCCTTGCTTTCCATATTGGGAAAAATTAAACCTGAGCTAAGATAATCATATGATGTGCTTTAGGTTACAAAAAATAATAAACTGCCAGACTAGATAGATCATTGACTTTGAGTACAAAAGACATTGCCAGACTGGGTAGAACATAGTCAGTGTCTCCTAAGAGAACTTTTTCCCCACCAACTTGTTGTCACCATACAGTGGTCCTCAAACTATGGCCCGCGGGCCACATATCGTATTTGTATCTGTTTTGTTTCTTCATTGCAAAATAAGATATATGCAGTGTGCATAAGAATTCGTTCATAAGTTTTGTTTTTACTATAGTCAGAACCTCCAATGGTCTGAGGGACAGTGAACTGGCCCCCTGTTTAAAAAGTTTGAGGACCCCTGCGACATGCATTGAAAACCCAGAATCTGTTTGAAGGGAACATTTTTTCTTTGGGTTTAACCATTGACAACTATTAAAACTAAGTCACCACTTCTGGTTGATTCTGTCTGAGGTATATATTTCCATTGGGAGGGCAGGGAGATCACAATGACTACACTCTTGTAAATCTGTTACTGCTCCATACACCAGCACCAAAGGACCAATGCACCCCTACACAGTCCATGGTGGTCTCCCCATTTTCATCACCCTCCCTGTCCCATAACATCCTTTCTGAGTTCAAGGATTTGTTTTCACTTTGCTTTGTAACACAATGAATGAGTTCCTCTCATTTTTTAATGCACAATTGAATCTTATTTTATTTTTCTAAATTAAACCATTGGAAATCAGAGTTATAAGTTTATTCATGTTTGGGTATTAGCATTGATGTGAGATTAATACGAGATGACCTTCATTTACTGTTGGGGAATGTTTACTGGTCCAATCTTTTAGGAAAATAATATGGACATTTATCAAACAACAACAAAGAAACAAACAAACAAAAATGCAAAAAAAGAAAAAAAAGCATGAAGATTTGAGCTTCTATCAGGCCAGCAATTCTACTTATTGGACTATATCCCAAGTGCCCAAACACATGTTGCAGAAAATACATCTGCACCTCAATGTTCACTGCAACACTAGCCACATTGCCAAAATCTGGGAACAATCAACTAGCCCACAAAAAGATGAGTAGGCAAAGAAACTATGGCACATCTACACAATGGAATATTACTTGGCCTTAAGAAAGGATGAAGTCATGCAATCTGCTACTATGAGGACGGATCTGGAGGATATGATGAGCCAAGTTTGTAAGAGGTCAGACTAGACCCATGGCAATTTTCCTCATATTTGAGATATAGGGAAACACAGGGAGAGGATAACATGTGTCCAAAGGCAATCAGAAAGAGCATGAAAACTGGTCTTTAGTAAGAAAAGTGAAATAAACTTTCTCCTTCTGGACTATTTCACTTAACATTGCTTTTACAGTCTCATATAGGTTATATTAAAAGACATATTTTCTTGTGTTTTATTTATTTCCTCATAAATAATAATATTTCAATGCATGTATATATAAATTATATTCATTATATTATATATTAAACTTTATTTTTCTTTTAAAAATGTTTTTTTAGAGCGACTTGATTTACAAAGTTATTCACAGTTGAGTTTTAGACATAAAATATCTCATCACCAAAGCCACCACCAGTATTAACTTCCACCCACCAATGCTCCCAATTTACATCCCGTGCCACCCCCAAAACCTTCCATTTTAACTAGCCCAGTGTTAAGTTTGGTTCGCAAAGTTTGGGTCTCATAATTTTAGTGTTGTTGACTTCATGGTTTGGATATTTAGTTCTGTTCTTAAAGCTGAATCTCCTTGAACCCTGTCTTCTATTAATTCATATCTGTCTTTTCCTTCTTCTCTCTATTTCTTTCCTTCTCTTTACTATATACTCTGGTGCCAAGAGTGTTCTAGCCAACCCCCATTTAAGACATTGCATTCTCTTATGCAGCTATTCTAAATACCACATAGAAATGATAGCATCTTATATTCATCCTTCTTCTAACTTAATTTAACATGAAAGCTTCCAGTTCTATCCATGTTGCTGTGAATTGCACAACGATATCCTTCATTTATATACCAATGTAATAATCCCTTGTGTACACTACAGTTTCTTTTTACACCCAGCTGTCACTAGAAACTTAGGCTGTTTCATGATATAGACTAGTGAAAAAGTCTATTTGAAACATAGGCATAGGCATTTCTTTTCAAATTAATACTTGGTGTTCTTTGAATACATATCCAGCAATGACTTATTGTTTCTCTGTCCCTTTTAGAAAGTTTTGACTTGTTTTTCCTGATTAACAAAGCTTTTCTGCTTTTCCTTTCCATCCTTTCCCCATTTCTTAGAATCGGAAGCTTCGTGGCCCTAACTCTTGTAATAACTTCTTTTTTTTTTTTTACACTTGATCTTAGCCAAAAGGCTGAGAAACGATTATAACTCCTTCTTTTAACAAAAGCCTTTTCCACTGAATTCTAAAGAAGAGAACAAGACAGTCTAAAGTGAATCAATTGAAATTATCCCAGGTACAATGAGAAAATTCTATCACCATGGTATGCAAGAACTCACTGTGTAACAAAGGCTTTAAGTATGAGTAATAAATGATGACAAGGTGGTTTTATCCCCAATAGGAAAATTCTCAAGTTAGAAAAATAGTAATAAAACGGAGCAGCCTCCTAGACACTGGATTTATGCTTTATAGCTGTTAAAGCCCCACACTTAGGCAGCCAGTGGGGAAGAATAACTCCCATGAATCATAAATCACTGATTCTTGCTTTCCCCATTCTCAATGGTCACCTTCCTGCTACACTAAGACAAATGCTACCTTGTAGTGCAAGGAAATTTGCATTATGTGGTAGAATTATGTGAATTGCCAATCCAGTTCTCCTGAGTGCCTGCAGATTGTCATAAAATCACAAAAGCAATCCTATATTATGGGAGGGCTGCTCACTGCTCTGCCATTGATGGGGAGCCAAAGTACTGGAGAGCTTTGGAGTTTAGTTAGAGTTTTCAAGTTTGGTCATAAAAAGAGATTTGGGCAAGACACGGCTATTTGAAAAGCTGGCACTCATTTTTCTACAGACCAAATGAAGCATAAAAATCTGTGGATACCAAATCTCATAGTGCAATGGGACCTTATACCCTGAACATTGATATAATGACCTGGCACAGGCCTCAGAAGAATGGGCATCCTCCATTCATCCCTGAACCAGGGAAGCTATCTACGATACATCCAAGGTTTTTTATAACAACACCTGGAAGCAATCCTTCACCACGGCTCTGACATTGACCTGCTCAAAAGAGACTTCTCTTAGCACTAAGAAGACTTGACAACAACAACGACCTGCTTACAGGACAGGGCTCTCTGCATTGCCCTTTAATTGTGAGGTGAAACAAGAGGATGCTCTGCGCCATCCTGACTGCAATATAGGATATGCAGATTCCAGGATCTTTAATACAGAAACATGATACCAACAACAAAGACTGTGTGAAAAATAAAAGTGTATTGGCACTACAGGCAATGACCTGGATTGGACAAACTAGTTTGCCTGTAGCCTAGAGTTGATCTTATGCCAGGAAACTTCAGGGGTGGGTCTCTTTGTATTTAGGCCAAGGCTTTTCCTTTTCATGTTCCTTATATTTTGGTGGGCCTATGCAAACAATAATTGCCACTATAACACTGTTTTTACTGTGCTCCTTTGACTCTAATCCTTAAGAAAAACAAACCACTTAAACTTTTGAGGTTAACTTAAACTAATATGTATGTGCATGGAAATGTAGAAACGTACTTTGCCTTTAATGTTTAAGGAGTTGCATAAGTTTTATGTCTTTAGATTGCTTTATGTGGTGCTAAGAAATATTATGCACTACAATCTGGGGACTTGAGGGACAAAGTAATTGTACATGGGTTCTGTTTTATTTTTCTTAATGTTCTTTGGCTGAAAGTTCAAAGTTAAGATATCAGCAACGGGACTACTGAGAATTCTGTTTATGGGTGATTGTCCTTCCACTGTAACTTTACCCTGTCCTCTTTCTTTGCATCTTTGTTCTCATAATTAAATATAATAAATTAATACAAAAAATCTGTGGATACAACATCAAATACAATGTTTTCTACTGACTTCCTAGAAATGTCTATGAGTCAGACCCACACAAACACACTCACATACAAGAAAAAAATCACTGGAACATGGGGCCGGAGCAGTGGTGCAAGCAGTAAGGCATCCACCTTGCCCACACTAGCCTAGAACGGACAGCGGTTCTATGACCTGGTGTCCCATATGCACTGGCTTGTTCCCCCAAGGGGGAAAAAAATAGAAAATCACCGGAACTATAAGAGACAAAAGGCACCACAAAATCAATCAACCACAGACATTTTATCATCCATAATCAGTAGAGCGAATTCCTTTTTTATAAGTATGAACAATCAAGATTAAGTATAGTTGAAGACTGAAAGAATATTACATCTATCCCTGAACCTTTTGTTTGAAGACATATCTTAGGAAAATGAATCAGGACCCCTGTGTTGATCTAAGAAACTGACATATAGTAAAAAATGGCCTATAATCAATGAGTAAATTAATTCCATATGAAATGCTGTTATATAAAGTACACTAATACCATATCTGTTATATTGTATTTACTATCACTTTTATTTTAATGAGCACTTTTTTCATAAAATTAGGAACATTGGATTTATATTAAAATATTAGGAAGTGAATTACTTTTGAGTCACATTATTTAAATCGGATGTTCACATATCAAGCTATTTAATAGACCTTGCTATTCAGAGGAATAACTTGAAAAGCACATTATCTCCAAGTCTGAGGAAAATCTCCTTTGTCAGATGCTTTCAGAATGATCTTTATGTTATTATTTTGTAAAAAACAAGTGGAAGCATTATTTGATCAAGCATATTAGAAGGATATGTTAAAGGAATTCAATATATCTTGTTTGGTTTATATTCATGACACTATCAAATTCACTCCTGAGTCCACAATTACATAGTAAATGGAGAGGCAAGTTAAATAAACATTGAGTGAGGTTGTTAAAATATGACCACAGTTAGATTGCTTGAGTAGGAGAATCTAGTAGAGAAAAGCTCGAAAAATAATCAACTACAAGGTAAAGAGAAAATTAATTCTACCTGGGTGGAAAATTTCCTTTGCCATGATACTTTAGAGTGTCTATACTTGAAAGCACAGAGAAAGGGACTTTGCAACCACCAGACCAGACTTGGTATACAACCCCATCATCTTCCACACTCATTTAGAAAAAAAACATGTGACTATTTCTCAGAATTATATGTATCTTTCATGCTAAAAGATTACCAGACTTTAGCTAAGGCTCCTGATAAGAGCATTAGGATGAGGTAGACCTAAAAATCTTTTCAGGCAATACCCTGAGCTGATTCACAGAAGTGAATCTGACCTGATAACAGCTCACTAGTGAACTAAACACTCAAAATCATTCAGTCAGAGGAATATGGGCCAAAGGAGTATTTTCTTCTGTCTACCAATATTAACCAGTTTTCTCATTATTTTTTTTTCCAACTGGACACTATATACTGCCAAGAAACTCTAGAAACAGAAGGAACAAAATTAGGGAGGAAAATATATTGACCTTGGAAGAAGTAATGATAATTCAGAAATAATAGTAAAATTGAAGAAAATTTGACTCAGAGTTTTTAGATAGATTAGGGAAAATGTTGCATACAAAATATAATGATCATTGTGCAGTACTAATACTCAACTGACAAGTTAACATTTTTGGTAATTAAAGCACAATAAGAATGAAACTAACAAAATGACAATGCTGGGGAAAAAATCCCAGATAATAAAGTCTAAAGACAAAAAAAGTATAGGAAAAAAATGAAGGAATAAAGCAAGGCATATCAACCTCTAAGGTAAATTCATTGGTCTTGAAAATAAAGAATCAAATAAAAAAAGTATTCAAAAATGAAAGGGAATATTTATAGCTTAAGGAAATGTCTCAACTCTAAAAATAAAGCTTCTCAAATGAAACTTCTCTCCAACTGTTTTGCAAAATGAGAGAAAAACAAATGATGCAAAAGTTCAAATTGCAAAGACCACCTGTATCTTGACATTTTAGGCAAGTAGCTACAGGACACTAAGAATTTCAAAATAAATAAGTGCATAATTAAAAGTGTATTTTAATATTTTCATCCATTTGAAGAAAAAAAACTTCTGTTATTAGCAAAAACTAAAGGCAGAAAGAATGTGTCCCACAAAGATTTAAGAGCTATTTGAGTTTGGTGTCATTGGAAGGCAACAGCTAAATCTGCTCCAAACACCAGGCCTGGTTTCCTCATGAAGCTTTTGTCCTAAGGAAAAGCCACAATTGCTGTGAAATAGTTCAAGGTGCTAAGTGCTAAGAAAATGAGTCTGTGTGGGAGGGATGAAAGGGAAGGGGAGTTAATAATTAGAGGACTGGGAAGTTTAAAACAAGAACTAGAGAGCAAAGTGGCTTCTCTGGTAAGAAGCAAGTTCAAATTTGGCCTTTAGAAAGTCAGAGGTGGAGATTTCTATAATAAAGTCATACTTAAAAAGGAGAAAATAAAGTCGTTCTATGGGGAAAATTTTTTTCTTACGGAGGTGATGGAACAATTGTATGATGTTAGATTATATGATCAATATGATCAATGTACCCTATTCTAAAGAGATTTGTGTTTTTTTTGTTTGTTCGTTTGTTTTTAATCCCATCCATTTTTATTTGGTTTCTGGGCCACACCTGGCTAAGCTCGGCAGTTACTCTTGGCTCTGTGCTCAGAAGTTACATCTGGCATGCTCAGGTCAAACCATGGTCTGTCCTGGGTTGGCCACGTGCAAGGCAAATGCCCTAACCACTGTGCTATGGCTCTAGACCCTGAGCTTGTTTTGTTTTGTTTGTTTGTTTGGGTTTTTGGGTCACATCCAGCAGCGCTCAGGGGTTACTCCTGGCTCTATGCTCAGAAATCGCCCCTGGCAGGATCAGGGGACCATATGGGATGCCGGGATTCGAACCACCTTCCTCCTGCACGAAAAGCAAACGCCTTACCTTCATGCTATCTCTCTGGCCCCTTGTTTTGTTTTTAATTCAGTTTTTTTTTGTTTTTGTTTTTGTTTGTTTTTTTTTTGTGCCATGCGTGCAGTTCTCAGACCTTATTCCTGATTCTACATTCCAGGCGGTGCTTGGTGGGACCATATGAGGTACGCATAATAGACTATGCAAGGCAAGTGCCCTACTCACTGCATTATCACTCATATCCCTAGTTAAATTTCTTTTCTTTTACAAAAAAAATCTTTGTAAACATTGTGTGATTTGGTTCATACTTTGAGTCAACTTAAATGTGTCACTGACAAAAAAAAATTCATCCAAATCTTTAAGCAACTGTTAGAAATATTACATGTTTCAAATTTCCTAAGATTATAACTGGTGGTTCAACAGATTAATCTACACAGCGAGGATAACAGTATTTTGATAACAGCTAGAACATTGATGCCCCGAGCTTAATGAGAAACCTCTGGCATCTATCAATAATGATTTTGGATATCTCACATAATTGTTAAAGACCATGTATTTTTATTGCAATTTCTGGTGCCACAGATGATTGTAAATTTCAAATGGTAAATCTTAACTAAAAACTAATAATAAATTCATATAAAATAATATTTTTCTTTATAGAATATTAAATTATAAGTAATGAAAACATGTCAATTAAGCTTGGCATGTCATTTCTAAAATATGTGGACAGGAATCCACTTAAAATTTTTAAGGTGGGCTGAAGAGATAGCATGAAGGTAGGGCGTTTGCCTGCCATCCAGAAGGGTGATGGTTCGAATCCCAGCATCCCATAGTCCCCCGAGCCTGCCAGGAACGATTTCTGAGCGTGGAGCCAGGAGTAACCCCTGAGTGCTGCCAGGGTGTGACCCAAAAACCAAAAAAAAAAATTTTTTAAGAGTGGAATATTGATGCAAAAAATGTGTTAAAGTGGTATTCAATTCACGGATATGTCCTAAGAAAGCCACAGATTAAGGAATGCACTCTTATTGCCAATGAAGAGAAAAATCCATATTTGTGCTCTCAGGGTCACTATACATTGGACCTTTCTTTTCAAAATTGATCTATCTGCTATTTAATCACTAAATCCTAAACAAAGAAATTCTTGTTAGAGTTTTCTGAAAAGAAAGAGGAGAAGGAGAGTATATTTCTTAAATTAAGGACTAATTATGGGTAGTTCTAAACTAAAAGGCCATTTATGCCAAGGTTTCAACCCTCTTCATTCAGAGGGTAAAATCATTGTCATTACCAACTACGGACTTGAATTTTTCCTTGTTCTTTGCTCTTCAATGCATTCTTTGAAAACATTTTCCCAATTTAATGCAATTCAGCAAACCTTTAAATCTATCTAATTGCTGCTGAAATTCAGCAGGCACAGCTCTAGCACAATAAACTTGAGAAATTATCCATAGGGCATGCCTGGGCTCTGAGAAAATGCAAATTTTTCAGCTTCTAGACTATTGATATTTAAAGTAATGCAATTTATTAGTCTTTAATACAAAGTTCAGTGCATATCCTTGTTCACTTTAAAGAAAAATATGACACCCACCCAGATTGTAAACTTTTATTCATTTCAAGCTGTGTCTGATGTATACAGATCCAATGAAATCTCTATATAATAGAAATAACATCTTTAAATTGATTGAATAAGAGAATAACATCTTCCTATTTAAATTTTAACTGATGATTAATATACCTCTCTTCATACTATAAGTTTATTTAATTATTATCAATTTGTATTTCTGAGAAAAATAGACAGTGATAAAATAATTAGTTTTTAATATTTATTGAAAATATATTTTACTGTAGAAAATATAGGGCAACTATGTATATTGGTGCCCCAAGAGAAAATTGGCAACTTTCAAAGGCAATTAAAAATGGAGGGTTGCTGATCTGAATAATCAGTGTGACCATCAGCCCCAACTTGGGAAGAGCATCTCAACTTGGAAGAGCACCTAAAGAGTGAACTGTTTCTACACCTGGTCACTATGTTTATGTGCTTGCTACACAAGTATCCAGATGATCGATAGTCAGCTACCATCTTTTCACCATCATCCACTCCTTGAATTCAATCAATAGTGAGATAAGGACTCTTTTCTTCCTTTGTGTCTTCCTGTAGTCACTTTCTTACAGATGAAAACAAATTATTTCTGTGCATCAAATATCAAATAGTATTAAAAGTAGGAATCCAAAATCATATTAACATATCTTCTTGCTTTTGGCCTCCAAACCTTCTCTCTTTCCCCTGGGGCCAAAGTTTCTGCTTGATGACCAGAGAGATGTCCAAATAGTCTGAGGGTTATGCATTGCAAGAAGGAGGCCCAGGTTGAGTCTTTCTTACATAAAGTCCTCCAGGAACTGTGGCAAGTGAGCCCAGAGTACAAAGCTAGGAACAATCTCTGGGCGCTGCCAAATCTGATCTCCACAAAATTCAAGCAAGCAAAGTCCCCATTTGATAAGACCTTACCTTCTTGTCTGATTGTGCCAAATCCTCAGGACCATTTTTTTTAGTACACCAGGTTCTCTCCATGCCCAGAATCCCATCTGCTCTCCATTCCTCCTGTCTCTCTCCTCTTCTGTCTCTCCAATCTGCTTGTCTCTCTCCATTCCTCCTATCACACTCCATACCTACTGTATCTCTCCATTCCTCCTGTCTCTCTACATTCTTTCCTTCCCTGGGTTAGTCTTGGACTCAAATGTCATTTAAATCATCACTGATGTAAAAGTCCCCATTTGCACCATTCAGCTTCCTCATTCTCTACCTCACTGGTTTTTTGTTTGTTTGTTTGTTTGTTTGTTTTTGTTTTGTTTTTGGGCCACACCCGGCAGTGCTCAGGGGTGACTCCTGGCTGTCTGCTCAGAAACAGCTCCTGGCAGGCACGGGGGACCATATGGGACACTGGGATTCGAACCAACCACCTTTGGTCCTGGATCGACTGCTTGCAAGGCAAACGCCGCTGTGCTATCTCTCCGGGCCCTACCTCACTGGTTTTATCTGTTCATTTAATAATACAGATGCCTGAGATCATCACAGTTATTTTCCCATGATTATTTATGGAGTTGAACAATATAGCTTCCTACATACTTATAATAACTAGTGACTATTGATCACCATATCTGGTTTCTCTACTACGAACTCACATCAAACCAATAAAGATGGAATTTCCTCCTCTATGTTTCCATTGTTCTGTTAAATTATCATTTTTGCTTTGTATTTATCCTATGCTTAATTCCATGGGCCAGGGACAGTTCTTAACAAAGTCTCAGTTTACAAAGTTGACTTTAATCGGCATCTCTTTTCCTTTTTATTATCATAATAGACTTTTTCATGATAGTATCATTGTAATTTAGTTTTTTTTAAATAAAACAGGTTTATTTTCCTTTGCAGTTTTTCCTTCTCTTGAATAGAAGAGTATGATTTCTTCTGAATTGATTGCTATTTCACTCTTTTCCATTTTTCGTATTCATTCTAGTGTACAATTGTGCCATTGTATTTAGTATATTTCCAAGGCTTTCTTTATAATTGCCATTGGCTTGCTCAATATGTTATTATAATAATGATTAAGTTATCTAAACAAAGTACCTTTAAATAACCAATACATTAAAAAAAATTCAAGTGAATTTAAAAAGACTATCTTATTTTTCTCAAGATCTGGAATAACTAATCTCTCTAGTCTCATCGGAGAAAAAAAAATAGTGACAACAGATATCCAACTAAACACTTATCATTTATATCAGTTCTAATTACATCTTCTAATATGAAGCAAATGCTTGCAACATGAAAGCATGGGGTGTGATATTTGGTACAAGAAACCAACTTCCTGAGATCAGATTATTGGGGTTATCTATTACGTTCCTGTCCATGAAATTAGAAGATACAAAAGTAGTTTATTGTTGATGATGTTTTTCCATTCCAAGAACATTGCAAAACTGAAAAAAAAAATTAACATGTCATGTTCTCTATTATCTTACTTTACACTCCATTTGTTTCTGTTATGTAGCTTTGTACTTTATTATTACTTGTTTCCAATACACACATCTGATTTGGTTCCACTAGAAGTTTCTGTCATCTATGAAACCATGAAACTAATGACTGTAGCATGTAACAGGTTTAATTACATATATTGATTCTAAAGAGTTTATCTCCTTATTCGCACCTTTAAAATAATCCAGTTAACACTTTTTATAATTCATTGATGGCTTTGTCTAGTTAATCTTGCAAAAAGAAATCCTTTAATGTCCACAGGTGACATGTTTAATATAATTCAGGACCCTTTATAATTGGCAGGCACATAATATGAGTTTTCATTGAAAACAATGTTCAACTATATTTCTCTCTGATGACCTTCAGTGTTCTTATAATTATTAGTAAAATACAGCTATTATAATTAAATATTGTAATTCTAAACATGTTATATTTAATATTAAAATACTGTATATAGCATAATTATGATATACTCCAAGGCTACACTATGTTTACATTAATCAATTAAAATACATTATAAATTATTTTCCCAGCCTCAGTCTTTTTGTTGTTTTTGTTCTTGGACAAGCACACACATACAAGCTCCACTCTTAAGATGTAAAGGTGTGCTTTTACTACTTTTTACTCATTTTCTTTTATATAATCGAGTTTTTCTAGCTATCTGGATACTTATTCTACACAATTTTTTCTATTAGAGCATACCAGATCTTTTTTTTTATGATTTTTATTGTGACCAATGTAGTTACAAGTCTTTCACATTATATTTAAGGTACATAGTAACAGGGCCATTCCCACCAACAGTGTTGTTCTCCCTCTACCCTTGTTCCCAGGATGCATCCTATACCTCCCCTCTTTGCCCCCTGAACTGCTAGTGTAACATCTCATTTGTGTGTATCTTTTTGAAGATTGGGGATCTTAATTCTGTTGTTGTTGACTTTGGGTTTGGTGTTTAGGTCTGATCATTTTTTATTTCCACTCAAATTAGAGCATACCAGATTTTAATGATACTGTCAACCATACACATAAAAGACAATTTGATCATTTAACAAATAGGGTGATTTTATTGTTGTTATTGAAGGATTTGGGGCTACATTTAACAGTGATTAAGACTTATTTCTGATCACAGATTAGGAATCACTTCTGCTGGGTTTCTGGGTATCCAACCATGAATAAACACATTCAAAGCAGGTACTCTACTCTGTACTATATCTCTGGCTAGCTAGTGTGAATTTTATGACTAATTAAAGTCTATGTATTCAACTAAATGATTGAAAGCTCATAATAAAATTTGTGGCCCACCTTAAACAAGTAAGATTGCTAATGCCATTTCCAAATACCTTCAAATCTTCACTTGTCTAAATTCTATATACAATTTTTCTCTGGATCAGATAAGATAATATCAAGTTGTCTTGCTAAACACACATACGCACACACATGCACACACATTTATGCTTCCTGGGACGTTCACATATCCTCAATTGGACACAGCCTGAAACTCTCAGAGTATTTTCCTACTCCTTCTGTAATTCCAATACCAGTGAGTGTCCCTGCTTGAAACTGCCTGTAGGATAAGATTTCATTGTACAGTTCTTGACTTTGGGCCTTTATGATTCCATGACTGAATTTCTTTTTTTTTTTCTTTTTTTTGGTTTGTTTTTTGGGGTCACATCCGGTAGCGCTCAGGGATTACTCCTGGCTCTACGCTCAGAAATTGCTCCTGGCAGGCACAGGGAACCATATGGGATGCCGACATTCGAGCCACCGTCCTTCTGCATGAAAGGCATACGCCTTACCTCCATGCTATCTCTTCGGCCTCGACTGGATTTCTTTTGATCCCGTTTTTGAGGAAGATCATTCCGTGTCTATCCCTCCTTTTCTGACTCACTTCACTCAGTGTGATACTCTTAGAATTCAACCTTGCAGTAGCAAGTTGCATGATTTTGGCTTTTTTTATAGCAGTCCAGCAGTCCATTATGTAGAAGGGCCATACAAGTGCCCAATTTGTTTTCCCCAAAAGGTGAACATGTCAAAATTTTAAAGTGTATCAACAAAGCCAGCTGATTATGTAGGCATACAATTTTAAAAGAAAACAAGTAAAAAGAATAAAGAAATTAAAAAAACTGCTTGATATTCTATAAAAATTCTCTTCATGTGTAAAAAGTATACTAAACTTTAAGAGATGCATAAAGTAAAACAATTTATGTATTTATAATTTATGTGATTCTCAGTCATTTGACCTGCATAAAATTATATATTTTCTTGTCATACACGATTTAGCTAAACATATCCATAATATAGACTTCAGTCAATACCTTAGTAATATCATGGTAGAGTTTAAAATCACTAAATCACATTTACATGAACTATTCACTGGAGTTTTAGTTGTGCGAAACTTTTTGCCATCCTACAAAAAATAAATAGAAAAATGAAACAAGACGTGAATAATTTTATAGAGAATTTCCAGTCTATTAAAATGTAAATATATTTCTATGTCAGCATTTTCTTCGAAGGCTCATACAGGTGTATTCTTTATTATTAACTGACAAACATATTATGAAAATTCCCAATTTATCTGGTCCAGCCTAATGGCTTCCTGTCAGAGATGCAACTGGTTTCATGGAAAGTTGTCTTAGTATTGCCAATTTCAATCACAAGAGAAAAATAATATATAAAAGTTTCGGAAACGGTGAGCTCTTTCAATAGTAAAATCCCATCTCACCCTTCAACTTATTAATACTTCCATAATAGAATTTCTATCATGATTATTAAAAGTGATTCTCTTTATTTTTCTAAATAAGTCTTTCAAAAGTAAGTCATAGAAATAAAAGATACTCATTAGTTCATTACTATGAAAAGTACATTTGTAAACTGAAAGAATTCTCTAAAACTAACAAAATTTTAAATGAACTTTTATAAGAATATTGGTAAAGGAGGTATTTCTTCAAACAATTTGTTTGATTTATTTGATCTTGAAAAATGGCAAGGTAGTTCTCTCTAAGCATAATTAAATAACATAGATCAGAATATGACATCTTTGATACATTTATAATTTTTGAAGCACTAACCAATCTTCCCCTACAGGCCTCTGCATGAAATATGATCTAAGTTGCTACACAGTGACAATTTTAGGTCACAAGTTTGAAATGTCTTTTCTGTTCCGTTGCTCTTTAGTCATTTCTCTGGATGTCTGTGATTGGGCGAAAGTCACATCAGAATGTTTGGACATAAAACTTAACTGGCCAGTATGAGTGTTGTGCAGAGTAATATCATCAATCTCTCCAAAAGGTGACTATCACCTTTTGGTAATAGATCATTCGAAAGACAAGACTGTTAGCCCTGAATGGCCTACTTCCACAAGAAATGACTTATTAACTGTCCCTGCTACCAAGATTACTTGTCAGCTTTCTTAATTCAGTACATGACTAGCCTTTCTCTAAATGAAGAGTTTTAGAAAGGGTTAATAATCCCCAATAGGTAAGATATATGTCACTTAGGATAAATTATGCTTTAAAAACAACTTTTTCAAAGTTTTAATAATGGAAGATTAAAGTTATTTTTATAAATCATACCATTTCATTTTTTTCTATCTTTCAACAAAGTGTAAAATAATTATGTTCCAGTAGAGACTATTCTGCTACTTTAATTATGGAGAAAACAAAAATACTAGCAGGCTATATATGTTATTAGATAGAAACCAGAAATATCTATTCTCTCATAAGTGAATTTAAGGAATACTATTATTATTCCAAATGCTAAATAAATATCAGTTTTGTTTGTAAAGTTCTTTACACTAGGTTGTCTTACATAAATTTCAAGTCATTTTTAGCTCATATGTTTTTGTATTATTCTTTGCTCACTTCTAAATAAAGTAATTTTACTATTGAGTATCGCCATGATTAGCAAAAACTAATAATGCTCTATTAAGATCAGTATAGATGGCCTCTGTAATCCTTTTGATGATATTGTGGTTTTCAGTTTTCATTAGAACCTAGTAAGAGCTCTGTTAACTATTATTAATCTTTAGTAAAGAGCCATTACTCTTTTTTTATAAAATGAAATTTAACTCATATATGGAGGTGATATCAATAAAATATAAAATATTAATTCATGGTTACCTAAAATATGCTCTGTAATAAAACATCTTAACATGTATGGGGATTGAGTAAAAGTGTCTTTTACATAAACTTTAAATGGTATTTAGTATGAAGTCAGAGTGATTATGTAACAGGTAGGGCACTTTTGCATGTGACAGACCCAAGTTCAATCTTTGGCACCACATATGGTCCCTTGGACTGTTCAGGAGTGATCCCTGAGATCAGAGCCAGAAGGAAATCGTGAGCTCTGCTGGGTGTGCCCTTCTAAAAAACCATTAAAATATAAATTTCACTTTTTCTTTCTGCATCTAAGAACACAAGACTTTGAAATATGCTTATTGTTTTCATTATATAATTATTTACTCTCAATATTAGGCATATAAAAGAATGCAAAAAGTATTAAAGCTTTCATTTTTCTATGTCTTTGATATTGATTCTTCAATATCTCAGTAGTAATTATTTTTTCATTTGAAACATATAATGAGACCATACACATAATTTCTGAACAGTTTTCCATTTATCAAGTTTCAATATAGAATGTTGTTATGGGATAAAAGATCTTTAGCACTGTAATTTTGACATTTCCTTGGTGGACTGAATTACTTTGAGGAAGTGACTTTTTTTTGAAATATTGTTTTACAGTTTTTCTCTTGACATTAATATGGTCATTGAAGGATAGTCTTTTAACATATAAATATAAAAAATAATGAGTCAAGTATTCTAAAGTATTATTATTTATTAGCTTATATTAATTAGCCATGCATATTTTCACATAGGATGTAGTTCTCAGACTTACCAATGAAAAACTAAAAATTAAAATAAGTAGGATCAATTTTATAGGCATGATTAATTTTTATCAAATTTTTCCTTGCTTTTAATGTTGTGTCTGCCCTGAAAACATCATTTTAACATTTAAATGGCCAACTAATGTGTTTATTTGCATAAACCCATACATAACAGTTATATTTATAGGTCCCTTAGCAAAAAACTAGGTTAGTTCCAAAGGTCAAAAATGTAATATTGTAGATATTAAAATAGTATATTCGATCATTCACAGAAATGATATGCTTAATATCAGACAAATGTATTCTCCTGGAAAGCAATCCAACAATTCCAGGTCTAGCTTCTTGGGTAATGAAAATCTAAACCACTAAAATTCTTTGGGATATATTGATAAATTATCATTCTAAGTCCTATATTTCTACTAATATTATTCACTTTCAGTTGGAGGAATTTATTATTCCAATTCATATCTATGACCATTTTTGGACAGACCAGAAGTACTTTGCATCAGAGATCTTCATAGAACAAATGAGGGCCTAAGCTCAACCCCAGTACCACTTGGCTCCCTGAGCAATATTGGATGTTTCTCTGTTCAGTACCTCCACAAAATGAGACCACCTAGAAGCACTGAACAGTGAATCAAGGCTGTACACCAGCCAAGCACTAAGGAAATCTGAAAAAAAAAAAAAAAAACAAACAAAAACAATTGAGCTATAAGATACAGTAAAAAAGTGAGGAGCCTGCTTTTTGTGCTGCCAACCACCATTGACTCCCTGGCACTGCAAAAGGTCTCTCAAGCACTTCCAGGATGTAACCCTGAGCATAGAGTCAGGAGTAATCCTTGAACACTAACATGGATGAGCCCTAAACCAAATATATAAATCGATAATGGCAATAAATAAATAATTATTTTAATTGTGCCCTATTACAGTTATAAAGATTATATAAAGTAATCACAGTTATATAAATGATTTTGTTGTTTTCTATAGAGAAGTAGGAAGCCAAGGCAGTGATGCAACTCAACCATAGTACATTTGTCTTGCATGTGTGAGGTTCTGGTTTCGATTCCTGACACTGCAAAACAAAAGTATATGATAGGACTAGTGATGTAGAATAACGGGCACATTAGTTGTGGTGGGTTGGAAGGAATTGGTACTTGAACGTTATAGACTTTAAAAATACTGTAACTCTGTTATCTAAAAAAGAATATGTTTTTTAAAGTTTGGAGCCAAAATTGAGTCTTGAGCACTTCTGGATGTGAGTCTCAAACTAATAATCATCATCATAATAATATAGTTCTTGAAGAAATATAGCATCTTGACTTTAATTAAAAAAATAATCTGTCATGAAAAAGACCTCACTAAAGAGCAAATCTACTAGCCCCTGGTACTTGTTATCTTTCAAAGTATACTTCATTACTCAAAATTATTCCTTGGCACTAGATATGTAGAAGAAAAAAGATAATATTAAAGATCTGAATTTCTACATTCATAATTATGACAGAGAATTAAATCTGCAAAAATAGTTCTTAATGATCTTGCTAATAGTAGGGTAGAAAGGCTTGACCATGTTTCTATGAAGCAGGCAATGTTTTTTTCTATGAAAATATGGCTCAGGCAGGCAGCTGGCAGGCCTCCGTATGTGCCAGCGGCCTCTTGGCCCAGCCTAGGGTAGGGGGGCTCGGACATGGGTCACCCGACCCCCCTCTCCCCCTTTCCTCCGGATCTCCAGGTGGGTTTCTGGAAGGAGCTGATAGGGCACCCTGGGTTTTCCCCACTCCCTGGCCGGGTCCGGACCCTGGCCTAGGGTGGGGCTTAAATCCCTGTCCTTTGGGCTTGGGAGGGTCTCTCTCCCTTCCTGGAGCAGGACTTTTAGCCAGCACGGGCGGGCAGCTGGCAGGCCTCCGTATGTGCCAGCGGCCTCTTGGCCCAGCCTAGGGTAGGGGGGCTCGGACATGGGTCGGTCACCCGACCCCCCTCTCCCCCTTTCCTCCGGATCTCCAGGTGGGTTTCTGGAAGGAGCTGATGGGGCACCCTGGGTTTTCCCCACTCCTAGGCTGGCTACAGAGGCTGGCTAAGGGGGTGGAGATTGATCTGGGGGGTGGCAGATAGCTGCTCAGCTATAGTCAGGCTGTCACTGGCAATTTCATACCAGTCTACATTTTGCAAACCGCACGGGGGCGCTCCTCCCAACCATTAGTACCCCAGATTTACTCTTCTTAACTTCAGTAACACACAGTTCTATTCTCTGACCAAAGACATACAGTAGATCTAACAAATCACAGAACTACTTAGAAGGACAGAAATTGAAAACATATTGAACACATATATCTTTTGAATATTTTATTGGTATTTTCTTTAACTGATGTAACTCTCTATATATTCTTCTACTATGATGTTTCTATCCACTTTTCATCTTGTCTTTTCTTTGTAAGCTGTTCAGTAAGGATTGTTGGTGGAAATGTCCCTCAGTTTGATGCCTATGATTAAACTATGTCATGGAAATTGCTGGTCTTGTTCCCATTGCCTCCAGATGCACCAATAATGCTTCATGGCATTGGTCCTTGTTTGCATAGACACATTAAAATGGGAAAACACCATACATACAGATAAGTTCTTATCTAATAAATCTCAGTACAATGTACCTTACACCCTGAACATTGATAGAATGACCTGGCACAGGCCTCAGAAGAATGGGCATCCTCCATTCACGCCGGAACCAGGCAAGCTATCTATGAAACATCCAAGGTCTTTTATAGCAACAGCTGGAAGCAGTCCTCTATCAGGAAAGACTCTACCAAGGGTCTGACATCGACCTCCTAAAAAGAGACTTCCGTTTACACTGAGAAGACTTGACAACAACAATGACCTGCTCTACAGGACATGGTTCTCTCTAGTGCCCCATAAGTGTGAGGTGAAATGAGAGGATGCTCCGCACCATCCTGACTACAATATGGGATATGCAGATTCCAGGATCTTTAATACAGAAGCATGATACCAACAACAACAGAGACTAAGTGAGGAATGGAGGTGTATTGCCACTACAGAGGATGACTTGAATTGGACAAACTAGTGTGCCTGGAGCCTAGAGTCAGTCCTGTGCCAGGAAACTTCAGGGGTAGGGTCTCCTTGTATTTAGACCATAATTTTTCTTTCCATATCCCTTATGTTTTGGTGGGCCTATGCAAACAAATGCCACTTTAATACCGTTTTTTACTATGTTCCCTTGACTCCAATCCTTAAGAAAAACAACCCACTAAAACTTTTGAGGCTAACTTAAACTAGTAAGCATGTGCATGGAACTAGAGAAATGTAATTTGCCCTCAATGTTTAAGGAGTTACATAAGTCTAATATCTTTAGATTATATTGTGTGCTGCTAAGAAATAGTATGTACTACAACTGGGGATTTGAGGGACAAAGTAATTGTATTGTACATGGGTTCAGTTTTGTTTTTCTTAATGTTCTTTGGCTGAAAGTTCAAGGCTGGGATATCATCGATGGGACTACCGAGAATTCTGCTTATGGGTGATTGGGCTTCCACTGTAACTTTACCCTGTCCTCTTTCTTTGCATCTTTGTTGTCATAATTAAAATAAAAAAAATGAAAAAAAATATGGCTCAGATATGTGAGACAATTAATTTTCTAGCCTGCTTTGTGAGTACTACTAGACTAGTGAGAAGGATAGAGACATGATTGTTTCTATAAGAAGTACAAATAGTACCATAGTTAGATAAAATTGAAAAATAATTTCCACAGGGAAACTGTGAAAATAATTATTGTGGCCCCCAAAATTGAGACTTGAATATAGAGAAACATCTCACAAAATGTTTATAGAAATCTCATGTTTATCAATATTCAGTCCTTCAAATTTGACCAGGTTCCTCTTTATTTAAGGAAATAAAGAGTCCTTTAAAAGTTAGATTGGAAAAATGCATATTAATTAGTACCTGTTCTCCTCAAACATGACTATTTGTCCTCTGTTAGGCTTTGCCTTGGGGCAGAAATCAACTCATAGCACACACACACAAAAAAAAAAACCCTCATAGAAAATAAGTAATAAAAACAATGTATGTCTCAGGAGACATATTGAAATATTTTAGGATTTTAAACAATCAGAAAGGCAAAGGACACATGGGTTATTTTAAAAAGTCCTTCAAGGGAAAATTGATTCTTTTCTTTTTTGTTCTCTGCAATGAGGATTAATTCTCTTTGAGCACTTTAAATAACTTAAGAGAAAACCATTAAGAACAGAGACTTTTCACTGTTCTTTCCCCTGATTCATATGGAAACTTTCAAAACTAATCTAAGACAAATATAACCTATTTAATTTTGATATTGTCTTAAATGCATAGAATATTTTGTTTCCTAATAAAAACAGATTTTAAAATGAGCAAATATACTTTATCCCCAAAACTGCCTCTAAGAGCATTCCAAGCTCTATCATAGCTTTCAGTATACAGAACCAAAGAAATAGAAATGAATTAAAAATGAAATTTCACTATTTCATGTGGAATGATTGATTCTCCACATCATTGCATAATGATGAATATTAAACACATTAGGCTTCACTGCGTACAATCATAAGTAAATGTAGAAGCATTTACTTTTATTAAACATGTGCCAAAATCTCAGTTCCAGTTCTATTAGAAGGAATTACAGTAAATGAACCTAGGCTTTTTCCTAATTGTAAGTTCACTCCTAAATGAACGCTGGAGGTCCTAAAAGGGGAGATAATTAACTTTTTTTTCCTTCTGCTTATATTTTTTTGTTGTTTGTTTAGGGCCATACTCAGCAGAGCTTGGGAGTAACTTCTAACTATTAGCTCAGGGATCTCTGATAGATGATAGTAAATTTGATTCCTTCATTCCCTATGGTCCTAAACATTGTTTGGTGCGGCCAAAAATACAAACAAATAATTTTAAAAATAATAAAATTCACTATAAAAGGGTACACTAGGAGATGGAGTGATGTCACAGTGGAAGGGCATTTGCCTTGCATGCAACTGATCCTGGTTAATTCCCCGCATCCCATAGGGTCCCCCTGCACAACTCCAGGAGTAATTCTTAAACACAGAACCAGGAGCAACCCCTGAGCACTGCCAGATGTGGCCCCAAAACTAAAGAAAAAGCTGAATTAAAGGTACACAACTCAGAAGATTGTATTTTCCTGATGGCATGTGAGACTTCACTATGTAGACAGAACTTTTTTATCCACTGATACCTGCTATCTCATGGTTATGAATAGTAATTCCCAGTACTCATGTTTCTCCTCCAGGACCACACCTCTACTCTATATCTATAGAGTTGTCTTCTCTGGGTGATTTGTGCCCATGAAATGGTTTAGCCTCCCTTGTGCCAAACTTTTTCATCAGTTATCAGGAAATGTGTGGAGTCATCATACCCAAACCAGGGTATTCCTAAATAATACCTAATTTATAAATTCTCTGTATCTTATTTCTTTAATCATTGGCTGATAAAGATTTGTTCCTACTCTCCAACAATTATGAACAATCCTGTATTCACGGATGAACAAGTTTCTGAGTAGATGTAGACTTCAATTTCTCTTGGGTATACACTTCAGAATAGCTGCCCTTGTGTGGCAATGACAGCTGTCTTTTATAGAAGCAGCACAAGTAGTTATTAATGGAAATTAAATGTTACATAATTTTCAATAATTTTCTTCCATCCTTAATAATTTGTCTACATGGTAAGCAAGTGATTTTTCTAATCTTTCAAATATTTGGTAATATCCTTTATGAATGAGATCTACAAAATCATTCTTTCCATGAAGTATTATTATTCATAAAGGCATATAGTATGATTTTTGCTAAATTTACACAAATTCACTAGATTTTTATATCAATAATTTACAGTAAATGATTGGGCATTAAATATTTGAATGAGAATGAGAAACACCAGCAGGAAATAGAAAAACAGCCTTGTCCATCCCCAATTTTTTTGATGAAAGTCACTAAGATTTATACTAATATTTTAGGTGATTGCTTTTGTTCTCATAATATTGTGCCAAAAAATGATAAGATATTTGTTCACACTATTACTCTTGGTGTAATATAATGATATTATTTGTATAATGAAATATTTCATTACAAGATAGAAAAATTGAGCTAAGGAAATAAACACCAAAACAAAACAAGACAAGCATAAATGAATTGAGCATACATACTCTTTCAAATAGCAATTATCAAAATGCATACATCAGTCCATATATGAACAATCAATCACTGGAAAACTTTGAGTTAGTTGAGAGATCCATACCCCTTCAGAAGAAATGATGACTAACAGAACTTTCTGTAATCTTTCAGTCTGAGAGTCGAAGCAAAATGCCCTACCCTACAAGTAAGAATTATATTTTGGGGTAGGATGCAATATTTATTTTTGTTTAACTATGAAAGAAAATATGAATTCAGTGAGAAGTACTAACCCAGAAAGTAGGTTTTCTATAAATAGGCTTCTGTAGATGATGGAACCAAATCAGGGATAGATATGGAATGTATTTCTACATTCTAAGACTCAACTAATTTCCTAATAGAAAATGTCCTTTTCAACAGAGATATATAGTTGAAACCTGTTGAGGAGAAGAATTTCCTTCCACTTTACCTTTATTCCACTAACTAAAAATATGATATCTTTTAGTCAATGATATGGTTAAGCAGAGAAGGGCAAAAGCTATAAGGGAAAAATTAGCCATGCAAATAACCAACCTCCTTGTAACGAAGAGTCCATCCCCTGAAATCTGAGGAATAAAAGATCTGTGTGTCTCACAATCTAATTCCAAAGGCATAGGACTGTTCTTTTCTGTGATATAGTTCTATATATTCTTAACATTTCTTCAGGGTAAAATATAATGATATAGAGAATAATGAAAACATAAAATACACAGGTTTATATTGGTAAGGAAATCCTTATTCTGGATTATTTAAATTAAAGTTAAGATTCTGAGAAATTGATAACACATGCTTCATTTTTTGCTCTAAATTTAATATCAGTTGTATTATATAATTGAGTTATTTGAGCATTTTTATATTTTATTGGAACTAATTAGATTTTTATTCTGCTTTGTTGTTTTTAATAAGAGAAATTATTATAAATTAGCATAGAATTTATTACTGCCTTTCCCAGATACATAAAATCTTTATGAACAGAGCCTATTTTCCAAATGTCTTTCCGTTGCTTTTAGCCTTGTTAGTTCCTTATCCTATAAATTGTCCTAATTGAATAGAAATCCATTTAATTCAATTAAAACATACTTTGTTCCTTTTTTTTTTTTTTTGAAAGTCTATACAACTACCGCTTCCTGGTAACAGCTTTAGATTTTTGTTTGGAATATTCAAAAGATTTTCTGCACATTGCTGCTCAGAAAAGGTTTACTGAAAAAGAACAATTCCAACAGTCATACTAATAGTTCGTTGCTATTGATAGGGCCTCTGGTTCAGCAATACTTCAGAGAAATAAAATTAAAGTTAGAAAAGCAGAAAAGGGGCCGGAGCGATAGTGCAGAGGTAGGGAGTTTGATTTGCACGCTGCTGACCCAGGATGGACCTCGGTTCTATCCCCAGAGTCCCAAGCCAGGAACGATTTCTGAGCGCATAGCCAGGAGTAACCCCTGAGCGTCACCGGGTATGGCCCCAAAACAAAAAAACAAAGGAAGGAACAAACAAAAAGAAAAGCAGGAGCCGGAGAGATAGCATGGAGATGGTGTGTTTGCCTTGCATGCAGAAGGGCAGTGGTTCGAGTCCCGGAATCCCATATGGTCTCCTGAGCCTGCCAGGAGCGATTTCTGAGCGTAGAGCCAGGAGTAACCCCTGAGTGCTGCCAGGTGTGATCCAAAAACCAAAAAATAAAAAAGAGAGAGAAGAAAAGAAAAGCAGAAAAGACATGCAGATGCATTACAGAAGCAAAATCAGGAGCACAGACAACTGACAAGCAACTTCCATTTCCTTCTTGATCTTTTAGGCACACCCAACAGTGCTTTTGCTTTCTTTCATTTGTTCTATCATTTTGTTTGGTCTTAACTAAAATCCCACCTTAGTACTTTGCCCTCACCTTTAATTTCACATCCTCAGTATTGCCAAAATAATTTATAATTATGAAAATATATAAATAAGTCTTATGTAGTCATTTTGGGGGTAGACAATTTTAAATGTAAATGATTTATTAAAAGAGTCTCTTATTTTTCTATAGAAGAGTAGGTTTGAATAAAACCCTTTGTCCCACAGTACTTTCAATGATTGAATTTCATGTATAAAACATTCCATCATCACAGCCTCCTCCAGAAAGGTTCTTTTCCTCCACTACTGCTCCATTGTTTTGGTCAACTCTTCCCCTTCAATACCAGTTAGTACCTATGAAAGACCAATATTCAGATTCTGATGTTTTGAACATTTGTTATTCTCTTACTGCATTTCTTTACATCCCAAATATGAAGCAGATAATTCTATATTCCTCCCTCTCCTTCTAACTTTACTCAACAGGATACATTCCAGATCCATCTACATAGTAGCAAGTTGCATGATTTTATCTTTTTTTTATAGCTGAATTGTGCTTTCTGGTGTCTATGTACCATAGTTTCTTTTTCAGTCATCCGTTCCTGGACACTTGGATTATTTCCAGGTTTTGACTACTGTGAATAGCGCTGCCATGAACTTAGTAGTACAAATGTTTTGGGGCCCTTGGATTAGATGCCAAGAAGTGGAATTGCTGAGTAATATAGAACTTTAATTCTTAACATTTTGAGAAGTGTTCATAGTGTTTTCCAAAAAGGCTGCACAAAAAGTCTTCTACAGAAGGAGATTTGTGCTAGTAGTTCTGAATCCTAAATTCAAATGTCACTTTAGAAGACAGCTGAGATATTTGTTGTATAAGAGTATAGACTTCCATCCTAAGAAGAAATCTTCATATGTAGCATCAGTAATCCAACAGAAATGCAAAAATCAAGTCAAAATCCCAAGGGACAGGTCCTAAAGGACCTAAAGTTTCAGGCAAATATATTTACTGCAACTTTCTTTATATTTTCCTTATTTTCAGAAATATTTGGAAGCATATTAATTTTACTTCTAAATATAAATTAGTTGGGTTCTTCACCTCTTTACTATGTTTGAAGGTTTCTTAATAGTCCAAAAGTACATACAGACATAATGCATAATCCACAGGGTAAAACAAGTTCATTTAATGCCATGTTATTGGAACTAGCAATCTTTGATTTTGTCAGTAGAATAATAAATGAAATATCCACAGAATAGTTACCATGTTCTGCCCTTAACTCCTGAATTGTCTTTTAATTTGGCCAGGATTACTCCTTATTAATCTGCCCTTGATATTCAAAATAATTATGGCAACTATGTGGTCAATACAAAGTGTGATTTTCTCTGTGCATTTAATTCAATCTTCTGTATTGATGTAAAAATATAATTTTTATATATTCAATATTAACAAAAACATGTTATATTAAATATATTACTAATTTTGTTATTAAATGTAATTATGGTGAAAAGGTTTCTTAAAACAAACCAAACTCAATATAACAGTAGTTTAATAATTACTTAGTAATAGGATGAATAAAAAGGCCTATACGAATTGTGCTTAAATTAGTCAGGAAGGAAATACTTAATCATTATTTTTTATTTAATGTAGTATGTTACACAGTATTCTGAAATGATTTAAGGTTAATTGAGATTCATTTCTGATTTGTGCAATACATCATTTTCAAAATTAGTGTTTTTCATTTTTTAATTTCCTTGTTAAATTATTTTGATTGCACAAAATTTCATATTGATATGAATTAATGTATATTTCCAGGTAAGTTAGCATTAATAGTATAAATAGCATCTGCATGTGTATAAAATATAAGATGAAAAAAATTATATATAGAGGTTCAAAAAGAAAGATGAGATAGGATACAATATAATTTGCAACCCAAGTTTTCTTTTTGTAATACTACACTTCACTGTGTTAGCATGAATATAGAAAAATTATATAAATGTGGAAGAACTTGTGTACCCACTAACTTTTATTACTGTGGTTGATATAATTATAATAGTTATTTGAGGTGATGTTTATGGGGGATTATTAAATAATTTTCCTTTAGAGAAATTTATAACATAAAATGTCTCTTGTACATTTACACTTAAACATCTTCTCTATGTATCATAATGGCAGAATAAAAGTTGTTGAGGGAGTATTTAAAATATTTAGGGCTGGATATATATTACACAAGAGTTAATACATTTTCCTTGCATCCAACTCATCCAGGTTTTATCCTCAAAATAACTATGGTCACCTGAACAAGTCAAAGATTAATCCCTGAACTTAGAACCAGGTGTAAACCTTGAGCACCAATTGTGACCCCCAAATTCAAATAGATAAACATTTTAAAATTAAGAGCATTTCAGATTTTAGGTTATTGCTCTAAATTCAGTAAGTCAAAGACAATCATATGATTCCACTTCTTAAATATGGTATCTAAAACCCAAAATTAATAAATAAGCAAGACATAATCTACAAATAATACATATTGATGTTTACTTGAGTGTGGGGTGAAGGTTTGCCAAAATGAGTGGAGTCCAAAAGACACAAATTTTCTTTCATAAAATAAATAAATCACAGGCTCTTAGATTATAGTACTGAGGATAAAGGTAATGACTATATTGTAAATTGTAAAATGCTAAAATGAGTATGTGAAATTAATTTATCACCACATCATCTTTTATCCTGCAGAAATGTTAAGTAATTACTTGGGCACAAAAACTAATAAAATGTAAGTGAAAAAGAAAAAATGTAAATATGTTTCCAAAATGGTAGGTTTTTATATTCTTCTTTAATAAAGTCATTTTAGTGTTCATATTAAGTATATCACTGGAAAATATATGATTAATTTTGGTCAGTTCTACTTTTTAGTATAGTGACAATTCTTACATAAAGCTAGTTTGAAGAAAATAGCTTCAGTGACCTATTAAAATATATTAACAAATAACTTAATAAACTTTAAAGAACTTTGAGCAAATATTTGAATTTGCCATGTTTACCTTCTCATTGGCATAGGTCTGCAGTGTTTGAGTGATCTTAATTTAAGGTTTTCTAATTTAAATAAGAACCATGACAACCCAACCAGCACACACACACCCCCCAAATCCTCTTTCACCCCTCTCTCTATTAGAGAACATTTAACTTGGCATACGGATTTAGATAGAAAGGCAAAAGATGAGACATTTAAATTTTCTTATAGCTAGATGCAAACACATGAATCAGTCCACAATATCAACAAGCAGAGCTCCCAGGATTTCGGGAAACATTTGTCCTTGATGGTGCCATTAGTTCATCTTCTTTCTTCATTATTTCTCCAGGTCCTTAATTTTTCTCTTGAGTCAAGCCAATGAGAACTGGCCAGTTATGGAAACGGCTCCCTAAAGAAGTTGAGCATCAGACTAAAACTGTTTGCCTCTCACAGCTTTCTCCTAGTTCTTTAAGCCTTTGTTCGTGCTACCTCCTTTTAAGTTTCTATATTCAGAGGCAAATAAAATCTTCCTTAGCGCAGGAAATAATGGCTCACTTCAAAGACGGCCTGTCATTACTCATCTCACAGAGGATGCTGCAATTACTTAAGAGCTTTGCATTGAAGATGATGCTGGCAGGCACCCAGGAGTTAAGAAGCAGGGGTTGTGCTTGAAATGGTTATGGACAAGAGAAGCGCAAAGAGAATTTATGGAAGAACTCTTGAGTGTCCCACAAGACCTAGTGGACTCCCTGGCCCTTGACTCTGGATTATGCACACCCTGGATCAATAGATAATGCACTGCAATATTCCCTGATAAAATCTCTCTTTCCAAGAATCTGCTAAAAGCCTTCAAATTTCTCCTTTATGGTATGCTACAGAAAGCAGTGTTGTCATTGTGAGAGTTAATTGTGTGAGTCTCTATTGTTGCATCCACGATGTCAGCCAAAAGAGGCTAATGAAGGTTCTGAAGTTTCAGAAACGAGGTCAGACTCAACCAAGTTCATAATATGCCTGCTAAACTTTTGGGTCATTTCAGAAGAGTCCATCTAGGGGCACGGTATCTGTGGCCTGTGTACTCAAGGGAATACTACACTGTCATTAAAAATCATGCCTTTGAGTCAAAATGGATGCAAACTGAATTCATTATGGCATGTAAGGAATAAATGAGTAAGGAACTGAAGATAATGACAAATATCTTCACTGTCAGGGCCAAACAAAACCCCAACAAGAGAGGGTTAGAAACAAAGTCACAAGGGAGAGGACCAGAGAAAATGGAAAAGTAGAAGAAGTAGCAAAAGGCAACAGGGGCAGAGTCCAGCAAATAGTTTTTCCAGCAACTCAGGAGCAACCATCTTGGACGAGTGTGGTGTACCCTAAGACCCACCCATATCTGGGAGGGGTCTTGGGAACCGGATAATAGGTGTAACTACCTGCAAGACCTCCCATTTCTGGGAGGGGTCTGAAAAAGGATAGATAAACATTCTGGGAGGGGTCTGAAAAAGGATAGATAAACCTCTGAGCCAGGGGATTCGGTGCCCTTTTGCCGTTTCTCTCTTGGCCCGGCTTGGCTTCCTGGCTTTTGGATCTTTGGGCCGCATGGAGCCCAAAGGGAAGATGGCTAACAGGAGATAAGATGCAGGGCTAGCAAAATATAGCTGAATGCTTAAAAGGTTGACATAGGCCACACACCTGTGGTGGCTAGGGCATAAATAAAGATGATTCTTCCTAATGGCTGCGTGTGAGTGAGTAATTTCACCTGGGCCTGGAACTCGCCGGCTGCATGGAGGTTGCAGAGCCACGTGGGCTGGATGGCATCCTTCACCATCCAGCCCCATCATTATTTATTTAACACAACAGACGAGCAACCCAGCAGGTTGTAACACCCATGCACTTCAATCTTTCTTGTGGCCCAACCAAAGTTTGATCCCTGGGTACAGTCTACAAACCAAGAAACAAAGAAAATACACAATCTAGGTCAAGAATTTTCTTGGCTCAGGAGAGAAAACATTAAAAACCAAGAATAAGAAATACAAAATGTGAAAGAGACAGGGAAAAAATAACAAATAGTAGAAAATTCTAGATTATGGCCAGCACAGATAGTATAAGGTAGTCAAGGAGATGGCATTCTGAAGAATAGAAATAGAAATTGTAGACATGTGTGAAGGGACAAAACACTTGTCATAAGTGACCATTAAATTTGTGAGAGAATGTTATGAGTCCCTGGGAACCAGGAGCTTGGTGGGAACCACTCAAGATGGGCCTGTCCAGGTTACAGTCTCAAGGTGATCAATTTTAAAGGAATTACAGAAATAAGAGTCTTCATGACTATAGACTACAAATAGTAAGAACTGCTTTGAAAAGAAGTTGATTCAGCTGCTCAAAGCCTGAGAACATGCAGGACTTCTCTAACAATGACTCCTGAGTGTAAAGCCACGGGTAACACAGGAGCATCACCAAGTGTGGCTTCTAACAAGAAAGAGCAGGAGCCAGTAAGTGCTACTTCTGACTTACTTTTTTTCCCCTGACACCCAGACGGTCTCCTAAACACTGTTAGGAATGATTCCTTTACACAGAACAGAAATAAGTCCTGAGCACAACCACCTGTACCCCTCATTTCTTCTCCCTACACCTAAGATGGGAGGTAGGACAAAATGAAAGATCAAGAGAAATTTCATTGTGAGATACAGTGGGAAGTCAAGTCATTGGCAGTGGCAGTGGTTCTCTTTCAATTCCCCACCCCCAATCCAAACAATCACCACTTTATTGCTGCCTTTGAGTGACAATACATTAAAATAGCTGCACATTAGTATCTGTCTAAATAATGATTTTCAAGACACTACAAAAGTTACTAAAATCACATGCACTTGAAATCTATGATGCACTAGTATTTTCATCTCTGTGAAGAAAACAGAGATGAGCTAAGAAAAAGAAATCTTTTTTTCTCATACTCAATGCCTGGATTTTAAATTGGGACCCAGAGTTCTCAAATTAGCTTAGCCAGATACCTCAAGGATTAGAACATACTATTATTCCATTTGGTTTTGTTTTATTGGGTGACATTTACTAACATAAAATTACTATTGAGTTAGCAGGTATGAGAACATTGTAAGGAGCCCTGAAATCTGCTTGTTATTTGAGGAGGACTAATCCCTTCTTTCTCATTGTGTTCGGGGACATAATAGGCCATAGTTCATAGGTATGCAATAGCAGCTCACATTGTATAGATGGAATCAATAGCATAATCCTATTAAATTCTGCAAAACAGTTTACTTTATGAAATAAAGTGGACTTGTGATTGATTTTTAAAGAAAATAGTAGTGTTATATTCAACTCATAAGAATCACTTTTAAAAAAAAAACTTTCTCTTTGTGTGACTATTGTGTTTTTTTCCCCTGAATTTTAGAAATGACTTTTGCCTATGTGGTCTCATTAAAAGACATTGAATTCCAGCTTGTCTTTTCACATAAAATTGTTTTGGCTTTGGGCCAACTTCTGAAGAGAATTGAAAGCTTGCTTTGAAGGCAGCCACTTAGTCTAGAACATGCTGGTTAAAAACAATAGCACTTTGACAATGGTAATGCTTCATTTTCATAACATTTTCATTTCTTAAGTCCAGAATGATTCTAAATATTTACAAATAAGCATCAAGTACAATATTCAAATAGTCCACAGTACACAGAGTTTTACAGTATTTGTGTTCAGGGTTTTGTTTGTTTGGTTTCTGGTTCGTTGATTCCGAGTGTTGAATAGTGGGTTTTAGTAATATATTAAAATATTTTATTATTCCCCTCAGCTTTGGCATCATTATGACTTTGGCTGGAGAGTGGGTAGAGGGATGTGATACTTACCTTGCATACAGTCACGCCCAGTTCAGTGCCCAATAGTACCACATGATTCTCCAGCATTGTTTGGGTGTAGTTTAAGTCTCAAAGGTACATTTCCCGGTTCTTCTCCAATTAGTTTATATTTTAAACTTGTTTTATGGCATTAGATTTAGGGAAATAGTTAAATATCCTTTCAATATCAAGTAAGTATTTGGCAAGAGGGTATGGATATCTGTCTGAGCAGAACTGCATACAATAAAGTGACTCCATCCTTACTTCGAAAAAATCCAGTGCATATCACAAAAACACAAAATAGTCCCTCATCTTTTTTTCTGTCTAATACTCCACATATTTTCCTCAAAAATAGTTTAAGCTCTTTCCTTCATAAATACGGAGTCATACCTTTATATGCTAACAAATAAGTACTAAATATTTCAGCTGATCTTTATAGCATCATGTGACAATGGCAATATAGTTAATTCTTATTTCAATAGTTAATTTATAATAAAAAATAAATTCCAGGAAAACTGTAAATAAAAAAGATAAGGAATTGCAATAATCATAATAGATATTTGTATTTATTTAATGTTTAACATAACTTAGAAAATTTTGAAAGTTTAAGCTTAATATAGATATTTAAGTTATTTCACTGCACAAGAGTAGAACAACCTTTAGTTTAGAAAATATGAAACTGTGCTGTTTAGTGATCCTGAACTCAAAAATTTAGTTGACAATTGCTGGCCAATTCCTGGATTCTTGGTTTGTTACAGCATTTCAGTGTCAGTGCTCCATGATTCTGGGAATTGAACACAAGTTGGGTGCGTAATTGGTATATATGTCCACTGTTGGGTACAACATCCTAGTCCCTGGGCTTTAATTTCAAAAGCTTGATTTGAAGTCAACCACTTAGTCGAGAACACACCTAGTTAAAAACAATAGTATTTTGACAATTATAATGCTTCATTGTCCTTGCTTCATCAGGCAAAGAATGTTAAAGAAAATCACTGCTTAATGTACCCTAAATTGTATATGAACTTACAGCGAACAGATTATCTGCTTATTATGCAGATGTATTCTGACAGCTTTTCTATTTAAAGTGTGTGTGTGTGTGTGTGTGTGTGTGTGTGTGTGTGTTTCTTTAAAACTTTTCATCATCTAATGAAGTTAGAGTAAAACCTACCTGACAACCACTGTTGTTGGGTCTTCAGGTGGGTGTTTATCAGATAAGAAATTCTATTGGATGTATAAATAGGAAAAACAGGTAACACTATAATTAAAATAACATTCTTTTCTAAATGTAAAGCTTTTTTAAATCCAAGTCCACTCCCTGCTTGTATTTTTTTAATTTGTCACTTTCTTTTTACTTCTAAATGCATTGTCTATGAAGTGCGTATAGGTTCCCTTTTTCTGATCTTGCTTACAAACCTTATTAAAAAAAATCCCCCAAATATTACATTGAGCTTTTTTATAATTTTTTTGTTTGTTTTTGGGCCACACCCGGCGTTGTTCAGGGGTTACTCCCAGCTGTATGCTCAGAAATAGCTCCTGGCAGGCACAGGGGACCATATGGGACACCAGGATTCGAACCAACCACCTTTGGTCCTGGGTCGGCTACTTGCAAGGCAAACGCCGCTGTGCTATCTCTCCAGGCCCTACATTGAGCTTTTTAAAAGGTGCCCATTTATGTATTATTAAGAGAACATGAATGCTTTTCACTGTGTTGTACTATGCTAAGAAAAAAACAAAACAAAAACCCAAAAACAAAATTTCTTTTTTAATTAATATATTTATTTAAACACGATGATTACAAATATGATTGTAGTTGGGTTTTAGTCATGTAAAGAACACCCCCCCTTTGCCACTACAACATTCCCATCACCAATGTCCCAAATCTCTCTCCTCCTCATCCCACCTGCGCCTGAATTCTAGACAGGCTTTCTACTTCCCTCATGCATTCATTTTGTTATGATAGTTCTCAGTGTAGTTATTTCTCTAACTGCACGCATTATCTTTGTGGTGAGCTTCATGTCATGAACTGGACCTTCCAGTCCTCCTCTCTTTTGACTCTGAGAAATATTGCAAAAAAATGTATTTTATTTTTCTTAAAACCCACAGATGAGTGAGACTATTCTGCATCTATCTCTCTTTTTCTGGTTTATTTACTCAGCATAATAGATTCAATGTACATACATGTATAGGAAAATTTCATGACTTTATCTCTCCTGATGGCTGCATAATATTCCATTGTGGATATGTACCACAGTTTCTTTAGCCATTCATCTGTTGAAGGGCATCTAGATTGTTTCCAGAGTCTGAATATTGTAAATAGTGCTGCAATGAATATAGGTGTGAGGAAGGAATTTTTTTTTTGGGGGGGGTCACACCCAGCAATGCTCAGGGCTTACTCCTGGCTCTATGCTCAGGAATCACTCCTAGCAGGCTTGGGGGACCATATGGGATGCTGGGATTCTAACCACTGACCTTCTGTATGCAAGGCAAAAGTCTTACCTTCATGATATCTCTCCTGCCCCCAGAAGGGATTTTTGTATTGTATTTTTGTGTTCCTATAGTATATCCTAGAAATAATATAGCTGGATCATATGTGAGCTCAATTTCCAATGTTTGGAGGAATCTATATTGCTTTCCATAAAGGTTGGTCTAGACAGCATTCCCACCAGCAGTGAATAAGAGTTCCTTTCTCTTCAGATCCCCACAGCACTGCTTGTTCTCATTCTTTGTGATGTGTGCCAATCTCTGTGGCATGAGATGGTATCTCATAGTTGTTTTCATTTGCATCTCCGTGATGAATAGTGAATAGTGATGTGGAGCATTTTTATGTGCCTTTTGCCATTTTTATTTCTCTTTGACAAAGAATATGTTCATTTCTTCTTTCCTTTTTCTTTTCTTTTTTTTTTTTTTTTTTTGATAGCACTAGTTTTTTTTTTCTTGTAAAGTTCCATCAGTGCCTTGTATATTTTGGATATTAGTCCCTTATCTTATGGGTATTGGGTGAATAGTTTCTCCGACTCCGTGGGTGACTCTTGTATCCTGGGCACTATTTCCTTTGAGGTGAAGAATCTTCTCAGCTTAATATATTCCCATCTGTTTATCTCTGTTTCCACTTGTTTGGAAAATGCTGTTTTCTCCTTAAAGATGCCTTTAGTCTCAATGTCATGGAATGTTTTACCTACATGTTGTTCTATATACCTTATGGTTTCAGGTTTGATAGAGATATCTTTAATTCATTTGGATTTTACCTTCGAACGTTGTGTTAGCTGAGGGTCTGAATTTATTTTTGTGCAAGTAGCTAACCAGTTGTGCCAACACCACTTTTTGAAGAGGCTTTCCTTGCTCCATTTAGGATTTCTTGATTCTTTATCAAAAATTAAGTGATTGTATGTCTGAGGAACATTCTCTGAGTACTCAAGCCTATTCCACTGATCTGAGCATCTGTCTTTTTATTCCAATACCATAATGTTTTGATAACTATTGCTTAGTAATACAGTTTAAAGTTGGGGAAAGTAATGCCTTCCATGTTCCTTTTCCCAAGGATTGCTTTAGCTATCCTAAGGTGTTTATTGTTCCAAATAAATTTTTGAAGTGTTTAATCCACTCTTTGAAGAATGTCATACGTATCTTTAGAGGGATCGCATTAAATCTGTACAAAGCTTTCATTGATTTTCGATTGTTTTTTGGGTTTCCACTTCATTAATTTCTGCTCTAAGCTTTGTTGTTTCCTTCTGTATCCTTATTTTTTTTCCTTTTGTTGATCCTTTTCTAATTGTATAAGCTGTGTCGTTAAGCTATTTAGGTATGCCCCTTCTTCCTTCCTGATGTGTGCTTGCAAAGCTATAAATTTTCCTCTCAGTACTGTTTTTGCTTTTCCCATAGATTCTGATAGTTTGTGTCTTCATTGTCATTTGTTTCCAGGAAAATTTTGATTTCCTCTTCGATTTCATCTCAGACCCACAGTTTATTCAGTAGTAGGCTGTTTAATTTCCAGGTGTTAAAGTTTTTCATCTGTGTCCCTTTGTAGTTCACATCTAATTTCAAAGCCTTGTGGTCAGCGAAGGTAGCCTGGCAAAATTTCTATCCTCTTGATTTTCTGGAATATGTTTTATGTGCCAGCATGTGGGCTATCCTGAAGAATGATCCATGTACATAGGAGAAGAATGTGTATCCAGGTTTCAGAGGATGGAATGTCCTATATATATCTACTAGACCTCATTCTTCCATGTCTCTTTTCAGGTCTAGTATATTTTTGTTGAGTTTCAGTCTCACTGACTTATCAAGAGTTGACAGGGCTGTGTTGAGGTCTCTTACAATTATTGTTTTATTATTGATGTCCTCTTTCAAATTTTTCAATAATTGCATTAAATATTTTGCTGGTCTCTCATTGGGTGCGTATATGTTTAGTAGTGCGATTTCTTCCTGTAGCATATATTCCTTTATTAGTATGTAGTGTTCATCTTTGTCTCTTACTGCTTTTCTGACACTAAAGTTTGTGTCGTCTGATAGTAATATGGCCACCCCAGCTTCTTTAAGGGTGTTGTTTGCTTGGATGATTTTCCTACAGCCTTTGATTTTGAGTCTATGTTTGTTCTGACTATTCAGGTGTGTTTCTTGTAGGCATCAGAAGGTTGATTTTATTTTGTTTTTATCCATTTCACCACTCAGTGTCTCTTAATTGGTGCATTTAGTCCATTCATATTGAGGGAGATTATTGTCATAGGATTTAATGTCATCTTTGTGAATAAGTTTGGTGTGTCTGTTGGTCTGTCTTGTCTTAAAGTAGACCTTTCAGTTTTTCCTTTAAGGCTGTTTTTTCATCTGTAAAGTTTTTGAGCTGTTGCTTATCCGGGAAGCTATGCATCCTTCCTTCTAACCTAAACTTGAGTTGGGCTGAGTGCAGTATTCTAGGTGAAGCATCCATTTTATTCAGTCTTGTCACAATATACCACCACTGTCTTCTGTCCTTGAGAGTTTCTTGTGACATGTCTGCTGTAAATCTTAAGGAAACTCCTTTGAATGTATTGTATTTTCCAGCATATAAGACAACCCCCTAATTTTACAGTTAAAATATAGGTTTAGGCCTATATTCGCTATATAAGACAAAACATTCCTGTGCTGCAACTGTATGTACCACAGTGAGCCAATCACAACAAGCAAAGGTTAAAAGGTCATACTGTAATAGACTTCCTCTCTGACTCAGGCCAATCTAAGTAGGCTTTTTACAGTGTAGATTTGGGTTCAGAACATTGTCTAATTTGCATGCATAAAAAGCCTGCTTGGATTGGATGAGATAGAGAGGCGGTCCGAGCAGCCTTGCAGTGATTGGTGCAGGATCGAGTTGGAGAATTTGTTTCATGGCAATATCCAGAGATTTTCATTTAGCGGCATATTGAAACATTTTTCCAAATATACTCTGCATATAAGATGACCCCAGATTTTCATTTGACTTTTTTTTTTTCATTTCAAAAGTTGTCTTAGATGCCAGAAAATACAGTAATTTTCTTTTTGATCTTGCTGCTTTCAGTATTCAATCATTCTCTGTAGAATTTGTCATTTTGACTAGGATAGGTCTTGGGGTGCTTTTCTTTGGGTCTCTTTTACCTGGAACTCTTCTGGCATGCTGGATTTGATTGCATGCAGTCCTTAGCTCTGGGAGTTTCTCTGTGATGATGCCTTTGACTGTTGAGTCTTCTTGGAGATCTCCTTCCTGGGCCTCTGGGACTCCAATGATTCTTATGTTGTTTCTGTTGAGTTTATCAAAGACTTCTATTTTCATCTGTTTACATTCCTTGAGTAATTTTTCCATTGTTTGATTGTTTAAGGTTCTTTTCCAATCTCTTCTGCTGTATGAAGTTGTTCTGCCTTTCATCTTCCAGTTCACTGATTCTGTCCTTGGCTGCTGTTACCCTGTTGGAGAGGCTTTCCCTTAACGTTTTCAGTTCAACTACTGTATTTTTCAGATCTGTTATTTCGGTTTGGAGTTTTCTGATTTCTGTCTTTGTGTTCTGTTCATCTAGAGCTATGTTTTCTTTGATTTCCATGAAGATCCTCCATATTTCTATTCTAAACTTTTTATCTGAGAGATTAATCAGATGGTTGGTATTTTTCAGGTCATCAGAGCTATCATCTTCATTCTCTGTGCATGGTGTTTGCCTGCGAGGTTTCCCTATTGTCACGTTTATAGTGTAATTTTTTTCTGCATGTTATGGTGGTTTCATTAGTTAGAAAGAGCGTGCAGTCGTGAATTGAAGTGGAGAAGCTGTGCTCTCCTGGAGTCTCTAGAAAACTGTTTTTGCTGGGTCCTTCGTGGCCCTCTCAGGAGAGCTTCAGGAGATGGAAGAGAAGAGAAACACACAAAGTCGACAGGTCCCCTCAGACTTTCTCAGTGCCAAAAACAAATTTTCTTGCTTGCTTCTCTTCTTTTCTCCAAATTTATTCCTTAACTCTGCTGATTTCCATTTCAAGTTCCCCATTTAAATGTTTAGAGAATAGACTCCTGTTGCATTAAGCCCTTAGAATGGACTTGAATGGTGGATGGAGGCCTTTGTCCTTAGGCTCAGGTCCACATGGCTACATCCTCCATTAACCATCAGGTCATCATCTTCAGGTGGTCACGGCAGAAATCAGACTCACTCAGACAGGCATCAGGTAGTATCAGCTTTATTCATACCCTATCCACCACATGTGTGGCCTATATCATAACCAATTAAGCATACAGCCATTCTTAGCTAGCCCTTCATCTTAACTCCTTTCATCCATCTTTCCTTTGACCTCCATGCTGTCAAAAGACCAAAAAGGCCCTGATCCCCTGGGTCAAAGCCCTTATATAACCTTCTAATACCACTCCCCAAAATGGGAGGGGTCTTGCAGGTAAGGTTACATGAAATATCCAGTTCCCAAGACCCCTCCCAGAAATGGAAGGGTCTCAGGTAGATACACCTAAATCCAGAGTGGAGTTACATCTCCCCCTTCTCTGAAATATAGAAGAAGCTTTTGTAATTCTGACTCCGCCTTTAGCCATAGGCAGGTAATATTTCCAAAGCAACAATGTAATAAAGTGAAAATTAACATACAATCCCTTTTCATAAATATAACATTTCTGCAAAATATACTATACACCTGTAACTTAAAATTCTCTTAATGCTTTTTTTTACCAAGCACTATTCCAGAACTTTCATGTTCCTATACTTTTAAACTATATTGGGGGAACTTTCTGTTCCTATTAACCTTCCCTACACACAAATACTACAGCATAAATGCATAACATACATTTTAAAAACAGGCTCAATACATTAAAATACACTGTAAAACATTTTGCAATTGAAAATATTAACTATGGAAAATAATAAAGCATATTTAATTGGCAAGAACATGACTTAGATTACAGTTAGATGCAGGCGGTTATTTTTTAAGATCTTTAAATGGGCTACGCTGTATTACTTCCCTTTTTTAAAAACTTTTAAAACACTAACTAACTAAAACGTATACCATCACCAACTATGTGTAAAATATATGACTACCCTTTTAATCCTACACCTAAAAACCATAAGTCCAGACACTGTTTTGTCCCACGCTGCTCTCACCACGTGGTTGTGGTTTACTTCCACAGTCCCCAGGCCCTGCAGGCAGTTTCTTTTGCGCTGTTTTACCATACTGATCAGGAGGGCGGATCCCAACTGCTCCGGAACTGGGTTTGCTGTTACCATTTCACAGGCAGCTGCCTCTGGTTGGAGCAGAAGCTTGTCTTTCGCAGCTGATTTTCTGCCTACAGGCTACAGTGAAAGCAGCCTGAATCGCTGAAGAGTGATGCTGGCTACAGCTGTCATCTCAGCAAGTGGGCAGAATTTGGAAGTGTAGCTCTTTGCTGAGTTGTTGGCTGATTGTAAAGCCTCATCCCCCCATTCTTCCTAGGTAACTTGACCTTACCTGCAAGACCCCACCCATTTCCTGGGAGGGGTCTTGGAAAGGGTAGATGAGACTTTGACCAGAGGGAATTAGGGCCTTTTGGTCTTTTGCCAGCAGGGAGGTCAAAGGGAAGACGGCTGAAAGGAGTTAAGATGCAGGGCTAACTAAGAATGGCTCAATGCTTAAAAGGTTATGATATAGGCCACACATGTAGTGGATAGGGCATGAATAAAGTTGATGCTTCCTGATGCCTGTCTCTGGATGAGTCTGATTCTGCCGTTCACCTAAACCTGGGACCCGCCAGCTGAATGGGGATTGCGGAGCCACATGGCCTGGGATGGCAGAGAAAGATCCCTCCATCCATCCACCTCAATCCAGCACCATTGTTAATTATATAATTCTACAGATTGCAACTGTGGCATTTTGGAAGCAGGTTTGGGTGTTCGAATTTGAAGTTATTTAAGTTAAAAGTTCAGTCCGAAATTTTCAAATTTGAAATCCAAATTCAGGCTGAAGGTCATACTCAGGAGTTAGACCGTTTAGGGAAGATTTTTCTTTCTGCTACTTTTCCAACCAAAGCCTTTTATCAGTCTCTGAGGAGGCCGAAATCTTTGGAAAAAGGATTTTTAGCTACAAAGTTTCAGTTCTAGGCCACAGATGGGGGTTATCCAAGTTTTCCCCTCTTCTGTTTCAATGACCCATGTGCCCCTGGAAGGGGTTGCAGCCATATTTGAACATAGTTGCACGTGGCCCAGGGTTTTGGGCTAAGTACATTCAAAAAAAATAAATAAAAATAAAACTGAAAAGCAGAAATCTCACCATGTTTGCTGTTTTCTTGGGTCCAGGTTTCAGGTCAGATTTCAGGTGCCAGGAAGTTGCATTAAGCCCTTAGGATGGACTTGGATGGTGGATGGAGGCCTTTGTCCTTAGGCTCAGGTCCACGTGGCTACATCCTCCATTAACCGTCAGGTCATCATCTTCAGGTGGTCACGGCAGGAATCAGACTCACTCAGACAGGCATCAGGAAGTATCAGCTTTATTCATACCCTATCCACCACAGGTGTGGCCTATATCATAACCAATTAAACATACAGCCATTCTTAGCTAGCCCTGCATCTTAACTCCTTTCAGCCATCTTCCCTTTGACCTCCATAGTGAGGAATGTGGAGGCAGGGAGGAAGCAGGGAAGCTCCCGTGTTAGCAGTAGGGAAACCCCCGTGTTAGCAGCTGCCAGCCCAAGAAAATTCATTATGATAAGGGAATTAATTCACTCCACATCAGGGAGTGCCAGATTTGACATATTATGCCCAGAGGACATTACAATTTACCCAGGAGCATGCCCTTACATGTTAGGAATTGGTATTGTGGGCCCATCACCCCCAGATACTATGGGTTTGATTCTTGGCAGAAGTTCCCTCAACATAAATGGTATATCAGTAATCACTGGTGTCATTGACTCAGATTCTATGAGAGAAATCATTTTTATTATTAATGTACCAGTTACATGGACCTTTAAAAAAGGAGAAGCAATTGCCCAGATAGTAATAGTGCCTTATGTCAAATTTGGGACTTCAGATAAGACTAGAATTGGAGGTTTTGGAAGCACAAATCCAGGTGCTGCTCAAAACCCAATCGTGGCTCTGGTTACTAAATTTAAAGATGAACACCCAATGATTTAACTTCACTTGGAAGGGCAACCCTTTGATGGAATGATAGATACAGGTGCTCAGGTTACCATAATTTCTGATAAAGAATGGCCAGAAAATTGGCCTTTTCAGGAAATCCCATATTCACTAGAAGGAATAGGAGGCCTGAGCTCCTGTCTGTTGAGTACAAGGACTATGATATTTTATGGCCCAGAAAATCAAAAAGCAATAATCAGACCTCACGTGGGTCCATTTTCACAATCCCTTGAGGCCATGACCTACACAAAGAGTGGAAAGCAGAATTCCACATCCCATTAGCTCCAGAAAAGCCCAAACCTTCTTTTAATTTAAAAACCCAAAAATTTTAGTAGGGGTCACTACCATAAAAACACCAGCACCAATAAAAATAAAATGGAAATCTGACGAACCAATTTGGACAGGTCAGTGGCCCCTTAAAACTGATAAATTAAAGGTGCTGACAGAATTTGTGGAGGAACAACTAAGATTAGGACATATTGAACCATCTTTTACTCAATGGAATTTACCTATATTCACTATAAAAAAAATCTGGTAAATGGAGACTTTTGATGGCTTTTAGAGCAGTAAATTTATCCATGATATCTATGGGCAAATTGCAGACTGGTTTACTATCACCTATAGTTATTCCAAAGGAATGGCCACTAATTATAATTGATCTGAAAGACTGCTTCTACCATATTCCTATCCACCCAGATGATAAAAAACGTTTTGCATTATCAGTTCCTTCTTTCAATAATACCCATCTCTGCAGACTGTTCTCCCCCAAGGCATGCTGAATTCCCCAACAATGTGTCAGTTTTTGTAGATAAGGTTTGGAGCCCTGCTCGTGAAAAATTTCCTCAAGCCATGATATTTCACTATACAGATGATATCTTGCTCACAAAAAACAGTGAAACAGATTTACAGGACTTATATCCTTATGTTATTGACTGTTTACAAACATCAGGACTGAAAATAGCTTTAGAAAAAATACAGATAATGCCACCGTATCAATATTTGGGTTTTATTTTGGACCAGACGTCAATACGTCCACAAAAAATTTCTATGAAAAAAGAAAACCTCAGAACGCTTAATGATTTTCAGAGAGTTTTAGGTGACGTAAATTGGCTCTGCCCTGCACTAGGAATCCCGAATGCAGAGTTATCTAATCTATTTAAAACGTTGGAGGGTGACTCTGCTTTAGATAGCCCGAGAAACTTAACAACAGCTGCCAAAAATGAATTGGACATCTTCTTGAGCAGATTACAAAAAACCTTTCTCTTAAGATTCATCCCAGGAGAAAAGGTATTTCTGTTAATCTTCCCTACTATAGAAACCCCCAAAGGGGCCTTGATGCAACAGACAGGACCTTTGGAATGGGTGTATTTACATAACAAACAGCCTCACTCAGTTGTCCCCTATTTGCAACTGATTTCAGAGATTACTATCAAGGCAAGACTCAGATCTATATCTTTACTAGGTTTTGACCCAGATATAATAGTATTGCCAATACCAAAAAAGGAAATTGAGTCAATATTGCCTCTTAATGAATCCCTACAACGAGCCCTCTCAGATTTTACAGGAGAAATATCCTCCCATTATCCAGCAGAAAAAACTTGGGACTTTAAAGAAAACTCAGTTTGTTATTTCTTCAATTGCTCGGGATTCCCCTATTTCCAATGCCAAGGTTTTTTACATCTATGGATCCCAAAATGGAAAAGGAGGAATAACCGGAGACAACATTAATATGACCATAGATACCAAATATAAATTTGCACAGAAAGTTGAATTAGCAACGTTAATTTACCTATTAGAAAATGTATCTGAAGCCATGAATATATTTTCTGATTCTTTGTGTGTGGTAAATTTATGTCATGTGATAGCCACTGCTTCCCTTAATGCTAATAACCCAATCATACAGAATTTATTTAAACGATTACAGCAGCTTCTTCAAAAACTAACTGAGCCCATCTTCATCACGCATATTAGAGCCCACTCAGGTCTTCCAGGACCAATGGCTCAAGGAAATAAAACTGCTGACTTGCTAGCAATGCCTATATTTAAATCACCTGTAGAGGAACATTCAGCCCTACACACAAATGCTTGCCATTTATATGTGAATTACCAAATTCCATGGAGGTAAGCTTGAGAAATTGTAGAAAACTGCAACATATGTGCACCATTAACAAAAAAGACTCACATAGCAGGAGCAAACCCAAGACGCTTACAGTCTAACGAACTTTGGCAAATGGATATAACTCAAACAGATTTATTTTCAAGAAAACCTTATCTTCATGTTGTGGTGGACACTTATTCTTGTTTTATGTGGGCAATTCCCATGTCTTCTCAAAAATCTAGGGCTGTTTGTAGTTTACTTTTACAATGTTTTTCTGTGAAGGGTATTTCATATTCTATAAAAACTGATAATGGGCCAGCCTATGTTAGCAAAACTTTTGAAATTTTGTAAAGAATGGCAGATAAAACATCTGAAAGGAATTCCTTACTATTGTAGTGGACAGGCCATTGTAGAAAGGACTCACAGAACCTTAAAAACTCAATTACAAAAAAAATAGAAAAAGAGGTTTACCACCAACGGATTTGCTATCTTTGACTCTTATGACACTAAATTACTTAAACTTACCCCAAGGGGAAAGTTACACTGTAGCAGAAAGACATTTTAAAGAAGATATTCAAAGACAAGAAACAACCCATAAACCTATTTGGATCAAGGAGGATAAAAAATGGATAGCTGGATATCTTCTCCTAAGAGGAAGGGGTTATGCCTATGTTTCTAAAAATGACAATGCTCCCAAGAAATTTTGGGTCCCATTACGCCTTGTTAGAAATCGGGCTAGCACAAATGATCAGGTTCAGACTATAAACTCCCCTTCAGAGCAAAAACAGAGTACTCCAGACACTAATAGCAGTAATATTGCTGAGGTCTCTGGGGCAGGGAACAAGGATTCAGCTGACACACACCATACACTGAGTGAGACTGAGAGTAGTGATAAACCCTTACACTCCGAGATGCAAAAGGAAAGACAGGAATAAGGGCTCCAAAATATAGGAAACTCTTGCTACATGAACTCAATATTGCAATGCTTGTATAATATTTCAGACTTGACTCAGTATTTTCATCAAGATCATTATAAAAAAGATATTAGCAAGAAAAATCCAATGGGGCATGAAGGTAAATTAGCCAAAGAATTTGGTCGACTCATCAAAACCATGGGAAATGAATTTCATAGATATATTAACCCTGAAAGCTTCAAAGTAACAATTGGTTTACTTAATGACCAGTTTGCTGGATACAATCAGCAGGATCTACACGAACTACTGATGTTCCTAATAGAGGGACTACATCAGGACTTGCTTACTGTAAATCTAATGACAAACAAAACTACACATCTTTTGGAAAATAAAAATTATGAACAATTTAGTTCAGAACACCAAAATGCTCACAAATCTATTATTTATGATCTCTTTCAAGGACAATTCAAATCTATACTACAGTGTCTCACATGCCACCAAAAGTCTGAGGTTTATGAGACATTTGTTCATTTGTCTCTGGCTGTTACATCTACAGATAAATGAACATTACAGGAATGCCTCTCTGAATTTTTTAAAGAAGAAGAGTTAAGGGATGACAACAAAGTTCTGTGCAACAGCTGCAAAACTAGAAGGGATTTTTTTTCAAAGAAAACGTACTTATGGAAACTGCCACTGGTACTTATAATACACTTGAAACATTTTGCTTTTGATGGCAAACAAATAAAAAAATTGCACACTTATGTAGATTTTTCTTTAGAAGACCTCAATTTAGTAGAATTCACTTCAGATAATAAAAGCAAGATTAAGAAATACAACTTATCATCAGTGTCAAACCATTATGGTAAAGTTCACTATGGACACTGTACTTCATACTGTAAAATTGCTGCAAAACAACACTGAATCAATTTTGATGACAAGAAGATCAAAAATGTCCCTAATACATTGGTGAAATCCACAGCAGCATACATCCTGTTTTATACTTCTTAAAGATCTACAATGAACAGCAGATAATTATTTCACTTCCTTATCGGTTGCTATTAATGCTCTAGGATTCTTTCCACAGGCATGATCAATGAATATGGATTGAAAATCATGGACCCCCAATGTGTTTCCTTGTATGGTGGATTTATGTCTTAATTTCATTATTGCTCTAGATCTCAGTTAATCATAAAATCTTATAATTTAATTTAGTCAAGGTTCACCTGAAAGAAAAATTTCTCATCATATTAATGTTGTTTTTCTTTCTAGGTATACTCATTTAACGACTTTCACTCTTTTTATTTTAACATAATTGCTTTATTTCCCTGAATTTAGGTTTTAAGACGCTGACATAATAATAATTTTAGGTGAACTTTCTTCACAGTGCTTCTTGCCTATGATTGATTATCATAGACTTACTGTTATATAATAACTTTTTATATATACCGTTATACACTTATAGTAGAGTTTTTCATGTTTGTATTATGCATGAAATTATCTTTCAGATCTGCTCTGTCTTCCATAAAAATTTTTTTTTAATTTGAAATGATTTATCTAAACAGTTGCCGGCTATTACATTTTAAGGCACTTTTAGTTGATTCAGCTGAATTCTCTTTTCTTTTGCTCTATTTTGGATCCTTCCCAACAAATATTTTCGGTATGAGTGTTATGGTCATATATTTTGTGAAGTCTGTATGTGTGTGTCTTGTTCAGTGTCTGTCTGTTTTGCATATTTTGTATATAGTCCCCTTTTTCCTAACTTTATCTTCCCCAATTTAGTCTTCCTTATCCTTCCTCCCTAGTCTTTAAAATTTAATTCTCAGGATTCTCTTCACCTGTGCAACTCATCTCCTTCACCCACAACTACAAGCCTCCTGATCTCGGCCTGAGGAAGAAATCCATGACTATTGGAGTTTTGAACCATGTTTGCTGCAAACTTGTTGGAAATGAAGCCACCTGGAATTTGTGTCACAATATATCCCCAGAAAAAGATCCATGGATAAGACCCACAATCTCTGGATCCCAGTTAAACTGTGCTATCTAAATTTCTGGTTTTCCATCCACATACACAGTGCTATCAGTGACCATTTCTACAATGGCTACCCCAAGATTGCACCAATCCCAAAGGAAATGCAGAAGCTCAACCAAATCATGATGGCTTCAACCCATTTTTCCAGACCTATCAAGTGTCTTTTGCTGGTCTTCTCGGAGTTCCAGACCCCTCAACTTTACAGATTGGTACTAGACTCTGTAGAAATTTCACCTTTTGTATTTTTCTTATAATTGTAATCCTTTGAATTTATATTTGGTACTACATTTCTTTTGACTATTGTTATTAATGTTCTTCTATTTTAGTTTTTAATCTTAGGAATTGATGTTGTATTACATTAGGGTTTTGCTTTCTTGACTTTAGGTTAGTGAGTTAGATATTGTTGTCTATAATTTTCTAAATGATATTTTTGTCTGGTCTCAGGGCTTTTTGCGTGGGCGCATCATAGGCAAAATACTAGGTTTATAGGAGGTTCCATTCATTTTGAATGGGCCCTCAAGTTATTTATTTTACACAGGGAGGGTCTCTGCCTTAAACATTTTTGTTTTGGTTTGTGACTTAAGCTCCCATCTATAAATAATTGACCTTATTGGTACATCAATTTCGGACATCATATGGACTTCAGCCTGGATTAAGAACTTGGATTAAGTTCAGAAGCCTATTGATCATCATCGCAGTGGCCCCCCACTGTGCAGGGGTATATGCTTCTTCCTTCAAAATAAGGGCCTAATTAAATGACCTCAAAGATGGGCTTTCTGGTCTACCTGGACTTGAATGAAAATGGGTTTGGAGAGATAGCATGAAGATAAGGCATTTGCCTCACATGCAGAAGGTCATTGGTTCAAATGCTGGTATCTGCCAGGAGTGATTTCTGAGCGTGGAGCCAGGAGTAACTCCTGAGCACTGCCAGGTGTGACCCAAAAACCAAATACCGAAAATCACCACCAACAACAACAACAAATAAAGAAAAGGTGCTTCTTCTTGCCTGCTACACAACCTTTCTGGCGTCTCTTCAAAGGATCTATGTACATCTTAGATTTAAGTTCTCAGGAGCTTGTAGTTGATTCCTTGATACATGTTTATGGTTTTAGACACCCTGTGTTTAGATTAGAAGTTTTTCTTTACATTTTCCTGAGATGCACTTATGCAAACAGCTGCTCTTTTATTATTAAATAGTTTTTCCTTTAATAATTGTAGACAATATTGTTTGTTTACTAAAAACAAACAGGGGAATTGTTGTGTATGTAGATATTTTTGGGATTATTATGTAACTGACCCTACCCTGATCCGGTGATTGTGCCTTACCATAGGGTGTGACCTGGCATTCTGCCCCCACCCTAGGGTGGTACTAGATTCTGCTTCCACCATTGGGAGGTATCTGATCACACCATTGGGTGGTACCTGATTCTGGGGGATAAAAACAAGGGTCTGTGGAAGGCGAGGGGTGGTTGGCTGGAACTGAGGTTGAGACCGTGGACTTCAGTCTTGTTCAACGAATAAAGCTAATATTTCCACAAGCCTGACTGTCTGCGAGCTGTTTACCCACCGTTTCATCTCAGAACCACTGGCGTGCTCCGAGCTGGATGGGAAAGACCTCATCCTCCATCCCTCCATCAGTCAACCTCTTCAGGGGCTGACTTGCAACATACTCCCTTCTCTAAGAATATCACTCCCTATATAACCTAGAATCAAATGGATTTATTGCCCATCGTTGCTACAATTTTACTTGTATGTCATGAGCACACATCTTCAGTGTTAGCTCCCTTACAGTCTGGAAATTAACTGACCTTCCATTTATCTTGGGACTTCTGAACATGATTTTCTTTTAAATCTCACATTTTTTTCAATCAGTCTTTCTTTGTAAAACTAAAAAGAACCGAGAGCCACCACCCTTAAGGTTTCTTCTTAATCATTGATGAGGAAAAGACAATTGAGAAAATATTACAGGCAAAGGAAGACAGTTTGCAAGATTATTGGATTTCATAGAAGAATAAGCTCCACTTCCTAAGAAACAAGTAGTGAGTAACCTAGAGGGAAAATAAAATAGGAGGTGAAGAGACATTGTTCAATAGAATTTGGTCACCTGAGCTTTTTAAATCAATTCTTATCCAAGCTAGGATCCTACCTGTCCACAGGCCCTGGGGATAGCAGAAGGGGCCTCTCCTTAGATATGCTTATATTTCAGAGCATGATTCCCTGAGCTTTGAGAAAGACCTTGAACCATTTATATTTACTTTTCAAAAAGGCATAAAAAAGAAAAGAAAAGAACATGTTATGGCAAGTCTCCTCAAATAAATTATGTTTTTAATTATCACATTCATTTATTTGTCTATATACCTGCCCAGGAAGTGTCTACTTGCTTTGTACCCAGCTATTTTTCCTGCTGTTGGGTGGTCATGATAGTGAGTAATTCAGGTTCCCTGTCATCCTAGAAATCACCTCCTTGCATGCTGGTGAAGCCTCATCTTGTCATCCTAAAAAATGTTCAGAAATTAGATATTAGAGAACATTTTTTATTGTCTGTAATAAATATATCAAAATTAATTAAAATAATACCATATTTGCTGGTGTATAAGATGGCCCTTAACCCATGAAAAACTTCCTAAAAGTCTTAAAAGTAAGTTACTTCTTAAAAGTAAGAGGGGTGTGGATCACTCATCTCTGAAGCTGGAACAAGTTTCAGCGTGTCCTATACCAGCATAGAATATGACTTCCGACTTTTAGGAAGTTTTTCATGGGTTGAAGGGTCGTCTTATATGCCAGCAAATACGGTAAATGGATCTTCAATAGCAATTAAGTATATTTTCTAAAAATTATATTATATTTTAATTGTACCTTCCAAATAACATTAATATAATTACTAGTTATATTTATAAAATATTTACCATTTATGCTAGACAAAAATACACTATTAATGTTATTATTGGCTTCCCTGAGACACACATACACAAAAAAACCTACGTTATGTTAAAAGAAAAATAAACTCATTTGGAAACCACTTAATGTTTGTGACAGATTATCCAAAATTTTCTTTGATAGTATTGAATTTTCTTTCTTTTTTTTTTTTTTTTTTTGGTTTTTGGGTTACACCCAGCAGTGCTCAGGGGTTACTCCTGGCTGTCTGCTCAGAAATAGCTCCTGACAGGCACGGGGGACCATATGGGACACTGGGATTTGAACCAACCACCTTTGGACCTGGATCGGCTGCTTGCAAGGCAAACGCCACTTTGCTATCTCTCCAGCCCCAGTATTGAATTTTCATGTGAATTGTTAAAATGGGTGGAGTAATTTTATCAATATGATCTAATAAAGTCCTCAAATTTTCATCAAATTTATCTCAATATATACATGCATGTATACAAATATACAAGCAGCATATACATTACATCTACGCAAACATACTATACACCTCTTCTAAATTTGAAAATGTAAATTATCAATGAATAAATGGTGTTAGCATTAAAATAATCTTGGGTGTTTTCAATCATTTTTGTGCAAACAGCAGGTATAGAGTCAATTATATTTTCTTCATAAATATGGAATTAACAGAGTAAGCTACTAAATAGTGCATTTATCATAGGAAAAAGATTGAAAAATTATACTAATATAAACAAAACAGCATGCTGAAAAGCCATAGTATATTAAAATCATTTACATAACTGATGTATTTGAAATTTGAAGAGTACTTTTCATGAATCGTAAAGGTACAAAGTTTCTGACCAAAATTTGTGCAAAAGCATCTTTGGAAAAATTCAATTTTTTTTATTTTTAGGAATGAGGAAGCATTCAGTTTAGTTGATCAACTAATTATGTTTTCAAATATACTATTTTCTAAATTTGAAGCATCATTTTTCATTTTTTGTATTTAGTAATGATTATCATGGCATGCAACGACACTACCACATACAACTAGCCTTTTATCTCTTCTTTGTAAAGATCTAATTAGGTTGGCTGACAGTTGGCCTCTTCTAATCACAAGATCATATAATTGAGCAAAGCTAATTGAAGGTACCAAGCCATGTCAGCATGCTGGCTAAGAAAAAGAGGTTGGGACCCCATGAAAAATTAAGTCAATTGAATTCAAAGTGGCATAAGGTTATTAATCAAATCCAGATTATTTTCTTACTAACAAGTATAAACTGAAGATACATTAGTTTCTTGTGTATTCCATAAAATCTATCCCAAAATAAAATTAATTATCTGAAGTCAACACATTAATTTGATTACTACCAGCAGATAAGAATAAATTATTTATGAATGATATAAAAATTGTAATGTTCATGCTCGCAGTCTAAAATGAGCTGTGGCTTATTTTTTTTTATCTCCTATTATAGATATATGTCACCTTCTACATTATTTTCTCAAAAATATATTAAAAACAAGATTTAAGTGTTGATATTGTATAAACCTGCTATTTAAAAATCATTATCAGTAATGAATTTCTAATATACTGATGAAGAGTGATTTGCTAGAACTAGCTTGAGTGAGTGTTGGCATGTAAACTTAGCATTCTATCACTTCCAATAAAAGGTTTCAGACTTACAGAGATTAAAATGTGAATAAATAATTTCAGTGGAAGAAAATATAAATGGCTTTGTATATTACGGTATTAGAAAATCAGTCTCCACTAAGTCATCCTTTTTCCATAGACCTATTTACCATTGTTACCCTTGATACTGGTTATGAATAGAATTTCTCTCAACAGATCTGAGAGATTAAAATGGCCCTAGAAAATGTGATTGGTACTTTTTAAAAATAAAATTTGTCAGGAAGAAATAATATCCCATGGAATGATAGTTAGTTCAGTTTATGCTTTATAAGCAGTGAATGGTAAATAATTACACACACTAATACACATCAAATAAATTAGAATTATGTTTGCTATTCTGAAGTCTTTGGAAAGTTTAAATTGATTTTTGAATAAAATAACTAGTGGTTTAAAAAACAATAAATAGTAAACAACATAGATCATTTAATGGATAAACCTAAAGTTAAAAATGAGGTTATTTTAGGTTAGTCATTCAAAAAATAAGTTAGAGAACATTTTTTAATGGGATAGTTATCCAATATTACTTGCTTCACTATAAAGTGTTATGACCTGTTCCAAAGGTCATTTTAGAAAAAAAAAAAGGGGGCCGGGCGGTGGCGCTAAAGGTAAGGTGCCTGCCTTACCTGCGCTACCCTAGGACGGACCACGGTTCGATCCCCCGGCGTCCCATATGGTCCCCCAAGCCAGGAGCGACTTCTGAGCGCATAGCCAGGAGTAACCCCTGAGCGTCACCGGGTGTGGCCCAAAAACCAAAAAAAAAAAAGGCCCTCAGCTTCTTTAGGAAACTGGTTTTACTTAAAGAATTGTTTAATTCAGCGTTGGAAAAAAAAGAAAAGAAGGGTCTCCTTCTTTTGATGCAGAAATCATTCGATTGGTAGGCGTTTTCAAGACACAGTACGGGAAAGTAGAATAGACTTTGGTAAGGGCGGGGGTACAGATTCATCAAGGAGATTGAGGCACTGATGTAGAACTGAGTAGCTAATCTAATCCCAAAGTCACATACAACTGTGAGGACATTAGGAAATAAAGTGCAGTTAGCTTATCAACAAATGCAGTGCACTTAGACCCAAATCAACATGACATCTACTTTCTGTTAGTACTCAAGGAAATCACAAGCACTGAAACTCTAGTTTACTGGGACTAAAAAAGTATGCTTTCTTTACCTAAAAGGAAAATACAAAAAAAAAAAAAAAAGAGAGTAAAAGTTGCTTTGTGAATGCCATAAATTTTTACTTATTTTAGAATTCTAAGCAACTCCAAATTAACCAATGCTATAAAGTTCTAACATGCTTGCTAAAAATGCATTGTGTCTCCTGGTCTGTCTTAATGAATTTCAATACATTTAATACATATTCTAAATATGAATATGATTCTCCTAAGAAAGAAGAATAAAAACACAAATAATAAGATACCCAGTTTAATACCTAAAGAAGTACCTAAAGAAGTTTACTGACTAATGGAAAATGGTATGGATTAAATTAAAATACACAGAGATTTTCAACTTGCTAGTTCTGAATATGATCTCACATGGAGAGAGTGCCTTTCTAGAGACATTCAAGTCAATGCATGTTCAATATATTATAGAATGCATCACTTAGTGTCTTAATTACCCATATTTTGGTTTTATAAATATATCTATACCTTGTCTAAAACAGATACTATATCAAATAGGTCCAACATTTTTCCATTTTCATCCCCTTTATTATGTATATCTCCCCAAGGAAGTTCTGCAGTCATATTTCTTCATATTTTATTCAGTAAAAATTTGTGAATGATTAAAGTCATATACAATATGTAATAGCATTTTCTGTCTTTTACGAGTTCAGTAGAATGTATTAAAGATTTTATATTAGTATAAGAAATTCATTTTTTACTATGACAATTTATTTTCTAGCAACATCACTCACTGTAAGAAAATCTCTAATTTAGTTTTCTTAACAATCATCTTAAAAATAAAATCATTTTAAATGCAATTTAAGGGCCCTAAGAGATAGTGCAGTAGTCTGGGTGCTTGCCTTGCATGCAGTTAATCCTGGTTCAGTCCTTGGTGTCCCCCTTGATCCCCTAAGCCATCCAAAGTTGATTCTTTAGCGCAGAGCCAGGAATAATAACCCCTGAGCAGTTTAGGTTTGGTTCATAAACAAAGCAATCAAATAAATGTAATGCTATTTAATATGACACCAAGTACTAATTTTATGCTATTACTTTAAAAAAATATTTTTAGGGCTGTAACTATAGTACAGCGAGTAGGGCTTTTTCCCTGTATGTGTCTGACCCAGGTTCTATTCCCAGCATCTCATATGGCCTGCCAGGAGTAATTTCTGAGTGCAGACCCTGAAGCAACCTCTGGAGCATTGCTGGGTGTGACCTAAAAACAAACAAAAAATTAAATTTAGATACTGTGGATTACAATATTATTAATGATAGTTTCTCATGCACATAATTCTAAGCCACAGCCATCACAGTGTACCCCTCTCCCTTTTAAATGACCTTAGACCCCTAGGTCCCAACCACCCCAAAACAATTTTGTTTCCCCATCGTTTTGCTCGAGGCCCTTTGCTGTGTATCTGTATGTTAACATATGAGTGGGATCTTTCTGTCACTGCCCTTTTCCTTCTGAATAACTTCACTCAGAATGACATCTGCTAGTTCTATCCATATTGCTGTTAAATTGCATGACTTGGTTAATAATTTTAATAAAATGCACAGTTTTGTTTTACATTTATAAATTTAATTTATCCTCCAATTAAGGATCTTATTTATACTTATTCTATATGATTATCCCTAGTTAAATCTATGTTTTAGATATTTAGAGCAACGAGTGACATTAAGACATGATTTTAAAAATAGAAGTACTAGAGTACTATAAAATGAAATTGCACCTATCATTTATTTGAGAGCAACTAAGGTTCAATATTTTTATGAAATATCTATGTCATGTCATTTTATAAATTATTTTCTGTTACTTTGCATTGATAGCTCTTGATTATTTATAAGTTAAACAGATAGACATTTTTATAGCATAGTAATATACTTTATATTGTATACAACATACATATTTCAGATTTTCATACATTTTACTTTTATACTTTGACATACATAATTTTTAAAATTTAAATAAGTTAATAGCTCAATATTATTTATATTTTATGCTTTCTGTTTTTGATTTTTATTTTAAATGACTTTAACTCTAAAATCATATAATGTCCCATTTAGTGATAAAATTGAATATAATTTTAATATATTTAAGTAAATTAGAAAGTATCTTAACTATTTTTATTTCAATTACATAGTTGAAATACCACAACTGCACAGAATTATTACAGATTTTCCTTTTCTGTTATTTGAATTGAGAAAATTTACTGTTTCTTAAAGTAGCGAAAAATGTAAACAAAATCTCTCATTCTGAAATACTTTTTCATATTTATATAATTATTTATGTATTATCTTGTTTATCTATAATTGTATGTATTTATGGACATAATTTGTTATCTAATAATATGTTTTAAAAGGTCTTTTAAGGCTCTTCATTGACTAGACCTGTCATCAAAACAGACAGATTAGCAGGAGAAAATTAAAAACAAATCCCAATACAATCACAAGAAAATCTTTTGTATATAAATTCTGGACTTAGTGATATAAAACAGTTTATAGTCTACATTTGACAATGAAATTGAGGCAGAGAATGGTGAAGGGTAATTTTGATGACAAAAAAAGCCAGATGCTCTGTCATGTGGAACTTGCCCTGTTGTACACGGAGATTTAAGTGATAAAGAGTTATTCCTGCATTATTAAATATAAATATTAAATCTAGTTAATATCCATAATATTCATTATTCTAGGTAGTTCTTGGTCATAGTGATTCTTGGAGCCCAGGGCCATCAGCTGATTTGAGCCTAAAAAGCCCTTTTACAAAGGTGACACAGATGATAAGATCTTTTCTAAATATATTGGAGAAGTTTACTTTTTTGTTTGTTTCTTTGTTTGATTTGTTTGTTTGTTTTGTTTTTGGGTCACACCCGGCAGCGCTCAGGGGTTACTCCTGGCTCTATGTTTAGAAATTGCTCCTGGAAGGCTCAGGGGCCCATAAGGGGTGCCGGGATTCAAACCACTGAACTTCTTGTAGGCAAGGCAAACACACTTAAAAAGCAGGCAGGCAGGCAGGCAGGCAGGCAGGCAGGCAGGCAGGCAGGCAGGCAGGCAGGCAGGCAGGCAGGAAGGAAGGAAGGAAGGAAGGAAGGAAGGAAGGAAGGAAGGAAGGAAGGAAGGAAGGAAGGAAGGAAGGAAGGAAGGAAGGGAGGGAGGGAGGGAGGGAGGGAGGGAGGGAGGGAGGGAGGGAGGGAGGGAGGGAGGGAGAGAAGGAGGGAGGGAGGGAGAGAAGGAGGGAGGGAGGGAGAGAAGGAGGGAGGGAGGGAGAGGAGGGAGAGAAGGAGGGAGGGAGGGAATGACAAAGTGAGGAAGGAAAGGAAGGATCAAGGAAGGAAGAGTGGAAGAAAGGGAGGGAAGATGGAATGAAGGAAGGAAGAAAAGAAGTTGGAAGGATGAAGGAAGGGAGGAAATAAGGGAGGAAAGAAAGAAAACACAAGAAGGGAGAGAATGATAAAAGAAACAAAGTACATTAGTACATTAGTACATTAGCAAAGTACATTATATATATATACTTTTTTTTTCGCTGCATCCCCGCCCATGCCCTTCCTGAATTTTTTTGTTTTGTTTTGGTTTGGTTTTTTGGGTCACACACAACACACAGCCGCGCTCAGGGGTTACTCCTGGCTCTGTGCTCAGAAATTGTTCCTGGCAAGCACGGGAGGCCATATGGGCTGCTGGGATTCCAATCACCATCTGTCCTTGTTTAGCTGCATGCAAGGCAAACGCCCTATCATTGTGCTATCTCTCCGGCCCCTTTCCTGATAGCTTTTTTAAAAAAATTAATTGATCTGTGCAGAAACGAAGATTGCTAACTACAGAAAACTGACTCTGACAATTATGTCTGAGCAAAACTTATCCCAGGACCAAAAAGAAAGACCCTAGCCTAGGCTTCGGCCTAGGATTTGTACAGTAACAAAGATCTCTAATTCCAGAGGTCTGACTTTGACAACTGCTTCAAAGCAGATCTTCCAGAAACATAATGAAAGACTACCCTAGGATCTGAGCAAAACCAAGACCACCAGTTACAGAGTGATGGAACAGAACTGATAGAATCGTAAAGAAAGACGTTAACCTAGGCTTCATCCTAAGACTTGGGCAAATATCAAGATCTCAAGTTAGAGGCCTGATTCTATCATCCACAACTGAGCGGAAGGAAAGTTTCCTGACACCATAAAAAGTCCTTGGGGTGTGAAAAGGAGCATGTATGAAGCCTGCAGTTATATATATACACATATGTATATATACATATGTACATGCATGTATACATACATACATATATGTATGTATATGTACATACATATATATCCCATGAAAGTATGTTTCAAGGGCAGAGTAACTCTGAATCTTTTAGGCCAAGGAAATTCCCTTTGTAATTTCCCTAATTTACTGTGCCTATGCAAAAAACAAAACAAAACAAAAAACAAACAAACAAAAATAACAAAATCTTGCCACACCAGCCCTCCTTCCTTTTTACTTTTCATTTTTTTCTTCTTCTTTCATTCTCATAGTTATTGTTTGGCTATTGTATTTCTTGCTGTAGTGCCTTTTCATAGTTGCTAGTTTGGGTCTTTTGTGTCACTTTTCTTTTTATTGTTTGTTTGTTTTTTCTGTTTTGTTGTAGGTTTTTGTTTTTTTATATATTTGGTTTTGTTTTTTGTTTTGTTTTGTTTTGTTTCATTTTGGTTTGGTTTGGTTTTGGTTTTTGGGTTACACCCGGCAGTGCTCAGGGGTTACTCCTGGCTCTATGCTCAGAAATCGATCTTGGCAGGCTCGAGGAACCATATGGGATGCTGGGATTCAAACAACCATCCTTCTGCATTCAAGGCAAATGCCTTACCTCCATGCTATCTCACTGGCCTCATGGTTTTGCTTGTTTTTTTTTTTTTTTTTGCTTTGTTTTTTTGTTATGTTTTTCTTCTTTTTTCCTCTCTTCTTTTTAAATTGATATTTCTCACCCCTGTTTTTGTTTTGTTTTGTTTTGTTTCTTTCAATCAGAACCACCTAACTTGAATCATCTTCTTCTGCCTCATATACTGAGGGGAAAGAAAAATGAATGATACCAGAACCAAATAATCATAAGAACAATGAGTAGAAATAAAAAAGGATCAGACTTAAACACCAAACCAAAGTCAATGACAACAGAATCGATAACCAATCTTCAACAAGCTATACATAGAGGGGACTAGTTATCCTAGCAGTATGTGGGGAATAAAGAGGGGGGTGCTGGAAACTGGCGTGGAGGTAGGACAACACTGGTGGCGATTCAATGCCACTATGTACCACAAAATTACTGTGAAAGATTTGTAATTCACGTTGGTCCCAATAAAAATTATTTAACCTATAAAAATTAATTAAAATTATTTAACCTATACAAATTAATTAACCTATGTTTTGGCAAAGCTAAAACTTAATATTTTAATATAATAAATATAATAAATGTGAAGTGAAAACAATTCATTTTTCTCAAAAAATTTCTGAAATTTACAAGAATTATTATATCGCTACTACATATTTTGACAAATTATTTCATGTAATTGCAAGAAACAATAATTAAATTTTTTACAAAGGAGAAAAATCTCCCTGGGTCCTCACAAAAATATCAAATCTTCCCTCAGCATACAGATATCAGAATACACAATTAGGTATTTTATGTTATCCACTTGTCTTGATTGTTTGGATTTCTTCAAGTGATCTCATCATGTTTAATCAGGAAAAAATAGAAAATAATATTCTTCTTTACTGAGAAATTATTATTTGTCATTTTTATTTTCAAGTGGTAAATCTTACCATTTTAGAAATAGTCTAGATGACAGTAGCTTTATATATTGCCATTCCAGCATGGTGGACTGTTTGCAGGGCTGAACCCTTCACCCTTGTACCTCTTCTCCATCTCTCTGGAGATGGTGTGAAGAAAAGGGAAAGAACATATTTTTTAAATGCCTGACCTTTATTGTAAGGTTTATCATGTTTTCTTGTAACTGAAGATGTAGGCTAAGAGACAGAGATAGAGCATAACAGGTAGATCATTTGCCTGGCCAACCCTAGTTTAATCCCTGGTATCTCAGAGGACTCTCTGAACACCACAAGGTTAAGCCCAGTGTTGGGTGTGGCCCAAAAGCAATAAAAAAAATCTTTAGGCTAAATCCCACATTTTTTACATCAAGTGTGTAAAATTATGCAAATGTATTTAACATTGAATCTGTGTGTGTGTGGAATATAGAAAATCATTATTCACAGCCTATGAAAATGTTAAATGCATGAAGGACATTTGTTTTTGCTTAGATTTGTGTTTATTAACTGATTTTTAGTTCCACAAAGCAGTTTTTATAATACTTGTAAAATATAATTGTTACTGGTTTTCTTATAAGAAAATTTTCACAAATTGTAGTAGACAAGGAAACTGATAAAACTCAGTTCTAATGTCTAGTCTCTTTTTAAAATTAGATTATATACCATTTAATTTAATAACATGAGTTGCCCTTAAACTTGTAGAGAATTAATCTTATTTTGTCAGGTAACTTTTAGGACATATAATAATAATTTCAGGGAATAATTAAGACTATCTTAATATGCTTAAATATAAACTTGATTATGTTAAAATACAATATTAAAACCACAAAATTTCCTCAATATCACAGAACATTGTTATTAAAGAAAGCATTAAATATAAATTTTATCAAGCATAATATATAGTTATCAGCTTATAAATTAAATAAAATTGTACTTAGATTTTCTAATATTATTTTTATTTACAGAATAGCAATAAGATTTACATGATGTTCATTTTATCAAATTTTAAGTAACTTACTACATTTAAGGAAGAGACCTAGAAAGGAGAGATAAACCACTTTCTCTATACCTACATTTCCTTCTTTCCACATTTCTTTAGAAAATGTACACTGGATATATAATTTTGTGCTCTGTTAGTAGAACTACAATAGATAATGCAGACCTGCCATAGTGGCACTATATAGGGTTAAAGATAAGACATAACTATAAAAAATTTTATCTAAAGGTTTTGAAATGTTTGATAAGACAGTAGTTATGTAGTTAGCTATCTGGATAAAAAGCACAAGAATAAACATACTTTAAGCTTTGTCAGTTTCTATGAATGGAGAGAACAGTACAAAATTCAATACTTAGGAAAGATTTCATGGAAAATATAAAATTTCATAATTTTTGGAATTACAATATTGTTTCTATATCTACATGAAGAACAAATAAAATATAGAAAATAAACATAGAAGCAATATAAAAAAGAAACTATTGGAGGTTTTAAATGTATTTGTAATCAATTTGGGAATTACTCAATGATGGTTCTAATTAAATTCCCTCATTAGAATACATAAAAAATTCAAGTATGATCTGAGAGTAAATAAGTGTAGAAATTATAGCAACAGGTTTGGAGAATTTTGGCTTCTACATGAGGGTCAAATTGTGCTGAAAATATTTTTCCCGAATAAGGCAATAAAATAAATTATAGATTGGAGAGAAAGTGAAAATTATTATTTTTATTTTGAGAATACAAGTTATTGAAAAAAGGATGAAGTAAGAGAGTTAGTTTCTGGTTGCTTCTGTGCAATTGAAAATGAGCTTTCCAAATACAAATAGGAGGAAAACCTATTTCCTGGGGTCACAGAGATAGGAAACATCCCCAGGCTCTCTGTGAAACTCAGTTAACTCTCGGAGGGAAGAGCAGATCTATGAAAGTTATGTTCATTGACGTCACCATGTTTGAACCAACATCCCAACCAACCAACTAACCAACCAACAACAGCCAACCAACCAACTAACCAACCAACAATTCAGAACAAGCAATGAATGAAAGCTATGTTTTGTATCACTTTATCATATCTGCCCTGTCATACTTCTTTCTCCACAGACTTCAAAAATCATCTCCATGATGATTCCATAAAAAAGACTCAAACAGGGGCCGGGCGGTGGCGCTGGAGGTAAGGTGCCTGCCTTACCTGCGCTAGCCTAGGAGACGGACCGCGGTTCGATCCCTCGGTGTCCCATATGGTCCCCCAAGCCAGGAGCGACTTCTGAGCGCATAGCCAGGAGTAACCCCTGAGCGTTACCGGGTGTGGCCCAAAAACCAAAAAAAAAAAAAAAAAAAAAAAAAAGACTCAAACATTTGTTTCAAGTCCAGGTGGAAGAAAATTCAAACAAATCATGTTGGTCAGCAAAACAAGGACAAAATAACATTGAGCAAATAAATGATCTCATCAATTTGATCCTTCAATCAAGTGTTTTATATTCCATCAGAGTGTCTGAGGATGAATTAATTATGCACATATAGGAAACAAAACAAAGACAGCTATTAAGGCCTACAGGCAAATTAACAACCCAGGGGAGGAAATGCAATAGAACTATTGATTTAAGCAAATATCTGATCGAGAATTGTATGAGAAAGATCACAAAAGGAAATGAAGATTGGAGAATGGGAAACTGTTAAATCCATATCTTTCTCAGTGGAAAATCAATGAATCATACCTGAGAGTTTCAAAAAGAACTATTTAGAGCACATCAAAAAATTAAAAAGACAAAAAAGAAAAGAAAGGGGGAAAGAAGCATTACAAATAACAAACATCTCAGGTAATTAAAACTAGTGAATGCTGGGGAATAAAAACAGGGTAGGAAAAGTGCACCCCTCAGATGAACCCCCACCATGTTTTGTGAGCTTTATTCTACTTATATTTAAATTAAAATATATTTAATTCAAAATAATACTATAGAATCTTTTTTTTTTTTAAATGAAAGAAAAGGTGTTGCTTAATTTGCGGGGCAGAGAGGAAGGCATATTAATTAATGGATGTGCAAGGCCCTATATAGTCCTGGCTCTCTGCTCAGGAGTGACCCCGACAGTACTCAATGGTGCATATAAGTATTTGCACACAGAAAGTGCTGTTTTAATATTTCTGATTATGAAAATAAAATAAAAAACTGGGAAGAGTTATCAATTAAAAATAGCAAACTAGGGCCCGGAGAGATAGCACAGCTGCGTTTGCCTTGCAAGCAGCCGATCCAGGACCAACGGTGGTTGGTTCGAATCCTGGTGTCCCATATGGTCCCCCGTGCCTGCCAGGAGCTATTTCTGAGCAGACAGCCAGGAGTAACCCCTGAGCACCGCCGGGTGTGGCCCAAAAACCAAAAAAAAAAAAAAAAAAAAAAAAAGCAAACTAAATAAATATTAAACAAACATTTATCTAAAAGTGTGTTTAAAAGATTTTTAAAACAAAAATTATGTTATTATAGCTTAAATGACATTTTATGTATTTAGACATTTTTGGTTAACCTTGTGATAATTTATGTATTTTTAGTCAAATATTATTTTTATCTCTTTAGAAAGACAATGCTCACTAACTTCAATTAATATAGTTATCCCTACTTTTCTCATGTTAAATTATAACAAAAATTAAACAATAACAATAATTTTTATTTTTAATTTTTGAGGGGAAAATTTCACATATAAATGATCAGGTATTCAACAGAATCCATCTCCTTTAAAAATACAAATATGTTGGGCCGGAGAGATAACATGGAGTTAAGGTGTTTGCCTTCCATGCAGGTCGGTGGTTCGAATCCCAGTATCCTATATGGTCCCCTGAGCCTGCCAGGAGCGATTTCTGAGCATAGAGCCAGGAGTAACCACTGATCGCGGTTGGGTGTGACCCAAAAAACAAAAACAAAAAACAAAAAAACAAATATGTGGGGCCAGAAAGATAGCACCACGGTAGAGCGTTTGCCTTGCACACAGCTGATCGAGGATGGACAGTGGTTTGAATCCAGGTGTCCCATGTGGTCCCCTGAGCCTGCCAGGAACGATTTCTGATCACAGAGCCAGGAGTAACCCCTGAGTGCTGCTGGGTGTGACCCAAAAAGCAAAAAAAAAAAAAAAAAAAAAAAAAAGGAAGAAGAAAAGAAAGAAAGAAAGAAAGAGATAAATTTACAGATATGGTGCTCACATATAAGCATTCCATCAATATTTTAAAATATATATATAACAGAATTTATATTAATTATTAATGCATTGAGCAAATTTCACTCAAGTAGCTTTAATGTATTAAATTTAGTTAAATTAAATTTAGTCCAGGAATATACAATTGTGGAGTCAAAAAATAGATGAGAGTCTTTATCTTACCAAGCTCATAATTCATTGAGAATAGCCAATAATAAAAACTAGCAGATAATCTTTCAATTATATTGATGCAACCTAAATTCATTTTGTTCATTTATTCCAATTTTAAAAAGTAGTTGTTCTGCATTTATGTGAGGTCTCAGAATTAAAGTTTTGTTTATATTATAGTTGGACCCAAAAATCACACACCTTGACTAATATTATCACTTTAAGTAAGATTGTACCAGCATATTAACATTTTATTAATTTTATTGAGACTATTGTGAATTATAAGTCTTTCATAGTGCTATTTCAGGAAATAGTGACAGTGTTATACTAATTTTTCAATTCCATTTTGTGTTTAGAATGTTATAATATGGGTCTCTTGATTCTATTGTCATTGACATTGGCTTGGATATTTAGATCTGACCTTTCCCCCCATTCAATAGTCCTGAGATGACTTGAACCCTTGGTCCCACCCACATTATTTATTATTATTTTCTTAATTTGTAGGAAGACAGAAATATGAGGCAGAACAAAATGATTTAAGTTCTAAGGTCTATGAAAAATGAAGAAGCCCCTATGTAGAAGATATAAATAAAATGAAAAAAAGGGGGACAGATGTAGTAAATTTTTTTGTTTGTTTGTTGCAGTATATGTTGGGGAAATTAGAAAGAAAATTCCCTTGGCCTAAGAAATACAGGGTATCTCCATCCATGAAGCATACAGTCTTATGACTGACTACAGGTTCCCGGCATTCTTGTTGTTTAACCTCAAGGTCTTTCTTTATGGTCCCAGGATAAGTTCTACTCAGTAGCCCAAAGTCAGTCTTCTGTAATTAGATATTTCGGGTTTTGCACAGATTCTATGACAAAGCATAGGACAAAGTCTTTCTTTGTGGTCCCAGGAAAAGTTTTGCTCAACTGTGGTTGTCGTACTCAGTCTTGTATAATGAGGTATCTTGGTTTTTTTGTACAGATCCTAGGACAAAGTGTCTTCTGATTTCATCTCAGCATTAGATGGAGACGTTGGGCATCCTGCTTTTATATCAAGTTGTTGCTGTTTCCTCGTTATTATGATATGGTGTCATATGAACCTACCCTGGAGCAAGTTGTTGCCAGAGGGGTATTAGGCCCTTCCCCAGGGGGAGTTTGATTCCTGGTGCTGATGCAGGGAACTGTGCCAGTTCTAAGTTTAAGATTCGGGGTGTGGGGTTAGGAGGTTGATGTCCGATCAATCGAGGCCTAAGTCAAATCCCTATAACAAATGTTCAGAATGGAAAGTGCCCTGCACTAAAAAATGTATGGGTTTTTATCCCTATTCGGTAAGAAATTCTTTCTATACATAAAATTTCCCCATTTTAGTGTTCCTATGAAAAAAGGAACAATGTCATATGATATTACTGGTGCATTTGGGGGTAAAAATAACAAGCCATACAGTCTCTATGCCCTGGGCTCATTTCCCAAGAAGACTTTTTTACTAGAATTTCCTACTAAGCAGATCCCCCTCCCAGAAAAGGGGGTGGAATGGGAAGGCTACCTCTACATATGGTAATAAACACTAAGGATTATAACTATTAATGAAATGTTGACATTAAATTAAATTAATTAATTAAATTAAATGTTTTCTGTAAAGATATAAAGAAAACATATGAAGAAAATATAAATATCCCCTTGAAGTCTTTTCCGATAGTCTGAGAGGGGTAGCATGTTAACTTTTAATTAAGTGAAAAAAATGTTGGTTTTGGATATTCTGGTAAATAAAGAGGTTCTTTATTACAAGATTTACCTCATGCGATGATCTCTAGGTCATCAAATATTTCTATAGTATATATTAATAATTATATGTAATATATCTAATGTATTATTTATATAATATACAATTATATAATATATTTTATATCAAATATAACAATAGAGAAAACAGCAGTGCCTTAAAGGAATAAAGAGGAATAAAGAGAAAAATTAAGTGTCTGCCACAGCGGCAGGATTGGGGTTGGTGGTGGACAAAGGGGAAACTTGAGGATATATGGGCTATAAGTGTGCCCTTATTAAGGAATGGATGTTGGAACATTGTCTGAAATTCAATCACCAGCAACTGTATAACTCTGTATCTCATGATAAGTTAGTTAAAAATAAGAAAAGAATGTTTAGTCCAAATAGATTTTTGAAATTATTTTGACCCTGATATTTAACTGAATACATTTTGAACACACACACAAAACACACACACACACACACACACACACACACACACATTCTTCTGCACCTTAATTGTAAATGCGCTTCATAAAACAAGGATTAAACTTATCAATTTATCAAGGAACTCAAGATTTTAAGGAAATGAACCAAACTTTTACTTCACAATGTTTATGTCAGCATAGATGTTTACTGGAAATTTGTCTAAAATCTTGAACTTCTGCCAGAGTAATGAAATTGTGTCTGAGCAGCTGTTCTTCTGGACTTACGAACCATTATTTTGAATGGACCCAATATCCAGCCTGATACTATATAGCAATACGAATAATCACACATACAAATAATCACACAAGGAATAAAAGCCATTTTGCTATTACATTAATATTGAATCAAATGAATCTGAAACAAACAATACAGTCTGCTGAGCCTGATCCTCAAAATAAAACACATTTCCATCAGTGGAATGAGATATTTGGTTAGCTATGCATATATCAATTTTGAATTCTTAGAGGAAATTTTGATTATGTAGCATAACCAACTATTGGAATGTACTAGTTTATATATACATAGCTCTAACTATACACATGCACATCTCTAGAAGCTAATATTAATATATGTGCTAAAAGAAATGATCCAAGCAATAGAAGCCTAAACCAAAGTTTTGGCATTGCTTCAAAGATTTTAATTAAAATCTCAAAAGTAGACTTGTCAGTTAGCATTGAACTTTTTTAAAGCCCCAGGAAGCAGTATAATATTGTGGGTAAAATAGAACTCTCGGTGGGAATTAGATTGGAATTAGATTTGTCCATCTGCCAGCTCTGCTCCTGAATACTGTCATTAGATGTCAGGGCTGAGATGCTGCACAAAAAGTTAATATAAGCTGAGGACATTGAACTATATCTGGCATACAATAAAGCATCCATCAACCTTAGAGGGAATCATTAGCAGCATAAACATCCTTTTATAATATAACCTTCAGAAGGTGCTTGCAAAATTATGTCTTTTAAGATATTTAATCTACTTTCACAACGGATACATCATAGCTTCACTAAGCACCAGAAAACTTATCTATTAATCACTAAAAACATTGTCTTATTTACTTATTTTATATATTTTATTTTATATATTACATTGTCTTATTTAATTATTTTTACATATTTTATTTTATATATTACATAAATATTTTTACAGAATTTTATTACAATAACCATATTCAGTGGATTTGGCTTTCTTGATTAATACATTTTAGGTACTTCCAAATTGGTCAATCATTTTTTAATTTAGAAAGTATTTGACAACTGAAAAAGTTGCATAAAATATGCGAATTTATGCAGATTCACATATCAGAAATTTCAATGATTCAACATATTTAAGATGCGTGCACTTATCAGCAAACTTATTATACTGCAATAAAAGTTTTGTTCAACAACACTTCTTTTACTCTAGCATAATACAGTATTAACTAAGCATGAATAGTAAAGCCATCATGGAAAACTGGGAAGTAGTGGGAGGTAGAGAAGATCATTTTTTTCATATAAGAAAGAAATTGAGTTTTGTACATGTCAATCCTCAAGTATGACATGTCAGGGGCAGCATGATTTTCAATCCGTAACATAAACATTCAAATAGAAAAAAAATTAAAAAAAAAACTCAAGACATTTATGTATTGTAGAACTTTGTCATGGGTCAACACTGTTTTTTAGCAACCTTGGAGAATCATTCTGATTTTTAAGAAGATGCTTCTCATTTTCAGTATAGGAGTTATGCAAAAACTACACATTGAGAAAATGAAATGGAGAGAAGCTTACGATGCATAGTGAAAACAGGAACCATATTAATCCTGACTGAGTTGTTTATGTCCTAAACAGAGGCTGAATTCAATCTGTCACTGCATAGGCTCCTGAGTAACAGGAGTCACTCAGAGCACTACGTTGTGTTTGTTTATCACCAAACAAATCCAAACAAAAGAAGAATTTTTCCATATAAATCATAGATGTGTTTATTTGAATATACAGAGATTAGTCTATTTAATCAAGTATATGGAAAAATACCTCATTAAATATGTTATAGTACTAAATAACATAATGATAAGCCTATCATTACAAATTATATTTCAAAGCAACTATATATTACAATATTAAGAAATGTCATAGCATTATTCAATTATTCAATAATTTTGTGCTAGTTAGTCTACAGTATTCACATGATATATAATGATATGTTCAAAGGAAGAAATCATTAAATATGTCTTGAAATTCCTGTTTAAAGCCTGTCAACATTCAAGCTATTATATTGTGCTTTGCACCTCAATCTATTAAATGATTATTATGTAGGTCAGTTTATGAGAACAGTCATAAAGATCCCCTTATTTATAATACCGTATTTGCTGGTGTATAAGACAACAGGGCGTATAAGACAGCCCCCTAATTTTGCAGTTAAAACATAGGTTTAGGCCTATATTCGCTGTATCAGACAGAACGTTCCTGTGCTGCATGTGCTGCATGTGTTCCTGTGCTCATGTACCCCAGTGAGCCAATCACAACAAGCAAAGGTTCAAAGGTTATACTGTAATAGACTTCCTCTCTGACTCTGGCCACTCTGAGCAGGCTTTTGACAGTGTAGATTCGGGTCCAGAACATTGTCTAATTTGCATGCATAAAAAGCCTGCTTGGATTGGCTGAGTTAGAGAGGCGGTCCGAGCAGCCTGGCAGTGATTGTTGCAGATTGAGTTGGAAAATTCGTTTTGTGGCAATATTCAGGCAATTTTTGTTGCAGATTGAGTTGGAAAATTCGTTTTGTGGCAATATTCAGGCAAATTTTGTTTTGTGGCATATTGAAACACTTTTCGGGATATACTCCACATATAAGATGACCTCGAATTTCGGTTGACTTATTTTTGTTTCAAAAGTCGTCTTATACGCCGGAAAACACAGTATATGTTCTATCATTTGTTCTGTTGCTTTATATATTTACTCTTCAAAGAATAGAAAATGTAAGTGCTTGTTTTGATAGATACAAATTAAAATGCTAGTGTATAAATAGCAGTGAAATTTGTTTAATTCTTTTATTTGGCTGTAATATTTATCAATCCAAATCACAGAATTTTGTTTCTTTTTCTCAGCAACCTATTGTCCTTATATTAATGTATTTAACTAGTTTTATACACAATTAGAATAGTTGACTCACAGTTTCATAGGTAAGTTAAGCACAATTATTCAAGTGTTTCAGACTTTTATTCAAGTGTTATAGACTTAAGTTGCTTAATACTACATGTTATTTAAATTTAAAGTGAGTTAAAGGGCCCATTTAGACAAAAGCAAATCAATAATTTGAAACTATTATAGAAAAAATAGGGGGCCGGAGGGGTAGCCCAGTGGTAGGGCATTTGCCTTGCATGTGGCCAACTCAGAACAAACCTTGGCTAGATTCCTGACTCCCCATATGGTCCCCCAAGCCTGCCAGGAGTAATATTTGAGTGCAGAGCCAGGAGAAACCACTGCTGGGTCATACCATTTCTGGGTGTGATCCAAAAATTAAAACACACACACAAGTTTCTATGAGAATGTATAGACTTTACTAAAAAATTGTTTTTCAGTTTGGGCCGGAGTGATAGCACAGTGGTAGGGGAGCCTTGCACGTGGCTGACTCGGACAAATCTGGGTTTAATCCCTAGAATCCCATATGTTTCCCCAATCCAGGAGTGATTTCTGAGCACATAGCCAGGAGTAACCCCCAAGCATCACTGGGTGTGGCCCAAAAGAAAACAGAACAAAGCAAAACAAAAAGAAATTATTTTAAAAAATGTTTTTTTCAACAAGGTATGATTATATGCATCAGACAAATTGTAAGGGAAAAATACATAGCTAACAGATTACATGAAATAAAATTGTCTAAATTTATCAAGACTTATCTTCTGATTAAATCAATAAGACTTTGTTATTTACTAAAATGTAATTGATCTGAGGAGTCACTCATTCAAACAGCAAGGGAATGTGTAGGTGTGAGTGTAGAAAAGGTGGAATGTCTTATTCCGGTGAAGGGAAATATAAAAAATGCAGCAAACTTTGAAAAACAGTTTGGCAGTTCCTTAAAAGTACTCAGATTAAATTGAGTTCCCATATGATCCAGCTATACCACTACTAGGGATATACCTTAGGAACACAAAAATACAATTCAAAAATCCCTTTCTCATATGAATATTCATTGCAGTGCTATTTAAAATAGCCTGACTCTGGAAACAACCAAGTTGCCCTTCAACAGACGAATGGCTAAAGTAACTGTGGTATATATACACAATGGAATATTATGTAGCCGTCAGGAGAGATGAAGTCATCATTTCAGAGATGAAATTTTCCTATACTCTCCTATGATCCAGTAATTCTGTCCTCAGTGCAAACTCAGCATCACTGAATGCAAGTGTGAGAGAAATGTTTGCGAAACATATTCATGGTGATTTAGAATAACCAGAAAGTAGAAGCATACATGTAGCCATGGTAAGTAAACAGATGTGCATGTTATAATACATGCAAAGGGTGGTACTCTATTCCATCTAATATAGAATGGATGAACCTTGAGGACTTTATGGTAAGAACAATAAAACAGTCACAAAAAATAATCTTACATTATTACACCTTATATAAGGTAACTACAGCAATTAAATCCACCAATATTAGTCAAAGCAACAGAAAACAACTGCCATTGGCAATGTCTTGGGAGAGAAAAAAATGAAAACTGTAATGAACATAGTTTCAATTTTATTGGATGTTGTACAATAATAATTGTGTGAATATGCAATAGCTATACATTTAGTACTAAATCTGTTAGCTATATCAGCAATGTTTTCTAAGACAACACAATGAGGTTTTTAAGACAGAGATTCAGTAACACTCAAAAAGGAGGGAAATAAAAAAATAAATCTTAACTTTCTAGAAAGTAAAGGTCATAAGGAAATACACAATAAGAATTATACACATTAAGGAAATACATTTAAATAAATATACAAAGGGAATATGCATATCCCCTTTAAGTCTTTTGAAATAGTCTGGGGTGAGGGGCAAAAATCCAGAGCACAGCTTCAGCCTGTGATTTGGTCTTGTGGAGTCTGAAATACTTGTCACAGTGACTTGACTTAGGCTTCAGTTGATTGGACAGCAGCCATTTACCCTCGAACCTTGGATCCCATCTTTGGAACCAGCATGGTTTTCTGCACCAGCACTAGGTACTTCTACCAGGGAAGACCCTAATGCTGCCTATGGCACCAAATTGCTTCAGAGTGGGTTCATATGACACCCTGATGACTTGGAAAGAGCAACAACTTGCTTTCAGTGCAGGTTTCCTTACCTCATCACCCAACAGTGAGGTGAAACCAGAAGATACTCCCTTGACACCCTGACTTCTGCATAGGATCTGGGCAAAACATAAGATCTCTAATTACAGAAACCTGACTGCAATAACTGTGTGTGAGGAGAACTCTTACTGAAACCACAAAGAAAGCTTTTGGGGTTCAGACAGCTTAGTATACCTGGAGCCTGTAGTTGGTCTTTTGAAAGGACGCTTCATGAGTAGGGTCTCCCTGTTTTTAGGCCAAAGGTTTTTCTTTTTTATTTTCCCCAACTTTTGCTGTGTCTATGCAAAAAACTGCCACCCCTTTTTAAATTTAATTAATTTATTTTATATTTTAAATAGAGCTCCTGCCTTTCTCATAGAACCTTACAACACAGATTATCTTACCTCATATTTTCAAATTTTTCTATAAAATTAAGAGGAAAAGAAAAAAGAAAGGATGGGAGCCAGGAGCCAAGTAGTCTCAGGTGCACTGGGGGAAAAATAAAGTTAAAATAAATATAAATAAATAATAAAGAAAGAAAGAAAATAAAAATAAAGAAAATTAAATATCCAAGCCAAAGTCAACAACAATAAGATCACGAGACCTAAGCTTTAGCAATCTAAACTTAAATGGGCTTGTTATACTGGCAGGCTCAGGAGGCAAGGGGTTGTGATATAAGATACACTCTGGGTTCATTGGTGGAGGAAGGTTGACACTGGTAGTAGGAATGACCCTGATTCACTGTATTTCTGAAATTCAACTATGAAAATCTTGTAGATCACAATGGTTTCAATAAAAATTTAAAAAAGAATAGTGAAGTTCAAAGTTTGAGGTGCCACTATTTACAAAGATTAACACCACACCCCAATCTTGTCCAGTAGAAACATTTTAAAGGGGCCCGGAGAGATAGCATAGCGGCGTTTGCCTTGCAAGCAGCCGATCCAGGACCAAAGTTGGTTGGTTTGAATCCTGATGTCCCATATGGTCCCCCTTGCCTGCCAGGAGCTATTTCTGAGCAGATAGCCAGGAGTAACCTCTGAGCAACACCGGGTGTGGCCCAAAAACCAAAACAAAACAACAACAACAAAAAACATTTTTAAGTTTTGCAGCATAAAATAAGAAGGCAATGAACAGTATGGGATGAATCAATCCCTTACTACTTTTTAGACCCTTAATGAATGCTCATCTCATGTTAGATCTAAAGTTTATTCTCTCTTCCTATTAAATATCCCAAAATCAGACATCAAGTGTAGTTTTTCAAAAAACATCATAAATTCAGTAAAGGGAACTGGTCTCCATGAGTATATTTATAAGGCTTAAGGAGTCCTTGTTGAGAGCTAGAAGACTAGAAAATCAGCACACACTGCCACCACAAGTCCTGACCTTACTCCCAGGTAGTTTTTGCAAAAAGACCTCAAATCAATGATGGTTGTAACAATTAATAGAACTTGGCAGGAAGGAAGGGTAAGAAAGAAAAGAGATTGGAGAGGATGAGTGAGGGGAGGGTCAGGCCAGAAACATAGGCCACATAGCACTTAGACAGAAGCCAAAATTTAGTCAATTCTTTTTTGCAAAGCATGTTTAAATTTCATTTTTAGAGTGTGTGTAATGCTGCTTGGCAAACGTGCTTCAGTGTCTTAAAACTTCACTTAATCCATTACATGTGTAAATGCTTTCTGCAAATATTTTAGCAAATTGAAATTAGGATCAACTTGGGTGTCTTGACTGACTAAAGGAGTGAAGAAGGAAATTTATGGGCCTGAGGACTTAGATACCTGAGGGAAAAATGATTAAGAGAAGCTAAGAGCTTTTAGTAATTGCTGGCATGTCAATGAAGACAGCAGGTACCAAAGTGTCTGTCTTCACAGCCACCTTGTAACATGAGTAAGACAAGATGGCCTAATGAAGTTCAAGTCTAGAGAATCAAGTTTATTTGTTTATTGCCCCTCACCAGAGCACCTAACTATTGTCCAGCTCATGAAAATGCACAGAATTTATTCAGTTAGTTGACTCTAGCTAGCTGGTTTACTACCAAACAATACCTTCCCCATGACGTTCTAAATTGAAATATGATACACAATTCTTCACAAAACTGCAAGTACACATCACAGCAGCCCATCAACATTCAAATCACACTCTAAGGAGAAGGAATGTTCTCTTTATTGCACTCTGGTCTGGTCACCATGAAAGTTGAGTTCAGGTCCCCAAATTTGCTCAAGCCATCCTACAGGAATTGTGGGTCAGGAATATGCTCTTAATTTGTCTACTTATTTCTGGTTCTCCTCACATCCCCTTTGCTTTCTGTAAGCATTTCCTACATAATCTTCTCAGAAAGCATCTGTGTCTGGGTAATCTGGACAACTCTATAGCTATATCATATAATATATTGATAACATATTAACTAAAATTGTCTCCAGGGGTTTCACCAGCAGAGCTTTTGTTTTGTGTGTTATTAATCCAATAAAATTAAACTCTACGTAGTGTTTAACAGAAAGATTATATAAGTCTATAGACAGTTTAACTATAATTCAAAAGTCATAAAATAGCATTTAACTACTTTGACAAATTTATTTTAGACATGTGCTTAGAATATTTGTGAGAATCAATACTTTACTATAACACTATAACTGTTGGTTCTTATTCAAGTCAAATTCAATTTGACTATCTTGATCTCTCTCATTTTCATTGTTCAACATTTTCTGTTTAATTAAATCTTGCCATTAGATAGTTTCATGTAAATTATAAAAATCCCATCTAGTTTATCAGGTTTTAGTGAATTTATGAGCATAGATCATCATTGAACTCTATTCCAGTTTAATAAAATTCTTAATTAAATTAATAAAACATTTTAGCTGATTCTCAGTTTCAATTACTTAAATTTTCTAAATTTAATCTTCAAAAATTCTTTTAAAAAGCCTCTAAATTTGGGACCGGAGTGGTGGAGCAGTGGTAGGGCATTTGTCTTGCATATGGCTGACCTAAGAAGGACCGTGGTTCAATCCCCCAGCATCCCATATAGTCCCCAAGCCAGGAGCGATTTCTGAACTCAGGAGTAACTTCTGAGCATTTCCGATATGCCCAAAAAACAAAACCAAAAAAAAAAATTCTAAATTTTTATATGTACATATTATGCTATGTCTGAAATTTATATTTAGAGATAAGCAAGGAAATATGAAACTCACAGATGTTAATTTTCGAATTAGGAGGAAGTAACAAAAGATTATTTTTCACAAATCTAGCACATAAAAGCAGTAGAGAAAAGTCCTTGATACATAATTTAGAGGTGATGGAACAGTTTCACCATGTGTGAGAGTTTTGGGGAGAGGTTTACTCTGAAATGTTAAGGCTAATGGTTGCTAGTTTGAAGGTCAGGGCACTGCGGGGGAATTTCTGGCCACAGGGGGACTCTGCATTAGAGCATCTCTTGCCACCCGAAGTGCTTTGTTCTTCTCCCTCTGGTGGCTGCCTCGACAATAACATGAGTGGTGTGGTGTGGACAGGCAGAGTTTTGGATTCTTGGGCTAGTGCTTAGTGTTTAGACTGTGTGCAGCATCCATGTTGTGGAGGAAATAAGGTAACAGGGACCAGACAACTGTCCAGGCCAATGGAGATGATTTGGGAATGGAGGGAAATGATCTTAAACCAAGTCTAGCTTAAATGTCACAAAAGAAATGAGAGGCTGCAGTACAGGGATAGTATTTGTTAACTGTATTCTTGTATCCCAGTTCTATCATTCAACCTGATGCTTGAAATAACTTCAAGTAACAGTGAATACAAGTATATGGCTGATGTGTTTGGTAGGCTGGAAGGGTGTTAGGATTATTAGCCAACTGACAAATAATTTATTCTAAAATGATCAGTTCGTGAGACACAGAGGTAGCTGAATAAACTGGGTATATATATGCCACAGGACACCCCTACAGCTGGGTGATCCTCCAAACACCATCCAAAAGAGTCCCCCCAAAATATCTGGGAATTCTCCAAAGTATCTCTAGATGTAGCTCCTCAAATAATAAACACATAAATAAGTTATTACTTATTGTGAATGCACCAATTGTTACAGAGTAATAATTGCACTACAGAATAAAACGTATTTGCATGAAAATTTAGTTTTAAAATCAAGAATTTTTTTAGAAAATAAAAGACTAGGTACTATTTAATCCTAAGAATATTGATAATGTTAATTATAAACTAAAATAAATAAGCCAGTCTGTTCTAGATTAAAATATTTCTAGCTTGCATACATATAATCTAGAGAAAATACTAAAATTGTGCCAAATAAATAATCAAATTTAAAATAATTGTAATGACTAGAACGAGTAGGTATTCAACAATAATTTTAAAATATGGATTTCTTGAAATAAAGTTTCATGAAATATTCATTTTTTTATATTTTGTTTCATAATTTTAACAAATACATTTCTTTAAAAATTTAAAAAATGAGTAAGATGGTCTTTCTCAATACTTCGACAACTATTCATATTTTAGTGCATACTTATCCACAAATTATATTACCTACACAAATGTTTTTACATAAAAGTATCAAATAACACCTGATTTTAAATGGTGAACTAGCAACCACTTGTTTTTCACCTAATGAAAATTTTGTTTCTAAATATTCTCCTACATTGTAATTTATAATAGCATCATATATAGATATGAGAAAATAACTGTTTAGACCTTTCAAACATTTTATACTAAAATTTATTGTACAGAATTTATACCTGCTAGAAGAAGCATAACCCATTTACAATTACAATTTTATTTTATTTTATTTATTAAATTTTGGGTTTTGGGCCACACCCAGTGACGCTCAGGGGTTAATCCTGACTATGAACTCAGAAATCCTTCCTGGCTTGGGGACCATTTGGGATGCCAGTGGATTGAATCACAGTCAATCCTAGGTTAGCTTCTTCAAGGCAAAGAACCTATCACTTGCGCCACTGCTCCAGTTTCTACAATTTGATTTCAAAATTGAAACTTTATTGTTTGGGAAATAACTCTGCTTATAGAATATAAAGGTCAAGCTGAAGACTTGGGTCATAGATTTAAAAATGATGTATCACAATATCTAGAATAAAAAGAGACTTTCACATGCAACAAGAGCAGCTAATTTAAAGTAAAACAATGGGTGAAATTTCTGAAAAGACAAATTAGCAAAAATAAAAATAAAAATTTAGAAGACCTTGACTATTTCTTCAAAATCTTTAGTTAAGAAATAAATGAGTCTTGTGCCAAGTTTCTCACCACATAGGAAGTTCCTTCTCCTTACTCCTCTACTTTTCAATCAACTGTTCTACCTTCTAAAAATAAAAAAAAAAATTAAATTAAAGTTAAAACCATAAAAAGTTTCACACTACATACGTATGATCATTGTCAAGTAAAATATATATTTTATAATTAGAACTAAATAAATGGTATCAGTCTGTGGTACAGTGATTGGCAATTTTCTTCTAATCAAACCTGTACTCATGACCCAGGAATTACAATTTGACTACATGGCCTGAGTGACAACTTATGTCCACAGAAACCTATAGAACATGCTTTGGGCTGCATGGCTCCATGAGTTGACTCATGGAATTTCATGAATTGACTCAGACTATGATATGTTCAGACAGTTGAATAATACTTGGCAGTAAAAAAAAAAGGCAGCATGGGTATCTGATCTGCCTAGTGAATTAGATAATTTACATAATTGGATAATTAGGCTTTATATAGAAGCCTAGCTAAAAAATGACTTCATCTTCAGTCATGGAAGATGGAAAACATAAAATTATAGAAGAAAAAAGCAGGTTGATCATGACCAGAGGTTATGGAGTGAGTAAATGTAAAAAGAGCATGAAAAAGATTTGGGAGTGATAGTAGTAGTGTGGACGTGGTCACATGTGTTTTATAGACATTCATTATAAATATTTTTTTCATGAGGGATAAAAAGAATCTTCTATTCTTGGATGATTCCTTGATCTTTAAGTTGAAGGTTGCCACTGGTGTAAATGCTACTGCATCTATTTAACATGAGGGCCTTTTCTAATTATGGCCCATTACTGTTGACTAATTGTGGTAGAACACTGTGAGACTAAGGCATCACAGATTTTAAATAAAACACATTGGTTGGGAGAGTGAGCTTGTAGTCTTACCCATCTCTTAAATCTTTATCAGTCATCTTTATATCTTTCATTTTTTTTGTTTGTTTTTTGTTTTTGGGCCACACCCGGCGCTGCTCAGGGGTTACTCCTGGCTGTCTGCTCAGAAATAGCTCCTAGCAGGCACGGGGGACCATATGGGACACCAGGATTCGAACCAACCACCTTTGGTCCTGGATCGGCTGCTTGCAAGGCAAACGCCGCTGTGCTATCTCTCCGGGCCCATATCTTTCATTTCTTCCTTATTTTTTTAATATAATTTTTATTTTGATCATAGTGGCTTACATATTGTTGACAATAATATATTAGGTACATATTTACATAAAATCAGGGGGGATTCCCATCCCCAAATTGTCCTCCCTACACCTCCGTTTTTGTCCTACCTCCCATTTCCTCTTCCCTCACCCCCAGGGCGGCTAGCATATGTGGTCCCCTCTGTATCTAACCTACTACTTAGTAGTCTTGCACCTGTTTGGTCTTGATGCCTCCCTTATTTCCCCCTCTAAGTGGAGGTAGGGCTAGCTAGTTCAAGTTGTGTGGTTTTGCCTGAAAAAGAGAAAATAAATAAACTGGGGTAAGAGTCTAATACCCCGAAAATGGGCAGAATCCTTCTAGAGGCTCTCATCATCTATTTGGGAGATGATGGAGAAAAAGAAGGTGAAACACTCCACCAGTACCAAAAGAAGTGTCAAATATCCAGTGAGGACTCCAGCTATATCGATAAGCACCACAGAAAACAGATAAAAAACAAAAACAAAACAAAACAAAACAAACAAAAACAAACAAAAAAAAACACGCCATGGTCTTGAAATAAGAAACATGGCATAGCACATAACGAAAGAAAAGAAAGGAAGAGAAAAAATATAAGAATAATTGGGGACAACAATTTCAATAATCACATCCAAACAGAGAAATCGACCAAAATAGTTAGGTAAATAAAAATAATAATAACAATAATAAATGAAGGTAAAAAAAAAATATATATATATAATAAAATAACCAAGGTTTTGTGTTTTTTGTATTTTTGTTTTTTTTTTTCCCTCCTGCCCTGGCACAGTAAATATTGGGGTGATTCGAAAAGGAATTCACTTGGTCTAAGAAATAAGGGGTTTCTCTGTCCCTGGAGTATACTGTCATGGGATCAGCTCTAGACTTTGCTCAGGATCATTTACTCTCCCGGTGGTGTTTTTTTTTTTTTTTTTTTTTTGGTGTGTGGAAGACTTCTGCTCTGTCCAGGGTGATACAATCAGAGCTCTGTGTTTAGAGGTCTCAGTATCTGCACAGATCCTGAGGTGGGACTTATGGTGAAGTCAGTCTTTGTGATTCTAGAGGTTCTGTTACCTCAGTGTCATTTTAATCCATCTTCTGTGGTTGGTGATCTTGGTCTTTGCACTGAACCTAGGATGGCATCTAGGATAGCGTCTTTCTTTGTGCTTCCAGAAGCCCCTTTCCATTACAATTATCTCTGCTGGACCTTTGGAACTGGGGATCATGCTTATTGTGCAGGTCCTAGTTCAAACCCTAAACTAGGGCTTTTTTATTGGTCCCAAGATGTATACAGTCTGGTCGTGGTTCTAGCAGCCAGTCATCTGTAAATCACGATCTTGGCTTTTGGACCTACCGAAGGATGCCACGTCTTCTGGTTTTGTCTTGTCATTAGCTGGTAAGGTAGGCTAAACTGCTCTAAGGTCAAGTTGTTCACATTTTCCTCATTGTCAGGATATCATGTTAGAGCTGGCCCTTGTTGTTGACCCCGCAGTATTCGTTTCTTCCTTATTTTAGAAAAATTATACACTATTGTGTTTAAATTTATTTTTTAATTAATATCTTTATTTAACACTGTGATTAAAAATATGATTGTTGTTAGATTTCAGAACACCCCCTTCACCAGTGCAACATTCCCATCACCACTGTCCTGAATCTCCCTCCTTCCCATCCCACCTGCACCTATACTCTAGACAGGCTTTCTACATCCCTCATTCATTCACATTGTTAGGATAGTTCTCAATGTAATTATTTCTCTAACGGTACTCATCACTCTTTGTGGTGAGCTTCATGTCGTGAGCCCTCCTCTCTTTTGACTCTGAGAATTATTGCAAAACTGTCTTTCATTTTTCTCAAAACCCATACATGAGTGAGACTATTCTGTGTCTATCTCTCTCCCTCTGATTTATTTCACTCAGCATAATAGATTCCATGTACATCCATATATAAGAAAATTTCATGACTTCATCTCTCCTGACAGCTGCTTAATAATTCATTGTGTATATGTATCACAATTTCTTTAGCCATTCATCTGTTGAAGGGCATCTTGGTTGTTTCCAGAGTCTGGCTTTTGTAAATAGCACTGCAATGAATGTAAGTGTGGTGTTTAAATTTCTAAGCAGTTGCCTGAAACAAAGTAGATATTTGCTTTAGTATTTGATTTCAATTTTTATTCTTCTCATTATTATCTTTCTTCCTCCTGTAACATTTCATGAAGAGAATATCCTTCCTCTAGGAATTGGAGATCACTTGGCATTGATTTTGTGGCCAATGATTGGGGAATTTTCACTGGTCTCAAACCATCCCTCAAATGATGACGCATACATAGGCTGCACTTCAAAGATACAAATCCCTGCTCTGATTACTCTAATTATACTCTAATTAGCTCTCTCCCCCCCCTTAACTTTGAGCAGCAACAGCTCTGAAGAGTTGTCAGAGGCTTCAAGCTTGCTACAAATTACTCCAGGAGCCAAACTAGATTGGCCTAAAAGGCCTCCCAGGCCAACAGTTGAAGTTTTCCTTCACACAAACCTGTGCCCACTTTCAAGACTCAACCTGAAGCATCCCTGTATTGCCTTAACTGTACTTACTTCTCTGTGCTCTAGCACCTGGGTTCAAGTGTAGTCCATCTGATGGGATCTAGAAAGAAACTAGTTCCTTCATACACTCAGAGACCCAACATGTGTTTTCTCTTTATATATATTGTTTTAAGTGTTCTAAACTGCTTATTCAGTCTTGTGAGTTGAATAAACTGAAATGATATATATTTCTGTGGGGCTGAAGAAATGATGTGGTAGTGGGATGCCTTTCTTGTAAAAGGGCAACCTGGCTTCCAACCTGAGTACCACATATGGTTCATTGAGCACTATCAGGTGTTGTAGCCACCTGTGAGGCCTGGGAGAGAAAAAGACAGACAGACAGACAGACAGACAGACAGACAGGCAGGCAGGCAGGCAGGCAGGCAGGCAGGCAGGCAGGCAGACAGACAGGCAAGCAGGCAGACAGGCAGGCAGGCAGGCAGACAGACAGACAGACAGACAGGCAGGCAGGCAGGCAGGCAAGCAGGCAGACTGACAGACAGACAGACAGACAGACAGACAGACAGACAGACAGTGGCTGGATAGAGAAAGATAGAAATTAAGTATTTTTTAATTCACAGCTTGCACTCTGAAGTCTGCTGCTGCCCAGGGGTTTCTGAGATAGAGAAAAAGAGATAGAGGGAGAGAGATATACGTAATTCACTGGCCAGAGAAGGCTGGGGAAGACTGTAGATCTGGGCATTGAGAGATAATAGAGAATGAGTAATAGAACAGGAGCTGGCAGCATCTCACAGATGTTTATCTTCAGCCCATGCCCTGAATGGTCTGAGCCTTTGGTTCCCTGCAGGCTGGGGGGCTCTGTTTGGTCATTTCTCTGCCCTCCCAACTTTTAAACTTTTCTCTTATATATCCCTAGATCATTATCCATTATATGGGAGCATACATATCCAAGGGATGAGTCCAATTCCAATATCAAAATTATGTCCAGAGGACATGTCCAGGTCCAATTACCAGTATATCAACAGGCATGATTCCCAAATGTAAAGGCAGTTGAATTAGCCTGAGTATCATTGGAATTTTGCTTAAAACATACATACAGGGGCCGGAGAGATAGCATGGAGGTAAGGCATTTGCCTTGCATGCGAAATGACGGTGGTTTGAATCCCGGCATTCCATATGGTCCCCCGAGCCCGACAGGAGCGATTTCTGAGCATAGAGCCAGGAGTAACCCCTTAGCGCTATCGGGTGTGACCCAACCCCTCCCCCCAAAAAAACCATGCATACAGAAATACATATGTATATGTATATATACTTTTTAAAATGCTATTTCCATGCCTTTATCATGGTCCTTATACCTCTTCTGACTGTCTTCAAACTCTCTCCCTCATTATTCTCCACGGAGCAGAGGGACCCATCAACATTGCGCCCATGCTAATTCATCCATCCCCAAAGCTAAATGTCTATCCAGTCCCTACTGCCAATTTCCTTCCAGGCAGCAATGGGTGTATATAGCTCTCTGATTCAGTTACTAATTAAGCTAATGATGTATTCCAGGACAAATTCATGAATATAAAATACAGATAGATACTACATTATGGTGTTTTATATCATTTTACTTTGCAGAGTTTTGTTTGGTATAAAACCAGAGTCTGGGAGCCGGTGTGGTGGCGCTAGAGGTAAGGTGTCTGCCTTGCCAGTGCTAGCCTAGGATGGACCGCGGTTATCCCCCAGCGTCCCATATGGTCTCCCAAGCCAGGAGCGACTTCTGAGCGCATAGCCAGGAGTAACCCCTGAGTGTCACCGGTTGTGGCCCAAAAACCAAAACAAACAAAAACAAAACAACAACAACAAAAAAAACAGAGTCTGGCAACTCAACTCTGACCAAGCCTATCTAACTTTTTCAACAGTGATTTTTTTTACTTCCTATCTTGCTGTCACATCTAATTCAGTATATACTTACATTTTATACATAATGCAACTTCAAGCTTCACATAGAACCAAATGTGTCATGTGATGTGTTAGTATTTTTATTTTAACTTTAATGCAGTGGTTTAGAGCCAAGCCTGTAATATCACTGAGGTGTGTTTATATTTTCATTTTTCTTTCTTGAAGATTTTTTTCTCTGAAAATTGACATTCCTCCGAGGCCACATTTGCCAAGGGTGAGCCCCAAGCAACAGGTGGAATGTGAAGTTCTGATATCCTGGTTTTTCAAATTCAACTCATCCAACAACACAGCTCATTGTTTACACTTTTAATTAGCAAAGTTGACTTAAAATAGTATTACTACTGAATTATGAAGATTCAAAAGTTAAATAAAGAAAATTATGCAATTCAAGGTTTTAGTTAATATACAATATTGGGAAATGAAAAAGTTAAATTATATAAATGTTAAAATGGATAAGCTCATTAAAACCCCATTACTTCGGTTGCAATATCAGTAGAAGCTTAATAGGTTGTGATTATAGGACAATTTTCCAGCTGAGGCTTCGTGTTCTTACAAAATGTAAACAGGAAGAAAAAGAAGTTTGACATCAAAATTGTGGAATAACCAGCTTTTATTCCACTTACAAAAATAAGCTGGGCTGAACATAATTTCTTCTACATTATTTTTAATAAAACCTCTTACATTGTGCCATGCTAGATTTCACATGGGTAAAGGATGCAGGTTCAGACATTCATGGGTCACCTATACTTTGATTAAGATTTTTATATGGAATGACAAAAATATGGACTTCTTCTACCTGTGATTTTTCAACACATCAGGCTTTTATCAAGTATTAGGGGTGTTAAACTGTTTTCAGGTCAAATATTTCCCAGCAAACACTGCTTAGAACAACCACCAAAGGGGGGGGGGGGAAACAGCACTAAAGATTTGTTTCTTTCCTTTTTTTTTTTTTTTGTTTTTTTTTTTTCAGTTTTTAGGCCACACCTCATGATGCTCAAGGGTCACTCCTATTTCTGTGCTCAGGAATTACTTCCAGTGCTGCTCCAGGGACCATATGGGATGGTGGGGATTAAATATGGTAGACTGTGTGCAAGTGTTGTACCTGCTGTATTCTCTATTCTCTCTCACCCCCAATGAAGCTTCATTCTTACACAACGAAGCATTCATTTCTTTCTTTTCTTTTTCTTTTTTTCTTTTTATTCTTCTTTCTTTTTCTTTCTTTCTTTCTTTCTTTCTTTCTTTCTTTCTTTCTTTCTTTCTTTCTTTCTTTCTTTCTTTCTTTCTTTCTTTCTTTCTTTCTTTCTTTCTTTTTTTTTGGTTTTTGGTTTTTGGGTTACACCCAGATGATGCTCAGAAACTGCTCCTGGCTTGGAGAACCATATGGGACACTGGAGATCGAACCCAGGTCCATCCTGGGTCAGCCGTGTGCAAAGTAAACACCCTACTACTACACTATCGCTCCAGCCCCATTTCTTTTATAATTGTATGGCACACTCAGAATGTGTAATTTCTGAGGCCATTAAATTGGGAGCAATCCTATGCTTTGTTATTTAAATGACTCTGTCTTCGTGACTTCTGATCATTTTCTAAATCCTTCTTCGGAACTAAAGGGACAGTTTCTCTCGCCCAACTCAAGCATCACGTCCTATCCTGGCACTGAGAAGCACCTCTCTGAGGCTGATGATAGGCAATTTCTGGTGATGTACTGTTAAGCACCTTGACTTCTCACTTTGTGCATAATCCAAAGGTCTATTGAGTACACTTGAACTGTCAAATATGACGCTCATGGCAACATTTCCCCACTTCAATATCTTCATTTCAGCTGATACATGAAACCAAGTCTATATGTTACCTTCTAAATAACCTACCTCTATTTAGGTAATTAATTCTGGAATCCTGAATGAAATATCACCACTTTCTCATATGTCTCCTCTTGTTAGAAAAAATAATTCATGAGGAAGACCCCATTCCTAGGCAGACTTCTATTCTCAGGGATTCTAAGTCCTTGTAAGAGCTTTTTCAGTTATCCTGATGTGTAGACTGAATTATTGAGACTGCCTTTTGGTGTGGGCCTTTGTTTACCAAACATTAGATTAACAGAAGTTCTAATAAACCAAGATGGATATTCATACTGTTTAAACTCTGCAGATATACCAACACTCATTAGGAAAAAAGGAAAAATTTAAACACTGCACAAATAAACACATTCTCACTTTAAGAATGAACTCAATGAGATTCATTGAGTTTATTAAATGATAGTGCAGGGGAAGGACATTTGCCTGGCACATGGCAGACCCAGGTTCACCCAATACTGTCCCCCATTTACAATCAGGAGTAATTCCTGAGAGCACAGCCAACAGTATTCCATGAGTTTCATTGGTTTGGCCCCCACAAGAAAACTAATTAAAGGCTAATTTAGGGTTTACTTGGTAAGAGGAGAAGAAAACTTAATCTATTCTCACAATAATCTTTTCTAGGCTTTGTGAGTAAATGTTACTAGTCCTGTACAACATAATGGAAAATTATGTATATATGCTTTTGAGGATTCATTCTAATTTTATAGAATTCAAAGGAAGCAGGAGGTGATTATATCTACATATAACTCACTCTGACCTTGAACTTAACAGATAATATTCTAAAGAAACAAGATGTGGAGCTGAATCTGGTGATGTAATTTATTTATTCATGAACCATGTTCCAGTCAATATAATAGCCATAATTGCTTTAAATGTTCTATCCTGAGATACAAAGCTTAAGACATTTCACTGCTAAGAATAGAAAATAGAGCTTCACCAGTCCACAGTGAAATTGATATTTCTGGATCCTAGGAAACAATTGGGCACTGATAAAAATGTTCTGTGACACTAGATTGAAAATTCCAACTTATATGGGCATTATCTTTCCAGTCTGGAATTCTAAGGTTTGATTAGAATGGGTTGTTAAAAAAAAAAAGAAAACTATAGCAAACTATTTTAATTGTTTTATAAATGACAATGCACCCCAAATGCCCTTGTGTCATTAATATTTTATATTTTGTTTATTTATTTTTATTTATTTTGTATTTTTATTTTACAAAAGGAGGAAAGTGATCCTACACTCAGAGGTATTTAGGGCTTTTTCTCAACTCTACTTGAGGGCTGATCCATGAGATGTGGGGGGAACTGTGTAATGTCAGGATTTAACAAGGGGGTTTATGCAAGACTAGTGCCTGCCTTCAAATTTGTACCAAGTTCTCTACCTTGGGTATTGAGATATTGTAATGATACAAAGTAACAAGGAAACACATAAAAAGAGACATCTATAAAAAAATAAAAACAGGCTAATGTATTAATTAAGCTGAAATAAACCAAATTGTTATTAGACTTATGCCTTGGCAAAGAAGCATTGGCCATTATTATTATTAAAAGTAAAAATAATTTTTTGCTTTTAAAAGTTTCCAAGTTAAAATATTAAATATCAATATTAACAAACATAGTAAAATAATTCATAATGCTTTAAGTAGAAATATATAAATAAAAACAGAATTAATGAATAGGTTAATAATGTATTCTCTGTGTAGTTATATACATTAGTCCCCTTAATGTTGTATACAGAACACATATACCAGATATAATACTCTAATTTTAAATCAATAGAATAATACAAAATTAGATGAAAATAACTTATTTTATTAAAGCCTACAATGAAGAAAAATATATTTAACAATTCAGATTGGGATAAATAGGTATCTATATGCAAAAATGAAACTAGACCATTTTTATTTTCTTCCACTCACACTTTTTAAAACTATATTTATTTATTGATTGATAAATTGATTGACTGATTGGTTTTGGGCCATACCTAGCAGAGATCAGGGGTTACTCTTGGCTCTGAGCTCAGAAATTGCTCTGGGCAGGCCTAGGGGACCATATGGGATGCTGGAATTGAACCTGGTTCCTTCTAGGTCGAGTGCATGCAAGGCAAATGTCCTACCACTGGGCTATCTCTCTGCCCCCCACTTAATTCAAATGAATAAATATATAATTTATGATTGCAACCATAAATTATAGGAAAAAACCACATGGATAATATGATCCTTTACATCCACCTTAGGGATATGTTCATGGAATCAGCTTCAACAATAAAGAAATCCATGCAAAAAATGAACAAATAAAACTGCAAGGCTTACAGATGGTGAAATAAATGTGCTGTAAAATAAAATGCATACTACTAAATGAAAGAAAATATAAAAGTCTACAAGTGAAAGCAGGTTGTGAATGAATATGTTATCATTGACTGGCACATGAGACAATCTTGGTCTAGAATCATCAAACTTGAGGGCCGGGTAGGTGGCGCTGGAGGTAAGGTGTCTGCCTTGCAAGCGCTAGCCAAGGAAGGACCGCGGTTCGATCCCCCGGCGTCCCATATGGTCCCCCCCAAGCCAGGGGCGATTTCTGAGCACATAGCCAGGAGTAACCCCTGAGCGTCAAACGGGTGTGGCCCAAAAACCAAAAAAAAAAAAAAAAAAAAATAGAATCATCAAACTTGGCAGAGATATACCTTGATGGCATTTTGGACCCCTTGTATGAGTGTGCTCTGAGGCAATATTAATAGCATCCTTCATTCTTGCACACACTGGACACAACTCAACTCATGCTCTCATGTCCTTCACCAGAAAACAGCTACACAATTTTAAATTATTTTAAAGTATTAGATTATACACACACCTTTAAACTAGGAACAGGAGACTTCTAGGGTCAGGGTGATACCCAAGAGATAGTGGTAGCCTGAAGGGTCACTTAGTCATGACTCATAGTCACAATTCACTGGGATGTGACATATACTACTATTCTCATTTCTCACAAGAGCATAAAACCTTCATTGTCTTAAATTCTGGGTTGATTATTCATGTAAATTAGAACATAATATGTTGTTTATTATGAAAGATGAAGTAGAATTTTTTGCTCCTAAGACTTTAACATTTTTCCTACTGTAGAATGAATATTTATTACTTCACAGAATTACTTCCACTAAATAGTTTCCTCCAAGATATAATCAAAGGCTTAGAGGTCTTAAGACACTTCAAGTTTCTTGGCGATACTGGTTGATACCATCTTCCATGGAGCTGACTGACCATCAAGAGGGCCTGTCGAATATTCTACTACAGTGTGGGCAGAGAGAGAAAAGGTCATGTATCCTCAGTGGAAATGAGGGGGACAACTAGAGGAAGATCATGTAAATATTTCAAGCTAATTCTTTTCTTGACATTTTATTTAACATGAAATCTTTATTACTAGACCTTCCTTAAATAGTGTTTACTTAATTGCACATGTTTCTATTTAACTCTGGCAATATAAAAACAAGGCTTTTCTCTATGACCTCTTTTGAATATTTTCTAAAAGACCTCTTGTGAGAAGTATCAGTATGTACATCAGAGGAGTGATAATTGGCAAGTTTCTACTCTACTTAATCTTACACCTCTCCTGCATAAAATGAGGCATTAGCTTTCTAAATTTATCCAAATGAACATCAGACTAGGTTATAAAATGCAAAGAGGAAAATGCATGTGCAACTTGGAGAATTATGTCATCTCCACCACAGAAATACATACATATATAAATATCATATACAATTTCAGTGTTTTTTTTATTATTTCTTTCATTAGCAGCTAATTTAAGTAGCATCTGGATTTAATAAATTTAGGCTTGGATTTTTCTTCTTCCACATCTATTGCTTTTAGACACAGATTGCTTTTATTATTGCTTAAAATAAGCATTTGTAAAATATGCAATATTTACTTTACAATATAGTAGACTTTTCCAGACTCATAAAGATCCAGTATTGTTAATGTGTAAAGGAACAGATATATAATGATTTTTCTTATATGAACGGAAGTCTCCTATTTGCTGAATTTTAACTTAAATTCATTCCTGATCAATTTGTGGTTCTGTACAGCAGGATCTGAGCAAAAGATAGAAGTTTCTGGAGTTCTGAAGTAGAGAAAAAAACTGAGAGTTGATTAAGATTATTACCCCTATTTTTCTCAACAGCAATTTAAAAAGGAAATCCATCCAACAGATGTTTTAAATACCTATTATATATAGAGTAATACTCTATTATACTTGTAACCAAGTAGCTGGCTAAAAATATCATACACACAAGATCTTGGCAGAGATCTCCAAGATTATAAATTGTAGAAAAAGATTTGAAAATATTTTTTGACTTGAGGGTTTATTATTTAACCATTAATGGTTGATTTCTGTGCCTTGTCCAAAGACCACTACGGTATGTACACATTTTGCTTTCCTTCCCCATGGATGAAAATGTACTATGAGTTGGACTACAAACTTGATTTTTCATACTCGCATTTCTCCTAACTTCTGTAAATGAAGATATGACTCTATAGGTTTCTTGGTCAGCATTCATTGCATTTATTATAGGTCATTATAAATTTTGAAGTAAGTGTTTCAGTCATAATAGCAAATTTGTTTTTTTTACTATGTTCTCTACATAGAAATGTATTATTTTCTACAAAACAATATTTAAAGCTGCTCTTTATTTCAAGTGTTATTAAATGCAATTTCTCCCATAGGGCATCTCAGATCACACTTAATTCAGGAAGGTAT